>NC_137330.1:7372748-7972748 GCF_965287045.1 Carcharhinus amblyrhynchos | reverse complement strand
TTAATTTTTCACCCTGTGCAGTATTTTTGCTCAATCTTACCTGACAATCGGCCGATTTGACTTGGGGAAGGTAATTTCCCGAACAGGTTTCAGATCCCATGTACTCCACAGCCTGAATGACACGAAATGTTTTAAGTTAGTCGGTTAACTTGACAGTAAACAATTTCCCACACACGAGAGAAAAGAAATTCAGTGGGTCCATGGATAAATGAATTTGAAGCATTAAAGCTGTTTTAATACTGAACTAAAGGATATGTGATTGTCAATGAAGCAAGGTTAATGTACAAATATTAATGTGCTTGTATCAAATCTCTCCATATACTATTATAGCAATAATGCTAACCTATTTGACCAACGTTAAACAAAAAATTATTGCATCTTGTAACAAAGACAAAGTAATACTAAGAGGCTTTAATCTTCATGTGGACTGGACCAGACCATTAAATTGGCACAGGCGGTCTGGAAGATGAGTTTGTGGAATCCTTTCATGAGTCTCCTTATCAAAGTGCTGAACCAAATAGGGAGAAAAGCTAGTTTAGATCAATTTTGCAACGAGACAGGGTTATAATGAAAGGCCAATAAGGAAATAATGATCATATTACAATTGAATTGTAAATTAAAATAAATACAAGTGGAAAATGACATACTCCAACTGAAAACCAGAATCTTGAACTTAAACAAAGTCAATTACATAGGTATGAGAAGACACCTGGCTACAACTGATTGAGAAAATAGACTAACTTATGGCAATAAATGAACAGTGGGTAATATTTAAAGAAACAATTCAAAATGTTCAACAAAAGTATATTTCACTGAAAAAGCCCAGCATGGACAATCCACCCGTGGCTTACTAAGGATGTTAAGGATAGTGTTAGATCAAAAGAAGAGGTTTATTATAGAATAATAGCACCCCTATGGTGCAGGAGGCCATTTGGCCCGTTGAGCCTCCACTGACAATAATCCCACCCAGGCCTTATGCCTGTAACCCCATGTATTTACCCAGCTAATCTCTCTAATCTACGCATCCTGGGACACTAAGGGTCAATTTAGCATGGCCTGCACATCTTTGAACTGTCAGGAAACCCGAGCATCCAGAGGAAACCCGTGTAGACATGGGGAGAATGTACAAACTCGACACAGACAGTGACCCAAGCCGAGAATTGAACCCAGGTCCCTGGAGCTCTAAGGCAGCAGCACTAACCATTGTGCCACCATGCTGTCTGTTGCTAAGATTAGTAAAATCCAAGCATTGGGAGTGTGTCTTAGCACAGGGCCACTAAGAAGTTGACAAGGGGAAAGAAAATAGGATATGAGAGTAAATATAGAAAAAACAGATTGTAAAAGCTTTTAAAAGTATTCAAAGCACATCTTTGTACACTTTGTATAGAAGAAACTAGCTAAAGTAAATGTTTGTCATTTAGGAGCAAAATCAGGAGCATTATCATGGGGAATGAGAAAATATCAGAGACACTGCACAATTGTTTGGTATCTGTCTTCACAGTAGAAGACATATTACATCCTGGAACGAGAAGGTAACCAAGGGCTAGAGTGGAAATGTAGGTAGTTAATATCAGCAGAGGAAAAGGACTGGGGAAACTCAAGGGACTAAAATCCAACAAACCCCAGGACCAGTGGTCCACATCCTTGCATGCTTGAAGAGATAGCTGCAGGAGGTACTGAGTGCTCAGGCTAGGATATTCCAAAATTCCCAAGATTCTGCAGACTGGAAATTGGCAAATGTAGTACAAGAAAGAAAGAAAAAACAGGGAATACCAGACACATATATAAATAAAAGCAAATTACTGTGTATGCTGAAATATGAAACAAAAACAGAAAATGCTGCAAAATCTCAGCAGATCTCACAGCATCTGTGGAAAGCAAATAGAACCAACATTTCCAGTTTAGGTGACTCCATCAGAGTTAAAGAGAACTGCAAATAGGATGAGAGTTGTAATATTGTGGGGAGTGGAGCGTTAAGGGCTAGATTGAGGGCCAGCGATAGGTAGAAGCTAGGGGGGAAGATTGACAAAACTGTCGTGGACAGAAAAATAGAGAATGTAAATGGTGATCATGGCTAAGAAGGGTGCTGATAGTATGGATTATGAGATCAGCATGCATTAATGATAGAACAAAGGTTTCCCTCCAAGTCACTCACCATCCTGACTTGGAAATATATCACTGTTCCTTCACTGTGGCTGGGTCAATACCCTGGAACTCACTCCCTAACAGCACTGAGTGTACCTATACCACATAGACTGCAATAGTTCAAAAAAAGAAGCTTACCAGTACCTTCTTAAGGGCAATTAGGGATGGGCAATAAGTGCTGGCCTAGCCAGCAATGCCCACAACCCATAAATGAATTGTAAAAAAACTACTTCAGTCTCAGCTGGACTATTGCATCTAGTTGCGGGCACTGCACATTAAAGGATGCAGAGAAGATTCACAAGAGGGGTGAGGAAATTCAGTTACGTAGATAGATTGGAAGTAGTTGAAGCTATTTTCCTTATAAAAGAGGAGGTTGAGGGAGGAGAGATTTAATGGAAATCTTCAGAGTCTTGAGGGGTTTGGACATATTGTATGGGGAGAAAATATTCCCATTAGTGGAAGGATTGAAACCAGGGGTCTCTGATTTAAACGAGCTGGCAAAACAAGGAATGGCAACACGATAAAAGCATTTTTAGAAGTGAGTGGTTAGGATGTGGAATGCAATGTCTGAGAGTGTGCTGGAGGCAGATTCAATCATGGGTTTCAAAAGATAATTGATCATAATCTGAAGAGAAAAAAATCTTGCAGGACTTTGGGGAAAAGACAGGCAAGTAGCTATCGGTGAAATGCTCTAGCCGAGCGCTTGCACAGATATGATGTGTTACATGGTCTCCTTCTCTGCTGTACCCATTCTATGCTGCCTTAGCCACCTGATAAGAACATAGGAATTAGGAGCGCAAGTAGGCAATTCAGCCCTTCAAGCCCGTTCTGCCATTCTATATGATCATGGCTGATCTCCATCTCATCCTAACTCCACTTCCCTGCCTTTTCCCCATAGCCCCTTATCCTGTGTTTGATCAAACAATTATCTCTTTCTTGAACCCACTGATTGATTCTGCATCCACTGCACTCTGGGGCAATGAGTTCCAAAGATTCACAACCCTCTGTGAGAAGTAACTTCCCTTATCTCTGTCTTGAACCTCCCCCCTCTTACTCTACAACTATGACCTCTTGTCCTAGACTGTTCTAGAAGAGGGAATGTATTTTAACATTTACTTTATCAATGCCTTTGAGTATTTTATATACCTCAATCATAGAACATAGAACATAGAACACTACAGCACAAACAGGCCCTTCGGCCCACAAGTTGCGCCGACCACATCACCTACCAACCTACAGACCTATCTATAACCCTCAATCTCATTAAACCCCATATACTCATCCAGAAGTCTTTTAAAAGACCCCAGCGAGTTCGCCTCCACCACCACTGACGGCAGCCGATTCCATTCACTCACCACCCTCTGAGTGAAAAACTTACCCCTAACATCACTTCTGAACCTCCCTCCCCGCACCTTAAATCTGTGTCCTCTCGTAGCGACCATTTCAAACCGGGGAAATAACCTCTGAGAGTCCACCCTATCTATTCCTCTCAACATTTTGTAAACTTCTATCAGGTCGCCTCTCAACCTTCGTCTCTCCAGGGAAAAGAGTCCCAGCTCCCTCAGCCTAACTTCATAAGGCATGCCTCCCAGTCCAGGCAACATCCTTGTAAATCTCCTCTGCACCCTTTCAATAGCTTCTACATCTTTCCTATAGTGAGGCGACCAGAACTGCGCACAATACTCCAAATGAGGCCTGACAAGGGTCTTATAAAGTTCCAGCATTACCTCCCGACTCCTAAACTCAATCCCTCGATTAATGAAGGCCAGTACACCATACGCCTTCTTGACCACCTCCTCCACCTGCGAGGCCGATTTAAGAGTCCTGTGGACCCGGACCCCAAGATCCTTCTGCTCCTCAACACTACTCAGACTTCTGCCCTTAATAGTGTACTCGTTCATCCCGTTGGTTCTGCCAAAATGGACGACAACACATTTATCCGCGTTGAAGTCCATCTGCCACTTCTCCGCCCAGTCCTGCATCCTATCTATGTCCTGCTGCAACTTTTGCCATCCTTCCAGATCATCCACAACACCACCGACCTTCGTGTCATCAGCGAACTTACTTACCCATCCCTCCACTTCCTCATCCAGGTCATTTATGAAAATGACAAACAACAAGGGTCCCAGAACAGATCCTTGAGGCACTCCGCTGGTGACTGACCTCCATTCAGAAAAAGCCCCATCCACAACCACTCTCTGCCTTCTGCAGGCAAGCCAGTTCTGGATCCACAAGGCCAAAGGCCCTTGGATCCCATGCCCTCTCACCTTCTCAAGAAGTCTTGCATGGGGGACCTTATCAAACGCCTTGCTGAAGTCCATGTACACTACGTCCACGGCACTTCCTTCGTCAATGTGTTCAGTCACATTATCGAAGAACTCAACTAGGCTTGTAAGGCACGACCTGCCCTTGACAAATCCATGCTGACTATTCCTGATCATGTCAAACCTCTCCAAATGTTCGTAAATCTTGTCCCTCAGAAGCCTCTCCATCAGCTTACCAACCACTGAGGTCAGACTCACCGGTCGGTAATTTCCCGGGCTATCTCTGTTCCCTTTCTTAAAAATAGGAACTACATCCGCAATCCTCCAATCCTCTGGAACCTCTCCCGTCTCCATTGACGACGCAAAGATCATCGCCAGGGGCTCTGCAATCTCTTCCCTCGCCTCCCACAGTATCCTGGGGTACATCCCATCTGGTCCCGGCGACTTATCTACCTTGATAGAATTCAAAAGTTCTAACACATCCTCCTCCTTAATATTCACGTACTCAATCCTTTCCATCTGCTGCAAATCCATAACAAAATCTCCCAGATCGGCTTCCACCGTGAATACTGAGGCGAAGTACTCGTTAAGCACCTCCGCCATTTCTTCTGGTTCCACACAAACCTTTCCCCCCTCACCTTTTATCGGTCCTATCCCTTCTCTTCTTATCCTTTTACCTTTCACATATTTATAGAAGGCCTTGGGATTCTCCTTAATCTTACTCGCCAAGGTCTTCTCATGACCCCTTCTGGCTCTCCTAATTTCCCTTTTAAGTTCCCTCCTACAGTCCTTATACTCCTCAAGATCTTTAACATCTCCTAATTCCCTGAACCTCTTGTACACCTTCCTTTTCTTCCTGACTAGGTTCAACACATCCTTTGTGCACCACGGTTCCCTCGACCCACCAAAACCCCCTCGTCTCATCGGAACGTTGTCATTCAGAGCTCCAGACACACATTCCTTGAATATCTGCCACCTTCCTTCGGTACTTTTCCCTAAGAACGCCTCCTTCCAGTTTATTTGTCCAAGTAACTTCCTGACTTCTTCGTATCTCCCCTTACCCCAGACAAACACCTTCCTAGCCTGCCTGATCCTATCTCGTTCCAACGCAATTGTGAAGGAGATAGAATTATGGTCACCATATCCAAGATGCTCTCCTACCGAAAGATCCATCACCTGCCCTGGTTCATTCGCCAGTACCAGGTCAAGTACAGCCTCTCCCCTCGTAGGCTTGTCCACATACTGCGTCAGGAAACCCTCCTGAACACACCTAACAAACTCCTCCCCATCTATACCCCTTACCCTAGGGATATTCCAGTCGATGTTTGGGAAATTGAAGTCTCCCATCACGACAACTCTGTTATTAAAACATCTCTCCAGAATCTGTTTCCCTATTTGCACTTCAACTTCCCTGTCACTATTGGGCGGCCTATAGATTACACCCAGCAAAGTTTTTGACCCTTTGCTGTTCCTAACTTCCACCCACAGAGATTCTGTAGACAATCCCTCCACGACATCCTCTTTCTCTGTAGCCATGACACTATCCCTGATCAACAGTGCCACGCCACCACCCCTTCTGCCACCCTCCCTGTCCTTCCTGAAGCACCTGAAGCCTGGCACCTGAAGTACCCAGTCCTGTCCCTGAGACATCCAAGTCTCCGTAATGGCCACCACATCACAATCCCAAACAGCTATCCACGCCCTAAGCTCATCTACCTTATTCACTATACTCCTTGCATTAAAATATATACACTTCAGCCCCTCAGTCTGGGCATTTCCCATCTCCACCACCTGTCTAACCTCCCTCGCATACTGCCTGCGGTCCTCCCCTACCTGGGAGCGAACCTCCTCTGTCCCAGTTTCCCCAACACAGTTCCCTCCCCCCATCCTTTCTAGTTTAAAGTCCCCCCGGTAGCCTTAGCCAGTCTTCCCGCCAAGATACTAGTCCCCCTGGTATTTAAGTGCCACCCGTCCCTACTATAGAGGTCCCACCTACCCCTAAAGAGGTCCCAGTGATCTAGGAACCGAAATCCCTGCCCTCTACACCAGTCCCTCAGCCACGCATTCACCCTCCACCTCATTTCATTTCTTCCCTCATTCTCCCTTGGCACAGGCAGCAATCCTGAGATTACTACCTTCGCTTTTCTCTTCCTCAGCTGCCTACCCAGTTCCCTATAGTCCTTTTTCACAAGTGCCTCCCTCTTCTTACCTACATCAGTAGTACCTATATGTACTACTCAAACCCACCTCATTATTCTCTAGTGAGGACAAATCCAAGCTACTCAACTGCTCCTCATATGGTGACCCCTTCAAACGTGGAATCCATCCACTGAACTGAGCTACCTCCACTACCACAGTATTCCTAGTGAAAGAAGGTGACTAAAACTGAACACAATACTCCAAATGTGGTCTCACCAAACAACTACTTTTATACTCTAGACCCTTTGCAATAAATGCCAAGATTTCATTTGCCTTCCTTATAATACAATGCACCTGCATACCCACTTTGAGACTCATGCACAAGGACACCCCGATACCTCTGCACAGATGCCTTTTGAATCAGTTTCCAATTTAAATAGTAATTCACCCTTTTATTATGATGGCCAAAATGGATAATCTTGCATTTATCCACAGTAAACGCCATCTGTCAGGTTCTGGTCCATTCCCCTGGCCTGTCAATGTCCACTTGTAAACTTTTTATCTCATCACAGCTTTCTCACCTATTTTCACGTCATCAGCAAATTTTGCTATGTTACACTCTGTCCCTCCTTGTAGATCATTGATATTGATTGTAAACAGTTGTGGTCCAAGAACTAAATGCTGCCAGATTCCACTAGTTACAGATTGCTCAATCCAGAATCCAAGCCACTACTCTACCCCAAACCCCATGGGATCTTCCTTTCTGGATCAGTCTCTTGTGTGGTACCATATCAAATGCCTTCTGGAAATCCAGGTAGATCACATCCACAGGATCCCCATGATCTACCTTGCTGCTTAAATCCTCAAAGAACTGTAGCAGGTTTGTCAAACAACACTTGCCCTTCACAAAATCGTGCTGACACTGGTGAATTGAGCTTTGCTTTTCCAGATGATCAGTTACCTTCTCCTTAATGATTGACTCTACCAACTTTCCCACCACAAAAATCAAACTGACTGGTCTATAGTTTGCCACTTTTTGCCTCTTCTTTCTTGAATAAGGGTGTCACATTAGCATGTTTGCAGTCCACCGGTACCTTTCCAAAATCCAGGGAATTTTGGAATATCATAACTAATGCATCCATTACCAACTATCTTCTACACTTTGCACCACATTAAGTTCTTACTTAAAATTGTGGTTGCTTTCCTAAAAATTGTGACTTTAAGTGAAACAATCTAAAAGGAACCACAGATCCCCTTCAGACAGCTCTCGCCTGGAAAATAATGCATGGATTAAAATATTGTAGCACACATATGCAGCACTGTACATTCCTAGCTGAAAGAACTTCAAAATCAAACACATCACTAAATACAGAAGTAGTACAACATATGATACAATTAAATTGTTTTACAAAAAGTATAATATTGATCTCAGCACAGTGCCACAGACTTCATCTAGTGGCAGAAGCTGGTCAGTGCAGTCAGCAGCTGAAGTCTCAGAACTAGCTGCACAGATCAACACCTGCCACTAGATGTAGCCCAGGACTTCAGTACGAGTTCAGAGCAAAGCCAGGAATGAAGCCAGCAGAGGAGCTAGAAGCCAGGAGCTGCTGAAGAACAGGCCCCAGTGGGGCAATCTTAACTTCACAACCCACCAATCAAAGGAAAGGGCTGGCCAGTAGGTTTGAGCCCAATTTCTTGCCTCGTGATCTTACCAGGCTTGGTTTTCCAGCAAGATCAGTTTCACGTCAAGGAAGGGTGATCTCAATATTTAAATCCATTTAAATGTGGATTTAGGAATATAGGAATTTAGAATGGAAATAGTTTACAGGAAGAAGCTAGATCACTGATAAATTACAAAAATATCCTGCAATATTCATTTAGGTGGAGTAAATTTTGTTAATAGTTTCTGCCTAACTCTTGACATTGTATTTTCATATAGAAATCGATGCACATATATAACTAACTCAATGAGCAAGAATATTACCTACCTTACTACACCATTTTCTAGTCCTCCAGCAATAACGTTGACAGATACACCTTCAGGTTGATTGGAAAAAGCTACAGAGCAGATTATTTCTCGACAATGCACATGGCCACTAAGATCTCCATTTACAGTCCACAGCCTTAGGTCACTGCCACCACCAACTGAAACAAGAGAGTAATTTTTTTGGGCAATCCATGTTCCAGAGGACAAACTGCTGTGTTAATTGTTACCACAAAATTTACAAAAGCTGAAGTAACTCATGGGAGAAACAATGTGCTTCAACCTAGAGTCAAATTGATGATTCTTGCCTTGGTTTTATTCTGTAATTTATTGAAAGTGTCCTCTCTCCCTTATTACAGCCAGTTTCAGGGTCACCTCTGCACTATCCCAGCAATGAGCTATAGTCATCACCATTATGACATTCTTACTGTATAAGCTTTGCGAGTCATCGGAGTAAAGGGGTTGACAGGAAGGAATTGGAAAGGAGAATCGCACCAGGATAATCTCTAGAACCTTTCGGTAACTGATTGGAATGGATCACAGTTAATCTGGGTTCAGGCCACACAATATTCCTCTCTGTCAAATAAAAACCAAAGTGGCCATAATCTGACTAACAGGGAAGAACCTGTTCTGCTTACCCGAATCACAAACTGTTGCACTATCACCAGTTGTCTCACTTGTAGAAACTGCTGTCACTGGACTTTTATGTCCTGTTAAACTCTGAACGTAGCACAATCTGCAGGACAAAGAAAACACAGATTGGAATTCTCAACAGCTGTACTACAACACATTTCACCACGTTCAAATAAAGTCACAATAGTAGGCATTTCAAAGTTTTGCATTAAAACTGTGGCAAATTATGCCCACCTATCACACAGAAGACTAGGAATCAATTTCCTTACAGGGAGAGCATATTATGAAGTATTGCATAGAGCTCTGGTCATTGCATTATAAAGGATGTGATCGCACAAAGATTTACAAGAATGTTGCCAGAAATGGAGAATTCTAACTCTGAGAAAATATTGGATAGGCCAAGGTATTCTTCCTTTGAACAGAAACGGTTGCGTGAAGATTTAATTGAGAAATGTAAAATTATAAGGGGCTTAGACAGGAAGGAGCTATTTTCAATAGCAGAGAAATTAAGAATTGGGGGCATACATTTAAAGTAATTGGCAGAAGGATCAGAGGGGAGATGAGAATTTTTTATCCAGTGAGTGATGTGGGTCTGGAACTCTGTCTGAAAGGCAGCAGAGACAGAAATCCTCAATGTATTTTTAAATATGCATTGCACTTGATGTACTATAATCTACAGAGATACAAAAATGAGAAAGTGGGATTAAGCTGAATAGATTCAGTTACAAAGAGCAGAATATGCTCCTCTCGTGCCATACATTTTCCAAACATCTATACAGACACAAAATATTTGGGAGTACAAATGCAAACTGGAAACTGTTGATGGATGTCAACAAAATAGTTATAAATTAAGTACTTTATTTATTTATATATTAAAAACATCATAGGGTCACAATGTATCAAAGCAGCTGTAAGTGGTGCTTTGCCCATAACATTACTTGACAGGGCCACCAAGACAAAATAAGGAACTAACCTCTGAAAAAACAGTGAATACAGCTTACACCCATGTAAAATTACACACACTCAAATAATAGCTGCAGGATGTTCAACTCCCAAAATGTAATTCAAAAGCCAGTTAAGGATGAATTAAAAAGCACCTGTGATCAGCCATGATCTGTGGCTTCAAATTCATTTTATGTTGCAACCAGCAATATAATCTTCCATTTGAAGGAACTCACACTCCACTGAGGCAAAGTGCAAAACCAAGACTGTCACCCCTGCCCAACCCACCGTCGACATAAAATCCAAGCATTGTAATTCACAATTTGGCTCAGGCTCACATCACACCAACTCTTAGGTGAAAGAAAAATAAGATCAAGACAATTCCGCTGTGGGTGAGGGAGGTTAAGTATGCGCAGAGGGACCCCATCTGCCAAGACAAATTCAGTAACCATTTGATTTCATAGAATGAAAAATCTTACAGCAGAAACGCTCTCTTGCCACTGACCCAACAAAACCCCCTCTTCTCTCATTCTGGCTGTTACTGCCCCACTCTCTGCTTAACAAATTAGCACCAAAATGACCAACCAGAGTTCTCCCCTCGCCTCCCTCCATTCTTTCTTTTCTTGCTACTTTTCCCCTCCTAATTGTTTCTCCAAATCATCCTTCCTCTCCTATTTCCAATCTCCCCCCTCTCTGGTATCACTCCACTTTTCTTCTCAAACCTCCCTTCTCACTACCTCCCCTCCATTAAAATTTATCTTCCTGTGAGGCAGCACTTGTTCTTCATTCACTTTCTCTCACTTCTTAAGGACTGCATTGTTACCTCACAATGCCCCAGATATCCAGGTTCAATTCCTCGGGTCATTCTCCCCGAGTCTGCATGGGTTTCCTTTAGGTGGTCTCATGTACTCCAAAGATACGCGGGTTAGTTGGATTTGCCCCGATAAAAATTGTCTCTTAATGTCTGTGGGACTAGCTAGGATAAATACGTGGGATTACGGGGATAGAGCCTGGGTGGGATTGTCATTGATGCAGGCTCAATGGGCTGAATGGCCTCCTCCTGCACCATGGGGGTTCTATGATTCTATGCCTCCGATTGTCAACTCTGCAGCTCAACTCAGTAGCAAAGTATTCATTCGTACAGTGCGTCACAACATTCATCTTCAAGAATGCCAATTAAATATACAATTTGTCTCCAAGTGCTTTTGTCTGGAGCCAAATAAATGGCTTTTAACTTCTGATCCCATTTCTGCTGTTTCCATTGACAAATGAATGAATGGACTTGGTTTTGATAGTCAGCAACCCCCTAACCTTATACAGGACATCTGGACAGATGATTGGGTGGGATATTAATGACTCGACACAAGCAACTAATAGAGCAACATATCCCAGATCCTGCAGCTCTAATCCAATCTTGTGTCAGGCCCCATTGTATCTATCCCTTAAGATACTCTCTCAGGTATTGATTCTTTTGGAAATTTAACAAGAGGCAACATCTTTCTTCTTAACTATAACTTGATTGGATGATAATGATTTGGGTGCACACCAAGGTTAATGTACCTCTATAGCATGTACATTTGTCTACTTCACTTATTGATTTGGTGGAGCAGTTTAAAGAATTTTTTACCTGTTCAAATCCCATATAATGCAGGACCCATCCTTGCTGACACTGATCAAAATGCTGTATGGTTTGCAGACACACAGGCTGGTTACTTCTGCAGTATGCCCATATAGGTGGACCTTTGCTTCCACTTCAATTTCTGAAGACTAAGGAATAGAAATACAATCAGTTGTCAGTGTTCCATCCCCCACTGAAAACATGTACCTTCCTTATGTCTGTTAACAGTATAGAGTTCAGTAAAGAAAGACCTAGATTTATCTTTCATAGCCTTAGGATGTCCTAAAGTCCTTCACAGTCCATGAAATAATTTTGAAGTGTAGTCATTATTGTAATGTAGGAAATGCACAGCCAATGTCCACACACTAATTTCCCACAAACAGCAATGATAAACAACTGGATAATCTTTCTTAGTGGTTTTGAGAGAGGGATATTGGCAAGGGCTCCCCTGCTCTTCTTTGGTTAATGCAATGGGATCTTAAACATCCTCTCCAAGAGAGACCATGGTGTAATATATCATCTGAAAGATGGCACCCGAGTGCAACATTCCCATGATACCGCATTGAGAATGTCAGCCTAGATTATGTGATCAAATGTCTGAAGCAGGGCTTAAACTCTCAAATTTCTGACTTAATTGTGTCTTTGAAGTAATTAAACATTCCAAGGTGTTTTTGCTAGGCCCCAGTAGTGGAATAATTAAAATCGGAAATGTTCAAGAGGCTTGTATTAGATTGGCACAGTTATCTCAGGAGGATTGTGGAACTGGAAACAATGACACAGTTAGGGAGAGGTAGGCCGCTGAGGGATTTGAAAACAAGGATGAGAATTTTGAAGTTGAGGCTATGTTTAATCAGGAGCCAGTATAGTTCAGTGAGCACAGGAAATAAACAGGATTTAATGCAAATTAGAGCATGGGCAGCAGAGTTTATGATGATTTCAAGTTTACAGGACAGAATATGGAAAACTTCACTAGAATAATCAGGTCTAAAGGTAACAAAGATATGGCAGAGTGTTTCAGCAGCAGATAAGCTGAGGGAGGAGCAGTCAGGTAATGCTATGGAAGTGGAAGTAGACGATCAGGGCGGTGTAGTGGATACATGGTTGATTTTAGGGTCAAACATGACACCAAAGTTGTGAACAATCTGATTCAGTTTCAGACAGTTACCAGGAAGAAATGGAGTCATTAAATAGGGGAGCTGTGGTTGGTGGCGGGAACAGAAGACAATGGCTTTGGGTTATCCTAATAATTAATTTGAGGAAATTTCTGCTTATATAGTATTGCATGCTGGACAAGAGATAGTGGATGGGTCAAGAGGATGATGGTGAGGTTAAAGTTCGATATTGGCAGCATACAATGTGGAAACTGATGTGGTTTCAATGATGCTGTAGATGAGAAATAGGAAGAGATTAAGGGGGATCCTTGTGCTACTCCAGAAATAACCTTGTGACAACAAGAGGAGAAGCTATTGTAGTTGACGCTCGGGGTACAATTTGATAAATAAGAATCAAACCAGGTGAGTGCAGTCCTACCCTGCTGGATGACAGTGGAGACGATGGTGTCAAAGAATGTAAACAGGTCCAGTGGGATAAGGAGAAATCAATTACCTTTGTCATAGTCACATAGGACATAACTGATAACTTTGGTAAGAGGTCTTTGGATATTGTGCCAGTGTGGATATCTGACTGAAGAGATTCAAACATGAAGTTCTGTGAAATGTGGAAACGAATGTCAAAGCAAGTAGATTAGAGATGAGGCAGTAGTTTCCAAGGACAGGTGGGGTCAAGCGTTGATTTTTTTTGAGGAGAGCAATGTTGCTGGCAGATTTGAATGAGAGGGAGAGAGAATCTGACAAGATAGAACTATGTACATCAATATCAGGTAACATGGGGCCAGGAATTTAGTGGGAATGAGATTAAGAGAGCAGGTGGTGGGTCTCAGGGACAAGATGAACTCAGAGGCTTGGGCGACGTAGGCAAGAGGTTAGAGAAAGAAACAAGTTCAGGGCCAGGGCAGGAGAGAAACTTAAAGAAAGTTTGTTGTTGTGAACTGGGGCAAGGGAGGCGAGTAGCAGAGGCTGCCAATTGGATGTTCTGAATCTTAATGACAAAGAAATACATGAGTTTTTAGCACTTGTTGGATTTGAGGGCAGAGGTGATCAGTTTAAGGAGATTGTTTACAGTAGAGAAAAGCAGCAAGGGAAGGGGCTCACCTTTGCATCCAAGGATGATCCTTGAATAATCAGTTTTTCCAGGTAAGGGCAGGACCGCATAATACTTTTAAGTGATCCAGTCAGATCTGATAGTAATGGCTAAACAGGTTTTCCACCATATGCATTCCAGTTTGCATCCTTTGGACTTAAGACAGTGAGCGCAGGTGAGGACTGCACTGGGGGGAGCAGGTGAGAAGGGGAGGAGTGGTTTTACTGTAGATGATTATATCAAAGGTAATGAGAGCGTGGCTGAGCAGATCAGTAGCTTCAGAAGTGTTGTGGTGAATGGACAGTTGGATTTTTTTTGGAAATTGAAAGTGAATTGGGGAGAATTTCTTCAGCAGCAGACACAGAAGGTGGAACAAACAGGATGTGGGTGGAGTGCTAAACAAGAAACAATGATGGCCTCAATTGTGGGAAAAGTAAGCCAACTCAAAACACATTTATAGCCCTTATCATCTTGCTTTCACTACAATGTTTTGCGACAGTCATTAATTCTTAACCATATCGTGCGGCACGGTAACACAGTGGTTAGCACTGCTGCTTCACAGCTCCAGAGTCCTGGGTTCAATTCCCAGCTCGGGTCACTGTCTGTGTGGAGTTTGCACATTTTCCTGGTGTCTGTGTGGGTTTCCTCCGGGTACTCCGATCTCCTCCCACAGTCCAAAGATGTGCGGGTTAGGTTGATTGGCCATGCTAAGAAATTGCCCCTTAGTGTCCAGGGATGTGTAGGTTAGAGGGATTAGTGGGTATAATATGTAGGGATATGGGGGTAGGGTCTGGGTGCGATTGTGTTTGGTGCAGACTTGATGGGCCGAAGGGCCTCTTTCTGCACTGTAGGGTACTATGATCTATATCATTTGATCAATAAACTGGATGATGGAGACCCAGCAGAAGGTCCCATTATCTTAACCTCATTCTTGGGTATGCTAGTTTCCATGGTGACACAACTGTCTTGCCTGGCCTTCAGTTCCCCTCATCTCCTTCCTCTGTATGGCAATGAATAGTGAGTGTATTTACTCAGGTTCTTAAGGCTATTGAGCCACCATTCCCAGCGCCACCTTTGGCCAAGAATCCATACTTCATAACTAAAGATTTATTTTAAAATTAGTAAAGCATTTTAATATTAACTCTACTAGTATAATGCCCCTAGTCCCTACTTCAACCTCACCTGTGATTGATACTATCAGAGGTTACATGAGCCGGTGTAGCCATGCTTTTAGTCATGAACATGGGTTGGAGTGTTCACATGCAGGAAGAGGTTAAAGTAGGATACAAGTAGACGGAATTTGGTGGAGAAAAGAGATACAAATCTAGACAGAAGTTTAAATTCCTAACATGCACAGAAGCTGTGGGAGGAAAGTAGTTAAGAAAACTCAGTGAGAAAACTGGCATGATACTTGCATAGGTGGTAAAGAACCAGTTTTTAAATGAGAAGTGAGAGAGGTGAAGTGCCAGAGGAGTCAAGGGGTAGACCAAGATGAGACCTGGTGATAAGAGCCACACAAGAGCTTTGACAGCACAGGCAATGGAAATGGTGAAAGGTATAGCCAGCAGGGGCGATTTCAGTTAGGAGAACACTGCCAACACCTCTCACGATGTGGAGATATCAGCGTTGGACTGGGATAAACACAGTAAGAAGTCTGACAAAACCAGGTTGTCACAGTAAGAAGTCTGACAACACCACAAATTCGCCTGACAAAGGGGCAAACCCCGAAAGCTTGCGAGTTTACTATCAAATAAATCGGTTGGACTTAAACCTGGTGTTGTCACACTTCTTACTGTGAACACCCCTCAGCCAGGTTTCTGTCAGAGCTGTGACATTGATGTGATTTATCCACAATAAGCCCTTGGACTTTGTTTATAAGTGAATGGACATTCCAGAGGGAGATAGGAAGAAGCGCAGGAATAATTGCTATGCTGGCAGAGTGCACAGAGTTAAGTAGGTAGAGGAGATGACTGGCAAGATTAATCCCCAACTGGTGAACTGGGCATGAAGATCAGGGGGAGGGTAGGTTGGTGTACATGGATCCCTCAGAGATTGCTAAGAAAGGCACAGACAGAAGCTGAAGATTTATCTCAGAGCAAGTCAAGTTGGGGAGAGAGTAGGAAGATCAAGGATTACAGAAGGGTTGGTAGGGATTTGGAAGAGCGGAATACCGTACAGGGAGAAATGAAAAGAGGCATGACAACAGGGCAGATGGATTTTGGAGGGGTAAAGATAAAAAACTCAAGCAGAAGTAATAGCAACAGAGCCATGGCTAATAGTACTCTGATTTGAATTAAATCCAAACAGAAAGTGAAAATCTTTGGGTCAAATTTTCAATCAATTGCAGTAACAATAATTACTTGAAGTAGACCATTGAGAATTCCTAATAATTAAAGACACATAGCTGTGTTAAACCAATTAATAGTATTAAAACTTCAATGCTGTTTGATACACATACTGTGCTGCTGGTAAATCTGTTTGAGTATGCAGTAACCACACATGCTCATATACACACACACACATACATACACAGGTTTGATACACGTACCATACTGCTGGTAAATCTGTTTGAGTATGCAGTAACTACGCCGCACTTGCTGCCAGTAAAGAGCTGACAACTATCAGGCACCCATGCACAACTTGTAACCTGAAAAGAAGTCATTGATTGGATAATTTATAACTTGCTTCAACAAGAGGCTAATCCTTAGATATTGCTCTTTAACATATTTTGATTACAACTTTCAAAGAAATGAAAAATTTTCAATTAATGATGTGCACATGTCTTTATTCAATATTTTAACAATTGATTAGACAGATTTACAATGATTGTGTGAAAATCCATGTCAACACTTGCATGGCAGTCATGCAATGTGACATTGGTATACTGAGTGATACAGATTGTGGAAAGGAAATGTTTGGTATCATTGTGCATGTAGAAGTTCATAATGATGCCACACAGATGGGGGCCATTTGATCTACTGTCCCTGGTTATTATTGATTCTGCTGCAATCACCCTTTTGGTCAATGCATTCTAGATCACAACAATCCATTGCATGAAAAGAATTCTTATCTCTCTTCTGTTTTTTTAATCAATTATCTTAAAACCTGTGTCCCCTGGTTACTAACCTTACTATGTAAACTCATTTACTCTATCAAAACACTCGGTAATTTCAAACACCTCCATCATATTTCTCTTAACTCTACTCCAAGGAGAGCAATCCCAACATCTTTACTTTCTCCACATAACTGAAACTGAATATTACTGAGAGACATATTGCCAAACTTTTGATCTTGCACTCGCCAGAACGAAGAAAATCAATTTTAAAATGAAAAAATTTATATTACAGAAGAAAAAGTTACCAAATGTTCAGCAAGTGGACTCTGGCTGAAGAGTTGCCATAGAGAATGGAATGGAGACTACAGGCTCCCCAGAATCCTCAGTGATTCAAAACAGGCACCAGGCTTGAACAAATAACTGAAGTCCCTCTTCCCTGGTATTTTTCCAGTAAATTCTCTCCAAAGCCTTGACATCCTGCCTAAGGCACGGTGCCCAGAATTGCTCACAATACTCAGCTGAGGCCTAACTCAATGATTTATTAAGGTTTACATTAACTTGCTTAAGTTGATTCTGAAGGAAGAAAGATTCTGAAGACAGTGGTACGGGGGTATGAAGAAAAGCCACTGCTGTAAATGCTCTGAATGTATAGGTGAGAGAGAAACCAAGCATTCAACATTAGTTTAAAAATGCAATTTATCCAAATAGGGAGCTTGCTTAAAAATTGATTCTATATCAAGAAAGGAATCAATTTACTATAAGTTTTTTGCTTAATTTTATTACAGGTGATGAAAAAGCAAAAATGAGAAAAGAAAATGTTGCACATTGCTAATTAAAATAAGCTGAAAGAAGCTAAGAAAATAGAAGATGGATTTTAAGGAATAGACTACATACCTCGTGTAAGGGAGAGCATTGAACAAAGTTGATGGGGGGCTCACTTTGTTTGCTTTTCAGTCTTAGCATATTATCAGCATAACCCCAACTCAAAATGGCAGACCACTGGATGTCTGTACTGTGCATACTCCGTACACCTAACAACAAACATTACATCAGACCTGAAAAAGTACATCTAGCAGATAAAACTGAACACAGGCTTTTTTCTATAGCAGAGAAGTTTGTGGTGCTGACCTGATGGAAGTTTTAATATTATGAAAGGGTTTGATAGGGTAGACACAGAGATGATGTTTTCATGGGGTAGTGGCAGTGGGGGTGAAGCAGGTGGAAAAGATCAAAACTAGGAGCTATAAATCCAATAGAGAATTCACCAGAAACTTCATTCAGATAGTGATTATAATACAGAACTCACATACATAATACAGAGTAGTTGAGGAGAAAAACTTAGATTCATTTAAGGGAAGCTAGAGAAGTGCATGAGGAAGAAAGGAATAAAAATAAATAATAGAAGAGGTTTGAGTATTATATAAACATCAGTCTGGAAGACTTGGACCGAATGGATGTACAGCACAGAAACAGATCAGTGTAGTTTTTGCACAGTGAAGGAAAGCTATAATTCTATTCTCTACCTTGCTCTTTGCTGTATATCATCATGAGACAAAATTTCCTTGACAGACCGCAAATGGCTCTGGTTGGCAATGCTAACAGCGATCCAAATTGTTCTCCATGAGGTTGACTGAAGCAAACCACAGGATCTGGTGCACTGGGGGAACCCACATAGTCGCCCCACTTCAGCCCTTGAATCCAGGGCAAAGGACTCTAAGACACAAGGCACAACATGAGATGTTTAAAATGGATCAAAAGAAGAATTCCTTGTAAGTTAACAATGCTACACTATTAGTAATCATCAAGCCTGCAAATTGTTTAATGATAAGTTAGTTACATTGCGACAAGCTTTTAGATTGGCAAATTATCAGCAATTATTTAATATGAACACAGGACTTAAACAAAGTTAAATGACTAACATAAAAAAAACTAATAAAAATGTAACTGAAACAGCAAGTAATTAGGAAAATATATCAGGTGACTTCACAGAATTAAAAGACTGGTTGTGCAATTATATTCTTTTAAAGAGATTGACTGCAATTTCTAATGAGAAGTAGATAGTAATTATATATTCACATATAACAGATAAAATCAACAGGCAGGAAATACCAGCCAGGCCATTAAGCCTATTCCATAAGAAAGTCTGAAGTTAGATAAATGTGAAAACTGAAGCAAACAGGGGGTAAAATATTTACCGGGTAGATGACCTCCTTGGCATGCTCTCTACTCTCTCTGAAAGCAAACTGCACAAGGAGACCCATAGCTGCAGGCAGCTCCCCCTCCATTGACAGTCTAGGCCCGTGCCTGCTTGGATGAGTAGCTGTAAAGAGCTGTCGAGGAGTCTGACCATAGGTCTTGATCATCGTTTCCAGGGCTCGTCTTTGCACTGGGTCTTCAACGGCAGATACATCCATGCCAAAGTATGTCTATCACCAAAATATGAATTAAGATCATTGTAAAATCAATTAAATATTTATTCCCATGTTTACTGCTCTAAAACTAAAATGGAGCAGTTCCATGAGGGAATACCACTAACAGAAGAAAACGTAATTTATCGTACTGTTGATGTCCCAATATACACCATATCACAAGTACAACCGGCTGTATGCTGCTGGATCAGGATAGCTCAACTCTAGCCAGCTGCCCACCAGAGAAGGAAGACCAGAATTCATCCTAAGGCATGTCTAATGTTAAATGTTCAGTTGGATTCAGGGCAAGTGGAGATCTCCAAATACTAATGGAAGCTGGTTGGATATGAAATGGTTACTGATCTGAAACAAGAGGCAGGTTAGGAGGGACAATGAGCAAAGTTGTAAGGAGTGTGTCAAGTGGGAAGATGATTGAGCTGCTGGGATCTTCCCGAGGACGTAGGGGTCCCTCGCTGATGCCACAGCCTGTCATTAAACTGGAGGTAGCCTCCCGGCAGCATGCCAGGGAACCACTGATACCTTCTGTCACTCACAATAGACCAGATGTTCTGAGATGTGAGGCTTTAGTTATGGCAGCCAGCTACCATGTGCAGGGAATCCCCTATTCACGGAGATGGCCTGACACCAATGGCCATGCTGGTTTCCCCCCACCCAATAATTCATTTTCCTAATGCTGCAGAGGGCGCCTCCAGCTGACTGCCAAGTACACATCACAGGCCCTACTACAATTGAGCCCTCCACACTTTATCACCTACACGATGTTAATTGACAGGGCTTCTAAAGGCCACCTCCAGGAAGATCATGACCAATGCTGCACCATGGCACTTCCAGGATGTTGACTTGATTGAGGCTGATAGTGAACTCTTACAGTTCAGGAGACCATTCAGCCCATTGTGTCTGATTGGCTCCCCAATTGAGCAATTAAGTTGGTGCCATTCTCTTGTTTTCTCCCCATAACCCTGAACATTCTTCTTTTTCAAATAACTGCCTGATTGCCATTTGAAGGCCTTGATTTACCTGCCTTCACCACACACACACGCAATGCACTTCCAATCCTGACCGGCCTGGACAGAGGGGGGAGTGGGGGCCGGGGGGCAAGGGGGAGGGGAGTGGGGCAAGGATACTGAGTGTGATGGAAGGTTAGTGCAGCAAGAATAGAGAGTATGTGGTGACGGAAGAAGAGAGCAGCAAGGATACAATAAGTGCGAGTGGGAAGCACTGAGCACCGAGGATACATAGTGTTGAGAGGGAAGGAGGGCAGCAAGAATACAGATTTCGTGAAGAGGGAAGGATTGAACAGCAAGAAGAGCGAGTGTGCTGATAGGATAGGAGAGAGTAGCGATGATATAAAGAATGCAGAGAGAGAGAAAGATCAAGCAATGAGGATACAATACAGAATCCCCACAGTGCAGGAGGCAGTCATTAGGCCCATTGAGACAACAATTGCATCCAGGCCCCATCTCTGCAATCCCACATATTTACACCACTAATTTCTTTAATATACGCATCCTGGGACATGACAGGCAGTTTAGCATGGCCAATCCACCTAACCTGTACATCTTTGGACTGTGGGAGGAAACCCGCAAAGGCACTGGGAGAACATGCAAACTCCACACAGTGACCCAAGTCGAGAATCGAACCTGGATCCCTGGTGCTAACCGCAGTGCTGCATTCAGCTGTCAAGTCCCTGGAGGATCTTATGTGCTAATAAGCTCATCTTTCACTCTTCTAAACTCCAATTGATAAAGGCCTGTTAAACCCTCCTCAAGATAAACCCTTCATCGCAGGAATCAGTCGAATGAACAGTGGCTAGCACCAGGTGCAATTCCAATTTTGAATGGATGTCTGTGTGGAGTTTGTGTGCTCTCCAAGTGGTTTCCTCCAACAGTTCAAAGATGTGTAAGTTTGGTGGATTATCCACGTTAAATTGTCCTGTACTGTCCAAAGATGTGTAGGTTAGGTGGTTTAGCCATGGTAAATACATAAAGTTACGGGAATAAGGCAGAGGGGAGGACTTTAGAGGGATGGTCTTTCGATGAGTCAGTGCGGACTTGATAGGCTTCTTTCAGCACTGCATGGATTCTATTAACCTCTAATGCAATTATATCCTAAGTAAGGGAACTAAAATTGTACATAGTATTCCAGGTGCAGTCTCCCTAAGATCCTATGCATTAGTCTGAATTTACTCTTCTTCAGAGCTCTGTAATGTGAACTCTGTTTCTCCCTCCAGATGCTCCAGACCAGCTGTGTTTTTCCAGCATTTTCCATTTTATTTCAGATTTCCAGCATCTACAATGTTTTACTTTTATTTTACCTAGTTAGTAATGTGCATGTGTACAGAATATATACAATGGAAATATTAGAGTAATTTCAGGGATAAAAATGAACCATTCCTCAGTTATATTCACTGACCTGAAATAGATTGGCATAAGGGCAGTTCACTTCAATGCATAACATTAATTTTGTTGTGTTTTACAATTAAAGCAAAATACTGCAGATGCTAAACTAATGGGCCCTAACGAAGGGTCAACCTGACTTGGTTCTTTCTCTGCAGATGCTATCAGACCTACTGAGATTTTCCAGCATTTTCTGTTGTTTTGGGAGATCTGTGTATTCCTTGATCTTTTGATCTGTGACTCAGAGTGGTATGGTATTGGCATGTATTGATTGCCCCGCACATTGTTAGCTAAAAGAGAGACCTATTTGGAAAAGGAGGAGGAGGAGGAGGAAAACTGAGTGTAAGGGACACTTCCATTGGCAGATGAGCAGATCAGTTGCCCATCTGTCTGAAAAACATGATACAGGATGCAAGATAGTGAGCTCTTAGCTTATCAATTATCTTTCCACGATGAACAACAACAGGACACTTAATCAAATTTTAAAACAAAGTATGTTCAAACTCTGAAGCCAGTGACATTATGCTTTGGTGCACCAGTAGTGCAAACCCAGAGACAGGAGATACCAATTTTATCCCTCTTGCTGTTGTGCTCTAGATCCTAGTCTTGTTATTTGTGAAAAATCAAGCAGGCAATTGTTCAAAAGCCCTTGAAGCACTTCAATTAACCTTTGAAGTTGAAAATCTTTTCCACTTAATACGACATTAAGATTCCTTTTCAAACTCTGTGCCTTTTAAAAATGTTATTCCAATTACACTGCTCTGCAAAAAATTGTACTTCAAATTATTTTTGCACTGTGAAATTATGAGCATAAATGGCAAATGCTGAGTATTTGGCTCAGTTTACATCTGATGGTTGGCTTTATTATGATCTGAAAACTGAGAGGGGTGTAGACTTACCGCAGGATGAAAGACATTGATAGCATGAACTGCAGCTCTGCCTTTCTGTTTATTTCCAAACACCAAGTCAATCCAATTGCAAATAGTTTGCGAAACGTGATCTGACTCCAAGGCTTGACGGTGAATCAGAATGAAGAGCCGAGGGTCATTGCGAGCCCAAGGTGGAAGGTTTACATGATTTACTCTTTCTCCGTTCTGCCGCATTCCAAAGTCAAAACCTGAAAGCAGGGCCTAGTTTACAACAGGTGCCATTCTTTGAATAACTAATCTCAGGAGAGAAACAGTGATCCATTTATTCAAAGCATAAAGTACCATTTGGAAAAGGCAAAATGTTTCCAATATAAACAATAAACTGATTAAATTACTTTTGACAAAACAATTATAACTTGCATTTAGGTAACACTTTTAACATAGTCCCAACACAATTCACCGAAGAGTAATTGAGCGTAATGTGGCATTGTGCACACAAGATGTAAGGACAGATGACCAAAAGTTTGGTCAAAGAATAGGCTTAAGGAGGGACAGGAAGAGAGGTTTAGGGAGGCAATTCGAGCATGGGGGCATTGAATCTCTGACAAAGAGTCAGCCAGATTTGAAACATTAGCTCTGTTCCCTCTACAAAGACGCTTTCAGATTTTCCAGCATTTTCTGTTTTTGGTTCAGATTCCAGCATCCGTAACATTTTGTTTTTATCTCTGCCAAAGTTGAAGGAATGGCCACCAATGGGGGAGCAAAGGACGATGGGTATATGCAAACAATCATAACTGGAGATACACAGAGTGGTCAAAAGGCAGTAGGCCTGAAGGAATTTTTAAAAATTGCCAAGTTAAGTGGGGCTGTTGGGTGGTGCAGTGGGGATTTGAAAATTTGGAAATGGAAGCATTATGGGACTGGAAGCCAATGTGTTTACAATATTATTGAAAATCATAGAATTGCTCGGCAGCTCAGTTGGTAGAGCATGAGGCTCAATCTCAGGATTGTGGGTTCGAGCCCCACGTTGGGCATTACTGATTGTAGGCAGCAAGTTGGCACAGTGGGCAGCACTGCTGCCTCAGTGCCAGGGACCTGGGTCACTGGCTGTGTGGAGTTTTGCACATTCTCCCTCCAGGTGCTCTGGTTTTCTCCCACAGTTCAAAGACGTGTGGGTTAGGTGGATTGGCTATGCTAAATTGATCCTAGTGTCAGGAGATTAGCAGGGTAAATGTGTGGGGTTACAGGAATAGGTCCTGCGTAGGATTGTAGTCAGTGCAGGTGTAATGGGCCGAATGGCCTCCTTCTGCACTGTAGAGGTTCTATGAGAATGGTAGAGGTTGACAGCAGGGAAGACCATAAAGGATTTGGCCCATTGGGTCTGCTCCATCTTTCAACAAGATGACTGATTTGATATAATAATCCTCAACTCCATTTTCCCACCTTAACCCATAATGTCCTCACTGATTAAAAATGTCAATCACAGCCTGGAACATACTTAACGACCCAGCCTCCACAGCTCTCTGCATTAAAGAATTCCACAGATACATTACCCTCAAAGAAATTCCTCCTCATCTCTGTGGTTAAATGTTATCCACAGCATGCTATCATCATGGTAAAACATTTAAACATGCAAGCTTTGCCAGATTGTCCTGACCATCAACACATTTTGTCCAAGTAGTTTTGTTTCTGAAATGTACCTGCATAATTTGGCTTGTGGGTCCTCGTGCTGACTAGAAACTGAACAAGCGATGTGAACATTGCACAATGAGAAAACATTCTAACATTAAAGTGAGGGCTATCAATTTTGCGTTCATTTCCTCAAATACTATAGCTGTAATGTGAAATATGCATTTGTAATGGGCTTACCTTCTCTATTGACTAAGAACTCTGGAAGGTAAAAAAATTCTGGAATGAGCTCCTTCACATCAGTCATGGATTCATACGAGGATAGGCGCCAGGTAGTGTTCATAGAGTGAAATGTTCGATCTGGGATATCAAAACTTTGATCTAAACACAGAGAACATAATTCAGGATGAATGTTAAAGACTTGCACTTACACCATCTTAAAGTGCTTTACAGACAATAAAGTAATTCTTAATTGTAGTCACTACTGTAAGGTAGAAAACATGGAAGCTATTCCAACCAACAGAAATAGGAACATAAGAAAATAGGACTAGGCCATTTGGCTCCTTGAGCCTGCTCCTCCGTGGCTGATTTGATTATGGCTTTAACTCCACTTCATAGAATCATAGGATCCCTACAGTGCAGAAGGAGGCCGTTCAGCCCATTAAGTCTGCACTGACCCCACAACCCCACCCAGGCCCTATCCTCGTAACCCCCACATATTTACCCTGCTAATCCCCCCTGACAATTTAGCATGGCCAATCAATTAACCTGCACATCTTTGGACTTTGACTGCCCTCTATAGCCCTCGAATTGCTTTGTTGATCAAACAGAGCCTTGAATATATTCGATGACATAGCCTCCACTGTTCCCTGGGGAAGAGGATTCCAAAGACTAATGGCCTACAAAAAAAACCCTTCTAATCTTTCTTGAGTGGGATATGCCTTATTTTTAAACCCATCGTTTTAGATTTCCCCACAATGGAAAATATCCCCTCAGTATCCAGCCTGTCAAGCTCCCTTCAGAATCTTAATTGTTTTAATAAGATCACCTCTCATTTTGCTAATGAACATAATAATAATGTGATAATGATCAATTAACCTGTTATTGTGAGGTTGATTAAGGGATAAATATTGGCAAGAACACTGGGGATAACTCCTTGATCTTCAAAACAGCACTATAGGATCTTTTGCATTTACTCAGCAGGCAAATGGGGTCCTGGTTTAACACCTCATCCGAAAGATGGCACCGCTGACACGGCAGGGTTCCCTCGGTATTGCACGGAATGCATCCTTGATTTTGTGCCCAGAATCAGATAGAATACTCCAGGTGAGGCTTAACCAGTGATTTGTAACGGTTTAGCATGTATTCTATTCCATTATTTTTAAAGCCAAAGATTCCAAATGCTTCTTTAATAGCCTTCTCATCATGCTTTGAGATTTGTGTATGTGGACCCCTAAATCTCTGTTACTACATCTCCTAAAATATTGTACCATTTAGTTTAGATAGAATCTCCCCATTCTTCCAAAGTGTATTACTTTATATTTCTATAAACTTTGATCACTTCAGGAACTAATTTAGATTTTAATTCTAGGCCTGAAGACTTTATAGAATCATTCAGATGAAACCGTTAACAAATAGCCCGTGTATAATTTTTTAATTGTACAGACTTTTGGCAACTTAATATTTTGAATGATTGTATGGATGTAAAGCTCTAAAAGACAAAGCAAAGGATGATGTATATTTTTACAACCAACATTGCTAGATAATTTAGAAACAGAGTATGTAAAATTGTCTAATTAATCATCTCATTAATGTTGTCAAGGTCCATGATACACACATACATACTTCAAATTATTTTATAATACTTAGAGTTTTCAAATATTAATATGCAACATTAGCCCGCATGTTGTTATTTCCTTTTAAGCGTTTAGCAAATCCTACATTGCAGCAATTAAGATGAACATTAACCATTTATGATTTAATGGATCTTACCTTGATAAGCCAGAAACATTTTGGTGAATGGTGGCATTCTAACTAGGAAGTGCAAGACTGTTCCACTATTTGAGTAATGAGACCCATAGTGATATGGCTGTACAGGTGGCATCGGATCATCTTCTTGAGCCCCTTTACGATATTCCTCCTCCAAATACTAACATGAAAAAAAATCACATTTGCTTAGTTATTGGGTGATCACTGAGGCGGTTAGTGAACAGAAAGCAGATTGATTAAAGTGTGATAGCAGATGATAAACAAGTGCCAAAGAATCATGTGGAATGAGTGCGTGCACACCATACTAGGTACGTGCCATGTGCCACAATGGTCAGGGCACCAACCTGAAATTGACCGTCTATGAAAATCTGGGAGTGGGGCACTGACAATAACCCCAGTTGAAACCCAACTATAAAACTGGTTACAGAGTAAACAGTCAGTAAGTACCCTGAAAAAAAAACAAATCAACCATCTTTTAAAGGAACCACTTGAAGTTACAAGCAAAAAGCCAAGTACAATATTTTTTACTGAGCTGAAAGTAGAGAACATAAATAGGAGCAAGAGTAAATCATACAGTCCTTTCAGCCTGCTCACCATTCAATAAGATCATTGCTGATCTTCAAACTCAATTCCAATTTCTCACCCGATCCCCATATCCCTTGAAGCTCTGAGTTCAAAAATCTCAATTTTAGAGTCCAATTGATCTCAGCCTTGAATTTATTGAATGTTTTGAATGGCTCTCGGGGATAGAGAATTACAAATATTCACAACCCTCTGAACGGGGATCTCCCTCAGTATTTTGGCCCTAAACATCAAACCCTTGACTTGAAATTATGGTCCCTAGTTCTAGACTTTCCAGCCAAGCAAAGAACCTCTCAGAAGCTTATGTTTCAAATAGATCACCTCTTATTCTTCTAACTATACAGGTTGATCCCGCTCAATCTCATCTCGTATGACAATCTTCGCATCCAACAAAGTCAATACCCTCACCTTCCTCACAACCTACATTCGCAAACTTGAATACTTGATCCCTTCATCCAAGTCAATAATATAGATAGCTGTGGTATTAATAGTGAATCTTGCAGCATTCCACTATTAATATCATGCCATCCTGAAAACAATATGTCTATTCCCATTCTCAGATTTGTTGTGTCCTTTAACTTATCCTCAACTCTATCAGCCCTAACCTTATTAAAAATGCCTTTTGAAAGTCCAAATATGTGACACATATTGGTTCCCCCTTGTCTATCCTGTTAACTACATCCTCAAACAAATGAAGCACTCAGTAGTGCACGCACCTTCACCACGCCACGTTAACTCAACTTTAAACCATATTAGAACATTTACACACTCAGATGATCTTTTCATAGAATTATTACAGCATAGAAGTAGGCCATTCAGCCCATTTTTTTGTTCCATGATCAGGTGGTGACAATCCACAATATTCTAAAACAAGCAACGACATTCCAAATTTTAAAATACCAATAGATCAGCCATGATCTCACTGAATGGCGGAGCAGGCCTGAGGGACCAGAAAGCCTAATCCTGCTCCTAGTTCTTATGTTTCTTATGTAATTTGCCTTGTTAGCAGATCCTTTTTTAAAAAAATTCCAGGAATGGGATCTGTATCTTTGTCAGAAAAACTGATCAGTTCTTTCTTGGGCCTGTGTACCAGGTTTCATAATTGAGATCCGTCCATTAGTTTTTAACATCTATTGTTTACAGACAGATTACGAACAGGGTCAAGAACATTACCTCCCTCCATTTTCACTTGCAGAGGTAGAAACTATAATCATTTTTGAAGTGCACAAGCATTTCCCTGATGGATGGTCAACTAATTGCTTGTGTTTTCTCTTTCCCTTCCCTTTTGAACACCAATCTTATTTATCACACCCCTGCCCCCATGAGCCATGTCTGACACCATGATAGTTGTTCATTGTTTATCACTACCATACTTGAGTGGAACATGGACCTATTAGCCACAGGCACTTCCTCCAGCCTCCTAAGGCAAGTAAAATATATGGACGACCTGGTTTGTGCACCCCAATCCTGGCCCAATAATTAGACCAATAATTTAATTAGCAAATAGATACACAACAGTATTTTAGCTTAAAATGTTTCTGTAATCATCATAAAGGATTGTGGAGGATAGATTCACCCAACTGCTTTTGTCAAGCATTTTGCTGTAAACCTTTTGTATTTTTGCTGATTTAAGAGTTGAAGCACTCAATAAACATTTCAAATCCAAAGTCTTTTTTTCTTGTGTTTATAATGTATCTGGATTTTGTAATGGTATCTGCAAAAGTGGTTTAACATGAAGTGCAAGATTCAACACCAATTTCAAATCCAATCACTGGGCACACATATAATGGACAATGAAATGGAAAATGGTGACATCAATTTTATATTCCTTCACAGGATGTGAGCTTCACCAGCAAGGCCAGCATTTGTTGGTCATCTTTAAGTTCCTTGCAAAGAAAGTGAGTCCCATTCTTGAACCTCTGTAGGGGGCAAACAAGTTGATCCTTCAAACTTGGGTCTGCATTCCAATCCAGTTTAAATTAATAGGATATATGATTACCCTAAAGGTCTTTTAGGAAATTAAGTTGAGGGGGTCTCAGCTGGAAAATGGAAGTAAAAGACATCAAGGGTACAGCAGCTGTGAGCTGCACCTAGTTTACAGAATTCCTACAGTGCAGGAGGCCATTTGCCCCATCGAGTCTGCACCAATTCTCCGAAAGAACATTCTGAGGCCCACTCCCAGCCTCTCCCCTGTATCCCTGTAATCCCATACATCATGGCCAATCTAATTAATCTGCACATCCTTGGATGCTAAGGGGCAATTTTAGTATGGCCAGTCCACCTACATCTGACCAGGAGTACTTGATGAATGCCAAAGGGGGCCTAAAATGCTGAAGCATATTTCTCAGCATCAACTATCCTCACCATTAAAAAAAAATCAATAATAATTCTCAATATAACAATGAAAAGATTATGCAATTTATTTTAATAATTTACCTTATAGTTATCCACATATCGATCTTCCTTTTCTTTGGATTGTACAGCTATCGGTTTCAGAAGATTTCTGAAAATTGTGAAACACATTTCATGCAGATTAGAAAAAGATCTCGAAGATGAAGTTAAATTATCTTAATATACATTTGGCAATTTCCAAACACAGCAAATTCTTGATTCTCCTGCCCCATGATACCATGGGGAGGAGGAATAAATCAAGACACTATCTCAGCCCACTAAGAATTACCCAGTATCACTACTACATTCAGTACTGACACTGGAATAAATCTCATTGTACGTCGTCAAATTTGACAAAAGGGCCAAGATATTCTAAAAAGAACACAACACACAAGAAATAAAAGTAGGAGTTGGCCACCAGGCCCTTCGAACCTGCCCTAACATTCAGTATGATCATGGCTGATCTATACCGGCCTCAACTTCTTTTCCGTGCCATTTCCCCATAGCCCTCTATTCCTCAATCTATCAAATATTTATCCACCTCCACTTTGAATACTTCTAACGATCCACCTCCACCATCGTCTGAGGCAGCGAATTCCAGAGATTCACCACCCTCTGTAAGAAGAAATTTGCACACACCTCAGTTTTATATGATTGGCTCTTTATCTTGTACCTGTGTTCCTTTATTCAAGACTTCCCCCCAAGTGAAAACATCTCACCATCTACCCTGTCAAGTCCCCTCAGGATTTTATGTTTGAATTAGGTCACCCCTCTCTCATCTAAAATTTCAAGAAGTACAGACACAGACTATTTAGTCTCTCTTGGTAGGACAACCCCTTCATCCCAGGAAGTAGCCTGGTGATATCCTTTGGACTGCTCCAAGGAGACCAAAACTGTATACAGTACTCCATGTGAGGCCTCACTAACACCCTGTACAATTGCAGCAAAACCTCCCTATTTTTAAACTCCAATTCCTTTGCAATTTACCTTCTTAACTCTTTGGTAGACCTGCCTGCTAGCTTTTTGTGATTCATAGAATACCCTGTTTGCCTTTAGCTGCCTGAGTTTCTCTCAGACACTAACCCTTGTGATTGGGATTTTTGTAAGTTCTACCGCATTATTTGAAATCAGTCCATCTGATATCTTAGGGATATTTGCAATATCTTCCGCGATGGAGACTGATGTTAAAAAAAACTTAACGGAAAATACAGAAATAGCAGATATGCAGCCTTGTTCAGTAGAGGTCCTACATTTACCTTAGCTGCCTGCTTTCTGTTTACATATCCACAGAAACTCCTTCTGCTTATTTTTATGTCGATTGCAAGTTTTCTCTCAAAATTCATTTTCTCCCTTCTATGAGCTTTTTAGTCTTTTGCTGCTGGACACTAAAAACCTCCCAGTCCTCCGGTCTTTCGCGATCCCTTGTCACTTTGTATATCCTGCTTTTCAATCCCTGACCTTCTGTGTTAACCATGGGTCTTGTCTCTTACGGAATCCCTCTGTTCGATTGGGATAAACTTCTGCTGAGCATTATGGATGAGCTGTTTGAATATCTGACACTGCTCAGCTACTAACCTTACCTTGTTTACCCAGTTCACTGTACACAACTCCTCCCTCATACCATTATAATTGTCCTTAAGTTGAAAACACTGGTTATGAGCATACGGCTTTCACCCTCAAACTGTATCTGGAATTCTATCATACTGCGGTCACTACCCCCTAGGATATCCTTAACCTTAAGATCTCTCATTAATCCTTCTTCATTACACAAAACCAAATCTAAAATAGCCTGTTCCTGGTTAGAGCAATGCACAGCTCTGAAAAGCAATCCCTGATGGACTCTACAAATTCTTTTTCTACACTACCCTTTGGTTTGTCCAATTAATATGCAGATAATTACAGTTCCTCTCAAATATGCCCTTGAAATATCCCCATTTATGTTCTGAGAAGTCAAACTTCTCTAAAAGACTACTCCCATCCTTGTCTTCCTTACCTTGCTATTGATGATTTCAACACAAACCTACAGCATTATCAACTGTCTTTATATCATGACTCAGCATTGCTCTGAAACCTTCCTATATTAACAACGCTACCCTACCTCTCTTCCCCTTTGGCCTGTTGTTTTGGAACATTGTACATCTTGGATGTTGAGCATCCCGTTCTGGTCACCCTGCAACCATGTTTCTGTAATTCTTAATACGTCATTCTCATCTGTTGTAATTTGTGCTTACTGCATGTAAAATTCAAACTTTACCTGTAAATAGCTGGTTCATTTAAGTCGATGGTTTCACTAGAATAGTCACTCAGTACGAAAGGTAAAACAGGATACTGCATGAGATCATTGAAGGAGCGGCCTGCATGTTTGTTCAAATGGGTCAAATACTCAAAATTGGTTATCTGCCCTGAGCACCACAGCTGAGTCAGAGCTGAAATGTTCCCATACTCCAATAGATTTGGGAGACTGGAAGTGAGGATGTTGTGATGAACATCATCCCGAACCTATATGGGAAGAGGAGACCGAATTAACTGCACAACCAACCAATTAATAAACATAGCAACTGTTGACAGCTTTAGAAACTGGTCAGTATGCAACACAACATCATTCAGGTATGTTCGATCTGTAAACACTTATAAATAATTCAGATGAAGCATCAACAATGTTAGCAATCATTTGGAAGTCACAATTTTGAAAAACTCATGATAAAATCATCCAGCTGACAAGTTGAGGGAGGGACTATTATCCTCTGTTGAGTGAAAATTGATAAATATTTGCAGCAGAGGTGAATACAGGTCTATGCGGAAAATGCAGGACAGAGGAATTAGTTTAAATTGTTCCAGCAAAGAACTGACACAGCTGCGATGCAACCAAAGGCCTCTTCCTGTGCTGTAAACTTCTACAACTCTTTATATTTTGAGAGCTGATTTCAGTAGGGGTACAAGTTCTGTATGCACGTCTATTTCAAAATTGCGGATTGTCGGCTGTTAGCTGATTATTAGTATTCTGTGAGTTCAGTGTTCACGATGAATGGAAAATTCTAAAGTTGGCCAAATTCTTTCAGGACCATGAGACGTACTGTGCACACTCCTCCATACTTGTAATGGAGACTAGCGTTTTCCAGGTGTCCTATTGGATTCTCATGATTCAGAAGGTATGTACTGGCATGCAACAGCCGCGTGGCACTTTGGCAGCAAGAGTCAGCAGGATTAGAGCCTTTGAAAGATTCCATGTATTTTTTTTGTTTATAGTTTAGTTGGACTTCATAATCTTCTGAAACTAATCATCAAATTCCTTAAGGCTACCAACAGATGCTGATCTAGCCACCAAGCTTTTGATCAGCAGTTTCATGTGGTGAGGAATATCTGGTTGTAGAGCTTCAGCCAATGAGGTTGAATGGTATTTTATTGGTTAGTAATCTTGCTTATTTCTAATGTCCTGACAGAATTCTAATTTACTGGAAAAATGAGTGACTGAGCCATGTAGGTCAGAAAGGTGACAGGTTCAATCCCTGAGTTTACTGGTATCAATTCTGGCAATATATCTTTCAATAAATCTTTCAATAAGTGGGGGGTTTTATTCGTAGACACACAGGGTAGAATAGGTGTAGGGTGATGCGGCGGCGCGGGCTTGTTGGGCCGAAGGGCCTGTTTCCCGTGCTGGTTTGTTCTTTGTTCTTTAATATTGCACTACTGACTTTAAAACTCTAAATTAGAGGGAAAATCAGCCAGGGTTCTTTCATCTCATTTCTGTTCACTGTCTCCTGAAAGAGGTTCACAAGTGGCCACTACAAGATCACGATTGTGTTTAGGTATGATGCTTGAAGCAGTCAAATAGCCTGATGTTTACTATAAAGGCAGACATTTCAACAGCCAGTTGAGTGAGACAACGAAAGTACTTTTCCTGGTAGAACATCATCTCAGCTAAGAGTCACTATCTCATAGAAAATACAGGACAGTGAGGAGGTGAATGTTGAGGAAATGCCACTGGTGTTCCATCATGTCTCTCATTTCTAAAATGAATCTAGTACCTTTATATTGTCAAATGCCAGAAGAAGAGTTCTGCCATTGGTTAGGAAGATTTCCAAGGCATTGTCACGCAGTTGCCACCATCGCTTGTGAACTTCTTTAATTTCTTCATACGTCCAGGAGAATGAAGCTGGCTCTGTTTCCACTGCAGTGCTCTGTAAAACAGTTTGATAGGTAGAAATTGTAATGTTTCAGAAATACAGAGTAAGAAAGAAAGAACTTGCACTTAAATGGATCATTCAATTTCTTCAGGGTGTTTTCAAATACTTTATGGCCAACAAATTAGGAAAACAAGAACACAAAAACATATTGAATATTTTATGTTCTCCTGAATATCATCTGAAAACAGCATTTGTGAGAACGAAGCACTCCTTTAGTATTACACTGAAGTGTCAGCTTTAGAGTATGTGCTGAAGTCTGTTGAGGTTCAAACTCTCAGTTAGAGGGAGGAATACCATACAATCACAGCCATTTTGACTCTTGGGATCACTTCTCACTTGCAAAATTGAATTACTACATATTTCTCTTGGTAAAGTCACCAAATATTTTTGGAAAACCCTGTGCACTTGACTTTACTTACATTTTGTTTAAACAATAAGAATGTTATCATATACACAAAATCCCACTTCAGCAACATGGCACACAAAAAGTGTGTGTTCACTTATACACATGACATTGGAATAGTTTGGAATCCCATTGTACAATGAATCTAACAGACTTATTCTTAAAAATTCAATTGTACTTACAGGATGTTCGAAGGCATCAGCAGCATTATCCTCAACAAAATACATTCCCGACTCCCCTGGAAGGCGAGAAATTTCCATTAATTTCCCCATGTGACTTGAACCTAAATATTTTTCTTAGGTCACAGCTCTTGTGACCTAAGAAAAACTTGTGAAAAATCCACCATTTTTACTAACCTAAAAGGAGTTCCCCAAGTGTTTCTCGTGATGGGGCAACATTGGTACATTTGCGAATGAATCTAGCAAGAAAACAAAACATTAGTATCAGTGAGGTAAACATCACTCTCAGTAATTGCAAAATACTTGATCTCTTTTCCTCTTCCATTAGAAAATTATCTGGATCCACACATTTTTGGGCATATGCTTGGAGGGAAAATTTGCAGGGCAGTAGGAAAGCAGTAGAGAAGTAACTGGAAAGATACTCTCCTTCAAAAATGCTTGGCCTAATTAGTTTCTTCGATTCTGAGAGATTTGTCTCTTGCCGTCCTAACTACGAAGCGGCTAACGAAATTTGGCATGTCTGCTACGACTCTCACTAACTTTTACAGATGCACCATAGAAAGTATTCTTTCCGGATGTATCACAGCTTGGTATGGCTCCTGCTCTGACCAAGACAGCAAAAAACTACAAAGGGTCGTAAAGGTCAGTCCATCACACAAACCAGTCCACTGACTCTGTCCACAATTTCTACTGCCTTGGAAAAGCAGCCAGCATAATCAAGGACCCCACACACCCTGGACATTCTCTCTTCCACCTTCTTCCATTGGGAAAAAGATACAAAAGTCTGAGGTCACATACCAACTGACTCAAGAACAACTTCTTCTCTGCTGCCATCAGATTTTTGAAAGGACCTACCTTATATTAAGTTGATCTTTCCCTACACCCTAGCTATGCCTCTAATACTACATTCTGCACCCTGTCCTTTCCTTCTCTCCTATGTATTCTATTAATGGTATGCTTTGCCTGAATAGCACGCAATGAACAATACTGCATCCCACTACATGACAATAAATTGACTTTATAAATTAATAAAATCAAATCAAATCAGGTAAGTGACCAATATTCATATTGTAAATGCAACCATTGTATGGCTACACTGGGTACAGAAATGCTAATAGATAAAATTATGTGGTGCTCTCTTCTGTTACCAACATTTATTTTGTTAACTCGAGAAGCAAAACTGAGAACTAAGCTTATGGCAATCCGGAATCCACTTGCCAATGATAAAGCTAACTTATATTTTTAAGAAAGGTCAGTACAAATGTATTAATTTGTATTATTCCCAGCAACTAAGGCAGATCAAATGAACACGTTTAAACAAGAATAATTTAGGTAGTCATTACTTAGTCATGGTCAGGTAATGAAGTTACCTGATAGGTTCACTTGTTGCTTTATCCTTTACAGTTGATGAGAAAGAAGAATGAGATTTATCTTCAAACAAAAACGACAAAGGTGGCTTCAGCGGTTCTGCAACAAACAAAACAAAGACTGAAAATAATCCAATCAGAGTGAAGTGTCAGAAAATATTCAGAGTTTGTTCCATCTTTTTACCCTCTGGTTTCTGCCGGTCTGTGAGCAGGTATTTATTAGGTATGGTCAAATAACATCTTTGTAAACGTCGCCTCTCTCTGTTGGGACCTTCCGTAGGATCCAGTTGCCATGAAGTTGGGTAAGACACAGGATCATACCATATTGCCCTAGAAATCAATTTATTAGAAAGATTATTCATAAAAAGTCAGGTACATATAAGTTCAAATGTTGTATAACTTTTTAGGTTATTCTTTATTTCACCAGAAATGACAGTTATCCCTAATTAGACATAAATCTGGAATCAACCATCCATATCAGCTCTAACCTTCTGAGAAGCTATTTTATTACACTGCATTTAATAAGTACTCTGGCACACAGAGATACAAATCAACCACTAACATTTACTGTGCTGACAAGAGTATGTGGCCAGAACATTGGTTTTTGTGCTAATCCTAACTATGATATGTTACCTTCTATAAAACATGAGGACAAACATGGCTCCACAAGTAGACAGAAATTAACCAGAATACAATGTTCAGTTGCAGTAGTCACCTAACCGTTGTTCTATGCTACACCAATTTTTCACTGAAGTATTCAATAGGTTACTTGTTTTGTCACTAGATGGCAATCTATTCCATGTGTTACCAAGTGGTTCATCCTTAAGCTAAACATTTTCTGAGAAAGAAAAATAAAAACTTGGATTAATATACTGCCTTTTACAATCTCAGGACATCCGAAAGTGATGCAGTGTGATAAAGTACTTTTGAAGTGTTGTTATTGTATGCCAACTATGCAAAGCAAACTCCCACAAACAGCAATGTGATAATGACCAAATATTCCGTTTTTGTAATGTTGATTGAGGGATATATAGGTCAGGACAGTGAGAACTCCTCTGCCCGTCTTCAATATAGTGCCATGAGATCTTTTCTATCCACTTCAGAGAAAAGGCAAGGCTTCAGTTTAACATTTTACCCAACAGTGCAGCATTTCCTCAATATTGTACTGGCACGTCAGCTAGATTTTTGTGCTCAATTTTGGCAGATGGACTTGAATCCACCACTTTAACTCAGAAGTCAGAATGCTACCAGCTGAGCCACATTTTGTGTATGCTTTCCATTCTTATTCTGCACAAATTATGTACATTCCAACCTATATTTATCCTTCTGACTTAAAGTATTTTCATACAGATAAGGGAAGGGTTATGGGGAGAGAGCGGGAAAGTGGAACCGATCCACGTCAGGTCAGCCATGATCTTATTGAATGGCGGGGCAGGCTCGAAGGGCTAGATGGCCTACTCCTGCTCCTATTTCTTATGTTCTTATAATGTATCTTTACTTTTCTCCCTCCAATTATAATAGTGATTTGACCTCCATTGCCTTTATTCAGAGCTCATGCTTCTTTGCCTTTTCAAACTTTAGTTTTATTTCAATGTTTTTTCTGTAAATGCATTGACAACGCTTAAATGGAGTGCTCATCAAAGCTTCAAGGGTCACTATCCCAGCCATTTCTTGAATCTTTCTTTCAGTCTTGGTTCAGTCGTATCACTCCTGTCTTTGCAGTTCAGTTCCCATGTTCGAGACTTGAGATGATGATGTCAGGCAGCAGTACTGAGGGAATGCAGCCTTGTCAAAGATATCATTTTTTGGATGAGATGAGCAATTATAAAAGGTTTCAGTAGTCAGGAGTGCACTCTTTGTTCCCTTAGCAAGCTTGCATGCATTCCAGCTGACCCTGGTGACTTATCAGCTTTAAGCACATCCAGTCTACCAAATACCTCTTCTTTCTGGTTGTCAAATAGGAGGCAGAGAGTGGGGGTCAATGGGTGCTATTCGGATTGGCGGTTGGTGACTAGTGGGGTGCCCCAGGGGTCGGTGCTGGGGCCTCAGCTATTTACCATTTATATAGATGATCTGGAGGAGGGAACCGAGTGTAGGGTGTCGAAATTTGCTGATGACACCAAGATTGGGGGAAAGGCAAATTGTGCGGAGGGTGTGGAGAGTCTGCAGAAGGATCTAGATAGGCTGGGCGAATGGGCCAGGAAATGGCAAATGGAATTTAATGTTGGCAAGTGTGAGGTGGTCCACTTTGGTAGGAAGAATGGTAGGAAGGACTATTACTTACGTGGCGAAAAACTGCAGCAGGCGACGGTGCAGAGGGACCTCGGGGTCCTTGTGCATGAGTCGCAAAAACCCAGCCTGCAGGTGCAGCAGGTGGTCAGGAAGGCAAATGGGATGCTGGCCTTCATAGCGAAGGGGATTGAATATAAAAGTAGGGAGGTCTTGCTGCAGCTGTATAGGGCATTGGTGAGGCCGCAGCTGGAGTACTGTGTGCAGTTTTGGGCGCCGCACCTGCGCAAGGATATTTTGGCCTTGGAGGGAGTGCAGAGGAGGTTTACTAGGCTGATACCGGAGTTGAGGGGGTTGAGCTATGAGGAGAGGCTGAATAAACTAGGCTTGTACTCGTTAGAGTTTAGAAGAATGAGGGGAGATCTCATTGAGACGTATAAGATGATGAATGGGATGGATAGGATAGAGGTGGAAAGACTCTTCCCGCTCAAAAAAGACAGTAGGACTAGGGGGCACAGCCTCAAGATAAAGGGGGGGCGGTTCAGAACGGAGTTGAGGAGGAACTTCTTCACTCAAAGGGTGGTGAATCTCTGGAATTCTCTGCCTGTTGAAGTGGTGGAGGCTGCCTCGCTAAATATTTTTAAGAAGCGGGTTGATGGGTTTTTGATAAGAGAAGGGATTAAGGGTTATGGGGAGAGGGCGGGAAAGTGGAACTGAGCCACGACAGATCAGCCATGATCTTATTGAATGGCGGGGCAGGCTCGAGGGGCCAGATGGCCTACTTCTGCTCCTATTTCTTATGTTCTTATGTTCTTATGTTCTCAAGCTGCATTCACCTGCAAGTTCCTCTAAGTCACACACCATTCAGATATGGAAATATTTCACTGTTCCTTCACTATTTTGGGAACAAAATCCTGGAGCTCACTCCTTAAGAACACGGCAGATGTATCTACACCACATGGACTGCAAAGGCTCACTGCAGCTTATAACTACCTTCTCAAAGGGAATTAAGAATGGACAATAAATTCCAAGAACCAATCTAAAAAATAAATGTCCAGGTTGCAACGTACTTCAATTGTTCATCCTCGGAATCTCATGCTACAACCACTTGCGTGCTTGACAAAACCATTTGGTGCTAACAAAAAAATTCACAAGTTCATAAAAATTCCCATTTACTCAGCTATGTTCACTACGTGGCAGAAAGAAGCAAAATTGTTGCTCAATACCCAGCAAGAAGTTCACATTAAGAAAGTAAAGCAAAAATAATATTTCATGGTATTACTAATTTTAAACAAAAAAAATACTGATGTTATGGGGGCAGTTGAATTTTTAAGAATGCAGTATGGGGGCTCAGAAGCAAAAGGATTAATAACCCCTAAGCCAAAGGATAGAAAGCAGAAAGTAACGGTTGATTAAAAACACTGATTCAGCCTTTATAAATTAAGCGATGGATCCAATCCAGCTTACTATGTCATTCATCACATTTAGATTGGACTGCACCACCTGTTTTATAAGTCCCAAAGGAAAGCAACATTCCAGCTGACTGCCAAGCTGAATTGTGAGTTTTAACGGTCAAAACATGGATAAATATACAAGAGTTTCTCATTGTCAGTTTCAGATGAAGATCAGAGATAACAAATGTTTCATAACATGGGGGGGAAAAATGCTGGGTATCTGGTTAAGCTTTTATCCCAAGGTTTTCTTGAGGTACCGAGGGCTTTATTTTTGTGGCGAACAATGGTTTTCTTAAACAGATCTGTATAACCGCGGCACAGTAGGGCAGTGATGGTACTGCAGCCTCACAACGCCAAGGACCCAGGTTCGATTCCCGGCTTGGGTCATTGCCCGTGTGCAGTCCACACATTCTCCCCCATATCTGCATGAGTTTCCTCCAGGTGCTCCAGTTTCCTCCCACAGTCCAAAAGACGTGTTAGTTTTAGGTGCATTGGCTGTGCTAAATTCTTCCTTAATGTACCCGAACAGATGCCGGAGTGTGGCGACTAGGGGATTTTCACAGTAGCTTTATTGCAGTATGAACACAAGACTACTTGGGACACTAATAAATAAACTTTAACTTTAAAACTTTCTCATCTTAAACATACAATCTTGGGCATATTGTGGATAAGAAATATGTTTCAGAACTAGCTGGAATAGTTCCTTTTAATGCTGAAGGAATTTCCTTCATGTACTCCTTGCCCTGCAATCAGTGAAATGCCATCAAACTGACTTTTATTAAACTAGGAATTCTTTTAATTGTATTTCTGGGGCTTACCTGTCATGTGTGAGCTGCTGAACAAGTTCTTGCCAGTGCCTGCTAGCACTTAAATCTACCTTGTACATTCCCCGGATGTGCTGAATCACTTTTTTCCTCTCCATGCCCTGATGCAGGGAGATATTCTGAGTGATTTCAGCTGCTATTTTAGAAATATCTTTTGACTTCATATCCAATCTTTGAAGGAGGCTAAAAAACAGGAAAATAGTTTCTAAACTGCATTTAAATAACTAATCATCATTTATAATCTTCGATAAATAATAGCAACATCTTATTTAACCAAGCATTGCTGAGCCTGATCCTGCTTTCACCCATCACCCATATTGGTACATTTTCTTTAAGCAGGTAGGTATCAGTCAACACTGACCATAAACCATTCACTTAATTCAATTTATTTGCTTTTTCGTCAAGTTTAATTCCCCTTTAAACAACAATGATAGGAAGGTTTTTTTTGCTTTTAATACTATCCCTAAATATATGCACCTATCATTAAGTAGCTTATAAAATGTTACATAACATTTCAAACTTTAATTTAAAATTAAAATCAGCTCCAGTGGATATAGCCTACAATTCCCATCAGAATGATACATGGTATACCAAGTGTTGCATCTTTGTCATCATATCCTTTATCTATTCTACAATGGGGAGTCCAAAACTGCAGAACAATATCCCAGCTGTGGTCTAATTCAGAGTCATCCATAGAATCATCACCATCCCTTGTTTTTCCACTCAGCTCTGCTAGGAACAGAAACCCAAACCTATTAGCCAACTTGTGTCTTTCCTACATGGAGTTCTGATTCTAAATATTCACCCAGTCCACCAACAATTTTACTGTTCAGGATATATTTCCATTCCCCATTATTTTTCCACAATATGTATTTTTTTAAAACATGGTCTTACTGCATTTTACACATATCTGCACCATTCTCCATTCTTTCCATTTACTGCATTTTCTATTTTCTCTCACACTTTGCCATCCTGTCTAATTTCCTGCTATTTACTGTTCCTTCTTTTCCCAACTCCCACATGCTGGTGTTACCTTTGATATCCAGCTAATTAAATTTGTGAGATCTTTGTTACAGTTGCCTCTGGCTACATTTTCTGACTATATCACCTACACTGGAATCAATTATGCAAACCAAATGTTCAAGAAGTCTGAATTAACAAGGGCACAACTCAGCCTGTGACTGAGCTATTTTCAAATATACGGAACTGACAAAACCTAAAGCCAGCAGTAACTCAGCCAAAAATGCTAAGACTGGTGAACTTGCATAATATCCTGAAAAAGAACTACTGGAATACAGTAACAATGCATTGCTGTGCCAATTCTATACAAATAGATAGTGTGCTTGGATGGACTTCACAAATCCCAATTGGGTAAGCGAGTCATTGGTCTTTCAAGAGAGAAACACTGGAGGGTGAGTCAAGCTAGAATGTTTCACATGGTTCTCTCATCCCTGGACCTCTCCCATTTATCTTCCAGATGCTGCATTTGGTAATAACTAAGTGTGACCTCAGCTTTGAAATATATATCAATGACATTCTACTTCTCAGGCATCTTGTTGCTCCACTAGTTCCTGGTCACTACCTCATTAATTTGGAATTCATCTTAAAATCCTTCAAAAGTTTTATCTCAACTCGATGTGAGTAATCACTCATTGCGGATCTCACTCTGCTCCTACAGTCCTTGAGTTCTGATTGATTGATAATTTGTCTTCACTCCACCAGAGGCACTAAGTCCAGCTATTCAAAATTCTCTTCCTCAATCTCTTTACTTCACAGGCATTTGGTCTTTCACAAATCACAGTGAAACTTACCACAAGAATGTATCTAGTTGCCCTTAAGCCTCCAAAGTGCTTCTCATGATAGAGGGATTGTAAAAATGAACATTGTAGTTGACATTCTTCAGGTGAAATTTTGTCACTATGCAATAAGTGGTTTGCTATATAAGAGCTCTCCGGTACATTGCTTCAAAGCAACACTCTAATTTGAACTGTCATAACCAAGGACAAGAGTTCTATTTTTGCTTTCTTTTTAAAAAATGATTTATCCTCACTTTATTGCTGCTATTGAATCTGTTAGTTGACCAATAAGACAGAGAAAGATGGCTGGCTAACACTGCAACTACTAGCAATACGGCTTTATATTAGTGGCTAGGATATGTGGAAGATTACAATGCTTGTGAGGACTTTCCTGTTCCCCTTCCTCAGTGGTGACCCTTGGGTCAGCCCTCCTGCTCCATGACATTTAGTTGCCGCTCCAATATGCATCCAAGCCACTGCTATTTTACCTCTGCTGAGAAGTTGTCATTTTCTTCTCCCAAGCAGCTTTATTTGCACATTCTTCATTCTCATATTTGGTTTGCTCCTGAAGGACACAAGCACATATTATTCACATATTAGTATTGGTATGCATATTTCCAATTCATCTAATTAGAAAACAAATATTGATTTTGAAAGTATCATAGTCTTAGGCCTACATGCTCAGATACAAGACTTTCCTATTTGTCATAAACCACTTTCACTGATATAAAGCTACTATTAAAATCAAATATTCCTCCACATGATGATTCACACTGAAAACACTGATGGCTCTCAAAGTTGAAATAAAATGTAACCACAGAATAAAACAATTGAATTTTGTTCAAATCATTTAATTTTCTTGGCTAATTTTCTCTCAACTCTTTGTTGGAGTTAAGTTCTGGTATCTCAGTGAGGTGGCCATTATTCCTATTGAAGGTGAACACTGGACTGTCATTTAACCATAGAATGCAAGGCAACTAAGACTGATCTAACCTTTGTTTCATATTCAGACAGGCACACTTCTTATTAGGTATGACTGGATACACCCATAGCCTTTTTCTCAATATTAGTAAGTTCTGGAGGATGGCTGAACTAGAACCACAGAATAGAGATGATGTGGGCCAGTGCGAGGGGTGAGGATTCCTCATCAATACACGTTGGTAGAGTGCTGAGCACATCTGACGTCTAATTAACGTTTCTTTGTCACATTCCTGCTCAATGGTAACTCTCTTGGTTTATCAGATTATCATGCTATTCTCTGCCATCATGCTGTATGTACCATTTATATCTGCCTTATCATCTTTGTTACTAGTTCCATTATTTGGGCTTGTACCATCATCCCTTTTGTTACTGAGTCACTCTGGCCTTCTAGCATTGACAGTACCTTTGCAACATTGTTTGAAACAGATTCTCCAAAGGGAGGGCAGAATAGCTCAGAAGCAATTGATAAATAGAAGGCTAATTGCAGTGGAGTTCGGTTTTGGTATGTTTTTTATGTTTAATAGTTGGGAAGAATTGATGCAAAGAGGAACAAGCTACGGTCTCTCCAAATTGAGTTTTCTGTTGGTACCTTTGAACAGACCCTGAAATTGAAGCAGGTCTTTAAGCAGAGGTTCTGTTACTGTGTGTGTGTGTGTGTGTGTGTGTGTGTGTGTGTGTGTGAGTGAGAGAGAGAGAGAGAGAGAGAGAGAGGGAGAGAGAGAGAGAGAGTGAGTGAGAGAGAGAGTGAACAAGCTGGAAATGACAGAACACTGAAGGTGGGATGAGCAAGTACTGTGGATTGAACAAACTCCATTGCTGCTATTTCAGTGGTGCCAGAGCCCACCAGTCTGTTTAAAGGAGTTGGAGAAGTGCCATCAGAACTTCAATAACCCAACTGAGCTTGTAGATGTGCATCTTGTCAAGGGTTACTGTGTCTGGGGACTCTGACAGGATTACAGCTGCTGGTAAATGCGACTCAATGGCTGGAATGTTTGGATGGAAAGTGAGATCTCCTGCAAAGGGTTGATTTGGAAAGACTATGAAAGTACCTACAGTACTATATTTGTGTAGGAAATCATGTCAGTGCTTGTAACTTCTGTTTAATCGAAAATTTAAAGTTAAATCTCTTTTTATTTAAGATGTCCTTCAGCTATGAATTAATAGTTTTGTTGATTTTAGTTCATTTGCTACAGAGTTTTAACTAAGTCAACTCTTGTTCAGTAGCTTTTTCCTCTGTGCGGGATTCCTTTATTTTTATTTGGTGCTATGGGGATTGCTAACTTACAATATAATTAAAATTAAGTTTGCCTCCGATCAGTCTGAATATTGCCTCCATACCTCTTTGATGGCTTTAATAAGATCTGGTTTGGGTGGAGCACCAAGTGGAATGCACTTATATCCACAAAGTTTTAAAGAGTTGAAGAAGTTCCCTGCTGCAGATTGCTGTTCATTGGTCAAGGTTTCCATATGGTCGTGCATCAATTCGTACAAGTACAGTGCCAGCTTGGGTCCATGCTGTGGATAAACAGAACAGGTAGCTCACCATTTAAAGCTGCTTCATCTGATCACAACAAAGAGCTCCATTAAGGCTATTTTTTCAGTAATATATTTAAACTATTTTCAAATATCAGTATCCTCGAAAGGAATGTTAAAGGAAGTGAAAATTTATCTTCCAAAAACCTACTGAAAACAGTCACATAATGAAATGGTATGGCATGGTAGCACAGCAGTTAGCACTGCTGCCTCACAACGCTAGAGACCCGGTTCGATTCCCAGCTTGGGTCACTGTCTGTGTGAAGTTTGCACGTTCTCTCCATGTTCACGTGGGGTTCCTCTGGATGCTCTGATTTCATCCCACAATTGACCTGAAAAGATGCCAGACTGTGGCGACTAGGGGAATTTAACAGTAACTTCATTGCAGTGTTAATGTAAGCCTTGTGACTAATAAATAAATAAAAATGATTAACACATTGGAATAGTACACAGTTTTATTGATATGCTTCAGTGCAACATTCTGCAGATACTTGGAGGTTTTCATGGCAACTCTCTTACCTCCAGAGGTTGACCAAGACATTCTCGCAGAATCTCCTGATGGCTTGGTTCATAAACTATTTCTAAAGCCATTTTCCTCTCTTCTAGTGGACGGGCAGGGCACAGAATGTGAACAAGCAATCGCCCCAACTGGGACCGGAATGTCTCTCTGCAGGACCAAAGCATACGTTTCCACTGCTGCCGCGGGGGACTATTTCTGCCTGCACCCTAAACCAATACATATATACATCAGTGAGTGATTGAGAGAAGAACAAGCTTCCAAACTGCTTGAATCAGACCAAAAAAACACGTCTTAAAACATTGTGAATGTCATCCAAAGTCAGTTTGTGCACGGAAGGAAAATCAAGCAAATTTTGCTGTTGTCTAATGCATGATATTCCAACAGAGGCTCAAAAGAAATCTTGGTTTAACCTTCTACAAAACACATAGCTCCCATATGACAACAAGTGTACATAGGCATTATTAGCCCCAGGTTATCCAAACAGTCATGTTATTGATGAAGACAAGAAACAGAATTGGATTAAGCAAGCCTTCCCATTGGATTCTTGATAAGAATGATTCATCAAGGGCTCGTATTTGCACTGTTAGTCAAAGTACTGCACTGTGCATTAACTCACCAGACACACAATTAAGTCAGTTTGTCAATGAGGTGGCATATGCTAGTCTTATCAGTACTGTCAGTAATGAGGACTAAACCTCTAACTTTATGTTTGGGCTTTAAAAGAATTTCTGCACATCTGGGTCAGAATTTTATGGTTTACCCAAGGGCTGTTCAACAGGTTGGGGAGCTATAAAAGTCTTTGGATGACCTTCCTACCACCCACTGCCTGCCCAACCATTTTAAAATGTTCTACTCCATCCTTAAAAGTTACAAAGCCTATACTCAATGGACTGGGCAAACCAAAATCCACTTCTTGCTTGCTCCAAAAACCAAATTCAAAATCTAACTGAATCCAATTTAAGGTCCCCACATGAGAGACAAACAAGATCCAAGCTGACAAGATGAGGCATGGCTGACAGCTCTCTGAGATGAGACTTTGTGAGGGATGGATGCAGGACAGTTGGTATTGGCACTTTGCCTGCTGATTTTTCAGGTGGAAAATCCTGCCTTGATGCTTGATAAAAACAATTTCATATTCCAAATCAACTAATAACCAGGAAATATCGTTCATCAGTAGTAGTAACATTTTTGCACAACTTGCACTGAAATTTCACCAGTGCTTGAATATACTTAGTCCATAGAATCCCAACAGTGCAGAAGGAAGTCATTTGGCCCTCAAGCCTGCACCAACTCTCTGAAAGCACTCTACGTAGTGTTCCAAGGCCAGAAGTTCCTGCCTGAGCTCAATGGACATTTAAACAGTCCACCGAATTAACTGTCTTGTCCACTATGATTCCCACAGCAGCTGAGACAGGAGATTTTCAGCCAATCAAAATTTAAAAAGGTGCAACACAAAACAAATGTACTTTTTGTAAAGTTTCCCAATAAGATTTAGAAGCATGGAAGAAACAATGCAACAGAAATTTTTTATTCTGAAGTAATTATAGACCTTTCCCACCTACTCAAGCTCCCAAGATTTCACAAGCAATGTTGTTTTTCTATTAATCCATCCATGACCTCATCCCACTGCGTTCTGCAAGCTTCTCAAGCCCTAGATCTGCTCCAAAACCACATAATCTTTGATTCTGGCCTTCTTTATTCACTCCCTTTCCTTTCTCCCTCCCCATTTTAACCCAACAAACTGTGTGGGAAATAAGGGATACTTTACAGAGCAGCAGCGGCCTACTGGGACCCTACCTCATTTGCAGTTCAGAGGACTCAATGACAACTAGTGACACTCCAGGATGAAAACTAAATTCTGGGATGATCCCAGAATATCCAAGACGGTTGGTCATCTTGATGGTTGGTCATTGGTGTTGGACCTTTCAGTTGATTTGGTCCTGCTTTCTGCAACCCTCTATTTCCATGTACCCCACTCTCCTCATTCAAAAATGTCCTCATTCTTTTAGCCTAGGTGCATTGGCTGTGCTAAATTCTCTCTCACTATACTTGAGCAAGCACCGGCTTGTGGCAACTAGAGGATTTTCACAGTAACTTCATTGCGATGTTAATCTAAGTCTACCTGATTAATAAATAAACTTTAGGTGGGAATCATCCTTCCTAATTTCTCACTTTCCGGCTGAGCATCTACTTTTCCTTATCCCTAGAGTTTTTCCTTTTGTTATTTGACAAGTTTGATTGCCTTAATTACTAGTTGGTAATTTTAGTTCATCCCAACTTCAGAGGTCACTAACGTTTATAAGTTCTAAGATATAGGAGCAGAATTAGACTATTCGGCCAATCGCGTCTGCTCTGCCACTCAATGATGGCTGATTGCTCCTCATCCCCATTTTTCTGCCTTCTCCCCATAACCAATTAAAAATCTGTCTAACTCCTCCTTTAATTCACTCACTGTCCCAGCATCCACTGCACTTTGGGGTAGCAGATTCCACAGATTCACAGCCCTTTGGGAGAAGTAGTTTCTCCTCAACTCTGTTTTAAATTTGCTACCATTATCCTAAGACTATGACCTCTCGTCCTAGAATGTCCTACAAGAGGAAGCATCTGCTGCACGTCTACTTTATCCATACCTTTTATCACGTTGTACACCTCAAATTTGATCTCCTCTCATTCTTCTAAATTCCAGAGCGTAGAGGCCTAAATTGTTCAATCTCTTTTCAGACAGACAAACCCCGCATCTCTGGAATCAATTTAGTGAACCTACTCTGAACTGCCTCCAATGCCACTAAATCTTTGCTGAAATAAAGGGACCAAAACTGTGCATAATATTCCAGGTGCAGTCTTACCAAAACCTTGTACTGTTGTAACAAAACTTCCTTACTTTTATATTCTATTCCTTTAGCTAGAAATACCAACATTCCATTTGTTTTCTTTATTATCTGTTGTACCTGCATGCTAGCTTTTTTAAACTAATGTTAAAAATAATCCTGTCACAAATAATTATTAAATACCTTGCAAGAATTTATTTTTTAATGAGGTTAGAATGTGAAGTCATCAGGGTCTTAAACCATGGGGCTCTATTGAACGACAAGCAAATAGCCAGTCCACCAATATACTGATTACACACAGCTATACTCACCAATGATACTTTAATCCCTTCAACCATTAGTTTTAACATTTCTTTCTGAAACGTTTTCATGTTGTTGCTGGGTAGCACTGATGCACCTTCCTCAGAGCCTTCACCTGGGGAGGGTGATATTCTATAATGTTGTGGATATTCGGATGTGGTCAATAAATCCAGAAAGTCAAGGTCAGGATCTGAAGAAACATGAGTATCACAAGGTATCACAAATTTAAAAAAGAAATCACAGTTAAAGTAGTAAAAGATGAGTAGGTCCACTGAAATGTGGGTCAATATATCAATTAATACATAGAATTGAAGATTTCTGTTGACTGAGTAGAGCAAAGAGCTGTTAATTTAATGCGTTGCATGTTTCTCCTTTAATTAAGCCCAAAGTAAGTCACATCGCTTTTAATTAATCCATTGAGACAAAGATGCATTTCTGAGCCTTAAGCACACAAGAAGTCTGCTTTGAGAACTCTCTTGTTACTCATTTATTCTGGACAAACTCAAACAGTTTTATTTTATTATCTTGACCGATTATTCCACAGATTTATCATTCTTTGAAAACTTTTTCTTGACATTTGTTCTGAATTGAGATTTCATGTTTTTTTATTCTATGGTTGTTCTTCTTTGGGGAGCCCTTGATCAAACAATCCAGTTTTACTTTGACAAAGGGTCATCTGGACTCAAAACGTCAACTCTTTTCTCTTCTTACAGATGCTGCCAGATCTGCGGAGATTTTCCTGCATTTTCTCTTTTGGTTCCAGTTTTACTTTCCCTTTACATCACCAATGTGGGTCTTTCTAAGTCTACATTTCTTTATTTTTATTTGAATTAAATGATAATGTTGCTACACAAGTGCAAAGTTTCTGTTGTTGGAAAAGCCAATCCAGTCATTATAAAACATAATTATCATCCCAAGACATTTAATAAAGAATTCTACAATGCAGAGACGTGAGGACTGAATGTTTAACATGGTGGTGGTGTTGTGGCATAAAGGATAGAAAAACTGCCATTTATACTTTTTGATGACCATTGGACTCAAATGACCTCAAAGTGCTTACAGCTAATGCTTCTGAAGTGTTGTAATGTAGGAAATATGGCAGGCAACCCGCAAGGTTCAAACAGCAGAAATATGTTGAGAAGTTAATCTGCCTTTTGTGTTGTTGGCTGAGGAATAAATATTGACCAGAACAGTGGGAATAACTTTCCTGCTGTTTTTTCAAGTTAGCACTCTGGGATATTTTACGTCCACTAGAGAGGCAAGAAGGGGCCTTGGTTAATGTCACTTCTGAAACTCAGTGAATTCGACAGTGCTGCACTCCATCAACGCTGCACTGAAGCCATAATTTTTAAACTCAAGTCCTGGGGTGGAACTAAGTCCACAATGTTCTGACTCAAAGGCAAGAGTGTTACCAACTGAGCTTTGGCTGATACTGAAATACTGAAAAGTTCACATAAATACAAAGGGTTCAAAAGGTGTGAACTGGATTATGGGCCTGAAAGAGGCTTCAGTGGTAAGGTAGGACAAGACCATTTGTAAATGAGGATGCCTTTGAAGCCAATACAGCGGGGGTTGAGAGCCCATGGGAGATTGTCAACAAAAATCAGAATAAAGGAACAGGATTTAGTATGGGGTAATATGCGGGATTATGGAAGAATTGGAATTTGCAAAGGGTGCAGCTGAAGCAGTTGGTGAGGGGAACATAAGAACATAAGAAATAGGAGCAGGAGTAGGCCATCTAGCCCTTCGAGCCTGCCCCGCCATTCAATAAGATCATGGCTGATCTGTCGTGGCTCAGTTCCACATTCCCGCCCTCTCCCCATAACCCTTAATCCCCTCGCTTATCAAAAACCCATCAACCCGCGTCTTAAAAATATTTAGCGAGGCAGCCTCCACCACTTCAACGGGCAGAGAATTCCAGAGATTCACCACCCTTTGAGTGAAGAAGTTCCTCCTCAACTCCGTTCCAAACCGCCCCCCCATTATCTTGAGGCTGTGCCCCCTAGTCCTATTGTCCTTTCTGAGCGGGAAGAGTCTCTCCACCTCTATCCTATCCATCCATCATCTTATCTGTCTCAATGAGATCTCCCCTCATTCTTCTAAACTCTAACGAGTACAAGCCTAGTTTATTCAGCCTCTCCTCATAGCTCAACCCCCTCAACTCCGGTATCAGCCTAGTAAACCTCCTATGCACTCCCTCCAAGGCCAAAATATCCTTGCGTAAGTGCGGCGCCCAAAACTGCACACAGTACTCCAGCTGCAGCCTCACCAATGCCCTATACAGCTGCAGCAAGACCTCCCTACTTTTATATTCAATCCCCCTCGCTATAAAGGCCAGCATCCCATTAGCCTTCCTGACCACCTGCTGCACCTGCAGGCTGGGTTTTTGCCACTCATGCACAAGGACCCCGAGGTCCCTCTGCACCGTCGCCTGCTGCAGTTTTTCGCCACGTAAGTAATAGTCCTTCCTACCATTCTTCCGACCAAAGTGGACCACCTCGCACTTGCCAACATTAAATTCCATTTGCCAGTTCCTGACCCATTCGCCCATCCTATCTAGATCCTTCTGCAGACTCTCCACACCCTCCACGCAATTTGCCGTTCCACCAATCTTGGTGTCATCAGCAAATTTCGACACCATACACTCGGTTCCCTCCTCCAGATCATCTATATAAATGGTAAATAGCTGAGGCCCCAGCACCGACCCCTGGGGCACTCCACTAGTCACCAACCGCCAATCCTAATAGCACCCATTAACCCCCACTCTCTGCCTCCTATTTGACAGCCAATCCTCTTTCCACGCTAACACCCTACCCCCAACTCCATGCCCCCTTACCTTCTGCAATAACCTCTTGTGAGGTACCTTGTCAAATGCCTTCTGAAAATCAAGAAAGACCACACCCACTGGCTCTCCTCTATCCACCGCCCTAGACATGTTCCAGAAATCAAGTCTGGTGCTAACAATGACGAGATTCTCAGTTATAGTGAGGGTGATTTTGAAGGTGGTGATCACAGAGCTGGATATGGGTCCTGGAGTTCAGCTTCATTTCTAACAGGCTACCAACAAGCTTTAGGTTTATTGGCTAAGCAGCTGAGGTCAAGAATGAAATTATTAGCTAGGTTGTGAAGGTTATTGTGCTGAGTTACAGAAGCAGTGTTAATATGGAGAAAATATGACTCGTTTACAACTTGTCAGGTCTCACAATAAGAGTCGTAGATTTGGCGGAGGTATAGCTGATTGTCCTGAGCAGTTAAATGACAGTTGACTCCATGTTTGTAGATAATGCTGTCACAAGGCAGCACGTAGACAGCAAATAAATCTCAGAGGGGCAATGAAAGTGAATGAAATGATCAATGGAAGACACCAACATTGGTCTATAAGGAAGGATAAAATGTGCAGTGGCACTCACAACAACCGTTGTAGGTGACTACTGTGTGATGATGTGGGGAATAGTGGGGTAAAAATCAGCTCCCCCAGGGCAAAAGAAAAAAACTGCAGATGCTAGTAATCAAAGTAAAAAATTAAAACAGAAAATGCTCAAAACACTCAGATTAGGCAGCATCTGTGAGGCATAAAACAGAATTGTTTGGTTAACGATCTTTTATCAGAGCTGGGAAGAGAAATGTAATAGGTTTTCAGCAAGTAATAAACAAAAGGGAAGATCTGTAAAGGCAGGAGAGATTAAATGTCCAAAAAGGTCGGTGGTGCAAGGGCAAGGCTCAGGGCTTTGCTGTGACTAGCAAATGGACACTCCTAACACTCAAGAGGTCCAGCCTGCAGTTTATGGTGTCCAAGTGCTATTCTGGTGCGGTCAAATGGACCTTTATATAGCGTAGGAGGGGGAGAACTGTATGGGGCAGCATCCCTGCATACTTGTGCCATTTTTTTCCTTATTGGAGCCATGCTCATGATATTCTTTCGCCAAATCATAATCCAGACTTTGCTCAACTTCATCAATGAATTAGGAAAAGTCATTCTGTACTACAAACTCCACTGCTGTGTTCAGTCTTGACTGCATAAGATTGCAAATGGATACACTTCGGGATTTGGGCTGAGGCAACATTCCAGTGTGGTACAAGATGCATTGGAGCTCGTATAAGGTGCAGTTGAGGTGGCTGCTGAGGAGAGCATTAGAGGGTGTAAGTGATATTGATGGAACTTCCAGCAGCATTGGGGGAAGCCGATTGAAGTGTTGTCCTTTGCATGAGATTTAAATCTCTGCTTATTCCAATGGTTCCTTTTGATATTAAAAATTCCATGGCATTATTTAAAGAAACATAGGACTTAGGCAAAAATGAGGGAGAGGAGGAACTTTCCTGGGCAACATCCTTCCAGTAACAAAAAAATCAAACTAATTGATCTCATCATTGTTTGGAGCATCTTAATAGAAAAATCAGCTATGAGGTATGCCTAAACAATAGTCGCTGCACTTCATCATAGTTATTTGTGAAACTCTTGGGTAAGTTTGAGAAACTTAATTAGATGCTATATAAAAAAGTCGTCTTCTTATCCTGCCTAATAAATCCATCTCCAAATTAACTGTCTGGGTGAATCTCATATTTCTGTTCCCAGAAACAGAATTAGAGGGCCAGCCAATGGGACAGAAATAAAATTTGCCAAGATTATAGCGTGCCCCTTTGATGCTCTCCGAGCAAAGAAAAATTCAACAACAGCAAAATAAAATTTGCTACATGGAAAGACATGGGCGAATAATCAAGCCTGGGTGGCAACTTGCAACACATAGGGCAGAATTTTCCAGTCACTCTCACCCCAAGACCAGAAATTTCTGCCTGGGGTCAACGGACCTCTGCAAGGTGACTGAATTTTCTGTCCCATCCGCTACGATCCCTGTGGCGGGCTGGAGGGGAAAATTCCACCCCTAGTATCTGCCCAAAGGGGACAGTAACAGACAGGCCATTCTTTCAGCAGCAAATGCTTGATGTCAGTTAGATTGAAGAGTGAACGTTAATTACTATGGAAATGAAATTAACAATTTTTTTTTAAAAATCCACATTAATATTTTACTTAGAATTCAAAATATTAGAACAGCAACATTGTACATAGGTTGGAAATCAGAAATGTACAAACGCTTGTCCAGTAACTCAAGAGGGCGAATGTATCACATAATAAAGATCAGGAGGTTCCCCGAAACAACCTCTATATGGTTCTTAGTCAGCACTAGTATTGAACACCACAAAGTTTGGGGAAGTGAAAGAATAATCAGCTGGGTTCCAACTCCTGATCAGTCTCCAGAGACTTCCTCAAGTGTGAATGTCAGAATATGTTGGATGAAGACAACAGTGTGCTTAGTTGTCAGATCCTCTGAACAAATAACCTATCAACCACTTAATATCCAGGTTCAAAATAAAAATGGCTACTTGGGTAAAATTTTGCTGCCATACATGGATTCAAACAAGGATCATCTTTGTGAGAGAAGGTAAGAAGGAGGAAAATGCAAAAGCTATCAGATTAATGGAGTTTCCTACCTTGGTAGATCAGTCTATTTACTGATAAAACAGTGAGTCTCTGCAGTCGCTGTACAAACTCAGTCTCAGTAGCTCTCATGGAATTGTCGTGGCTCATCCTCCTCTGCATTAGCAGAGAGAGTTCATCGCTGGCTACAGATCGCATTCGCATCAGCAAGGCATCGGATGGAGCAGCTGAAAACCTGCGAGGACCTGGCAATATGGATTCCAAATCAAATTCACCATCAGAAAGCTTATGTGTTTACTTTTTTCTAAAATATAAAACACAGTTGTGGAAAACTGCCAATAGATTCTGAAATGCAATGCTTTAGAGGCACTAGCAAGCTCAAATAACAATGAACCTAATTCTTACAGGGAATAGGATTGCCAATGCTGGCTGGACATATTCTGGGATATGTTGGCGGAAATGACATCTTGGAAAGCCATTGGTGTGGTCGAGCAGATTAAACAAGAGAAAACGCCTGTGACACAGTGTGAAGGAATGAACTGGTCTCCAATAAACCGTACTACTTAATCTGAACAGCTCCTTCCCCTGCCAGTTGTGCTCAGGAATGGAATTTCCTAACACCAACAGTTCACTCAGTCACCAGTAATTCAATCTTACACTGATTAATAGCATAATTACTCACTATACCAGCATCCAACCTGTCTTAGCTGAACCTAACCTTGGCTCAAATCATAGCTCAGCAGCCCAAATAAGCTGGGCATTGTTTCAACTGACTAAAGTGCATGGTCGGTAGACAGTTTGGATATTTCCATCAAGTGGCCTCCATTGAAACATAGTTGAGCCTTTCTGTGGTTGGGGGAGTAGATTTCTGGTGTAGGGAAGGGCAGGTGGTGGAACCAATGTTTGGGCTGCTATTGGCTGGTGGCTGACTGACACACTCATGGAATGCTTTATTTGGCCACCTGGAGAATGAAGCCGATTCTGAGGGGACTCAGAGCCATTCCAGGAGGGTTGGCAACCCTAACAGGCAGGGAAAGCATCAAATACTAGTCAAAGTGCAACAGGAAGAGTTATTTTGGTAGAACACGATTTAAAAAGTCACTATTACAGATAATTCTGTTTTAACTGTACAAATTATCTTTATTGCTTTTTTAATTTTATAAACTCTCAAAATATTTTCGCAAAAAGACAAAGATGCTACCATATCCATTAACAAATGCATTGTTCACATGTGAAAACATAGCACTAAGGCTCCCAAGAGATTTTAAACAATTGGATGATAGTAAAAGTCTTCAAAACAACACTATGTAAACAAGTGTTGTTTGGGATGTAATACTGCAATGCTATTCTCAATTATTTTGTTAGTACTAGTTGCAACAGAACTGCAAATCAGTGCAAAAGTAAATCCAAACACTGATTTGCTCTCAATATTGTAAACCTAAAAATATAACAGAGCACTTTACAATTCCCATTGTAGTGTATTTCTACTTTATCAGGAGCATATTGCTACATTAAAACATTTTTGAGATAAGAAACTTCTTAGGTTTACAGTATTGGGGAGCTGTTTTTTTCTCTACAAATGCACTTTTTGCAATCTACTATTGACACAAACATTTCAGTATGAAATGTTTTTCTGGGATCCGTAAAGATCACTACTACACCTGCTTCGGTTGGGAAAGTGTAGGAAGTGGATCCAGTTGGGGACACCAGGGGAGACTCCTGGTTTATTAAGTTGAAGCAATAGGTCATCGGAAGGTGACTATACGAGGAGAAATGATGTCTTGGCAGCCGTGGAATTAAGGAATCTTTGAATGCAACAGAACCTTCATTGTAAACAAGTACAAATAAAAGACAGATGTATACTGGGAAGGTCTACACAATGGCTAAAATGTACAATAACACGTCTGAAGGCAATGCATCTTCTAAATTAGCAACAGCTAAATCTTGAACAAAATATTTTGCAGCTAATTTGCTATTTTTTTAAAGCAATGCTATCAAACTCAAAAAAATAATCTTAGAAAGCAAAACAAAAAAAGTTTCTTGTATGTATCAAGCTAGACATTGAGCTCACAACATGTTTCATCAAAGGGACACTGCATCCAAAAAGTGTTGACCAAACCATTTTCTCACCTGTCTGTGTGGATGTGCAACAAGAAATTTTTATCACAATACAATCCCTGCACATCCCTGTGAAACAAATAATGCAAGGTCTTTCTTCAAAAATCCAAACTAAGATGCCTAAGGTTTCATCACAAACATGCTGGCCCTTCAATACAGTTTAAACAATAATTTTACAGATTAGTTTTTATTATGCCGGGCAGATGGCAAGATAACTTGGAGAAAGTAAAAACGTTGAAATAGAAACCACCTGAAAATTGGTTCATTAATTTTGACAATTGCTGCCTTAATACTTTACATTTATCATAGAATCATACAGTTCAGAAGGAGACCATTCGGGCCATCAAGCCTGTACTGACCACAATCCCACCTAGGCCCTATCCTCATAATCTCATGTATTTACCCTAGCTAATCCCCCTGACACTAAGGGTCAATTTAACATGACCAATCCATCTGACCCACACATCTTTGGACTGTGGAAGGAAACTGGGGCACCCAGAATAAACTCAAGCAAAAACAGAAAGAATGAAAAACTACACCTAAACAGTGACTCAAGCTGAGAATTGAACCAGGTCCCTGGCGCTGAGAGGCAGCAGCGCTAACCACTGTGCCTCCATGCCACCTAATACAATACTTTTCACTATATTCCAATACATGTGATAATAATAAAACAATTCAATTAGTTAGAAAAAAACAAGTTAAAAGGTTTTGAATAGTTCTTACAAATTTGAATACAATTTAAATTTGACACCAAATCAATTTTGCAGCTTTTTGACATGCAAACAAAACACCCTTCTTCCATTGTGAACAAATCTTCTTAGTTTCACCAATCCAGTTTCCAATTCGCTCCGAGTACTGAGACCTGCTTCTTGAATTACGCTTTCCCATCCTAAACTCTGATCATCCAACTCTGAATTATACTGCCCCAACTTACACATGGATCCTTTGACATCTCATGAAAAATATAAAAGAACTCTCTGCTGGGAAGCCAATGCATTTATACAAGATTTTCCTACAGGCCAGTTCCTAGGCATTGTGGGCCCAAGTGTAGATCATACCAGACCATTCTACAATTAATTGTAGCAATACCCTGAAATAGAAACGGAGGCAACATCTAGTGACTATAATTCTAATTTGTGAGAGAGCAGTAACATTCTCTTGCAGCAGTATTCTTTTAACAATATGGCTTGACAATAAGCATTTTTTAAGAACATAAGAAATAGGAGCAGGAGTAGGCCATCTAGCCCTTCGAGCCTGCCCCGCCATTCAATAAGATCATGGCTGATCTGTCGTGGCTCAGTTCCACTTTCCCGCCCTCTCCCCATAACCCTTAATCCCCTCTCTTATCAAAAACCCATCAACCCGCGTCTTAAAAATATTTAGCGAGGCAGCCTCCACCACTTCAACGGGCAGAGAATTCCAGAGATTCACCACCCTTTGAGTGAAGAAGTTCCTCCTCAACTCCGTTCTAAACCGCCCCCCCATTATCTTGAGGCTGTGCCCCCTAGTCCTACTGTCTTTTTTGAGCGGGAAGAGTCTCTCCACCTCTATCCTATCCATCCCATTCATCATCTTATACGTCTCAATGAGATCTCCCCTCATTCTTCTAAACTCTAACGAGTACAAGCCTAGTTTATTCAGCCTCTCCTCATAGCTCAACCCCCTCAACTCCGGTATCAGCCTAGTAAACCTCCTCTGCACTCCCTCCAAGGCCAAAATATCTTTGCGCAGGTGCGGCGCCCAAAACTGCACACAGTACTCCAGCTGCGGCCTCACCAATGCCCTATACAGCTGCAGCAAGACCTCCCTACTTTTATATTCAATCCCCCTCGCTATGAAGGCCAGCATCCCATTCGCCTTCCTGACCACCTGCTGCACCTGCAAGCTGGGTTTTTGTGACTCATGCACAAGGACCCCGAGGTCCCTCTGCACCGTCGCCTGCTGCAGTTTTTTGCCACGTAAGTAGTAGAATAATTTTTTGTATCTCTTGTGATTATAGACATACAGTCTGAAAGAATAAGAGTATAGCTATATTAAACTACTTCAAGCTTCATGAAATGGGAATGTAAAAACATAATTCTTACTAAACTACAGTAATATGTATGCAGCAAAGCCACTCATCAAGTTTGTAATAATTGCTATAAATATTTTTATCTGATGCAAGGAAAGCTCCATCCTGAAAGAGTAATCACTGCTTCAATCACTTGAGATTTCTGAGGGGGAGAATTACATGGAATTTACAGCATAGAAGATAGATCATTTGGTTCAACTGGATTATGCTCCATGTGAAGGTAACAAGATATGTGAATGCAGTGAAGCCCAAGAGTAGAGGTCTACTCAATTTTAGGTTCCATTCCCTAAACAACTGATCAAATTTCAATTACAATATTATAACATAGAAATGGAAAAACAAAGATTTCAAATAATCCATGAAAATAAACCATATTTGTATATGGTTCTAAATATGAAATATTTACAGTTGGTAATCAGCAGACAGTTATAGTGCAACCGTTAGATAGTTACAACACTTACCTGCAATACTTCTCCTCTTCTGATGAATAGCATGATGCTGCGTTGCAGGTAAATTGAAGGAACTACTCATATTCTGAGCATCCTGATTAGCTGTATTTTTTATAAATTCGATAGCACTCTGAAGGACACGGAACTGCAGTGCAACAGCCATTTCTAAGTGAGGAAAGACCACAATTGAATTTACATTGCAGATTCAGACCGAGATACCACACTGCAAGTAGGAACACTTCGAAATGAAGTCCCTTGTTTATTTATCACATCCAAACACTTTTCCCCTAATTACACATGTTCTGTACATCTGATTCAGCTGAACAGGTGATGGGGCGAGAAAAGATTCAATCAACATTTCATCTTGCTGTGAATAAAAATCTGATTTCAGGTGATGGCATTATATTGACCTTCATGGACTGCTGTTCCTGATTATTTAAACTCATATGGCACCATTCTCGAAAGGCCAGTGGCACAGAGGACCCATTCTTCTAAACACGTGTAATGTAATTACACCAGAATGGGCTCCAAATCAATGTGAAGAGGCTGATTCACCATAGCTTCCTGCTTCTGCCAAAATAACAAGCATCAGATTCTCCGTGATGCAGCCCCTGACAGAAGAATTTTGCACTTGCCTTCGGCAGCACTCTAAACATAGCTGATACTCCACAATTCTTTTACTGTCTCATCAGAATGGCCTAATCTGAGCAGACTGCTATCCAAAACCCCTAAGTATTTTAGATGGCCTGCAGAAACCCAAGTCTTGTAAGCTGTCTTTTCTACCTTCTTTATCTTCGCTCTCAGGGGATCAATGTGACTGCACTGACTCACATCTGTTGTGTTTTTAAACCTCTCTCTTATCTAACTGGCAGGCAGAATCTTGGGCATACTCTTTCAACAGTCCACGTTTGTGCTGTTGGGATTAAGAAATCATGTTTTAGAAGTGAGATTGGGGGGGGGGGGGGCGTGGGGGAGGGTAGAGAATGGACTACAGAAAAGCTCATTAAAAAATCCATTTTTGACTCACTATCGCCACAACAAAATTGTTGACCTAGTTTACCATGGCTCCATATTTCTGTTGCTGAAATAAGAGCACAAATTGCATATATTAAGAATTGAGAAAAATTAACATTAAAAAATGAGATTGGGATAAAATAAAGAAAGAGGATAAAAGGGGACTGATAAGTGCAGCTATTTGACGGGGCGTTATGATTTGTCAATTTGCATACTAGTGGGAAAAACAAGTGTTTATTTATGTGACCAAGGGAAAACAATGGTGTTTAGAAGGAAGAGACATCAAAAGTGGACAGGTAAGGGAATTGGCACTTGTATGCTAAAAGCCAGGTCCATATTGTGGGTGACATCAAAGGGAAAACGATATATCCAAAGAGATAACTAGAGACAGGGGCACAGTAGAAGCTGTTGCCATTGTGCCACACCCAGCTGTAGAAAACAGGATCTTCTGAAAACAATGCTGTTCTTTAAAATTCAAAACTTGAACAGAGAAGATTGTTCCTTTACTGAAACTAAAGACAGCTTTCCCAAACATGAAAAATAACCTGTGGGTGGTAACTATCTGCTGGATTTAGCTCATGTAGTTATGTAATATTGGATGCTGTTTGGGAAGATCTTTATTAATTAAGAACATAAGAATGTAAGAAATAGGAGCAGGAGTAGGCCATCTAGCCCCTCGAGCCTGCCCCGCCATTCAATAAGATCATGGCTGATCTGTCGTGGCTCAGTTCCACATTACCGCCCTCTCCCCATAACCCTTAATCCCCTTGCCTATCAAAAACCTATCAACCCGCGTCTTAAATATATTTAGCGAGGCAGCCTCTACCACATCAACGGGCAGAGAATTCCAGAGATTCACCACCCTTTGAGTGAAGAAGTTCCTCCTCAACTCCATTCTAAACCGCCCCCCCCCCCCCCCCCCCCCTTTATCTTGAGGCTATGCCCTCTAGTCCTACTGTCCTTTCTGAGCAGGAAGAGCCTCTCCACCTCTATCCTATCCATCCCATTCACCATCTTATATGTCTCAATGAGATCTCCCCTCATTCTTCTAAATTCTAACAAGTACAAGCCTAGTTTATTCAGCCTCTCCTCATAGTTCAATCCCCTCAACTCCGGTATCAGCCTAGTAAACCTCCTCTGCACTCCCTCCAAGGCCAAAATATCCTTGCGTAAGTATGGCAACCAAAACTGCACACAGTACTCCAGCTGCGGCCTCACCAGTGCCCTATACAGCTGCAGCAAGACCTCCCTACTTTTATATTCAATCCCCCTCGCTATGAAGGCCAGCATCCCATTCGCCTTCCTGACCACCTGCTGCAGCTGCAGGCTGGGTTTTTGCGACTCATGCACAAAGACCCCGAGGACCCTCTGCACCGTCACATGCTGCAGTTTTTCGCCATGTAAGTAATAGTCCTTCCTACCATTATTCCGACCAAAGTGGACAACTTCACACTTGCCAACATTAAATTCCATTTGCCATTTCCTGGCCCATTCGCCCAGCCTATCTAGATCCTTCTGCAGACTCTCCACACCCTCCACGCAATTTGCCGTTCCACCAATCTTGGTGTCATCAGCAAATTTTGACACCATACACTCGGTTCCCTCCTCCAGATCATCTATATAAATGGTAAATAGCTGAGGCCTCAGCACCGACCCCTGGGGCACTCCACTAGTCACCAACCGCCAATCCGAATAGCACCCACTGACCCCCACTCTCTGCCTCCTATTTGACAGCCAATCCCCTATCCACGCTAACACCCTACCCCCAACTCCATGCCCCCTGACCTTTTGTAATAACCTCTTGTGAGGCACCTTATCAAACGCCTTCTGAAAATCCAGAAACACCACATCCACCGGCTCTCCTCTATCCACCACCCTAGACACATCCTCATAGAACTCCAATAAATTCGTCAGACACGACTTCCCCTTAACGAGACCGTGCTGCGTCTGCTCTATCAAACAATTCTCCTCAAGATGCCTCGCTATTTTCTCCTTGATCACGGATTCTAACATTTTACCTACAACAGACATTAAACTAACCGGCCTATAATTCCCTGCCTTTTGCCTGCCACCCTTCTTAAACAACGGCGTAACATTAGCCGTTTTCCAATCTTCCGGCACTTCCCCGGAATCCAGCGAGGTTTGGAAAATAATCAGCAAGGCATCCACTATCACCTCCGCCATTTCTTTCAGAACCCTTGGATGCATTCCATCCAGTCCTGGGGACTTGTCCACAATCAGTCCCTCCAGTCTGTCGAGCACTGTCTCTCTAGTAACAATAATGTCATTCAGGCCCTCCACTCCTACCATCTTTCCATCGCTAACACCCGGCAAATTATTCACGTCCTCCTCCATGAAGACCGAAACAAAAAAGTTATTCAAGGCCTCAGCCATTTCCCCATCCCCTACCATTAAGTCCCCCCTCTCATCCTCTAAGGGTCCAACGTTCACCCTAGTCAGCCTCTTCCTTTTTATATATTTATAAAAACTCTTACTATCCTTTTTTTATATTAAGCACTAGCCCAGCTTCATAGTTTATCCTACCCTTCTTTATCAACTTCTCTGTCATTCTTTGTTGACATTTAAACCTCTCCCAATCCTCTTCTCGTCCACTACTCTTAGCTACAAAACGACTAAACTGTTCCTCCCTGGTTTGCTCATCTTTTCTGACATGATACCAAACTGGGGGCAGCACAGCTGCCTCACAGCTCCAGGACTGGGTTCAATTCCAGCTCGAGTCACTATCTGTGCTGAGTCTGCATGTTCTCCCAGTGTTTGTGTGGGTTTCCTCCAGGTGCTCCAATTTCCTCTCAATCTAAAAGACGTGCTGGTTAGGTGCATTGGCCATGCTAAATTCTCTCCTAGTGTACCTGAACAAGTGCCAGACTGTGGCAATGAGAGGATTTTCACAGTAACTTAATTGCAGTGTTAATGTAAGCCTATTTATGACACTAATAAATAAAATTTAAACTTTAACTTTAAACTTTATTGAAAATATATACCATGAAGGACCAGTATTCCAAGTTACCTTTCTGAGTTTTGGGAAACCCATGCAATTATCAGTGGGGTTCTTAAAACAAGGTAGAGAAGACTAGCAGAACTAAGAGCACATGAAATTAGAGATAACTTATTAACATGGATAGGTAATGGGGTAGGAGATAGGAATCAGAAATTGGGAATAATGAATATATACTCCAACTGGCAGTTTGCACCCGGTGTTGCCTCCCAGGATTAATACTGGGGCCCCAGTTTTTCACTGCATTCATAGATAACTTAGACAAAGAGCCAGACATAAAAGTTAGCCTATAGCATAGTTAGACGATACAGTAAATACTGTAAATGTCAACAAAAACACTGAAACAGCATTGACAGTTTAAGTCTATTGACCTGCTCTTGATACATGACCATCCTGCTTCCCAGAACAAAGTCACTTCAGCAATTATTAATTCAATCCTATTTATTTTAATTTCTTTCTTACAGCAATTCATAAAATTACTAACTGCGAATTATTTGGTTGCAATATTTTTTCAATGCCTTATTTTAAAAATAGTATAGGTTAATTTTTAACAACACATTGCTGGAACGGATGGCAATTTCCCATATTATAAAAACATGCACTGAAGAATTAAAATTAGTATGTAATTGAGGTTATTTGGTCTCTCTTTTGAAAGAGAAGTTAGCAATTGATGAAATTGTGCATTTGGTCTTAAATCTTAAAACTGTTACCTTTTGTTTTTGTATCCTTGCTGTTCTGCAAGTGTCCGAGTAGTGAGATTAAGTCCTCTATTATGCGAAAGTATGGTAATCCAGAAGAGCTGCAGGAATGGATGGTAATTGCGACCAGCAGTTGCTGAATATCGCACAGAAGCAATTTGTACTCATTCACTGGAATGCTATAATGAAAGAAAGTGATTGGGTAAATTTAACACAACAAACAACTTTCAAAGACAGAAATATAGTGAGAATAGTGAAGCATAAAAGCTAACAAATTGAATTAAAGCTTTTTAAAAATAACAGTGGCAAATGAGAGGATAGAAACCACAAAATGAACTCAGCTGAAACACTGAGGTCAAACTACAAGAACAACTTGCATTTATAGAACACCTTAAATGTAGGCAAAAATCCCAAGATATATTATGGAGGCATTATGAGGCAAAATGGTTGCCAGGTCAGAGAAGGAAATAATCCAAAAGGGTAACCAAAGGTTAGAGAGCCGAATTTTTAAGAAGTATCTTGAAGGACAAGAGGGTAATGGTGCCATTGAGGAAAGGGAAGGAAATATTGTATTTACAAAGTGTCTTTCACAATCTAAGACGTATGAAATTGTTTTACAGCCAAGTATTTTTGAAGTGCCATTACTGTTATAATTGAGGAAACATGCAATCAATCCCACAAACAGGAATGAGAAAGTGAATCATAGAATCACAGACCCCTACAGTGTAGAAAGAGGCCCTTCAGCCCATCGGGTCTGCACCGAACACAATCCCACCCAGGCCCTACCCCCATATCCCTACATATTTTATCCAGTAATCCCTCTAACCTATGCATCCCAGGACACTAAGGAGCAATTTCTTAGCGTGGCCAATCAACCTAACCCACACATCTTTGGACTGTGGGAGAAAACCGGAATACCTGGAGGAAACCCACGCAGACACGAGGAGAATGTGCAAACTCCACACAGACAGTGACCCGAGCTGGGAATCAAACCCAGGTCGCTGGAGCTGTGAAGCAGCAGTGCTAACCACTGGGCTACCGTGCCACCCATTTCTTTTTTCTCTAGAATCCCTTCAATGCAGGAGGCGGCTTTTTTTGGCCCATCAAATCTGCACCGACTTTCTGACTTAACCAGGCCCCCTCCCCCACCCTATTCTACTTCTGCTTCTAATTCCTTTGTTCCTATAAACTGAGAATGAATCATAGAACCTTACAGTGCAGGAAGAGGCCCTTCGGCCCGTTGAGTCTACACCAAACACAATCAGTGATCAAATAATGTGTTAGTAACATTAGTTGAAGAATAAATATTGACCAGCAGACCAGGGCACAGTAAGTTGTTTGAGACCACCTGAAGTATTACAGTGGAAATCTAATAGCTTCATTCTTATTCCTCGTAGACATAAAGCAGAATAAGAGATGTTCCAAAATTAATAAAAGAAACTGGAACTGTTTTAAAATGTTTTTACTATTTGAAGCAATTGTAAGATTATTATTTAGCTCCACAATCTATGAATACCATCATAATAACTTCCTTACCCATTTTCTAGTCCATTTAATGTTGCTAAGGTGTTGCACAAGACATATAGCAAACCATTGTCAAGCAGGATATCAGCTAACTTGGGGCACGCATTCAGAAGCTGGAGTAGGATGCACAATTTATTGTGCACCAATGTATTTTCATACAGGGAGTTTTCAACGAGGCCCAGTACAGGAATAATGCACCTTTTCCGAAATGGGTCAATGTGAGCCATAGCCTCAGGATCTAACCTGTAAAAAAGTCAAGTAGCACACAGCAAATCATTCAGGAGCTAAACTGTTCTGTAAAACGCCATATTTTGGAATATATCCAATTATAAACCAAAGATCTGTTAATAATAGTACATTATTCATCAACCAATTAAAATACAAACCAAATCAGAGTAATGTTCAAGTACTATTGCTCTGATTAGTGGTGTACTTACAGATTGAGAAGGTAGCAGGTTCAATGCACACCATTTTCCATATCTAAATACCTGAATGAATTCCTTAGTATCGACACCATAGTGACACAACAAACCAGGCTACGCTTATATAGGACTTTGCTGTTTTGCTTTTACCTGCAGAGTTTATGGTTCTAGCTTGTCTAATGCACCTATGTTGTTTGTAGCTTTATAATTGCTAGGTCACCTTTCAGCTTCCTCTGTTTTAAGGAAAATAACCTTAGTCTATCCAATCTTTCTTGAAATTTTCAAGCCCTGACAATATTCTTGTGAATCCTTTGTACTTTCATCATGTGGACACCAGAACTGTACACAAAATTTCATCCGTGCTAAAGTTTTATACCATTCCAGCATTATGTGTCCTTTTGTATGGAATATCTCATCCAATAAAGGAAAGCATTTTAGGAGGCGGCCATTCAGCCCATTGAGTCTGCACCAACCACAATCCCACCCAGGCCCTATCCCCTTAACTCCATGCATTCACCCTGCTAATCCCCCTACACTAAGAATCAATTTAGCATGTCCAATCTACCTAACTTGCACATCTTTGGGAGGAAACCAGAGCACCCGGAGGAAACCCACGCAGACACTGGGAGAACATGCAGACTCCGCACAGACAGTGATCCTAGCCAGGAATCGAACCAGGGTCCCAGGTAATGTGAGGCAGCAGTGCATTGTATTAATGCATTAATTAATGCATACTGTTTCATTGTGCCGTCCATGCACTTCAAGGTCTGTCACTTCCTCTAACCCTCTCTATACCCTCTCATTTATTTGTGCAGTCCCTCACTTTGTTTACCCTCTCCAAATACATTAGTTGAAACTTCTCTGAATTGAATTTTATTTGCTACTTTTCCACCACTCAACCAAACCATTGATCTCATTCTGGAGATGGGAACCTTTCTCCCCGTCCCCATTGGTAACCAGGATATATACTGATCTAGTCAGATGAAACAAACTCCCCATATTTCTCATATATAAAGATGATTATCCTCCCTTGCCACTTTACTCTGCATGAATGCACTCACAGTCCCAAACCAAACAATTCCAATACCTTGGAAGTCACAATGCCAAATTCCTTTGGGTAGGCGAAAGGCAAAACTTTGCAAAATAAAGAGAGATATGACCTCCCAACATCAATCACTATTGTCAGGGGGACCATCTGCACAGCTTTCCAGGAAGAAAAAGTACAGTTGGTTCTCTGTTGTCTTAGTTTGGAGGAAGATCTAAACTTCCATGAAGATCTTGATTTGATTTATTATTGTCACATGTATTAGTATACAGTGGAAAGTATTGTTTCTTGCACGCTATACAGACAGAGCATACTGTTCATAGAGAAGGAAACGAGAGAGTTCAGAATGTAGTGTTGCAGTCATAGCTAGGGTGTAGAGAAGGATCGACTTAATACAACGTAGGTCCGTTCAAAAGTCTGACAGTGGCAGGGAAGAAGCTCTTCAAGTCGGTTGGTGTGTGACCTCAGAATTTTGTATCTTTTTCCCGATGGAAGAGAGAATGTCCGGGTTGCGTGGGGTCCTTAATTATGCTGGATGCTTTGCTGAGGCAGTGGGACATTCAGATAGTCAACTGATGGGAGGCTAGTTTGCATGATGGATTGAGGTACATTCACAACAGTTTCTTGCAGTCTTGGGCAGAGCAGGATTCATACCAAACTGTGATACAACCAGAAAGAATGCTTTCTATGATATATCTGTAAACGTTGGTGAGTAATAGCTGACATTGATGGGCTTTCTTAACTATAGTGTCATGATTTGGAGGGGGGGGGGCGTTGCTGGTGAGAACCAGGATGGGCATTAAGAGCTGGCCTGATCAGTGACACCTACAAACTTGAAGCTCTCAATCCTTTCTCCTTCGTCTCCAGTGATGTATTATCAGGGGCATGTTCTCCTTTACGCTTTCTGAAGTCGATGACAATCTTCCTCATTTTTTGAGGAAGAGAGAGAGATTATTGTCACCGCACCAGTTTCTCTATCTCATTCCTGTACCCTGTCTCTTCATTGTTTGAGATCTGACCCACTACAGTGGTGTCATCAGCAAGCTTGAAAATCAAGTTGGAGGGGAATTTGGCCATACAGTCATAGGTGTGTTAGGAGTATAGTGCTTTCTTTTCTGGCTGGTCAGCTGTCAATCCTAATGCAGTGCAAAACTGAACACTTAAGGTCACTTCAATGCCCAACATGTAAAAGGTTTCGCTAGAGCAGGAGCCATACCAATCTGTGATGCATCTAGAAAGGATGCTTTATATGGTGCATCTATAAAAGCTGGTGAGCATCGTAGTGGACATGCTAAATTTTCTTGGCCTCTGAGAAAATACAGGCTTTCTTAACTATAGCATCAGCGTGGAGGGATCAGGACAGATTGTTGGTGATCTGGGATGTAGGTGTCACTGACCGGGCCAGCACATTGCCCATCACTAATTGCCCCTGAGAAGGTGGTGGTGTGCTGCCTTCTTGAACTGCTGCAGTTCATGAGATCTAAGTACACCTTAGGGAGGAAATTCTTGGGTTTTGACTCAGTGACAATGAAGGAGAGGTAATATATTTCCAAGTCAGGATGGTGAGTGGTTTGGAGGGGAACTTGTAGGTGGTGGTGGGGTTTCCATGTGTTTGCTGTCCTTATCCTTTGAGATGGTAGCAGTCGTGGATTTGGAAGGTGCTGCTTCAGGAGCCTTGCTGCCGTGCATTGCATATATGGTACACACTGCTGACACCGTGTAGCTGGAGGAAGGATTGAATGTTTGTGAATGAAATGCCAATCTAGTGGGCTGCTTTGTCCTGAATGGTATCAAGCTTCTAGAGTGTTGTTGGAGCTACACTTATCCAGGCAGGTGAAGACTATTCCAGCACATTCCTGACTTGTACCTTGTAGATCAGGCTTTGGGGAGTCAGGAGGGGAGTTACTGGCTGCAGCAATCCTAGCTCTGGTCTGCTCTGATAGCCACAGTATTTATATGGCTACTCCAGTTCAGTTTGTGGTCAATGGTAACTCCAAGGGTATTGATAATGGGGATTTAGCAATGGTAATGCCATTAAATATCAAGGGGCGATGGTTAGATTCTCTCTTGTTGGTGATGGCAGTGCTACCTCAGTGCCAGGGATCCAGGTTCGATTCCAGACTTCAGTGACTGTCCGTGTGGACTTTGCAGCTTCTCCTCATGACAGCATGGGCTTCCTCTGGGTGCTCTGGTTTCCTCCCACAGTCCACTGTCTTAAGATTGCCCCTTAGTGTCCCATAATATGTAGGTTTGGGGATTAGCAGGGTAATCAGTCCCAATTCCAGTCCCGAGGTTGATGCCAGCAAGTTTGACCAGTTTCATTTCTTGTCTAATTTTCTGTAGCAGTTTAATACAACTGAATGGCTTGCTAGGCCATGTTAGAGGGCTTCAGCCACCTTGACATGAATCTGGAATCACATGGAGGCCAGGCAAGGACAGCAGATTCTCCAAAGGATATTAGTGAATCAGTTTTTTTGACAATCAATAATGTTTCATGGTGGTCATTAAATCTTTAATTCCAGATTTTTGTTGAATTTCCACCCACCTGCCGTGGCAGAACCTGGGTGCTGATCAAGACCTTTGAACCAGACTTTCAGAGCACCCTCTTTGTTCTCATCCCATGTACTCCCTGCATTGGAGATCTCTACTGCCTCCCAAAGATACACAAGACCAACATACCTGGCTGTCCCATCATATCAGGCAATGGGACCCTGTGTGGGAACCTCTCTGGCTAGTTGAGGGCCCTGAAACCCCTTGCACAAAGAACCCCCAGCTTTTGTCACGACACTACAGACTTCCCACAGAAACTCAACACACATGGAGCAGTTGAATTAGGAGCCCTCCTCGTCACAATAGACGTCTCGACATTCTGCACCAGCATCCCCCACAATGACGGCATTGCTGCAACTGCCTCAGTACTCAACACCCACAACTGCTAATCTCCAGATGCAATTCTACAACTCATCCGCTTCATCCTGGATCACAACGTTTTCACCTTCAACAGCCAGTTCTTCATCCAGACACACGGAACAGCCATGGGGACCAATATTGCACCTCAACATGCCGACATCTTCATGCACAGGTTCGAACAAGACCTCTTCACTGCACAGGACCTTCAACTGATGTATACACTAGATACATCGATGACATTTTCTTCCTTTGAACTCATGGTGAACGATCACTGAAACAAGTATACGACGACATCAACAAGTTCCATCCCACGATCAGACTCACCATGGACTACCCTCTTGAATCAGTTGCATTCTTGGACGCATGCATCTCCATCAAGGACAGTCACCTCAACACTTCACTGTACCGCAAGCCCGTGGATAACTTCATGCTGCTCCACTTCTCCAGCTTTTACCCTAAACACATTAGAGAAGCCGTCCCTATGGACAAGCCCTCCGTATACACAGGATCTGCTCAGATGAGGAGGATCGCAACAGACATCTACAGACGCTGAAAGACACCCTCATAAGAGCAGGATGTGGCACTCAACTCATCGATTGATAGTTCCAACGTGCCACAGTGAAAAACCGCACCAACCCCCTCAGAAGACAAACACAGTATATGGCGGACAGAGTACTCTTTGTAATTCAGTACTTCCCCGGAGTGGAGAAGCTATGACATTTTCTCCGGAGCCTTCAACATGTCATCGATGAGGATGAACATCTCGCCAAGGCCATCCCCACACTCTCATTTCTTGCCTTCAAAACAGATCATTGTTAGCAGCAAACTACCCAGTCTTCAGGAGAACAGTGACCACAACACCACTTAACCCTGCCACAGCAACGTCTGCAAGATGCGCTGAATCATCGACACGAATGCCATCATTTCACGTGAGAACAATATCCACCAAATATATGGTACATACTCTTGCGACTAGGCCAACATTGTCTACCTGATACGCTGCAGAAAAGGACGTCCCGAGGCATGGTACGTTGGGGAGACCATGCAGATGCTACAACAACGGATGAATGAACATCACTCAACAATCACCAGGCAGGAGTGTTCTCTTCCTGTCGGGGAATACATCAGCAGTCACGGGCATTCAGCCTCTGATCTACAGGTAAGTGTTTCCAACGCAGCCTTCATGACACATGACAACACAGAATCACTGAGCAGAGACTGATAGCCAAATTCTGTACACAAGGACGGCCTCAAGCGAGATCTTGGGTTCATGTCACATTATTTGTAACCTCCACGACTTGCCTGGGCTTGCAAAATCTCACTTACTGTCCTGTCTGGAGACAATACACATCTCTTTAAATTGTGCTTAACCCTCTCTCCACCCACATTGTCTGCACCTTTAAGACTTGATTACCTGTAAAGACTCACATTCCAACCATTATCTTGTAAATTGAGTTTGTGTCTATGTTTGCCCTATTTGTGAACACAACTCCTCACTCACCTGAAGGAATGCCACTCCGAAAGCTTGTGCTATCAAATAGACTTTAACCTGGTGTTGAGACTTCTTACTGTGCTTACCCCAGTCCAAAGATGGCATCTCCACATCAGAACCCGGGTCACTGAACCAGAGCATTACCCTGGGTCACTGATTATTAATCCAATGACTAATACTAATAATACTACTATGCCTCTGCCTCCTATTTCACACAACTAGTTTTATAACTATTAGCTCTGTGGTTCCAGGTTAGGTATATAAATGTTTATTTACAAATGTGGGTCAGATAATATCCATATGTAAATACAAACTTAGCATGACAAATACTACACCGACTGAATACGGACTTAAAAAGAGCGTATGCCACCATTTACTGTTTTTCTGAAGTCTAATCCTTTCAACTACAATTATATTTAAGAATCAGTCTTACAGCAATTAAAAGAACTGGGATCAATTTAGATATATCTGATGTTGATGCTGTCGCATGGAACAATGATTTGAGTCTTGAAATATGAATTAAACAAGCAAATACATAATCGGAATATTAACTATCAAATTTGTCACACTGTCCCTCAACAAATGATTCAACTTAAGTGCAGATCTCTCACTATTAACAGGATGCACTGTGTAGGCAGTAACCAGAAGAGAAAACAAATAGGTAACCAATATATTCACAATTCTTATTAGCAGCCCAATTTATAAAAGGGTGCCCTGATGCCATTGTTTCCTTTAGTCAAGAGTTGGTCAAACATCCCCTGGTAATATGAAATTGTTGCTCCGCTCTGTACTCAGGTTTTACATTTGTTATATATATACATATTACTGTATCTTATTTACTATCATTACAAATGAGCACAGGTTATGTTAATGTTGGAATTCCCACTTCCCAGGCACTGCAGAATTACAGGATTGAAAATGGATTTTGATTTTTGGAATGCTAACCTTGATTCAAGGAAACAGATTAAAAAAAAAAAGAGTTAGATCAGCAAAGTAGACATACTCTTCATCCAGACTAACTGCCCGGCCAAGCAACATTTCAAGGAAGCACTCCAGCAATCCTTGTGTCCCTTGGTGAAGATATAGCTGGTTGGCCAATAAGGAAAAGCCATGGTTTTTCAAGAATTTTTCTTTTTGTTCCTTCGATGCTCTTGTAAAGTATGCATCCAGCAGCTGTCAAAGAAACATATTAAGCTCAATTAAGAAATTTAAATAAGAACTGAAAAGAAAAATCTGTCAGTTAAACTGAATACAACAGCTTGCATTTATACAGCACCTTCAGAAAAGTGAAACATCCCAAGGTACTAAAACAAGACCAACAAGAATAAAAAGTTTTGGCACTGAACCACAGAGAGAGATGATCAGGACCAACATAATCTTAAAAAAGGGAGATGAAGAGGCTCAGGGAAAATATCCTGGAGATTGGGACCAAAGCAACTGAAATGGATGCACAGGATGCTAAATCTCAAAGATTTATGGGAGATTACAGAGGTGGGAGAAGTGAGGTCATGAAGGAATCTGAAAACAAGGATGAGGATATTAAAGCTGCAGTATAGCTGGATCAGGAGTTAGTGTATGTCGGCAAACACAGGGTTGATGGGTGAATGAAACTTTGTGCGAGTTAAGCTATGGGTAGCAGAGTTTTGGATGAACAAGTTTATGGAAGTGGAAGATGGCAGATCAGCCAGGAGAACATTAGAACAGTCACATCTAGAGGAAACAATGGCAGAGATTAAAGCTTCAGCAGCAGATGAGCGTGAAACCAGGCATCAATTTCACCTGGTATTGGGCAATGGGCATAACCTCAAAATTAGAGCTAGACCATTCAGGATAATGTCAGGAAATATTTCTTCAGAGTGTTGGAAATCTGAAACATTCTCCCTCAAAAAACCGTTGGAACTGTGAATCAACTGAAAATGTCAAAACTGGGATTGATGGATTTTTGGTAGTCATGGGTTACAGAACCAAGGCTGGCAAATAGAGAAACAGGATGGCTATGGATGGCAAAAACAGGCTTGAGAGGTTGAATAGTTTCCTCACTTTCCTTTATTCCTAGATGTTCTAACAAGACTGGGAACAAGCAATAATTTAAACACCAGTAGGCACGGTGGTTAGCACTGCTGTCTCTCAGCGCCAGGGACCCTTATTCGATTCTTGCATTGGGTCACTGACTGTGCAGTCTGCACTTTCTCCCTGTGTCTGTATGGGTCTCTCCCGCGCGCTCCTGTTTTCTCCTACAGTCCAAAGGTGTGCAGATTAAGTGGATTGGCCATAATGAATTACTCCTGACTGTTCCAAGATACATTGGTTAGGAAGATTAGCAGGGTAAGTATGTGGGGTTACAGGGAGGGGGTTTGATAAGAATGGCTGCAGACTCAATGCTGTCCTTCTGCAGTTTAGGGATTCTATTCTATAAGTACCTCAAGCAGTTTTACTCCTCTCCGTCTCCAACATTTTTGTAACTAAAAAATATTCAAAGAAAATGCAAAAAAGCACTTGAAAAACATTTTAACACCATAATGATTTTTCTCCTGTGTTTTGCATGCAGCATTCTCCAGGAAATCACTAATTCCTGGAAACTCCAGGACAATCCTGAAGGACTGCCAAGACTGAAAAGTCCAATCTTCTTCCACGACGGAGCTCATGATGTTATTTAGCAAGTTGATTACACAAAATCAAAATCCTTATGAGCAGTTGCTCTCTCTAACAGACAGTACTATTCTATCAATAACAATTTAAATGTGGAAAATATATTTGAACATTCATTCTCATTGTTAAAATCTAGAACAACGGAACGTGAAGGGTAAAGACAAGACCAGATTAGATTAAGATCAGAACATTTTCACTGTTGCATTGATTATATGGAACATGACAGCTGGCATCTGACATACTGGTTAGTCATCTGTCTTCTATTGATATGTAAAATTACAGTTCGCCATAAGCAAATCTCTGAAGCCATCAGTCACTTATTATTCTTACTTTAATAACTCCTTGCTGTATTACTGGAGTTGGATGATTGACAAGGACTATCAACGCTTCCGGTTGGATCAACTTGTCCATCACATCAGCTAGCATTAAATCTGGCAAGATGAGCAGGATTCCTCGCAAAAGGTTATAGAGCCCACAGCAGATGAGAATCAGACTGTCCTCTGTCGCAGATCTAGATTTGTAAAACACTCATATCAATGATCGTAGAATCATAAAATCCTTACAGTGCAGAAGGCAGCCAGTCTATGAGTCTGCATGGACCACAATCCAAACCACGCTCTATTCCCGCAACCCCACATATTTACCCCGCCAATCCCTTGACATTAGGGTCAATTTTAGCTTGGCCAATCAACCTAACGCACACATCTTTGGGTTGTGGGAGGAAACCCACACAGATATGGGGAGAATGTGCAAACTCCACACAGACAGGGACCCTAGGACGGAATTGAACCTGAGTCCCTGGCGCTGAGAGGCAGCAATGCTAACCACTATGCTACCGTGCCGCCCAAATATCAGAAATAATTTAAAGAAAAGGTCATATTCTATTTGATGCACAAAATGTGTGTACACAATAGTGGGCGCTTTAAAGTCTAGGGCAGATTTGTGCAATCTTTTCACCATGATAAATTGAGTATGCATGTGTGTGTACATAGAAATTGAAAGGATATCATAGGAGTATTAACTTACACCCAGGCGAAAGCTTTGTTGTGTGCCTACTAATTATGTCATCCAGTAGCAACCAAGAAAAGGAGGGGTGCCAAGAGTGGATTTGAATAAACTACTGGGATAAATGTGCTGGAAGCAAGGAGAAGCTCAGGTGAAACATGAACTATGGAAACTCAGTTGTGGAGTAGAGGTAGTTGAGGAGATTACATGGTCAATATTGTCAAAGGTTGTGGAGAAGGTGAGACAGTGACAATTACATTTTCTGCCATCACATTTCCCCCACACCAAAAACCTGAGAGACTGGGACAATAATATGTTAAAGGCTAGAGAGGGGCGAAAGTTCCTAGAGTGTGCCAAGGAGAATTTTCATGAGTATGTTTGCAATCCAACAAGGAAGGATGCATTGCTAGACAAGGTTCTTGGAAAGGAGGTGGATCAAAAGAATCAATTATCATTAGGAAAATGTGATCACCGTATCATACGGTTTAGGTTGGCGATGGGAAAAGAATCAAGGGACAATTCAATGCAAGGATAGTCAATTAGAGGAGGCAATCTTCAACAGGTTGAGAACAGATCTCCCCAGACAATAGAATTTGATTTGATTTATTGCCGCATGTATAAACACGTAGCGAAAAGTATTGTTTCTTGCACACTATGCAGAAAAATCATACTATTCAGAGAGAAGAAAACGAGAGAGTGCAGAATGTAGTGTTACAGTCACAGCTAGGGTGTAGAGAAAGATCAACTTAATGCAAGGTGAGTCCATTCAAAAGTCTGACAGCAGCAGGGAAGAAGTTGTTCTTGAGTCGGTTGGTACCTCAGACCTCAGACTTTTGTATCCTTTTCGCCTGAAGGAAGAAGGTGGAAGAGAGAATGCCCAGGTGCATGGGGTCCTTAATTATGTCGGCTGCTTTGCCGAGGCAGTGGGAAGTGTAGATAGAGTCAGTGGATGGGAGGCTGGTTTGCTTGGATTGGGCTTCATTCACAACCTTTTGTAGCTCCTTGCAGTCTTGGGCAGAGCAGGAGCCATACCAAACGGTGATACAACCAGAAAGAATGCTTTCTATCATGTATCTGTAAAAGTTGGAGAGAATCATAGCTGACATGCCAAATTTCCTTAGCCTCCTGAGAAAGTAGAGATGTTAGTGGGTTTTCTTAACTATAGAATCAAATATTGGCAGGCAAAAGTATGAACAACGGGCTGCCTTTGAAGAGGGAATAGTTCAGCTGCACTGCAAGTACATTCTAGCAGTGGGGAAATGGTGTACAAATTCAGTGCTCACTGGATGATGGTGTAGGTAGAGAACATGAAGCAGAAAATGTGCGCTTTTGACTGATGTCAGGTGGATAATGCAATTGAGAATCAGGTTCAATATGGAAGGTTCAGAAGGAATTGAAAAAAAAGAGAATAAAAGCAAAGAGAGAGAATGAGAAGAGACCAGCAGTTAACATAAAAGGGAATCCAAAGTCTTCTAAAGAAATCTTAGTAGTAAAAGAATGGTGAAAAGAGCAGTGGGGCAATAAGGGACCTCAAAGTGAAAGCAATGAGCAGGGCTGAAGTATAAATGAGAAGTTTGCCCCTTTCTTTACCAAGGAAAAAGTTTCTGGCAAAATCATGGAGAGAGGAGATAGCTGAGATACTTGATGAATTAAGAATTAATCATGAGTTAGTATATATTTTAAGTTGATAAGACACCCAGACTGAATGAGATGTACCCAGAAATACTGAGGGAATCAAGGGTGGAAGTTACAGAGCACGGCCATAATTTTTATATCTCCTTTGGTAGGGAGTGGTGCCAGAAGACAAGAGAATTATAACTGTGAAATACTTGTTCAAAAAAGGACTTAAGGGCAAGTCCAGCAACTACAGGCTCACAGTTTAATTTTGGTGGTGGGGCAACTTCTAGAAATGATAATTCAGGACAAAATTAAGAGTCACTTGGGCAAATTAAGGTTAATAAAGGAAAACCAGCACAGATTTGTTAAGGGTAAATTGTGTTATTTGAGATTTTTAGTGAGGCAAGAGTAGGGTAGATGAGAGTAAAGTGGTTTATGTGGTGTACATGGATTTCCAAAAGACATCTGAAAATACTTTGTGAGCAAAGTTATAGCTCATGAAATGAGAGACAGTCACAGCAAAGATACAAAATTACCTGAGTGAAAACAGAGTTGTTTTCCAGACTGGAGAAGATTCGTAGTGGATTCCCAGGGGTTAGCATTTAAACCCCGATTTCCTGATGTACGCAGCACAATTTCAAAATTTGAGACTGACACAAAACTTGGAATATTATGGACTGTAAGGAGGATTGTGTTAAATTTCATAAGAGCACATAAGTAGTTAGCGGAATGGTTGCAAAAGTAGAAGAAATTTAATCGAGAGAAGTGTGAAATGATTCATTGTGGTAGGATGAAAGAGGCAATATAAAACAAAGGGTGCAATTCTAAAGGGGTATATGACCAGAAGGAGCTGGGAGTATATGTATACAAATCACTGAAGCTTGCAGTTCAAGTTGAGAACGCGACTAAGGAATCATATGAGAATCTGAGCTTTACAAATAGAGGCATGTGTCTGGTTCTAGGCACCACACTTTGGAAAGGATGTGAAAACAGAAGAGAGGGTGCACAAAAGATTAATGAGAATGATTGCAGGGAAGAGAAACTTCAGTTATGTAGTTAGTTTAGAGAATCTCAGGTCGTTCTTAGAGAAAAGAAGATTGAGTGGAAATCATGAGGCATCCTGACAAAATAGAAAGGGAGCAACTGTTTCCTTTGGCCGAAGGATCAAGAACCAGACAGCATGGATTTAAAGCGGCAAGCAAAAGAAATAACAGTGACATGTTTTTACGTAGCGAGTGATTTGGATCTGGAATGCAGTACCTGAGTATGATGGAGAATTGGATCATTAAAAGCAAAAAATTTGAAGGGCTTCAGGAAAAAGCAAGGGAAATTAAACTAGGTAAGCAGCTCTTACAAAGAGCTAGTGTGGACTTGACAGGCCACATGGCCTCCTTCTGCACAGTAATCATTCTAGAGTTCAGTGAAAAGCAACAGTTTATTTACAGTGGTTCACCTTCAGACAGATAAAATACATAAGTAGCTAAAGAAACTCATGGCAGTCCTACTTGGCATAGTATTATCGTACATAAGTCTGTTAATTGCATTGTCTTGTTTGACCCTGGAAGTTACATCAGCCATCACATATGAGCTCACAGGGGTTCAGACATGACGACTAGACTCTGAATGTCTTTCAGCCACACTATTGGAACAAAGTACCAAATGGTTAGTTACCTATCCAGAAGAGGATACGAGTGTGGCAAAATAGGCAATGCTAGTTCCGTCTGTTTCATAATTTAGTACAATCACAGCTTTAGAATCAGCCCCATCGGAAGTCATGCTCATCGTCTGACCCGGTAAGACACACAACCCAAGTGGATTGCAGAAGTTCAAGAAGGCAGATACTCACCACCTTCTCGAGGTTAATTAAGGATGGGTAATAAATTCTGATCTTGCCAGTGATGTGTGCATTCCATGAAGCAATTAACAAAAAAAAGTACAGGTTGAAAGCGGGAAATTTCCCCAATCCTTCCCTGACAAAAATATCCTGGATATAAATATTTGGTATTGGGATAGCAAACTTTGTAAATATAGTTTTTAAATAATCTGATGGCACAATGAATAACAGAATTGGTACCTTTCTGTAGCAGTATCAGTTTCAATATAGGGCCGTTCATAGAGAGGTGAAAAACCAAAGCTTTCCCATTCCTCAGGAATCAAATTTTTGTCAGCTATACTTGGCAAACGTGCCATAACTAAAGATCCATTTTGAGAAGGAAATGCCAATCCCAGGCTGGTAAAATTACTCTGGCTTCTTTGGAATGTCTGCAATCCTCGGAGACAATCAGGTCGATTTATTCCTTCATCACCAGCCCCTTCTTGTTTCAATTCTGGTTCTAGAGTCGGTGAAAAGCTGTTGCTTTTGTCTGCAATATGCTCACATCCAACCCTGGAGATCACATTTGTCAAGTTATCCAGCTGTACCAGAGGTTCCAAAGATTCTTGTTGGTGACCATCTGCATCTCCTCGGGCAGAAGCTCCCTTTGTACTCTCACACAGGGTTTTTGCTGATTCACAGCTGCTGAGGTACATCTCATCCTGCATACTTTTCAATGTTTCTGCAGCACCCATTTTAAGGTCATCCTCTGGCAAAAAGGCGAGAGAGTCAGACTCGCACTCAGAAACCTCTCTTACATCAGCAAAGTTCCTTTCAACTCTTGGAGCTAGTCTTCTGATGCGCACTTGTGGTGAGGTAGAAGGGGTAAATGGTAGACTTTGGGAATTCAGTTCAGATATTGGTAACAAAGGAGGCTCCTGTTTTGGGTAGTTCAATATGCTGCTTTGACCTTTATCTCCTAGGAAATGGAGAAACAAAAATCAGGATGAGAATGATTGCAGGTATGAGAAACTTCAGTTACTAGTTTAGAGAAGCTCAGATTGTTTTCCTCAGAGAAAATATTGAGGGGAAATTTAACAGATATACCCAAAATCATAGAGTCCTGGAAGAATAGAAAGGGAGAAACTGTTTCCTTTACCATATTACTGAACATTAAAGTGCATATGTGTTATGATTTAATACAGTGAGACAGAAATCCACCAAGATTAACACTACCAGTTTGCATATGTTCCTATGTTTTTCCAAAGAACTCTACTCCTTATTTTACTTTATTTAATTGCATTTATTTTTTCTATAATTCTTTACATCTTTTATTTCAAGAGAAATGGAATTAACCTTCTTCCATCCATGCATCTCTTTTCTCAAGTGATAAACTATTATGGTTATATTTATCATCCCAAACTGAAACCATCACAGTGAGGGATAACCAAGATGAAAAGCATGTACAAACGACAAAATACCCAAGGCCTTACCATAATGATTCACTTAAAAAGTGTCTCTAAACGAAGATTCTTTAATACTTACTTTTATCAGTGGGCCATCTCACTGGCCAAACCAGCTTTTTGTTAATGCTTGATGTTGTAGTCAAGTTAGACCAATATAAAGCTAAATCCAATAATTTGAGGATAGCGAAACCCCCAGCCATGTGGTGACTGAATTTATTAACTCCTGATTGTAGACTCAGATACTCTACTCACCCAACTACAAATGATATCAGGTGTTAATAGATAGGCTGGGCGAATGGGCCAGGAAATGGCAAATGGAATTTAATGTTGGCAAGTGCGAGGTGGTCCACTTTGGTAGGAATAAAGGTAGGAAGGACTATTACTTAAGTGGCGAAAAACTGCAGCAGGCGACGGTGCAGAGGGACCTCGGGGTCCTTGTGCATGAGTCGCAAAAACCCAGCTTGCAGGTGCAGCAGGTGATCAAGAAGGTGAATGGGATGCTGGCCTTCATAGCGAGGGGGATTGAATATAAAAGTAGGGAGGTCTTGTTGCGGCTGTATAGGGCATTGGTGAGGCCGCAGCTGGAGTACTGTGTGCAGTTTTGGGCGCCGTACTTACGCAAGGATATTTTGGCCTTGGAGGGAGTGCAGAGGAGGTTTACTAGGCTGATGCCGGAGTTGAGGGGGTTGAGCTATGAGGAGAGGCTGAATAAACTGGGCTTGTACTCGTTAGAGTTTAGAAGAATGAGGGGAGATCTCATTGAGACGTATAAGATGATGAATGGGATGGATAGGATAGAGGTAGAGAGACTCTTCCCGCTCAGAAAGGATAGTAGGACTAGGGGGCACAGCCTCAAGATAAAGGGGGGGCGGTTTAGAACGGAGTTGAGGAGGAACTTCTTCACTCAAAGGGTGGTGAATCTCTGGAATTCTCTGCCCGTTGAAGTGGTGGAGGCTACCTCGCTAAATATTTTTAAGACGCGGGTTGATGGGTTTTTGATAAGAGAGGGGATTGAGGGTTATGGGGAGAGGGTGGGAATGTGGAACTGAGCCACGACAGATCAGCCATGATCTTATTGAATGGCGGGGCAGGCTCGAAGGGCTAGATGGCCTACTCCTGCTCCTATTTCTTATGTTCTTAATGAGCCAAGAGAAAAATCCAAAGACTTGGCAGACCTTGGCTGCATGGTAGCACAGTGGTTAGCACTGCTGCCTCACAGCGCCAGGGACCTGGGTTCAATTCTCGGCTTGGGTCGCTGTCTGTGTGGAGTTCGCACATTCGTCTTGTGTCTGCCTGGGTTTCCTCTGGGTGCTCCGGTTTCCTCCCACAGTCCAAAGGTGTGCAGGTTAGGTGGATTGTCCATGCTAAAATTGCCCCTTGGTGTCAGCAAGTTATGGCGATAGGGCCGAGGTGAGTTTGTGATTGGTGCAGACTCAACGGGCCAAATGGCTTCCTTCTGCAGTGTATGATTCTATGACACAGAACATATGACCTCTAATCAATGTTGAAGGAAATCATGTAGGCTCTTAGAAAATTCTGTCACGTTTGGTTTAGCTTTACTAACCAAATCAGAACATAGTTTGGGTTGTCCATTATTCTTGTGATGGTCCTGGGAACTTCAATTTATGGACTTTATCCCAATTTGAAGGGCAGAAGAAAACTCTACTGACAACTACAGAAGATAAATATGTGAATCACCAACAGGCAGGATGTTCTTAAAAAAAGTAATTGCTGAGATTCCTTGGTGTTCATGTGGCGAAAGCACTACATAAATTAGTACTAAATACAGAGTCAAAGATTAGATTCCTGGTCTGAGAATCTCAGTTAGGATGGCAACTGAAGGTTCTCACATTGGCCCAAACTAATGTGGGATGGACATGCTCAAGTTTCAACTCCTAGCAAATGCTGCTGAACATGGACAGGATGGAGTTCACTTTTCACGCCTCCATGGTGGGAAAGTTAATTGTGACTCACCGTCCAGTCTTACACCAGAAGAATGGTCACTCGAATGAGGTGCTGGAGGGCTGATAACAGCTGTGGAAACAGATCACAAACAAGAGTCAAAGCCATTTGGGAGTGAAGTGTCAGAAAAAATAAGGAACATCAATAAATTGAAGAAAAAATACCTCTATTTCCCCTTTCTATTGCCTTCAATAGAATTCCTACAATGCAAAACAGACCATTCAGCTCATCGAATCTGCACCAACCCTCTGAATCTGCACCAACCCTACCTAGGCCCAATCCTCCACCCTATCCCCATAACCCCATGCATTGATCATGGCCAATCCACTTAACCTGCACATCTTGAACATTAAGGGGCAATTTATTATAGTCAATCCACCTAATTTGCACTTGACTGCGGGAGGAAACTGGAGCACTGAGAGGAAACCCACAGTTTACTGAAAATGCTATACATATTTTTCTATAATGAATGATAACAAACTGGTATTGATGTTCAATTCAATGCCTGTGAAGAAGTGTCAAAGCAATGCAACCAAGATTGGGAGAAGAATGGCACAAAAAAGTTGGCAGCCATCACAAAGTGGTAACGGATACTTGGGCAGAACAACCTTTGCAGTTTTAACCAGGAATGTTAGTAGAGTTACACAATATTCCCTACATAATCAAGAATGGCTGTTTATTCATGCATTCTGATAAGACAAATTTGAAACTTATGGCATAGGATAACATTAAATTTTTCTGTTCTTGGTGACCTGCAGGTAAAGTAATGGTCACTTTGAAAATAATGCAAATTCATACGTGTTTGATTAAGTATAGAGGAACATTGTCGATAAGGATTTCTTCCATCTTTCACTGCATCTGATTAAGATTACATTAAAATTAAAAAAAATCAACACTAGACAATTTGATTTCCACAAATTAAATGCCATGCTCATTTCCCAAGCTAACTTAATGCTAATAAGAGCAAAGCACTTGCAGCATTTGGTGAATGAGTACCAAGAGATGGGTTAGGAGGGGGGAGAGGCGGAAACTGACAGGGTTAAGATGTACACTAACTTAGATGTACACTAACTTAATTCCATAGGTGTTAACTAAGTAAACGAGACCACAAATCATTCTGAAGAACAACCTACCATCTGTTTGGACAGCGGTGAAGGCAGATGGAGATAGAAAACCAGGGCTTTCACTAGGTTTTCCACTGCTGCTAAAATGGCGCATATACATGATCGATTTGACCTTTTCTTCAAAGATCTTACCATCTGAAAGCCAAAATAAATCCAATTTAGTTTATAGTAATTATATTACGCTCCACTGCACATCACATTTAAAAAAACTCTACTCCCAATGATAGCAATTTTCCATATATATCTATTCCACAAATAATCCACACGTACAAAATACATTAATGACTTAAACCTTTGTTCAATATGAAATAGCATATTTTAAACTTTGATTAACATTTCTATATGAAGAGTCTACATTTAGCAGGTACTAAGTACCAAAGAATGGCGTAAACCAGGTAAAATCCATCTCCAGAACAAGTATTGTTGGTTTGCCTGGACGTGCTTTAGTGTGGTATGGGATCTCTAACTTGGCAGTTAGTTTTTCTTACTGTTTTGGTGAAAAACTTTAACTTGGCAAGATCAGCTAGACAGCACAGAGTCAGAAAACTGTCAAGGGAATGCAATGAATCCAGAAAAACTAAGTCGAGAAAATATGCTGTCAAGAAAGGAGTTGATTGTAACAGACACTAGAGTCAGCTTGTTATAACTTTGTAATACATGGACCTAGATTTGAGATGTATAATTCATTGCGCATTAAGGTAAAAGGAAAATATTTAAAATTGAAGTCTATAATCAGAGAAACAATAGAACAGTGTGCCGGTAACTGGTTTACAGTATGTCCCAATTTAACTTTGCCCTGTTTTACGTTGTTTCACTTTTAACATCAGTAAGTTAATGGGACCCGTTTTTCATTTAGCACTGCCAATTTCATTTTAATGTTGTTTTCTGCCTGTCTTGCATAGGGCCGCAAAACCCAATCGGTAACATTTTGGAACAACTTGAACCACCCTAGCGCTGATCCTCTGACTTATAACGTCTCACTGCAGATCCTCCAACTTGCAGAATTCAGTCAATGCTGCTCCTTCTACCTCTTGCTGATTATCTCCAGAGCCCTCACTCACAGCAAGGCTGAAGGAAAGGGAAACAGCCCAGACATTAGTCAGGAAATGGGAAGTTCAGCAAAAGCAAGGATTAGAAAATGGGAGAGGCTGCAAGCCGGAGGATTGGCAAGAAGATGTGTTAGGGTGCAGGAGACACAGCAAGTCGGAGGGTCAGCAGCAAAACGGGGGATTAGGGAATGGGAGAGGCCACAAACTGGACAGTCAACAAGATGAAAGCAACTAGAAAAGTTGGAGGATGGGTTGTGTGACAAGCACTAGGTTCAGGAAGCAGGATCTACTGTTCTCCCGATTGCTCAGCTGCTACCTTCCCCTTATTTTTTAACATTAGCCCGAGGTACTGCTGTTGTTGTCCTGGCTGCTCACTCAGAGGGAGGAGACAGCAGCTGACTAAGCAGCCAGAAGAGGAACAGCAGTATCTGGGACTGAAGTACGAAACAGAGGGAGAAGATAGCAGCTATTTCTTAGTTTAGCCCCAGGTACAGCTGTTCCTCTTCTGGCTGCTTACTCAGCTGTTACCTCCCCGTTTCTTACTCTAGCCCCAGGTACTGCTGTTCCTATCCTGGCTGCTCATTCAGCTGCTACCATCCCGTTTCTTACTTTAGCCCCAAGTACTGCTGTTCCTCTCCTGGCTGCTCACTTAGTTTCTACCTCCCCCTCCCGCTGTTTCTTACTCTAGCCCCAGGTACTGCTGTTCCTCTCCAGGCATCACCAATGCTAAACTCCTACTGAGGTCTTCGGCTCCATCTATGGACAACAATTGGTCAGTGCAGATATTTCTGGGACTTCAGCTGATAGCTCAGCAACGAACTCCTGCCACTAGATAAAGCTTGGCAAACATACTTTACAGGTACCTGTACAATGAGTATATTTTAAATTGGATATTGTATTACATTTCTTTTGTATTAACAGATGTATTTTACTTTGAAAGTTACTTCAGCTAGGAATGCAGAGTGCTGCATAATGAATGGTACACGGGTTAGTTAGCTCAGTGGGCTGGACAGTTGGTTTATAATGCGGAATGATGCCAACAATGTTGGTTCAATTCCCGTACTGGCTGACGTTGTTCATGAAAGCCTGCCTTCTCAACCTTACCCCCTCGCCTGAGTTGTGGTGATCCTCAGGTTAAGTGCCCTCAAAGGGGAGGGCAGCCTGTGGTCATCTGCAACAATGGTGATTTTATCTTTTATAGTAACCTGCCCATCATTTTTTCCAGGCAAGAAATGTCCAAAGGCTTGAAAATTGATTCCTATGGGAACCTATGATTCACCTAAAGTTATTTCAAAATATCACGATTTTCAGGAACACCACCAAAACATTAAAGTCCAAAAGGGACACAAGGAAAATGAAAAGTATATCATTTTCAATTCAATATGAGGAAAGAAATCTATTTAGAAGAGGGTTTATCTGGTCATCTAGAAACTTGTTTATATACAACTATTGCTCTCATAGAAAGAAAGAGAAACCCTACAGTGCAGAATGAGGCCATTTGGCCCATTGAGTCTGCAATGACCACAATCCCACCCATTCCCTACCCCCATATGCCTACATATTTACCCGCTAACCTGCATGTCTCAGAACACCAAGGAGCAATTTTAGCACAGCCAATCAACCTATCCTGCACATCTTTGGACTGTGGGAGGAAACCAGAGCACCCGGAGGAAACCCACGCAGACATGAGGAAAATGTGCAAACTCCACACAGACAGTGACCCAAGCCAGGAATCGAATCCAGGTCCCTGGAGCTGTGAAGCAGCAGTGCTAACCACTGCTACCGTGCTGTGCTCTGGACACCAAAATAAGGTAAACCACTTTACAATGAAATTCATTTTTCTTACAACTATTTATACAATACCTTTAATGTCAAAAAACTTTCCTTCTTTTAAAATCAGTTTACAGATTACAATAAGATGATTTACTGTAAAATCAGTTTTACAGAAATAGTCGAACAGTAAAATGGCTTTGTATTGAGCTGCCATTTTACACAGGCAGATCTTCATTGTTCTAATGAAGATCATAGAGTCACAAGTGGATCAAAGAAACTCAAAATCACTTCAGACTTATTGATCTTGAAATTATGCAATTGGATACTTCAGTCAAAGTGCTTAATTTATTCATTTAAAATTCTTCCCTGCTTTTTCTTAGCAGAGGAGTTAAACCATTTAGCTTCAAAGTTAACAGCTCTGCTAAAAATAATAGAGGGAGGAATTTAAGGATTTTTCAAAGCCTTGGTATGCAAGTACTTCATGGTGAAATAACAGTCTCTCACTTCAAAGTCAGGTTAATCATAGATTTAGATATCATAAATCAAGTTCCAATACACAAAAGATTTTAACAATTTCTAACCCAATTTATAGTATATGTCACATCAAAGAACTTTTCACAGTGAAATATCAAAGCATGTTCCATGTGACCAATTATTTTCTAAGTAACTGTTATGAAGATAAATTCTGTGTGGATGCTACAAAAGAGAACACACAAAGGTTTAATTATTTGCCATACCAGTGCCCTTTATGCTTGGATGTGCATGTTAAACAGATCAAAAGCAGTAAGCATTCCATTCACCTATATGGAGGGAAAAGTAAAAGCCTGGTGGGGTGTGGCAAACATAGGTATTAGTGGGAGGATGTACTGCCAACAGAAAATTGTAAACCAGCTTCAACAATTCCAGATCTGGTGGCGACCCAAGTACTTCCTCAATGATTTTCACAAATGATCTACAGACCTCCCGAGGGATAGATCTCAGCTGTTCATCTCGGTGCTCCTGAGAAGCCACAAAAGGGAAAAAAAGAGAAACAAGAATGCTTAATATGACGTATGCTGATTGAAGTTAAAATTAAGACAGAGCCTTTTCTTTGCTCAATGTCAACACGCCTCACCCACATCCAGATCCCAGCTATTTATGTGACAAAATGCCTATCTCCCTTAACAACGTAACCGAAATTAACAAACCTTAACAATGTATTTAATAAGACATTGACAAAGATCCAGGTATGTTTCTTTCCTATTAGAGTCATATGTACACCATCCTCTGTGTGAAACATTATGCAATATAACACAGTTTAGATGAAAGAAAAACCATATGTACCCAAACACGAATCTTTGGAGCCCAATTTGAGTGATGACCAAAAAAAACAGAAATTACACAGACATTCAATTGTACAGTGAGTTTTTTTGTATCTGTGGATGATGTTACAATATTACACACTTCACAAGCAATTATATTTCTGAAAATACAGAGCACCGCCACTGTGTGATACATAATTCATGTGACAAGGTTTTGATTATCCAGTTTCAAAAGATACATGTTTGGTATTGTAATTGCATATAGAGGGAATACGTACTGACTTCAGTTAAACTAAGAAGCCCTTTCTCCTGAAATCACTCGGTCAAGCTGGCAATAAGAATGACGACAGACTGCTTGAACTGGTAACAGTTTGGGCAAAGACTGAGACTCCATGTTTACAAGAGTATATATTGAGTACAGGAGCAGGCATGTGTTGCAATTATACAAGACCTTGGTGAGGCCACACCTAGAGTATTATGTGCAGTTTTGGTCTCCTTTTCAGAGGAAGAATGTTCCTGCTCTCGAGGGAGTGCACTAGACAGGCTAGATGCTCCTGATGGTGAGGGAATCCAGAACCAGGGGTCACAGTCTGAGGACCTGGGGTAGACCATTTAGGACGGAGGTGAGGAGACAATTCTTCACCCAAAGAGTAGTGAGCCTGTGGAATTCATTACCACATAAAGTAGTTGACGCCAAAACATTGAATGTATTCAACAGGCAGCTAGATATAGCATTTGGGGCAAATGGGATCAAAGGTTATGGGAGAAAAAGCAGGATTAGACTATTGAATTGGGTGATCAGCCATGATCGTAATGAATGGCGAAACAGGCTCAAAGGGCCAAATGACAGCCTCTTCTATGTTTACAACACTAATTGATCATCAGCATTTTCTAAGCTTTTCAGGTTCTGGATTATACATTACTACGCTTTGATTTTCAATGACAATTTTATAGAAAGAAATTTCTTGAAGTTGGGAACAAACATGCCAATGGCTCTCCAGTTCAGTTCTCCCAGTTCACTTGGAGCTTCTGAGCTTCCAAGTATCTGGAAGACAGAACAGCATGCTACATCACTATCAGGAGACTGCCCAATCCTAACTACTATCTAATGACCCAAAATTGGTAAATAACTTGGGTCGTTGTCAGAAGACAAGAGGATGGGGCTCAGCTATAATATATTCCACAATTAATGAACTATCAACTCTCACTGTCGAGTGTCACATGAAAAATGGCCACTTGAGCAAAGCATTGGAAAGGTACAAATACCACAGAAGTGTACAATAGTGGGAATTAAGAAAACAGGGAGAAAAGACAGAGGAAGGACAGGGAAGAGGTGGAAATTTGGATATGGAAATGCAGTTCATACCTGAAGGACCTGGCAAGTCAACAGGAAGCGATAAACCACTTGTGCCTTTAGAAACTGTTTGACATTGAACATCTGCTTTGGATGGTGGACTCGAATTAGTACTTCAAGAGCTGCCATCAGAGTTTCCCATACACCATCCTGTTTGCAAAACAAAAACATGCAAGGCTGATAATGAATAGACAGATTCCAATAAGAATACACTCAACAAATTTCTCTCCATCCAACCCTCTAATATTATCCCAGTCAATGTTAGGAAGGTTAAAATCTCTGACTATTACCATCTTATTTTTCTTGGAGCCATCTGTAATCTCCCTACATATTTGCTCCTCAATTTCCCACTGCCTATTTGGATGCCTATAGTACAACCCAAAGTGATTTCCCCCTTCTTATTTCTCAGTTCTACTCATACAGACTCAGTGGCCGAACCCTTGGATATATTCCCTCTCAGTACTGTGATGCTTTCCCCAAAAGTGCAATTCCTCCTCCTCTCTTACCTCTTGTTCTATCTTTCCTATAGCATCTATACTCTGGAACATTGAGCTGCCGGTCTTGTCCCTCCCTTAGCCATTTTTCAGTAATTGTTATAATATCCCAGTCCCACGTACCCAACCATGTCCTGAGTTCATCTGCCTTTCCCATCAGGTCTCCTGCACTGAAATAAATGCAGTTTGATCTGGACTTCCCTTGCTCTGTCTTGCTTTTGCCTGATCTGTCTGGTACTAGGAATACTGACATTGCCTTTACTACTTATCGTGCCCTCTTTAACTTCTGTGCGGTCTTCAAACTTCTCTTCTGCCTCCCTACTGCTTTGGATCCCATCCTTAAATAAACTCTTTCCCTCTTCTTGTTGAGCAACTGGAAATAATTTTATAACTGTTGCTCAAATTGGAGTTCTACTTTTATCCCAGAATTTAATTGTTAAAAGCAACAAAACAAAGAATCAAATAGTTGAGCAAAACCTGTGCTTTGGACCAGATCTTCCAATCCAGTAACAATTCAGACAAGAGCTTCACGTTCTGGATTACAGCACTGGATTCCGTATCAATCTCAAACTGACCCGTGGACTCATTAAAGTTAAGGATTGGAGCACTGCAGCATCCATCAAGCAAAGCCTGAAATATATTTTTAAATGCATAAATTTAACAAATCTACACACAACAGTCAACTTAGAAAATTAAACATTTCCCGCTTATTATAGTGCAGTAAGACATTTGTTTAAACACAATGGCTCTAAAAAAAAGTTAGAAGGCAATAATTGAAATAAACCAGATAACCGCAGTTTCTTTATTCAGAGAATTTATGCATATATTTAATGAAGTCAGTCCTGAATTTTTTCCATATAGTAATTAAGAGGAGAATACAATGGCATCCTAGAATTGTTAGTAATCTAAAACACCTACTAAGCAATTTTTGGGGTCAAAATAAGTTGGGAACATTCCAGTTCCAGGAGAGTTCTGTCTCAGTTGAGAGGCCTTGACCACTGATGCTTTGGGGAAGGTTATTACTTTACAAGTAAATTGTTTTGTTTCTCATTCAGTTTGTAACATTTTTCAGCTCCCCCTCTATTTCTGATTGCAGTTTCACATTTTCTGTCTTCTGCTTTCTCTCTCCCCATTGCACATTTATTGACTTTGTTGCTCGCAAACTCTCTTGCCTATTTTACAAAAGTCTTGCCTTCGTTCTTCCTCTCAATTCCATTATGTAACACCGATATCCGATTAATTTTTAACTCTTAAATTCTTTTGTAAGGCATAAGGCATTCATCAAAGTGATAATTAATATGCTCTGGATGAAAATTAGGTCTAGGGAGCAGACAGGGAATATCCCTGTAGAAATCACTGCACATTTGCAGGTGAGATAGAAATTGATATCTGAAATGTGCTGGGAGGGAGTAGGGTTAAGTCGAAATATGTTTCTCCCACAGTAAAGAGGAACACAGAAACTTGGTGCAGAAATAGGCAATTCAGCCCTTCTGGCCTGCTCCACCGTTCAATCAGATCCTGGCTGATCTCTCCCTGGTCTCAAATCCACTTCCCCACCTGTTCCCCTTATCCTTTCAACCACTTTGGTTGGAGAGGTGGAATTAATTTTGTTATTGCAAACACAGGGCTGCCTCCCCATGGACACAAATGGAACTGCATTAACATGTATGTGTTAAGAACTGTGGCTGGAGAAAGGAGGAGGAAAGCAAAGTCAGAGGTTGGGATGGGAACAGGGAGAGGGAGCGGGGAACAGAGAGACTTACTGATCAGGGCACGATCAGTGCACTGGGTATGTCAGCCATACTAGCATTATGTCTTACATTTAACAAAAAGGAACAGAGGGATGGCAAGTTGAACGAGCAATAACATGGGTAAAGTGACCATCTTTGCCAGACTATTTCTGCTATTCAACAACATATTAATGAAATGCTGTTGAACTAAATTACAGGAGACAATGCAGCAAGAGTACAGGTAAAAAGAATAGTGCATACCTTTAGGATGTGGAAACCTACAATACATTTCATTTTGATGAGCACTTGGTGAATCATAGCGTAGCCATGACAGCTCTCCATTTCCTGGATTCTCTGCTGGTTATATTTTGTCAAAGTAAGTACAACTTTCAAAGCTAGAGCTTGCGTCTTTTCACAATCACTAATCTCTACAGACTGAAGAGAAAGAAAATACAAATATTTTATCATCTTCCAAACAGAATGACAGCAGATAGTTTCTGAACTGTATATACATACAATTTTTAATCAGTAAAAAGAAAGGCCAACAAACTTGTTTTCCAAATCATCCTGTGAATAGCCAAACCACATTGCAGGATGACCTAGGTTCAATGCCAAATCTTTGTTATGATAATAATACTGAATGCTGGTAGGGATGTGTCATTGAATATGTATGGTACAGCATACAGACATCACATACACCGTGGCGTACAGACATCACATACTCCAAGTAGGGTGAGCTGTCACAGGCATGATGAGTCAAATGGTCCCTTCTGTTGTAAGATTCAAAACATTTCACCAAGCAATTTGACTAGCCAGATAGGCACTGCTTCCTCGCAGTGCCAGGGAGCCAGGTTCAATTCCAGCCTTGGCTGACTGTCTATCTGAAGCTTGCACTTTCTCCCCATGTCTGCATTGGCTTCCTCCCCACGGTACAAAGATGTGCAGGTTAGGTGGGTTGGCCATGCTAAATTGCCCATGTGACCCGAGATGTGTAGGTTATGGGGATTAGCAGGGTAAATACAAGAAGTTAAGAGGATAGGACCTGAGTAGAATGCTCTGTAAGAGTTGGTGCAGACTCAATGGGCCAAGTGGCTTCCTTCTGCACTGTAGTGAATCTGTGATTCTATGAAACTCAGTTCTACTCCAATATTAGGGTGACCAGAATTCAGAAGTTGAAATCCTGGGAGAGTTTTCCCTTTCTAGCATCAGAGCACTGAGTTAAACTGGAAATCGCTCTCCAGTGATTCCATCCAAAATCAACTGAGCACAAATTGGGAGCTGGTTCAAAAATAGGTGATCTAAGGCACTCATCTTATTTTACAATTAAATGAACAAGTATCTATTGCTAAGTAACACAAAAATAACCATCTCATACTCTGGCAAAGAGAAAGATGAATGCACCAGTTCCTCCAATTTTATGTAGGACACGTTGAAGTTCTTGATGCTCCAAAGGCTGCAAATTCTTCAGTTGCTGGGGCTTCACCACACTGCTTTGGATATCCTTCAAGCTGAATGGTCTTTGCGATGATACAGTTCGTGATTGGCCCTTGAGCCGAATAACTGGCTCATAGATTGTATATTGGGCAGGACATCTTGGGTTGTAAACAATGGCAAGGCCATCCTGCAAAAAATTCATAACAATCAAGCTTTTGTGTGAAAATGTTTCCTCTGTCACATAAAAATCCAAGTGTTAGCTATATAGACAGGACACTGATCTAAAATATTAAATTACTGTACTGGCCAGATCCCAAATGGGGAGGACCAGGGCAATCCTTGCTCAATACAGTGCTGCTGGAAGGTTTCCAATGGAGTTTCCATACAACTTGTTTTTTTTAAACTAGTCTTCAAAACCCTTTCCCCTTGCTACCTCTCAATAATCTCAAAACCTGCCTCTTTAACTGCACATAGGCCGCCACCTCTAACTTCTCCTAGTCTCGACCATTAATAGTTTCACTATAGAACTGTGGCAGGCTGGTTAGCACTGCTGCCTCACAGCATTAGGGATCCAGGTTCAGTTCCCACCATGGGTCACTGTCTGTGTGGAGTTCGCACGTTTCCTACGGGTGCTCTGGCTTCCCCCCACAGTCCAAACATGTGCAGGTTTGTTGGATTTTCCTTTGCTATACCCTCAGAGCTGTGCAATATTTTTCTTTTCAAGAATATATGTCAATTCCCTAGAATCTGCTTCCACCATCCTTTCAAATAGTGCATTATGGATCATAACCATTCACTGCATAAAAATACTCTTATCCCCAATGGTGACATTACAATCCTAATCAATAGTGATATCATAATAATACATTTAGGATATAATTTGGCACTGGATTTAAAGAAGTCAGATATAGGAGTGTTCTACTTACCACCAGAGGACCAGTATCCACTTCCTTATATTTCATGAGAAATTCACTAATCTGATCACATTGTAGAATCTCCAGAGTAACATACTTAGAGTAATTTGCTTGAGGTTTACCATATTTACAAGGCATGACGGAGGTTATGTCAGGTCCACAGACATATAAATAATAAGCTTCTTCCGGCCCTATCCTGGCACCTATTATAAAATGCATGTTTGAGCGCAGGTAAAGTTATTTGCAGAAAACAGAAATATTTTCAATCCACAAAATTTAAATGCAATGATCTATACTCTGGCATTAACATAATTGAAAAATTAGATTTACATTCTAGTCTGGATACACTAAAATACAACTGTATACTTTATTACTCCCGTACTGCACACTTTCAAAAATAAACGTCCAGAGGCATTTGACAAGATGCCGCACCAAAGGCTGCTGCATAAGATAAAGCACATTTAGAGGATTGGTTAACTAACAGGAAGCAAAAAGTGGGGATAAATGGGTGTTTTTCTGGTTGGCTGTCAGTGACTAGGGTTGTGCCTCACAGATCAGCGTTGGGACCGCAATTGTTTGCGATTTCCATAGATAATTTGGAATTGGGGACTACAAATGGTGTGTCAGAGTTCGCAGATGACACTAAGATGAGCGGTAGAACAAAGTGTGCAGAGAATACAAAGTCTGAACGGGATATAGATAGTCAAAGCGAGTGGGCGAGGGTCTGGCAGATGGACTACAATGCTGGTAAATGTGAGGTCATCCATTTTGGTAGGAATAACAGCAAAATGGACTATTATTTAAATGGTAAAAAAAAATTGCAGCATGCTGCTGTATAGAGGGACCTGGGTGTTCTTGTGCAAGAATCACAAGGAGTTGGTTTGCAGATGCAGCAGGTAATTAAGAAGGCAAATGGAATTTTGTCCTTCATTGCTAGAGGGATGGAGTTTAAAAACAGTGAGGTTATTTTGCAGCTGTATAAGATGCTGGTGAGGCCACACCTAGAGTAGAGTACAGTGCACAGTTTTGGTCTCCTTAATTGAGAAAGGAAATATTGGCACCGGAGGGGGTGCAGAGGAAATTCACTAGGTTGAGAAGGTTGGCTTATGAGGAGAGACTGAGTGGACTGGAACTATACTCATTGGAATTAAGAAGAATGAGGGGGGATCTGTAGAAACAACTAATATTATGAAAGGAATAGATAAAATAGAAGCTGGGAGGTTGTTTCCATTGGTGGTGAAACCAGAACTAGGGGCATAGCCTCAAAATAAAGGACAGCAGATTTAGGACTGAGTTGAGAAGGAGCTTCTTCACAGAGTTGTGAATCTGTGGAATTCTCTGCCCAGAGAAGAAATTGAGGCTACTTCATTGAATGTTTTTAAGGCAAAGATAGATAGATTCTTGAACAGCAAAGGAATTAAAGGTTATGGAGAGCGGGTGGGTAAGCGAAGCTGAGTCCACGGAAAGATCATCCATGATCTTACTGAATGGTGGAGCAAGCCCGAGGGGCCAGGTGGCCTACTCCTAGCTCTTATTACATGTTATGTGCTGCTTGGTAGATTTAATTGGCCATACAGATGTACAGTAAGAGTCCAAAACATTCTATATTATTTGGCAGCTTTATGATTTTTCTTAGTCACAACAGTCAGTTCATATGTAAAAGTTGAAAGGGACAAGGAATCACGTATCCTGTGACAAGAGGCTGTGCATCCAAATCCAACATTTTAACCTTCCCAAACGTAAAAGCACATGCTGCAGTTCTATGTACTATCACAGCACCCCAAGGCGTACGATTCAAGCTATGATGGTTGCACTTTCAAATTGATAAAGCTATTCACCTAAAACCCTAGTGAGAGGTTCACAGCCTAGTCAGAAGTTAACCAATCTATTACCTTTGTCTGTCAGTCAGCTGGGGGATTTTCTAGAAAATCCATAAACAGCTCTCCTGTTATCAAAAGGTTAACAAAATAAAATTCTTAAATTTACAGGGCAGAATTTTCCAGACTTAGAACAGTAGGATCATTTGTAGGTCAGGAACACATTTGGCTAATTACCAGGCTTTGTCATGGTTCCTACAGTTGAGCCATTGCATTAGCACCCCACTTCCAGTTTCCCTTACAAATCAGGGAGGGTGGGTAGGATGGTGAGCTTAATCTCTCAGTGGAAAGATTTCTAATCAAAAGGACCACAGCATAGGTGAGAAGGGCTCGTAAGGATCTTTGAGGCTGCAGCAACCACAGAAATGGAGGGGAGAACTGGGAAGACTGCTCCCAGGATATCTCAGTCTTACTTGGCCTCTGGATAAATGGAATGTCTGCTGGAATTCTGAAACACAACAGAGATACACTATTGGCACGGATGGAGGTAGCGGAGGCTTTCTCCCCTCCCTTGTTGAGGATCTCAGAGCACTGATCATGACGTTATTCATGAACAGACACAAGTCAGCTTGTGGTACCTACAGAGGAGTCTACCTGCTATCCGTGACAAAGATGATCATTGCAAAAGAATCCTCCTCAAACGTTTCCTTCAAATGCCGTGGAGTTCCTTCTGGAGTTGCAGCCTGGTTTTTGTCCATCAAGAGGCACCACAGACAGTAGATGCTGAGAGGATATTTTCCTTGCAGGAAGTTCCTGCCAAGCCACCTTAGGATCTTATATGTTTCAATAAGATCACCCCGCATCCTTCCAAGCTCCAATGGGCATAGGCCCAACCTGCTCAACTTTTCCTTATAAGCTAACCCCTTCATCCCAGAAATCAGTCGTGCAGTGAAAGCATATCTGAGGACCAGGACTTCAAACCTGAGACTACGGTCACTATTTATTGAACAAGCAGTGATCTCCACACTTCCTTATGCTTCAGAGACTTGCACAATGTACTGTAGGTACCTTAAAGCATTGGAGAAGTACCACCACCAGTGCCATTGGATGATTATCCAAATGTGGCAACAAGAAAGGCAGTTCAACAGTGGTATTCTCTCCCAAGTTATTATATCCAGCATCAAGGTGCTAATTACTCAAATCCAGGTCCATGGGCGGGAGATGTAGTTCATACGCGTGACACCAGGCAATTGCTCTACTTTAAACAGAGGCATAGCAGTGGATTCCCAGCAGGACAGACATCCTTAAAGCATTCCTAAAGAAGTCAAACATACCCACTAACTCATGAGTCCCTGGCTTGTGGAAAACAAATATAAAGATGGCTCATCCAGAAACGCACCAAGTACATTGAGGGACTTGTCTGGAATGTGCACAAGCAAAGTCAAGGCATGGGTGAGAATATGTACAAACCTCCAAACAACCCCTGTACCCAATCCTTCAAGCACCATCTGTGTGGCATGTCTGTAGATTCGACATTGGACTTATCAGCCATCGCAGAACCCATCAAATCAGAGTGGAAGCAAGTGATCTTTGATCCCAAGGGACTGCCTAAGGAGATGTGTAAGTTCCGCAAATGAGCAGGTAACGTGATGTGGTATGGAATCTGGGGAAGGCTAATAAATATGTTACAAAGGATAAAACAGCGTGCAGGAATTAGAAGAACTTTTCGGAGCAGTTTGAAGCGACCATTGATGACTAACAGGGTTAGTTCTAGTCCAGAAGAATGATTATATCTTAGACCTGTCAGGGAGCAGTGTTGGGATTCAAAGATGAGATAATAATAGGAGGTATTCTTGAATCCAAAAACATCTGGAGGGGATATTGACAAGGAGAAACAATTAACTAAAAAATTACATTGGAAGTTCGATGTCTGCAAGTGTGAACTCATATTTTTGTTACAAAAACAGCAATAATTACACTCTGAATGGAAGCAGATTCAGTGTCGTGCAAGACCAGAAGGATGATAATGTTTGAGAAGACTTCAATGAACATCCAGAATACAAGATTAAATTACAAGATTTAGAATAAATAAACTTTTTTAAAACAAGAGTTACACAACTGCAAGTATACTTGAAGCACAAGTCACGAATTATGTTAACATTAAAAACTGGATGGCTGAAAGGGGTTGAAGGGATCCGGAAATATAGCAGTAAATGTTATAAGGACTTTTGCTGGTCTAGAGACAAAATGGTGGAATAGACTGGTCAGGCTGGATGGCCCATTTCTGTGTTGTAATTTCTATGTACTCAAGAGAAAAACAATCAAATGTTTAAAAAAAAGTTAAATTATCAAATCATTACCATTAAAAAGCAGCAAGCTTCCAATACTCCACCTTCCAGTCAACCTAGTAGCATCTTCTTGATGGGTCAAACAGTGGCCAACCATTGCAAAAGTTTTATTACTGTCAGAGGAGAGGCTGCTCTTTCGAGGAATAGTATAACCTAAGGCCACATCAGACTTCCTGAAAATCACAAAACAAAAGCAGCAATCCATTGAAAAACTAAATAATGAATGTTTGAATATTTGCTACCTCAGTCCCAGTGAATACGCATAAACCATCCACAGAGATACAGGTTCCATACAACCATATTTAACTAAGGTTACCTTTTATGATATTTGCACTGTGGTGGTGTATCTGTGTGGATGAATTTTTAATATTTATTACAGGACGAGGGTATCACTGGAAAGCATTTATTGCCCCAATATAACTGCCCTTGTGGAGGTGATGCTGAGCTACCTTCTTGAACCGCTACAGTCCCCATGGTGTAGTACACCCACAGTGCTGTTAGGAGGAAGGAAAATCCAGCAACTACTGGCCAGTTTAGTTTCAGGAGCTAGAAAGCTTCCAGAAACAAAAATCTGGAAAAAAATTCAGTCACTTGGACAAATCTGATTAAGGAAAGTCAGTGCACAATTGGTAAAGGCAAATTGTATTTAACTCAGATTGAGTTTTTGGTAAGGTAATTGAGAAGGTTGATGGAGAACATTGCTGATTTAGTGTACAGGGACTTCCAAAAGGTATTAATAAAAAGTGCCATATAACAGGCTTGTCAGCAAGCTTTAAAAGGAATACGAGATGCATGAATACAAAGTTGGCTCGGTGACAGGAAACAGGTTAGCAGTTGTTTCTCAAACTGGAGAAAGGTATATAGTCAGGTTTCCTCAAGGTTGGCACTGGACTTTTTCTTGAGTTGTATTAATAACCAAGAATTGGTTGGAAGGGCACATTTTCAAAATTTGTGGATGGCATAAAATTCAGAAGCATTGTGAATAATGGTGAATAATGACAGACTTCAACAGGGCACAGGAGGACTAGTGAATGGGCAGACAAATGGCAGGTAAAATTTAATGCAAAGATGTATCAAGTGATACATTTTGATGGGAAAAACAAGACAATACAAGATAAAGGATACAATTCTAAAGAGGCAGCAGGAGCAAAAGGAATCTGCAAGTGTATCTGCATAAGTCATTGGAAGAGGATAGTTAAGTTTGAGAAAGTAAATGCAGAACTAAGTTTTCAGACCAGATTTTCTGACACTCAAATGCAAACAAAATCTGGAGGCATCATTTATGCCGCAATTCTGGTGGGGTTGGCCTGATAGAGCCATAAGGCCAACTTCACAAAGATCAAAGGCATCCCAATCAGGGCTGGACTTAAACATATTCCCCCCAACCCCACCACAACCAGCATTGGGGAGGGTACCCCCATCTCTCCCCCACCCCTCCCCTCCTACGGAGGTATTGAGCGCTCTCTCCCCTCTCCACCACCAATCAGCAATAGCATAGGCACCCCATCCCTTCCAACCTCATCACAGTCATTGCTTCCCCATTACAAGCGTCCCCAGCACCTTTGCCAGGAGATACTGCCAATCAGTGCCCAGGCATATCCCATTCCCCCCAGGTGCTATACTTACCTTTGTTCCCCTAACAGAAACGCTTTGACCTGTCACATTGGCATGGTACGAACATTCAGTGAGGTGCAATCGTGGGACTGGGAAGCCTGTTGTTGGTATTTGAATATATTTAAATGAGATTACTAACCTTTGTGGGCAGGAACCTCATTATGTCACTGGCGAGGGGAAGGGGCAAACAGGAAATGAAATCTCGGCAGTGAGAATCCATGAGTTTGCATTGTCATTTACACTACAGCGGCCACGGGCTCAGAGTATAAAAGCAAAGAAGTCATGGTGAACCTTTCTAAAACGTTAGTTCTGCCTTCACTGATGTATGTATTTAAATCTGGATACTGGACTTCAGGAAGTATGTGAAGACATTGGCGGAGGCAAAAAAAGATTAATCAGAATGATGCCAGGGATGACGTACTTCAGTTAGGTGGACAAATCAGAGAAGCTGAGGCTGCTTTTAGAAAAGATTTGATAAAGATGTTCAAACTCATGAAGGGCATGGACAAAGTAGATAATGAAAAACTGTTTCCATTGGTGGAAGAATTAGGAGCACATTGATTTAAGGTGAACAACAAAAGAATCAAAGGTAATGTTTGAAAAAACTAATTTAGCAAATGGTCATGACCCAGAATTCAGCATCTGAGAATACAATAAAGACAGTTTCAATCGTGGATTTCTAAAGGGAATTGGATAACTATCAGATGAGAAAAAAATTGCAGGGGTAGGGGGAATGACTACGAGTGGGACCAACTGAGTTGCTCTTGTAGAGGGATGAGGTGGAGGACAAAGTGATCTTCCTTCTGTGCTGTAACCATTCTATTCTATCTGCAGTTTAAAAGGCAGCTTTCCATCAGAATCTAAAAGCATGTATATAACAGGTTCACTTCAGGACTATTTCACTGTTCACCTTTCAATATTTTGTCACTATACTGATTTTGAGCCAAAGTGAACTAGCTGGTTTGGGCAGTATAAATGCTGACCTTTGATATTAATCCAATTTCCTCACATCCCTGAAAACAGACCAACTTATCGACAGCACCAGTATTTAGATTCACCCTCAGTTTGTTTCCTTCTCTCCAGGAAACAGTGATGCGTGTAAGGTTTATATTCCTTCAATGCCAAAATCAACCCTCTATTTCTCCACAAGTCAATTCTTTATTCTGAGTCAAGCCAGCAATTAACCATCACTAAACCCACTCATACTTATACTAGATGGAACTAACTAGTCTATTACTGCACATGCATCAGAGCCAATGTAACCATTTGGCTGAAAAAGACAAAGTCTTGTATCTCTGCTCTGAATTCAGATAAGCATGTAAACTGGTGATGCAGCAGGGTTACACAGTTGCTACATAATTCACTAATAAAAGTGAAAGTGTTAGAACCTGGTAGAATTATAAATGTCAGGTCAAATAATTGCAGTCCCTCAGGTCAAAGATGTTATCATGAAATAAAAATTGGTCAATAAGGCAGTCTTATATAACATACATCCTGCCTCAGGAAACTTAAATAATAAAAGACTGGGCACGGAAATCCCTTAATTGGAGAGGGGCTGATAAATTCAGGTTATCATTGACAAAGCGCCCAGATTGTGCTCAACAGCAAAATAGTTTCATGGTTCAGTGGTTATACAATGCAGAAGTAGGTCGTGCAGTTCATTATCCCTGTGCTGGCTCTTGAAAGAGTTATCCAATTAATCTCATTCCCCTAGCTCTGAAAAGTTTTCCCCTCCATGCATTTCATTCTGTTTTGAATCCGCTTCTACCACCCCTTAAGGCAGTGCTTTTCAGGTCATAAATTGTGCAAAATATTTTCCCTTCAGCTCACTTCTGGTGCTCTTAGCAATTATCTTGAATCTGTGTCCTCTGATCTGCTAGTGGGAGCAATTTTTCCTTATTTCTCATCAAAACCCCTCAATTTTTAAATATCCCCTTCACTTTCTTGGCTGTAAAGAAAACAAACCCACATTAATGAATTTCTTATAATTCAAAAGCCCTCAGTGATGTCACCATTTTAAAGCACACTAAACCCTTCAGTACATTATTTGTTTGGAATGGAAATACAGAAGGGTTAAGGACAGAATTCCATTTGTAAAGCTCATGCCACATCTTAATTTGCTGTCAACTCTCAATCTTATGCACTGGGTGCTTGGAAAAGATGGACTGGACTGTTTCTAGCTATTAAAGGCAGTGGGCAGAGTTAAACCCAGCAGCCAGCCTGATCAGGCGGCAGAGGGAGCTATTATGCATGTGCAGACACAGAGGTGTCTGTGCAACAGAGGCCTGACAGAGAGAAAGAGATCTGTCAGGCCTCTGCTGCTGGCACCCGCCTTAACCCAGCATCTTCTCCCTCACGATCATGGGGGTGTGCCGGACAATCGGAGCTACACACTGCCAGAAAATATAGCCCCCCACAACCCTGCCATACCAATCACCTGCAGAGCAGACTGATTGCAAGAAGAGAGCACAGCAAGCCACGACCCCTCCAATCAGGCCGCCCCAGCCTGGCTCTGCCTCCTCCAGGTCATGCCTCTCTGGGCTCCACCACCTGGCACTGCCCAGTGGGTACTGTCAAGGTGTCAAGCTGGCACTGTCCAGTAGAACCGGAGGCACCTCTCCAGGGTGCCTCCGGTTCTACTGGCGAGGGCAACAGGACTGTTCTCCATTCACGGGGAGCAAGTGTTTTTCTCAATGGGGAGAACCTCTCCTGGCAAGGCTATAAAGGCAAGCGAGCCCAGATTATTGAGCACCAGGCTCACTAAGCAGATGTAAATCACTATTTAAATACATCTAAATAAATTACTCAGCCTCTTGCTGGAAATAGACGACAGGCTGACCACGTCAGATATCCGGTGCTTTTAAGATTGCGAGAATTGAGAAATTATTTATCTAATTGGGCATGATCCTGATTTCTTGGCATTCTCAACGCACTTTTACCGGTTCTCTTCGCCTGTCAACGGGTGGGGCAAGCCAGTAAAATCACGGTCATCCATTCTGAATCTCTGTCCCTTAGTTCTATATTCCCCCAGCGTTCAACCAGTCAAGTCCATCAGAATCTTATTAAGATCACCTCACATTCTTCTAAAGTTCAATGTCTATAGGCCCAACCTTTCCTCATGATTTAAAATCTTATACATAAGAACATAAGAAATAGGAGCAGGTGTAGGCCATCTAGCCCTTCGAGCCTGCCCCGCCATTTAATAAGATCATGGCTGATCTGTCGTGGCTCAGTTCCACATTCCCGCCCTCTCCCCATAACCCTTAATCCCCTCGCTTATCAAAAACCCATCAACCCGCGTCTTAAAAATATTTAGCGAGGTAGCCTCCACCACTTCAACGGGCAGAGAATTCCAGAGATTCGCCACCCTTTGAGTGAAGAAGTTCCTCCTCAACTCCGTTCTAAACCGTCCCCCCTTTATCTTGAGGCTGTGCCCCCTAGTCCTACTATCTTTTCTGAGCGGGAAGAGTCTCTCCACCTCTATCCTATCCATCCCATTCATCATCTTATACGTCTCAATGAGATCTCCCCTCATTCTTCTAAACTCTAACGAGTACAAGCCTAGTTTATTCAGCCTCTCCTCATAGCTCAACCCCCTCAACTCCAGCATCAGCCTAGTAAACCTCCTCTGCACTCCCTCCAAGGCCAAAATATCCTTGCGTAAGTACGGCGCCCAAAACTGCACACAGTACTCCAGCTGCGGCCTCACCAATGCCCTATACAGCCGCAACAAGACCTCCCTACTTTTATATTCAATCCCCCTCGCTATGAAGGCCAGCATCCCATTAGCCTTCCTGACCACCTGCTGCACCTGCAAGCTGGGTTTTTGCAACTCATGCAGAAGGACCCCGAGTGCCCTCTGCACCGTCGCCTGCTGCAGTTTTTCGCCACTTAAGTAATAGTCCTTCCTACCATTATTCCTACCAAAGTGGACCACCTCGCACTTGCCAACATTAAATTCCATTTGCCATTTCCTGGCCCATTCGCCCAGCCTACCTAAATCCTTCTGCAGACTCTCCACACCCTCCACGCAATTTGCCGTTCCACCAATCTTGGTGTCATCAGCAAATTTCGACACCCTACACTCGGTTCCCTTCTCCAGATTATCTATATAAATGGTAAATAGTTGAGGCCCCAACACCAACCGCTGGGGCACTCCACTAGTCACCATCCGCCAATCCGAATAGCACCCATTGACCCCCACTCTCTGCCTCCTATTTGACAACCAATCCTCTATCCACGCTAACACCCTACCCCCAACTCCATGTCCCCTGACCTTCTGCAATAACCTCTTGAGGTACCTTGTCAAACGCCTTCTGAAAATCAAGAAAGACCACATCCACCGGCTCTCCTCTATCCACCGCCCTAGACACATCCTCATAGAACTCCAATAAATTTGTCAGACATGACTTCCCTTTAACAAAACCGTGCTGCGTCTGCTCTATCAAGCACTTTCTCTCAAGATGCCTCGCTACTTCCTCCTTGATGACGGATTCTAACATTTTACCTACAACCGACGTTAAACTAACCGGCCTATAATTCCCTGCCTTTTGCCTGGCACCCTTCTTAAACAATGGCGTAACATTAGCCATTTTCCAATCTTCCGGCACTTCCCCGGAATCCAGCGACGTCTGGAAAATAACCACCAAGGCATCCTCGATCACCTCCGCCATTTCTTTCAGACCCTCGGATGCATTCCGTCCGGTCCTGGCGACTTGTCCACAATCAGCCCCTCCAGTCTGTCGAGCACCACCTTTCTAGTAACAGTAATGTCATTAAGACCCTCCAGTCCTACCACCTTTCCATCTCTAACACCTGGCAAATTATTCACGTCCTCCTCCGTTACAAGAAAATTAAATACACCATAATAAATGAATATAATTTCCATTTAAGTGACTTATATAGACTGATATATACCCCTGCTGATAACAATTGAAATATTTTCTTAACAGCAGACTAAAAGCTAAAGGGCTTGCATGTCCAAGCACACAGTAAAAACAAGTGCACAGCTACAAAGTCACCATAAAAGCCTCTATCTCTAGGATCTGAAAGGTAGAAGTTAGGAAGTGATGCTTCGGATGTCGAGTCTTGGTCAAACCCCCACCGAAGCAATCAGAATTAGACCACAGTTTAAAGGGTTAAATTAAGACAGGTCGCATAACTTTTGTATTGTCCTGAATTCAGCAGATTAAGGGGTTAATCAAACTGGGGTCTTTGAAACGATTTGATAAGGTAGATATAGATTTCACAAGTACTTACCTTTGGCCAGATACCCAAAGAGAAAGCTTGCCATGAACACTCTTTTTGCTTTCTGATTGTTGCACATAACTTAGTGCCAGGTGCTGCCATTTCCCTGGAGTTAGAATGTTTTCCTGTGACTCAGCTTGTGCTAGCAGGCCAGCTTTCAAGTCATCATTTGGATCAACACAAATTCTACAGAAAGAAAGCAATTTTTAAAAAATATTTTGACAAATCATAATATACAATGTAACAATTGAAAGAAAGACTTGCATTTCTATAGTGCCTTTTACATCCTCAGGACGCTTCAAAGCTCTTTACAGCCAACATGACATTTCAAAGCACTTTATGGAACGACGTTTTTTGCAATACTAGGAAATGGCAATTTTCACACAGCAAGCTCCCACTAACAGCAATGTGATAATGACCAGCTTTAGTAATGTCGGCAGAGGGATAAATATTGACTAGGACACCGGGGGATTCACTGGCTCCCTTTTGAAATAGTGCAGCAGGATCTTTTACATCCTCCTGAAAGGATGGATGGTTTAATGTCTCATTCGAAAGATGGCCCCTCCAACAGTGCAGCATCCTTCAGTATTGTACTGGAGTATCAGCTTGCATCTTGTTTTCAAGTCTCTGGAGTGAGGCTTGAACTCAATCTTCTGCCTAACTCTACAGCTGCCTTGATCCAACTTTAAACTAGACAGAAGCATAACTTACATTGCTAGAATGGTAGGTCTGATAATGCAGCAGTAATGAATGAATTCCGTTCAGCACCACAATGAAAGAGAAATTGTGTTACACCAATTATCAGAAGAATTTCAACTAATTAAAATTTAATTTATAACAACTGATGTTACAAATATATCTATCAACATCAGGATTTTGAAATCTAAGAGAGGTCACTTCAAATTTACTTTTCATACTTTTCCATGAAGCACAAAGATTTATTTATGGAAGTTATGCCACATGCTTTATAAAGGTGAATAGTTCAAAAATATTTTACAATAGTTTAATTCAGTCAAGCTCCCAAAACTACAATTACTCGTTGTTTAACATAGCCAGCGGCATTGAAAAATTAATAGAAATATTCAGTTTGTAAAAAAAGTCAATTTTCCTTCACCCATCTTAACAGAAAAGGGCACCCTGTACCTGTTCCTTCTTCAGCAATGAGTACTCTACCTGAACGTAAAGCCACCTGTGTTCAAGTCAGCCCATATTTGCAGCATGATTACTTTAGACCCCAGTGAGATCACATGAAGGTACCCATCTTCAACCAACTTATCGCCAGAATTTGGAGTGCTGCAGCATCCTAAGTCTGCTGTTTTCTCACACTCTGAAAAATAAAACGGAGTTACTTCTTTGCGTCATTTGTATTGTGAATGAGCACCAATCAGCAACCTGGCCATCAGAGCTCCTTAGAACAACTTTAACTTCCCTCCATACGTTGACAAAATAAATAATTTAAAAGTAAAATACTGCAAATGCTGGAATCTGAAACAAAAGCAGAAAATCTCGGCCTGACAGTATCTGTGGGGAGAGAATAGAGCCAATGTTTTGAATCTAGATGACCACTGTGGCACAGTGGTTAGCACTGCTGCTTCACAGTGCCAGGGACCTGGGTTCAATTCACTTTGGTTACTGTGTGGAATTTGCACGTTCTCTGTGTCCGCATGGGTTTCTTTTGGGTGCTCCAGATTCCTCCCCCAGTCCAAAGATGTGCAGATTAGCTGCACTGACCATACTAAATTCTCCCTCAGTGTTTTGGTTTTGATTTGATTTATTATTGTCACACATATTAACATAGTGAAAAGTATTGTTTCTTGGCACTATACAGACAAAGCATACCGTTCATATAGAAGGAAACGAGGGAGTGCAAAATGTAGAGTTACAATCATAGCTAGGCTGTAGAGAAAGATCAACTTAATGAAAGCACAGTCCATTCAAAAGTCTAACAGCAGCAGGGAAGAAGCTGTTCTCGAGTCAGTTGGTAAGTGACCTCAGGTTTTTGTATCTTTTCCCCCGAAGGAAGATGAAAGAGAGAATGTCCGGTGTTTGTGGGGTCCTGAATTAGGTTGGCTGTTGTGCCGAGGCAGCGGGAAATGTACCCAATTAGGTGCTGGAGTGTGGCGACTAGGGGATTTTCACAGTAATTTGAAACTGAGTAAAGAACCTTAAAGTGGCTGAAACTGTTGGTCTGTGACCCCTGAAGAAAACAGAAGTCACCTGACAGCTTTAGGAAAACTTGCATCTCCTTATCTCTGATGAACCCCACTAAAGCCCACGCTCCCCTCCCCGACAAAGCCCATGGACTGTACAGCTGTTGAGTATCAACCAAACAAAGCACATTGAGTACTCAATCTTCTAAGCTTTATTACTTGCTAGCAAGGAGAACAGACACAATGAATTTCATTATGATGTTCTCAGAGTTCCACAAACTCAGTTGTAGCACTTTTTAGCCAATGAAAGAGAACATGCCAGTTAAAGCACCAATAGCCTTAGAGTTTGGTTTGCACTTTCAACCAATAGAACTTAGCACCACTTCAATTCTTCATTTGCATCCTTATCACTCACGTACACAGCTGCACAGGATCCTTGACAATTTTAGCAGACAATATCCAATAAACATCCTTATTTCCTCCAAGCACAATCAGCACTTGGAACATTTGTGTGTTTTCTCAAGGACCCTTTCATGCTGCAAAACAGACTGAGAACCCTTCACCTGTTGATGGCTGGTTCCAACTTCCACACAAGCCTGCTGCAAAGAGACCAATAGAAAGATTGTTTGCATTTAATCACCCAGGCTGGCCTGAAAGAGTTGCAGAATCTGCAGAGACAAATGCCCCACAAGCTTCCTTTCAATACCTACTAGCTGATCTTGTCTTATCTTGTCAGGAGGAAGGTCTTCACAACCCTGATGATGAATACACATCTTTTGTGAAAGTGGGTAACAGGTCATGTGACATGAGCCTCTGGCTTGTGGAACATATAATATTGCCTTGCTGAATTGCATAGCTGAGTCTGCTGTTTACCATTTGACTGGCAGCCTCATAAAAAAGGAACTCTGCCCAGGTTAAACACTTCTCTCAGAAGACACTGCTTCTGTACCATCACTGCATATCTGATCATGTGAAGTCAACACAAACAGAAAAGTGAATTATACAGCACTGCCAACCTCTATAAAGGAATACATCATTGGACTATAATAATGTACTCTGGAACCCATGAGGGAATATTTATTTTTTCGGTGGTCTCTGCATTATATATTTTTTTCTTGATCCCTCCCTTTACTATCCAAATATGAGGGTACAAACCCTCTTTTGCATTTTGAGTGTGTGCAAATAAACTAACCCTTTGAGTTCATCCAATATCAAGTTTGCTGTGGGCTTATCAATACAAAATTGGATTACACCAAAACCAAAAAAGTTGGGAAGTATTCCATCATTTATAAAGAGGGAAACAAATCAAAACATCTTGCAGTTTATGGATGGACAGTGAGAGGAGAAATTGCTGCTGTTTTATTTTTAAGTAATGTTTCCATTGGAAGTTTTCCATTTTACATCTGCCGCAAAAGTGCAACAGATCCCCAAAATCGAGGACAGTACAGTAACCTTTATTCCACATAAACAAACAGAAAAGACCAGCAAAAATTCATACAAAAGATTCCAGTTATCTATCATTGCAATTGTTGCAGTCAGCGTCTCCTCTTGGATTAAAAAAAGGACAAGTGTGGGGATGGCAAGACACAATCATGAGCACAAGACCCCATGGTGTACATCTGATAATAGATACACACAGGATAACAGAGACAGAACTGTCTTAATACACGGAATAATACACAACCAACCAGGGCTTAATAGAATCCCCCAGGACCTCAAGCAATAAAAGAATAACCAGGAAAAAAGAGGGAAACCTCAGGATACCACCTTCGGTACCAGATGTGGTCTGGCAGCATTCACTCTAAGACACAGGAACCAGCCAGTTAAGGATTCGTACACCTCGCCTAGGTACACGGCATTACAAAACTGCCTCCTCTCCAGTTATATCAGAGACACTGATCTGGTATCCCATCACCGGAAAATTTGAACCATTTTGCACTGAGGTACCCCTACTAACAAGGAGAAGAAAAATCTTTAAGATTTCCTTCTCCTGACAAGAAAAGGGAAACCCTCAAGATTAATTATAACAAATCAGAGCATATATTATCATCCCACGTATCGAGATAAAGAAAGGAACGCATTTCTACGTACCCCAAAATTGCCATTTAGACCCCACCGTTAACACAATTCAACCCATTTCCCCTCATCAGAGGAACCCTAACAACCGGATAATATGCCCATCATCTATTTCATAAGAACATAAGAACATAAGAAATAGGAGCAGGAGTAGGCCATCCAGCCCTTCGAGCCTGCCCCGCCATTCAATAAGATCATGGCTGAGTGTACACTCTCATCATTTCACGAGCCAAGTAATCAAATAACTACTGCTTCTATCTACGCTGTCAAACCAAAATAAAAGATGTACCAAACAAGACGAGATATCCAATGATAAGCCAGTTACATCCAGGTGTGTACCAGAACATATTTCCCCACTTCAACAACACCAGAAGATAGCAACAGCAAAAAAAGGCCCAGTCTTTACCATGACCTGTCTGTACTTCCTCAAGAGACAAGCAAGGATTTAGTGCTTGAGAAATCAAGGAAGTCTTCTGTTTAAGTAGCATCAGAGGCCTTGAATAACTTTTTTGTTTCGGTCCTCACAGAGGAGGACGTGAATAATTTGCCGGGTGTTAGTGATGGAAAGATGGTAGGACTGGAGGGTCTCAATGACATTATTGTTACTAGAGAGGCGGCGCTCAACAGACTGGAGGGACTGATTGTAGACAAGTCCCCAGGACCGGATGGAATGCATCCGAGGGTTCTGAAAGAAACGGCGGAGGTGATAGTGGATGCCTTGGTGGTTATTTTCCAAACGTCGCAGGATTCCGGGCAAGTGCCGGAAGATTGGAAAACGGCTAACGTTATGCCATTGTTTAAGAAGGGTGGCAGGCAGAATGCAGGGAATTATAGGCCGGTTAGTTTAACGTCTGTTGTAGGTAAAATGTTAGAATCCGTCATCAAGGAGGAAATAGTGAGGCATCTTGAGGGGAATTGCTTGATAGAGCAGACGCAGCACGGTTTCGTTAAGGGGAAGTCGTGTCTGACAAATTTATTGGAGTTCTATGAGGATGTGTCTAGGGCGGTGGATGTGGTCTTTCTCGATTTTCAGAAGGCAATTGACAAGGTACCTCACAAGAGGTTATTGCAGAAGGTCAGGGGGCATGGAGTTGGGGGTAGGGTGTTAGCGTGGATAGAGGATTGGCTGTCAAATAGGAGGCAGAGAGTGGGGGTCAATGGGTGCTATTCGGATTGGCGGTTGGTGACTAGTGGAGTGCCCCAGGGGTCGGTGCTGGGGCCTCAGCTATTTACCATTTATATCGATGATCTGGAGGAGGGAACCGAGTGTATGGTGTCGAAATTTGCTGATGACACCAAGATTGGTGGAACGGCAAATTGCGCGGAGGGTGTGGAGAGTCTGCAGAAGGATCTAGATAGGATGGGCGAATGGGCCAGGAACTGGCAAATGGAATTTAATGTTGGCAAGTGTGAGGTGGTCCACTTTGGTAGGAATAATGGGAGGAAGGACTATTACTTACATGGTGAAAAACTGCAGCAGGCGACAGTGCAGAGGGACCTCGGGGTCCTTCTGCATGAGTCGCAAAAACCCAGCTTGCAGGTGCAGCAGGTGGTCAGGAAGGCTAATGGGATGCTGGCCTTCATAGCGAGGGGGATTGAATACAAAAGTAGGGAGGTCTTGCTGCAGCTGTATAGGGCACTGGTGAGGCCACAGCTGGAGTACTGTGTGCAGTTTTGGTCGCCGCACTTACGCAAGGATATTTTGGCCTTGGAGGGAGTGCAGAGGAGGTTTACTAGGCTGATACCAGAGTTGAGGGGGTTGAGCTATGAGGAGAGGCTGGATAAACTAGGCTTGTACTCGTTAAGAGTTTAGAAGAATGAGGGGAGATCTCATTGAGACATAAAAGATGATGAATGGGATGGATAGGATAGAGGTGGAGACACTCTTCCCGCTCAGAAAGGACAGTAGGACTAGGGGGCACAGCCTCAAGATAAAGGGGGGGCGGTTTAGAACAGAGTTGAGGAAGAACTTCTTCACTCAAAGGGTGGTGAATCTCTGGAATTCTCTGCCCGTTGAGGTGGTGGAGGCTGCCTCGCTAAATATTTTTAAGACGCGGCTTGATGGGTTTTTGATAAGCGAGGGGATTAAGGGTTATGGGGAGAGGGCGGGAATGTGGAACTGAGCCACGACAGATCAGCCATGATCTTATTGAATGGCGGGGCAGGCTCGAAGGGCTAGATGGCCTACTCCTGCTCTTATTTCTTATGTTCTTATGTTCAAAGAAATCTCTTCTAACCTTATGATCAATCTAAAAGATGTAACACACATTCTAGCATCCTGTGTTACCAGGGACAGGGCAACGCAAGACCAGTGATCAGAGTCTTCAACCAACCCCAAGCCTCAAAGGCTGGCTACAATGTGCTTCAAACTTGAGACACCCAGCCCTCAAATGGCAATTGCGAAAGCATGGCAGCCAATTCTCAAATTTGGCAGGGAATTCACCCCCAGCACTCCTCAGGAGACCAGGCACATGGATACTCCTTCTCCAGCCCCATCTCCGAGTCAGACAGGATGTGCAACACACTATGCAGCAGGATTTCCAAGAACTGAAGGTAAGCACCAAAGAAACTGCTTCACTTATTCTCTTTAGGATATCTCAGTTTTATCAATATGAGTCCCAAATTTCTGTGCTGGGAGCCGAGACTGTCATCCACACCGTCACTCATAATGGCAGCCACAAACAGCACCAAAGTATACTCCTGCTCACCATTGAAACAGTCACTGCAAACTGAGTCCCAGCCCGGCTATCCCCAATCACCTCCATCAAACAAGGATTTTCTTGATTTAACTCTGCTCCCCATTGCACAGATTATACACACCAGGAAATCATATAATTATAGGTTATATCATGCGCTTGTTTCACGACCCCCCCTCCCCCAACAAACCACCCGGTTTAAATTAATCCCATTCCACATTAATCCAATGATTTGGTTTCTTCCTTAAATATATCAGTGCATTTGACGCTTGTTTAAATTGGCTTTCTTCCCTCTAACTATTTAACCATCACATAGTCTGAAAATAGCAGCAGTCTGCTGGTCATTTTAAGATGATATTTCAAGAGGAAGGAGTTAATTTTTGAACTTTTCTATGCTGAAAGGATAATTGCCTCTTGTGACTTTGTTATGTCAGTAAAAGCAGTGAAGCAAACAAAGATCTCTCTGTACTTTTGTGAAAATGGAAATTGTGGATAACTCTTTACCTAACTTCCAGATATTAGATAATGATATTAGTCATTATTTAAGGCCTGAACTTATATGATCATTACTTGTAAATTATTGTTGTCACTGAGAGAGGATGATAATGCAGAGTATGTAGCCTTTCATTCCATTGAGAAAACAACAACACTTGCCAAGTATGTCATTAAAAAGTTATATAAGGATTTTCCCCATGTAAATGTTATCTGAAGAAGAGCAAACCTATATTTACATAGCTCCTTACATTACCTCAATGTCCCAAAGTGGTTTTCAGTCAATGATGTATTTTTACACGGTAGTCACTTGTTGTAATGCAAGACATAGCAGACAATTTATGTTCAGCAGGCTCCCACAAAGTACCACATTGACCCATTGATACTGAAGTTCATCTGCAGGGACTTCTTTTGAAACGTTTATTTACTTTATAAATTCATAAAAAAAGCAAGAACTGAATTCCATTCTTACCCATGCCATCAAAACTACTCTCTCTGAAAGTTGCTGGCTGGTTTCGTCTTTGTTTCTTTGCTTTTTCAGATAGCCCAGATATTCCATTGGTGGCTTCCACTTTTAACCACAGGGAGATACTAAAGCCATCTGACATATGCGGCCAAGAGTTCTGACCAACAAGTGGCAAATGGAGTGGAGCTACATGCCAAGGTGATGATAATTGGTGGGTGTATCCTTCAGATTCTATCTCTTTCTTGCTCTGTGGAAACTTGACTCGTTTTAGAAGGCTGGAGTTCTTGCTGGTGGAAGTAGAATTGCTTTTCTGTATAGTTGAAATGGTGCTGAAAATATTAGTGCTGAATAGTGTTGGGAAGGTCAGGTACTTCATTGGGATCATGTCAACATTTGCTTCCACTATCCTCAGAATTCCGCCAAGTAGTATTTTCTGAAATATGAGAACAAAAATAATACTTTAATATTTCATAAAATCCCTTTTGTAAATATCGATCATTGATTTGCTTTCTGTCAGCAAGATTTTCACATTTTAGTTAATGGAACGCACGTCACTCCAGAACTTTTCAAACACCGGATGAACAAAGTTCACGATTTATGACGGTATAACAAGCTACAGGGCAAATGCCTGAGATAAGTAGAGCAGGTGTAGAATATGTTTCCAGTTCATTTACGGTGCCATCTTTTGTCTCTCCTAGTGCCTCTAACCCTTGGTTCTCCCCTTTTGTCTTTCCTTATGTCACGTAAAGTTGATGCACTGACAATAAACTAATTTCTTGCTGAACAACTGTTAGTCTCAATCTCTTGTGTATAGTTGTCAGCTGAAGGATGGATTGTGTATATATCCATACATCACTGGTCAACTTCAGAGGTTTTCAAGTTTCAGCTTTTTATTTTACCTCATGAGAGAGGTTTTCTTCATTCGAATAGAGAAGCAGTACCTGGTTTAAATGAAGCAGATAATAAATTCAACAAGTGAATCCCCTCTTGCATGTTGTTTTTTCTGGGCAAAGTGTAGCTGTCGTGGTACCTTTGACAGGTTAGTAATTTTACAGCACAAATGTTTGTAACAACCCAAATTACCAATTGGCGATAGAGCTTGATGTGGCTGAAATTTGCTCTAAGTGAGCTATCTTTCTAAATTTCTGAAGCCAGGCTGAGCATGTTGAGAACGCAGCCAGTCATAAATGAACAGTTTGCAACTCCACACAACTACCTGACAGCATCCTGCAGAAGTGCCAAGAGGAATCCCCCAGCACAAAGCAAGTGAATTGCACCAGTTATATTTCTCTCACAGCCTCCTCAAAGATTCCATCCCTAACAGTCAAAGAAAACCATGAAAGTTGCCAGCTTCCACACAATCTTCTCTTGCAAAACCGAGCAAGAATGTTTTTCAATTTGGAGGTTTGCTCTTTCTATAAATTTCATGGTTAGCATTCAAGTCATTTTGAGTACAATTCTACGCATGACACTTGGAGGTTTCCTTTAGATTCTCTTAGAAGTTATCTGACATAATTCTCCTAGACTTGCTATTGGTAAATTAAACCTCTGATTTGCCATCTTTCTTGGTGTGGCTGCTGTTTTCTGTTTTAAAATACATTTTAATTAAACTAATGCAGACAATTCACTCACAGTTGGAGGAGTCTTCTCTAAAAACAGTCTCAGAAAAAGTGTCAATTCTTCTGCTGATAGCCTGGAGCTAATTAATGTCACCAATAATTCCACAAGCACTGCCTGGCACTCTAGAGAAACAAAGGTAAATGGTCAGAGGATCTTGGAATTTGGTGATTTAATAATAATCACATTAAAACAAAGAACAGAACTTGCAAATTGCTGTACACCATTCTCACGTTTCAAACTATTCAATGACAATTAGAACCTCAAACAAAAAGAAATTTGCACATACCCTCTAATATCATCTCAGATTGACTCAAAATATTCTGAAAACCTCCCACAATAATTTTTACAGCTCCCTGAAATGAAACAAAATATTGTGAAATGAATAATGTAAGAAAAACATAATAATACATAGTGTTACATCAAACATGTAAAAGTAGGATTGCTCAAGCCTTATCTGACAGAAAAAAAACTGGATTTTTTTACAGTTCCATTCATCTTTGGGATGTGGACATCACTGGCTCGGCCAGCATTTATTGTTTATCCCAATCACCCTCAAGAAGTGAGTGAACTGAACCTTTGCATCCATGTGGTGTAGGTAAACCCACAGCATTGTTAGGGAGGGATTTCCAAAATTTTGACCCAGCATCAGGACAAGAACGGTGATATATTTCAAAGTAGAGACATTGGGTGGCTTGGAGAGAAACTTCCAGGTGGTGGTGTTCCCATCAATTTGATGCCCTTGCCCTCAAATGCAGCGTATTTGATTTGCAAAAAAGGCATTTGATAAGGTGTCACATAAGAGGCTGGTGCATAAAGTAAAAGCCCATGGAATTGGAGGAAGTGTGTTAGCATGGATTGAAAACTGCCTATCAGATAGAAAACAGAGTTGGAGTAAATGGATCCTTTTCAGCGTGGAAAGATGTAACTGGTAGAGTACTGCATCAGTTCTTGACTCATAGTTGTTCATTATGTACATTCATGATCGGGAGGAAGGAACAGAAGTAAAGTTTCCAAATTTACCAATGATACGAAGATAGGTGGAAGGGTAGGTTGTGATGAGGATAATTTGATTCCGTAATGGAATATAGATAGATTGGGTGACTGGGCGAAACCTGGCAAATGTTTAATGTGGGGTCATGCACTTTAGATAGCAGGCATCAAAAGAAAGATTATCTCAATGGGAGAAACTGCAGATGAATGAAGTAGGGGGAACCTAGGTATTCTAGTGCATGAATCGCAAAAAGCTAGCAGGCAGATCCAATAAGGAGTTATGGTGGCAAACAGCATTTTGGTCTTTATTGCAAAGGGGTTGGAGTTTAAAAATAGGGAGGTTTTGTTGTAATTGTATAGGGTGTCAGTGAGCCTTCACCTTGAACACTGTGGACAGTGTTTGGTCCCCTTACTTTAAAAAGCATACAGTAACATTGGAAGCAGTCCCAGGAGATTCACTGGGCTAATCCCTGGGAAGAAAGAGTTGTCCTATCAAGATAGACTAAATAATCTGGGTCTGTGTTCCTTGGAGTTTAGAAGAGTGAGGGGTGACCTTACTCAAACATTTAAGATCCTGAGGGTGCTTGACAGATTGAGATGTTTTCACTAGCGAGAAAGTCACAAATAAATGGGCATAGCTACAAGGTCAAGGGTTTATCATTTGAAACTGAAGTGCATAGAAATTTCTTCTCGCAGAAGTTAGTGAATCTCTGGAATTTTCTGCCTCAGAAGGTGGAGGAGGCTGGATCATTAGAAATACTTAAAGTGGGGGTGGATAAATATTCAACAGATCAAGGAATAGAGGGCTATGAGGAAATGGCACAGAAAGAGAGAGTTGAGGCTGGCACAGATCAGGCATGATCGTAGTGAATGGTAGGGCTGACTTGAAGAGCCTGGTGGCCAACACCTGCTTCTATTTCTTGTGTTCTTAGGTGGTAGCAATCATTAGTTTTAAAAATGCACTCTAAGGAGGAACGGTGAGTTTCTGCAGTGCATCTTGTACATGATGCACACTGTTGCCACAGTGTGAGGATGTGGAGGGAATGAATGTGTGTGAATGGAGGTGCCAAACAAGTAGACAGCTTTGTCTTGGATGGGGTCAAACTTTTTGTGTGTTCTTGGAGCTACAATTAGGCAAGGTGAGAATATTTCATCACACTCCAGATTTGTATATTGTGAGCAGATTTTGGGGAGTCAGGATGTGATTTACTTGTCACAGGATTGCAAGATCTGACCAACTCTTGAAGCCTCAGTATTTATGTGGCTAGTCTAGTTCAGTTTCTGATTAATGATAAGCCCCAGGATGTTGACAATAAAGGATTCTGCAATGGTAATACCATTGAATGTCAAGGGACAACGGTTAGATTCTCTTTTGTTGAAAATGGTCATTTCTGGCAATTGACTGGCATGAATGTAACTTGCCACTTCTCAGCCCAAGCCTGGACGTAGTCCAGGTCTTGCTGCATTTGGACAAGGACTGTTTCAGCATCTCGAGTCACAAATGGTGCTGAATAATCATCGGCAAGCATCCCATTTTTGACCTTATTATGAAAGGTAGATCATTGATGAAGCAGCTGAAGATGATTGAGTCTAGGACACTACTTTGAGGAATTCATGCAATGGCTGTGGAATTCCTTGGAGCTGAGATAACTGACACCCAACAGCCATCTTCTTTTGTGCTAGATATGACTCCAACCAGCTGAGATATTGTGGAACTACGTAGAGGCCAAAATAGATTGCCTATTGGGCCCTTCAGGCTGAAGAATGTTGCAATTGCTTTTTGTCTTTTCTCTAACACTGAGGTGCTGGGCTCCCCCATCTTTGAGGATGGGGAGCTTCCTCCTCCAGTGAATTGTTTAATTGTCTATCGTCTTCACAACTGCATAGGGCAGAACTGCAGAGTTTAGAGCTGATTAATTGGTTGTGCAATCACCTAGCTCTGGCTATCATTTGGCTGCTTATGTTGCTTGGCATGCAAGTTGTTCTGTGCTGTAGCAGCACCAGGTTGATCTCATTTTTAGGTTTGCTTGCTGCTACTCCCGGCATGCCCTCCTCTTCAATAAACCAGGGTTAATCCCCTGGCTTGGTAGTAATGGTAGAGTAGGGGATATGCCGGGTAATGAGGTGGTGGTTGAATATAATTCTCCTGCTGCTGATAGTCCACAGCGCATCATGGTTGCCTAGTCTTGAGTTGCTAGGACTGTTGGAAATCTTTCCTAGTTAAAACTGTGATGGTGCCACACAACACAACGAGGTGTTCTTCAATGTGAAGATGAGACTTCATCCCCACAAGGATTGTGTGGTTGTCACTCCCAGTAATACTGTCTTGGGCAGATGCCTCTGCGGTAGGTGACAAGGTCATGTATGTTTTTCTCCTCTTGTTGGTTCCCATACCACCTACCTCAGCTGGAGTACTGCGTGCAGTTTTGGGCGCCGCACCTGCACAAAGATATTTTGGCCTTGGAGGGAGTGCAGAGGAGGTTTACTAGGCTGATACCGGAGTTGAGGGGGTTGAGCTATGAGGAGAGGCTGAATAAACTGGGCTTGTACTCGTTAGAGTTTAGAAGAATGAGGGGAGATCTCATTGAGACGTATAAGATGATGAATGGGATGGATAGGATAGAGGTGGAAAGACTCTTCCCGCTCAAAAAAGACAGTAGGACTAGGGGGCACAGCCTCAAGATAAAAGGGGGGCGGGTTTAGAACGGAGTTGAGGAGGAACTTCTTCACTCAAAGGATGGTGAATCTCTGGAATTCTCTGCCCGTTGAAGTGGTGGAGGCTGCCTCGCTAAATATTTTTAAGACGCGGGTTGATGGGTTTTTGATAGGAGAGGGAAAGTGGAACTGAGCAGCGACAGATCAGCCATGATCTTATTGAATGGCGGGGCAGGCTCGAAGGGCTGGATGGCCTACTCCTGCTCCTATTTCTTATGTTCTTACGTACCTCAAACAAAGCCTAGCAGCTGTGTCCTTTAGGATTCAACCAGCTCAGTTAGTAGTGGCGCAATCAAGTCCCTCTTGATGTTGGGCATTGAAGCTCCCTATCCAGAGTATATTCTGTGCCCTGGCCAACCTCAGTGCTTCCTACAACTGTGATTCAACATGAGGGAATATTAAGAGTGCAGGGGACACTACATGGCAATAGGCCTGAGGTTACCTTGCCCACGTTTGACCTGATGCCATGAAACTTCATGGGGTCTGAAGTTGAAGTCCCAGGCAACTCCCTCCCAACTGTATACCACTGTGCTGCCCACCACTTTTGCCAGTGGAACGGGATGTAGCCAGCGATGCTGATGGTGGCATTTAGAACAATGTCTCTAAGATATGATCCCAGAAGTATGACTATGTCAAGCTTTTGCTTGACTAGTCTGCAGCACAATTCCTCCAATTTTGGCACAAGCCCCCAGATGTTAAGGAGGAGGGCTCTTCAGGATCATTGCCATTTCTAGCGGTCCATCCAGTTTCATTCCTTTTGCAAATGTGAGGTTGTCCACTTTGGTAGGAATAATGGGAGGAAGGACTATTACTTACATGGCGAAAAACTGCAGCATGCGACGGTGCAGAGGGACCTCGGGTCCTTGTGCATGAGTCGCAAAAGCCCAGCCTGCAGGTGCAGCAGGTGGTCAGGAAGGCGAATGGGATGCTGGCCTTCATAGCGAGGGGGATTGAATATAAAAGTAGGGAGGTCTTGCTGCAGCTGTATAGGGCACTGGTGAGGCCGCAGCTGGAGTACTGTGTGCAGTTTTGGTCGCCGCACCTACGCAAGGATATTTTGGCCTCGGAGGGAGTGCAGAGGAGGTTTACTAGGCTGATACCGGAGTTGAAGGGGTTGAACTATGAGGAGAGGATGAACAAACTAGGCTTGTACTCGATAGAGTTTTGAAGAATGAGGGGAGATCTCATTGAGACGTATACGATGTTGAATGGGATGGATAGGATAGAGGTGGAGAGACTCTTCCCACTCAGAAAGGACAGTAGGACTAGAGGGCACAGCCTCAGGATAAAGGGGGGCGGTTTAGAACAGAGTTGAGGAGGAACTTCTTCACTCAAAGGGTGGTGAATCTCTGGAATTCTCTGCCCGTTGTAGTGGTGGAGGCTGCCTCGCTCAATATTTTTAAGACGCGGGTTGATAAGTTTTTGGTAGGCAAGGGGATTAAGGGTTATGGGGAGAGGGCAGGAATATGGAACTGAGCCACGACAGATCAGCCATGATCTTACTGAATGGCGGGGCAGGCTCAAGGGGCTAGATGGCCTACTCCTGCTCCTATTTCTTATGTTCTTATGTTTAGACTTTTTAGTGGTTTGATACAAGTGATTGAACTGGCCTAGCAAGCCAGAGTGCATTTAAGAGTCAACCACACTGCTGTGGCTCTGGAGTCACATGTCAGCCAGACCAGGTAAGGACGGCAATTTCCTTCCCTAAAGGACATTAGTGAACCAGATGGGTTTTTCTGACAATGGTTTCATGGTCATCAGTGGACTTGAATCCAAAATTTTTATCGAATTAAAATTCCACCACTTGACGTGGCAGGATTCAAACATTACCCCAAGTCTCCAGATTACTAGTCCAGCAACAATACCTCTATGCTACATTTCACCACCAGTCCTTCACTATCCTTGCATCACAGACTTGGAATTCCCTTCCTAACTGCATTTTGTGTGTACACCTATACCAGATTGACTGCTGCAGTGCAGGAAGCCTGCCTGTCACTATCTTCTCAAGGGCAATTAAAGAATGGGTAAATGCCGGCCTTGCCAACAATGCTCACATCCTCTGAAATGAAGAAATAAAAACACCAATTAATGCCCCATCAATTTACTTTCCTTCGTCTGCAAAGCAATGAAATGCGAACAGAATTAGATTACATATCTTGTCTTTTTATATCCTTGTCTTTGCACTAACACAGAACAGTCTTGTTCATTTTTACCTGCTGGTAAATGGATGTAGCATTTTTTTCACTGTGCTGCACAACCTCAAGCAAGTTTCTGAAGACATGGATTAGGACATCAAGACTGGGATTGCAGGCCGACAGCACGGTAAGCTCCAACATACAGATCTCAGGGTAAATCAATTCTCTTGGTGCAGTACCCTCAGAAACATTACAGGGATAACCAGATAACTGAGCCATGGATGTGGGCTCTGGTTTCCCATCTGTACCAAAAGAGCAAAAAAAAATTATACATCTTGTACTTTTCTTCATTTGGGAGTTGAGGTGAAGTCAGAACAGAATGACATGCTTCAAAAATCACGGCATGGTTTAAAATGGATAAGAAAGGGATTTATCTAAATGCAAAATGAAGAACCACGCATAAATATACACGAGCCTGTCCAAAAAAAATCCTTTTAGGTAAAATGATCCATATAAAACTGACAAGTCAAACAAAATGAACACCAGGTATTACCAATTAAATTATAACCATAACTTTGGAGAGAAAAAAATGGGGGATTTCTGCTTAACTGCTGCCACAACCACTTTAATATGGGCCACTCAGATCTCAGATACATGAACAAGTGAATGCAAAATACAGTTATTGCAATTTCTTTCAAAATTAGTTATAGATAATGCAGTGAAGTATTTCTATGCTTGTTGATATACTCAATGGTTTCGCTTCTTCAAGTTTCTTTTCTTTTCCTTTCTAAAACTGTTATTTCCTCTGCAAAAACTTTACTCACAACCCAGCCATGCCACTTAACTACTTAGCTCACCTTCCTGTCTCCAAGGTCCTTCAGCACAACTGTCCCAAGCAAATATCTAATAAAAGCCCATTAAAACCTTTTCAGTCTCATGCCTGTCCATCTCCCATATCCAAAGCTAACTTTGCTAAAGTCACAAGTAACACAACTGCCTATGCTGCCTTATTTCTTCTGTCCTTCTCCTCCTATTTGTTGTGTTCGTGTAAAAAATCTTATGTTGGAGTACTTAAAATTAAAAATCAAGTACAGTTGTCAAAATAATTAAAGATCTAATATTTTTCTAACACCTTTCTTCTGCCCTGCTGCCATCAGACTTTTGAATGGACCTACCCCACATTAAGCTGATCTTTCTCTACACCCTAGCTACGATTGTAACACTACATTCTGCACTCTCTCCTTTCCGTCTGTACGTACAATATGTTTTGTCTGTATAGCGCGCACAAAACAATATTTTTCACTGTATAGCAATATATGTGACAATAATAAATCAAAATTATATGAATTATGGTCAATGGGAAAAATTAAACAAGACAAAACGAGAATGTGTGCAACATGCAGGTTAATAGAATTTTATGTAGAGCAGGAAAGATAGGATGCAAATTAACTGGATGACAGTAAGTAAACTAATCACCACTACAAAAGATCCCAGTACTGTTTTTACACCCGTGTACAGTGTTCATTAATAGAAAGATATACCTGAACTATGTGGGAAATACGAAAAGATTGAATACAAGGCAAAAAAGAGATGTGAAATAATGAAGTGTGAACATTTAGTTTATATTAATGCTCAGAACACTTTAGCCAGGTTTGTGTAGTTAGAAACTTCTGTCATAAGGAAAGTGTGAAGTGATTCTGAATAGATACAGCAGGAACAAGGCTGAATTTGTTTCTGAATGAGAGATGTAGTGATACTGTACCTTTAAAAAATGTATTTGAATCACATATCTTACACAAGTTCTGTTTTAGCAGTTTTTTTTATTATCGGTGTTGTTCTGTCTGTAACCAGCATCTTCTTATTGTTACTACAGCAGCATGATTGGTCCCAATTGCTAGAATGTTTGTTTTAATCTGGACTAATGCTGTTCTTAGTATTCCAATGGGGCTTGGTTAGTGTGATTGACAAGAACAAATCATGTAACTGGGTGGAGCTAGGCTTACACAGAGAACTTTAGCTCAGATACTGCTTGGAGTTGTTAGAGAGCAGTGCCTCTCTTTTACCCTCTCTGAAATCAGGAGACTGGGATCTGCCAGAGGCTAGGTTTATTTTTCTTAAGTTCTGCTGTTTGAGGATATATCTTTCTCGGAGACTATATCAACAAAACTTTTTCAGTTTGTTTTTCTCATTGTCATAAGACAGATAAGTGTCTGAATCTCTGTTCTAAGGTGTTAAAAGGCTGGAAATCTAGCATTCATGAAAGGGCTCCTGCTTTTGGTGCTAACTGGTTTTGAAAAAGGGATTTGTGTCTCTGGAGATACTGCTAAATTAAAACAAGAGATGAATAGCTGTTAAGAATTATATTTTGTCATGTTTAATTGTTTTAATTGGTAAAAGTTATGCTAATCTTTTCATTATATTCTAAATGTGTTCTTAAATAAATTTTGTTTTGATAGAAGTTTCTGAGTGGGCCACCTGAATCATACCTGGAGCGAAACACCTTACGCTCATCTTAAAGCCAAAATCAAAAGTAAAAGTTAGGGTCTCAGCTAATTTCATAACATACCTGATTTGGAGTTTCTGATTTGGTCCCTAACAGAGATTAAAATACAAGGTACTCATAATATGGTTCATATATAACATGGAACCCCTTAGATAATTTAGCCAATTTGATCCCATTGCCATCGAGACTTGTGATTTAGTTATTTGACTGTTTAAGTTACGAGTGGGGAGTGGGGAGTGGGGAGTGGGGAGTGGGGAGTGGGGAGTGGGGAGTGCCCATTCCACCTGCCATGGGCAAGGTGCGAACCATGGAAAGGTTAATTTCTGGTTTTGGTGCCAGTGCGGCTAGAAAATCTTACCCTAGGTCATAGGCCATTTAATAGGTGTTCATTAAAAATCAAATTACCTTTCATTCTTCTTTCTATTTCATTCTATCCTCTTCTAAGTCAATCTCTAGTTTCCCTATTCCACTTGCAGTTAAAAATATTGAAACTGTGATTTTAGTGTACCTTTAAGGATTTTTAAAAAATCATGTTCTCTGCAGTTCTAAGCAAACCTTTTCAGTTTGTTTTTCTCATTGTTGTCTGCTACAAGTCCTTTTATTGCTACTTAAATGAGGTGTTGTTTATTTTTACTATAGGATCTTTTGTGACCTTACATTGTGAGGGAGAAGATTTGTTGACAAGTCACAGCTGATTCTACCCCAGGAAAAAGAACCTAAAGATTCATTTTCAGTTTTAGTTTGGAAGGGGTGGATATCAAGCTGGAAAGCAGTGTTTTTCTCTCTCTCTCCCTGCTGTTAGCTGGAAGTAAGATTCTTGGTCTTCCTGGAGTAGAAAATCTGCTGTTAGTGTTTGGCTTGGCTAGAATCACCCCAGTGTTTTGGGAAACTTTTGATTTCAAGTCTGTGCGCTCAAGAGAACGTGATATGGATATGCTGGCGTTGGACTGGGGTAAACACACTAAGGAGTCTCACAACATCAGGTTAAAGTCCAACAAGTTTATTTGATAGTAAACCCACAAGCTTTCGGAACGCTGTTCCTTCGTCAGGTGAGTGGCAAGTTCTGATCAGGGCATATAAAGGCACACACAGTTTACAGAATACTAATTAGAATGCGAGTTGAATAGCAGATTAGCTGTAAAGACTCGCAATCTAATTAGTATTCTGTAAACTGTGTGCGCCTTTATATGCCCTAATCAGAACTTTCCACTCACTTGGTGAAGGAAGTGTTCTGAAAGCTTGTGGGTTTACTATCAAATAAACTTGTTGGACTTTAACGTGATGTTGAGAGACTTCTTACTGTGCTCAAGAGAACTTCAGCCTTCAGCCGAAGGACTAAATTCCAGTATCATGTGAGCATTAGTCCTTGCTGTGTTAAACCTGTGGCAAAGGTTTTATTTATGGGGTTTGTTTGGTTGGAACGGTGTTTAGCTGTTAAGGTTTATAGTTTTTTTTATATAATTGGCAAAAGTTACTGCTAATTTTCTATGTATGTTAACTGTATTCTTAAATAAACTTTGTTTGATAAAAGCTCCCTAGTGGGCCATTTGAATCATACCTGAAGTGAAATATATCATGCTGATCCAAACCAAATTCAAAGTGCAAAACTTATGATCCAGGCAGACTTCATAAACCACTCTGGAGTTTCTGACCAGAATTAGAACTTTGATAACTTATGCATTCTTTTGATTTTTTGTTTTAAATAATGTATTTATCACTTTACATTCAAGTTATTACCACTGCTTTCATTAATAACTGAAACCCTGGTAGCACTCATGATGGTCTATGTTACTCTAACAAGAAAACCAGCTCCTTCATTCCAATCTAACTAAGGATATTAATTTTCTGTTGTAAATACTGCTTTCAAAAAAGTTTAGGGGTCAGTGAATTTGATTGAGGGATCTGTTTTATAGTTAGCCAGGCCTTAAACTTTGATTTTTCTAATATTTCCTGTGTAACTATCCAGGTAAGTAAGTAGGAACGGACCAAAGTCCCCCAATCCAGAGGGAGATTTGTTTGGAAGGGTAGGCTATTGGAGGTTAAAACTTCCCAGACAATTTCCACAGAGTCAGTGCATTGGAACATCCTATGAATCCCGACATACATCTTGGAGTTCGTCTGCGGGTCCTAATCTCTGTCTTCATAAAACAAATGGGAAGTTTCAGTCGATTATTTATTGTACTTTACACTTCCTTAGACCTCAACACTTGACACCTGTATTGTTTCTTACTTTTCTTATAACTAATGGTTTTTAAGCTGTTAGTTGTGACCTAGTGCCAACACTCCTATCAGTAAGTTGGAAGGTTGAGAGTTTACTCCCCAAGCCAGACACTTGAACACACAAATAATGCTAACACCTTATGCAGAAATAAGGAGGCTTTCATTGTTGGAAGAGCCATCTTTCAGAGAACAGACAAGGCCTCAGTTTAACCTGGACATAAGAACATAAGAAATAGGAGCAGGAGTAGGCCATCTAGCCCTTCGAGCCTGCCCCGCCATTCAATAAGATCATGGCTGATCTGTCACTGCTCAGTTCCACTTTCCCGCTTTCTCCCCATAACCCTTAATCCCCTCTCTTATCAAAAACCCATCAACCCGCGTCTTAAAAATATTTAGCGAGGCAGCTTCCACCACTTCAATGGGCAGAGAATTCCAGAGATTCACCACCCTTTGAGTGAAGAAGTTCCTCCTCAACTCCGTTCTAAACCGCCCCCCTTTTATCTTGAGGCTGTGCCTCCTAGTCCTACTGTCTTTTTTGAGCGGGAAGAGTCTCTCCACCTCTATCCTATCCATCCCATTCATCATCTCATACGTCTCAATGAGATCTCCCCTCATTCTTCTAAACTCTAACGAGTACAACCCCAGTTTATTCAGCCTCTCCTCATAGCTCAACCCCCTCAACTCCGGTATCAGCCTAGTAAACCTCCTCTGCACTCCCTCCAAGGCCAAAATATCTTTGCGCAGGTGCAGCGCCCAAAACTGCACACAGTACTCCAGCTGCAGCCTCACCAATGCCCTATACAGCTGCAGCAAGACCTCCCTACTTTTATATTCAATCCCCCTCGCTATGAAGGCCAGCATCCCATTCGCCTTCCTGACCACCTGCTGCACCTGCAAGCTGGGTTTTTGCGACTCATGCACAAGGACCCCGAGGTCCCTCTGCACCGTCGCCTGCTGCAGTTTTTCGCCACTTAAGTAATAGTCCTTCCTACCATTCTTCCTACCAAAGTGGACCACCTCACACTTGCCAACATTAAATTCCATTTGCCATTTCCTGGCCCATTCGCCCAGCCTATCTAGATCCTTCTGCAGACTCTCCACACCCTCCGCACAATTTGCCGTTCCCCCTATCTTGGTGACATCAGCAAATTTCGACACCCTACACTCGGTTCCCTCCTCCAGATCATCTATATAAATGGTAAAAAGCTGAGGCCCCAGCACCGACCCCTGGGGCACTCCACTAGTCACCATCCGCCAATCCGAATAGCACCCGTTGACCCCCACTCTCTGCCTCCTATTTGACAACCAATCCTCTATCCACACTAACACCCTACCCCCAACTCCATGTCCCTCGACCTTCTGCAATAACCTCTTGTGAGGTACTTTGTCAAACGCCTTCTGAAAATCTAGAAAGACCACATCCACCGGCTCTCCTCTATCCACTGCCCTAGACACATCCTCATAGAACTCCAGTAAATTTGTCAGACACGACTTCCCTTTAATGAAACCGTGCTGCGTCTGCTCTATCAAGCAATTCCCTTCAAGATGTCTCGCAATTTCCTCCTTAATGACAGATTCTAACATTTTACCCACCACAGACGTTAAACTAACCGGCCTATAATTCCCCGCCTTTTGCCTGGCACCCTTCTTAAACGGCGTAACATTAGCCGTTTTCCAATCATCCGGCACTTCCCCGGAATCCAGCGACGTCTGGAAAATAACCACCAAGGCATCCACTATCACCTCCGCCATTTCTTTCAGAACCCTCGGATGCATTCCATCCGGTCCTGGGGACTTGTCCACAATCAGCCCCTCCAGTCTGTCGAGCACCGCCTCTCTAGTAACAGTAATGTCATTAAGACCCTCCAGTCCTACCACCTTTCCGTCGCTAACACCCGGCAAATTATTCACGTCCTCCTCCGTGAAGACAGAAACAAAAAAGTTATTCAATACCTTAGCCATATCCTCATCCCCTACCACTAGGTCCCCTTTCTCATCCTCTAAAGGACCAACGTTCACCCTAGCCAGCCTCTTCCTTTTTATATATTTATAAAAACTCTTGCTATCCTTTTTTATATTAAGCGCTAGCCCAGCTTCATAGTTTCTCCTACCCTTCTTTATCAACTTCTTTGTCAATCTTTGTTGACATTTAAACCTCTCCCAATCCTCATCTCGCCCACTACTCTTAGCTACTCTAAATTCCTCCGCTTTTAATTTAACACTTTCCTTCACCTCCTTCGTTATCCACGGCTTATTACCTCTCTTCCTACTATCCTTTTTGACCATCGGAATAAATTTCCGCTGAGCACCAAGAAAGATCTCCTTAAAGATCCTCCACTGCTCCTCAGCAGACCCTCCCTCCAACACGCTCCCCCAGTCCACATTCGCCAATTCCTCTCTCATCCTACTGTACTCCCCTCTATTCAAACAAAGGACGCGTGTCCGGGAACCCACTTTCTCCTCCTCCATCTGCACCAGAAACTCCACCATACAATGATCACTCTCCCCAAGAGGATCCTTCACCACAAGGTCCCTAATTCTACCCGCCTCATTACATAGCACCAGATCCAAGATAGCTCGCTCCCTCGTCGGCTCCAACACACACTGTTCGAGGAAACTATCCCGGCAGCATTCCAAGAACTCTTCCTCGAGCCCCCCGCGTCCAACATGGGTCGACCAATCAATATGCAGATTGAAATCCCCCATAACTACGGCCGTCCCATTCCTGCACGCCACACTTATTTGCGCGTTAACAGCCCGCCCCACCTCCAGATCATTATTCGGGGGCCTATAGACGACACCCACCAGCGTCTTCCTCCCTTTGCTGTTCCTAATCTCCACCCACAACGATTCCACCCTCTGCTCCTTGGCTCCAATATCATCCCTTGCTACCACCGTGATGCTATCCTTAATCAGCAGAGCTACGCCCCCCCCTTTTCCCTCCTGCCTATCCTTCCTAAACACTTGATAGCCCTGTACATTCAGCTCCCAGTCCCTGTCACCCTGCAGCCACGTCTCTGTAATGGCCACCAGATCGTATCCATTTGTGTCGATCTGCGCCACCAGCTCATCCACTTTATTCCGAATGCTTTGAGCATTCAGATAAAGCGCTTTCATCCCAGCCTTCACCTGGACCCTATTTGCCGTAACGCCACCAACCATACTCACGCCCCCTACTCCCTCTATTATTGGGACATCCTCGGCCTCTTCCCTTACCTGTACCCTCTCCTTAACTTTAGACCTCGTAACATCACCTACCCTCGCACCCTCCCCCCCCCTAATTAGTTTAAAGCCCTGTCTACAGTCCTCTTTACTCGATTCGCCAGCACTCTGGTCCCAGCACGGTTCAGACCAACCCCATCCCGTCCGAACAGGTCCCACCTACCCCAATACTGGTGCCAATGCCCCATAAATTCAAACCCATTCCTCCCACACCAATCCCTGAGCATGTTCCCCACGTCAGAGCATTAATCACATTGTTGTCTTTGGGACCTTGCTGTTCAGAAATATATTTAAAGTTTATTGATTAGTCACAAGGCAGGCTTATATTAACACTGCAATGAAGTTATTGTGAAATTCCCCTTGTCGCCACAATCCGGTGCCTGTTAGGATCAAAGGGGTTTACAGCATGGAAACAGGCCCTTCGGCCCAACTTGTCCATGGCATCCTTTTTTTAAAAAATCTCTAAACTAATCCCAATTGCCCACATTTGGCCCATATCCCTCTCTACCCATCTTACTCATTTAACTATCTAAATGCCTTTTAAAAGATGAAATTGTACCTGCCTCTACCACCACCTCTGGCAGCTTGTTCCAGACACTCACCACCCTGTGAAAAAACTGCCCCTTTGGGCACTTTTGTATCTCTCCCGTCACCTTAAATGCCCGCAAGTTTTAGACTGCCTACCTTTCGGAAAAGATATTGACTATCTAACTGATCTGTGCCCCTCATTATTTTATTGGCCTGTATAAGATCACCCCTTAGCCTCCTACGCTCCAGAGGAAAAAGGTCCCAGTTTATTCAGCCTCTCCTTTTAACTCAAACCATCAAGTCCCCATAGCTTGCCAGCAAATCTTTTCTGCCTCCTCCTACTTTAATAATATACTTTCTATAATAGGGTGACCAGAACTGCACACAGTATTTCAAGTGGGGTTTTACCAATGTCTTGTACAACTTTAACAAGACATTCCGACTCCTGTATTCAGTGTTCTGACCAATTAAACTAAGCATGCCGAATGCCTTCTTCACCACTCTGTCTACCTATGACTCCACTTTCAAGGAGCTATGAACATGTACCCCTAGATCCCTTTGCTCTGTAACTCTCCCCAATGCCATACCATTAACTGAGTAAGTCCTGCCCTGGTTCAATCTACCAAATTGCATCACGTTGCATTTTTTAAATTAAACTCTATCTGCCCTTCATCAGCCCACTGGCCCAATTGATCAAGGTCCCATTACAATCAGAGATAACTTTCTTCACTGTCCACTATGCCACCAATCTTGGTGTCATCTGCAAACTTACAAACCAAGCCTCCTATATTCTCATCCAAATCATTGATATAAATGACAAACAACAGTGGACTCAGCACTGATCCCTGAAGCACACCACTGGTCACAGGCCTCCAGTTTGAAAAACAACCGTCTACAATTACCCTCTGGCTTCTGTGAAGAAGCCAATTTTGTATCCATTTAGCTACCTCACCATGGATCCTGTGAGATTTAACCTCATGCAACAACCTGTCATGCGGTACTTTGTCAAAGAACATAAGAGCATAAGAAATAGGAGCAGAAGTAGGCCATCTAGCCCTTCGAGCCTGCCCCGCCATTCAATAAGATCATGGCTGATCTGTCACTGCTCAGTTCCACTTTCCCGCTTTCTCCCCATAACCCTCAATCCCCTCTCTTATCAAAAACCCATCAACTCGCGTCTTAAAAATATTTAGCAAGGCAGCCTCCACCACTTCAACGGGCAGAGAATTCCAGAGATTCACCACCCTTTGAGTGAAGAAGTTCCTCCTCAACTCCGTTCTAAACCGCCCCCCTTTTATCTTGAGGCTGTGCCTCCTAGTCCTACTGTCTTTTTTGAGCGGGAAGAGTCTCTCCACCTCTATCCTATCCATCCCATTCATCATCTTATACGTCTCAATGAGATCTCCCCTCATTCTTCTAAACTCTAACGAGTACAAGCCCAGTTTATTCAGCCTCTCCTCATAGCTCAACCCCCTCAACTCCGGTATCAGCCTAGTAAACCTCCTCTGCACTCCCTCCAAGGCCAAAATATCTTTGCGCAGGTGCGGCGCCCAAAACTGCACACAGTACTCCAGCTGCGGCCTCACCAATGCCCTATACAGCTGCAGCAAGACCTCCCTACTTTTATATTCAATCCCCCTCGCTATGAAGGTCAGCATCCCATTCGCCTTCCTGACCACCTGCTGCACCTGCAAGCTGGGTTTTTGCGACTCATGCACAAGGACCCCGAGGTCCCTCTGCACCGTCGCCTGCTGCAGTTTTTCGCCCCGTAAGTAATAGTCCTTCCTACCAAAGTGGACCACCTCACATTTGCCAACATTAAATTCCATTTGCCATTTCCTGGCCCATTCGCCCAGCCTATCTAGATCCTTCTGCAGACTCTCCACACCCTCCGCACAATTTGCCGTTCCCCCAATCTTGGTGTCATCAGCAAATTTCGACACCCTACACTCGGTTCCCTCCTCCAGATCATCTATATAAATGGTAAAAAGCTGAGGCCCCAGCGCCGACCCCTGGGGCACTCCATTAGTTCACCTCAAGCACTCCAGGTAGTAATGAGTTCCATGCTGACCGTTCTCTGGAGTAGTTTCTCCTGAATCTGCAATTGGATTCATTAATGACCATCATGATCCATGGAATGGAAATAACTCTGCCTACCCTACATCTCTCGGGGAGACCAGCTGCCTGGCCATCTTCTCAAATGTATTCTATCTTCAGAAAGCCAAAGCTAGTCGTTAGGGTAACCGATCTCTTCCAAAACCTGATAATTAAATAAGAAAGTTTATTCATTTATTAGTGTCAGGTACCTTGTGAGGTACCTTGTCAAACGCCTTCTGAAAATCAAGAAAGAACACATCCACCAGCTCTCCTCTATCCACCGCCCTAGACACATCCTCATAGAACTCCAGTAAATTTGTCAGACACGACTTCCCTTTAATGAAACCACGCTGCGTCTGCTCTATCAAGCAATTCCCTTCAAGATGTCTCGCAATTTCCTCCTTAATGACAGATTCTAACATTTTACCTACCACAGACGTTAAACTAACTGGCCTATAATTCCCCGCCTTTTGCCTGGCACCCTTCTTAAACAACGGCGTAACATTAGCCGTTTTCCAATCATCCGGCACTTCCCCGGAATCCAGCGACGTCTGGAAAATAACCACCAAGGCATCCACTATCACCTCCGCCATTTCTTTCAGAACCCTCGGATGCATTCCATCCGGTCCTGGGGACTTGCCCACAATCAGCCCCTCCAGTCTGTCGAGCACCGCCTCTCTAGTAACAGTAATGTCATTAAGACCCTCCAGTCCTACCACCTTTCCGTCGCTAACACCCGGCAAATTATTCACGTCCTCCTCCGTGAAGACAGAAACAAAAAAGTTATTCAATACCTTAGCCATATCCCCATCCCCTACCACTAGGTCCCCTTTCTCATCCTCTAAAGGACCAACGTTCACCCTAGCCAGCCTCTTCCTTTTTATATATTTATAAAAACTCTTGCTATCCTTTTTTATATTAAGCGCTAGCCCAGCTTCATAGTTTCTCCTACCCTTCTTTATCAACTTCTTTGTCAATCTTTGTTGACATTTAAACCTCTCCCAATCCTCTTCTTGCCCACTACTCTTAGCTACTCTAAATTCCTCCGCTTTTAGTTTAACACTTTCCTTCACCTCCTTCGTTATCCACAGCTTATTACCTCTCCTCCTACTATCCTTTTTGACCATCAGAATAAATTTCTGCTGAGCACCAAGAAAGATCTCCTTAAAGATCCTCCACTGCTCCTCAACAAACCCTCCCTCCAACACACTCCCCCAGTCCACATTCACCAATTCTTCTCTCATCCTACCGTACTCCCCTCTATTCAAACAAAGGACGCGTGTCCGGGAACCCACTTTCTCCTCCTCCATCTGCACCAGAAACTCCACCATACAATGATCACTCTCCCCAAGAGGATCCTTCACCACAAGGTCCCTAATTCTACCCTCCTCATTACATAGCACCAGATCCAAGGCCTTGCTAAAGCCATGTATACAGCATCAACTGCACTGCTCTCATCTGCCTTCTTGGATATCCCTTCAAAAAAAAAACTCAATTAAATTTGAGAGACATGATTTTCCACTCACAAAGCCATGCTGCCTGTCCCTCATCAGTCTTTGAGAGTCTAAAAGTCTGTAGACCCTGTATCTCAAAATACTATCCAACAACTTGCTCACCACAGATGTGAGGCTCACTGGCCTGCAGTTCCCAGGCTTCTTCCTGCAGCTCTTTTTAAACAAAGGCACATTTGCCACTCTCCAATCTTCAGGCACCTCACTCGTGGCTATTGATGATTCAAATCTCAGCTCGGGGACCCGCAATTTCCTCCCTAGCCTCCCACAATGTCCTGGGATACACTTCATCAGGTCTTGGGAATTTATCTATCTTGATGCGCTTTAAGACTTCCACACCACCTCCTCTGTAATATTTACACTTCTCAAAGACACACTATTTACTTCCTCAAGTTCCCTAACATCCATGCTTTTCTCAATAGTAAATACTGATGAGAAATATTTATTTAGGATCTCACCCATCTCTTGTGGAGCCGCATATAGATGACCTTGATGATCCTTAAGAGGCCCTACTCTCTCCCTTGTTGCTCTTTTGCTCTTTACGTATTTGTAGAAACTCTTTGGATTCTCCTTTGCATTATTTGCCAAAACAAACATTATTTGCCCTCCTGATTTCTCTCTTAACTCTACTCCTATACCCCCTATACTCTTCAAGGGATTCACTTGATGCCAGCTGCCTATGCATGTCACGTGCCTCTTTCTTCTTCTTGACGAGGGCCTCAATATCCCGAGTCATCTGGGGTTCCTGACTTCTGCCAGCCTTGCCCTTCACTCTAAGATGAATGTGTTTACCCTGAACCCTGGTTAACACACTTTTGAAAGCCTCCACTTACCAGACATCCCTTTGCCTTCCCACAGACTCTCCCAACTAACTTTGGAAGATCCTGCCTGATACCATCAAAATTGGCCCTGTTCCAATTTAGAATTTAACTTTTGGACCAGACCAATCATTCCCCATAGCTATTTTAAAACTAATAGAATTATGGTCACTGGTCCTAAAGTGATCCCTCACTAACACTTCTGTCACCTGCCCTTCCTTATTTCTCAAGAGGAGGTCAAGTTTTGCCCCCTCTCTAGTCAGGCCATCCACATACTGAATGAGAAATTCTTTCTGAATACTTAACAAATTTCTTTCCATTCAACCCTCATACTATGTCCCAGTCAATGTTGGGAAAGTTCAAATCTCCGACTATTACCACCCTATTTTTCTTGATGCTACCTGTAATCTCCTTACATACGTGCTCCTCAATTTTCCGCCAACTATTTGGGGACCTATAGTACAACACTATCAAAGTGATTTTCCCCTTCTTATTTCTCGGTTCTACCCATATAGACTCAGTGGCCGAACCCTCGGATATATCCCCTCCCTGTACAGCCATGATGTTTTCCCTAATCAAAAGTGCAACTCCCCCTCCTCTCTTTCCTCTCGTATCTGTACCCTGGAACATTGAGCTGCCAGTCCAGTCCTTCCCTTAGCTATGTTTCAGTAACTGCTATAATATCCCAGTCCCACATACTCATCCATACCCTGAGTTCATCCGAAAGGCCTCTTGCATTGAAATAAATGCAGTTTAACCTGGACTTCCCTTGCTCTTGCCTGATCTGTCTGGTACTAGGATTAGTGACACTGCCTTTACTACTTAATGTGCTCTCTCTAACTTCTGTGCTGTCCTCAAACTTGTGTCTCCCTTCTGCACGGGTAGATACGTTTCTGACAGACAAGGGAATTAGGGGTTGTGGGGAGAAAGCGGGAAAGTGGAACTGATCCACTTCAGATTAGCCATGATCTTACTGAGTGGCAGGGCTGGCTTGAAGGGCTAGATGGCCTACTCCTGCTCCTATTTATGTTCTTATGCTTTGGATCCCACCCCCCTGCCAAACTAGTTTAAACCCTCACGAGTGGCTCTAGCAAATCTCCCCCAGGATGTTAGTCCCCCTCCGGTTCAGGTAGAACCCACCCCCCCCTTGAACAGGTCATCCCTTCCCCAGAAAAGATCTCAATGATCCAAAAATGTAAATCCCTGCTCCCTTCATCAACTCTCAAGCCACACATTCATCTGCTCAATCTTCCTATTCCTACTCTTAGTAGCACATGACACCCGTAGTAGTCCTGAAATTACTACCTTCAAGGTCCTATACTTTAGCTTTCTGCCTACGTCTCTATTTTAACACTTCAGGACCTCCTCCCTTTTCCTACCTTTACCGTTGGTACCAATATGTACAACAATCTCTGGCTGCTCATCCTCCCCCTTAAGAATGTCCTGCAATCGCTCAGATGTCCTTCAGCCTGGCACCAGGGAGGCAACACACCACCCTGGAGTCTCGAACGTGGCCACAGAAACGCCTGTCTGTGCCTCTAGTGCGTCCCCTATTACTACTGCTCGCTTGCTCTTTGCCCAACCCTGTCCCACAGCAGAACCAGCTGTGGTGCTACACACCTGGCTGCTGCTGGATCTCCCCCTGACAGTAATATCCAAAACAGTATACCTGTTTAAAAAAAGGTGGGCACAGGAGACTCCTGCACTACCTGCCTTCATCTCTTGGCAGTCACCCTTCTAACTGTCTGAACCAATGGTCTGACAACCTCCCTGAAATTAGTGTCTATCACACACTCTGCCTCCTGTATGCTCTGCAGTGCATCCATCTGCCGCTCTAACAGAACAATGCAGTCTGTGAGGAGTTGCAACTGGACATACTTCCTGCAGACAAAGTTGTCAGGGAGACTAGATTGCTCTCTAATTTCCCACATCTGACAGGGTCAATGGTGGTTGGGTCAATGCACCTAACCAGTATGTCTTTCAGAAATTGCCTACAAGGCATTCTTTCTCTCTCTCTGACCTCACCTTCTCTTGCATTCACTCCTTTCTTAATAAGGTATATTTGTGGCTTCTTCTGCTCTTCATCATTAATCACTCCTTAATATAACTTCTTAAAGCACTGCTGGTCCTTATGAAAACTTGCAACTCCCACATGAACCAATACCAATCTCTCTTTCTAAACACTGTCTGAAGATGAGATCAATCTTTCCATTTCTGAAAACATCCATCTCATTTACTCATTACTCATTATTGAATAGTGTGAGGCCGAACACTTTCAGATTAGTTGTCAAAAATAGAATTTGTTACATGAGGGAAACTGCTAATGTTAAAAGCAGATACAGCAATCTATTAGATATACATATGTAATACTGGCCTTTATTGTAAGGGGGATGGAGTATAAAAGTTGGAAAGTATTACTACGGTTGTATAGGACATTAGTGAAACTGCACCTGAATGAAGGGTTGTCTTCTGAGATAAGGGTCAGGTTGGGCCTACAGTCATTGGAGTTTAAAAGAACAAAAGGTGATCTTATTGAAACATATAAAATTGAGAAGGCTTGACAGGGCAGATGCAGAGAGGATGTTTCCTCTAGAACTGGGGACACAGTTTCAAAATAAGGGGTCTCCCATCCAAAATGTTGATGGAGGAATTTATTCTCTCAAGAGGTGGTTAATTCTCTTGGACAGAGAGCAGTGGATGATAGGTCCTCAAGACTGCATTAAACAGTTTTTTAATCTCTAGAAAAGTCAAAGGACATGGGAGCAGGCAAGTGAAGTTAAGATCACAATCAGCTCAGTCATGATCTTCCTTGATGGGCCAAATGGCCTAGTCCTGCTCCTACGTCTTATGAATGGCACTGAATTCCTCTCAGAAAGTTGCCTACCCCATATGTTCCATGGTGGAGGTATTATTGGACTTAAAATCTTCAAGTCAAACACTTCAGTGAATAAGACTCAGCAGCTTAAAAGTTTTTTTAAAAAAAGTAATAAAATTTTCCTTTCCTATCAAGTCTACAGCCCTAATGGAAACTGGTTCAAATTCTCACTCACTCCTAAACTCCAGGTACTTTCACCTGATTACCTTCTTTAAAACTCACCTTTCTTAAAAATTGCTGATTAAATATTCCCTCCTAGTGGTTCCCAGCCCCTCCTCACCAATACTTTTCCTTCCACATCCTGGGGTTTCAGCCCAGCCCAACACTTTGAAACCATTCTGCCTTCCCACCCAACAGGTTCTGGCACCTGATCCGAAAAATTTAATTCTAGCTCATTGTGCTTCTTCTTCCTCAAACCCCATCCTGAAAACTGTTGATTTGTAAATTTTCCATTGAATCTAATTCTTGAAAACTTCTCCCTCTCTGCAGTTTCAAATAGTTCTTTACAATGTTCTATAACTATGAACATAACTATGAACTCTAGGCCAAAATACTTCAAACTTTTTCTTGTACCCATTTCTTAGCCTATTTATTTTTAAAATCAGGTTCCTGGAAGCTAACAGGGGTAGATAACAATGGATTTCTCATAGACTCTATAAGAGAAGATTACAGGAAGTAAACACAACGCTTAAACCCTGAGCATGCATGTATGTGGGCTTCAGGAATTAGCTCAATGGCAATATCAAGTAATGAGGAAACAGAGTGTAAGGATAGCAATGAGATCATAGGAGAGCCATGCCACAAGTAGTACCACTTCAACCATAATCTATGGCTACATACAATAGAAGTTACAACCAAAGAGGTCTTACACATTTTCATGGTAATAAACAAAAAGGCATCATCAGTAGACTAACAACCATTGCAGTGGCAGCCTCCACTTCGTAAGACAGGGATTTGCACGGAATGGTCAAGTGTGCGTTAGGCATTGCCTGGTGTGACTCAGTGCCACATTGACATGCAGTCTCTTGTCATGTGCTGCAGAGAAAGGCAATGGACTGAGAAGGTGCACCATTCATTTGCCTCTTATCAGTGAGCTCTCTTCTCAGCCAGTTTAGCTTTTTTTCCTGCTCCAATGCCCTGCCAAACAATTAGCCTCCAGTGGTAACAGCTGTCGTGGCGGTCTCCCAGGCGTCAGTGTCAATATCTGCCATCTTTACATACTGCTTTTTATCTCTCATGCTCTTGTAGCAGAGGTTTGGATGCGCAGAGGTTTTAAGCCAGTGGCCAATTCACTGTGTAGAAGGTCTTTAGGTGTACAACCAGCTAATGAACATGACTGAGGCAGTGTAGCTATCATTAGCTTTGTACTAAGTGGAAGCAGCATACTCCAGGACCTCGGAGCTGGTGAACCTAACCTGCCAAGAGATGCCGAGAATACGTCTGAGACAGTGAAGGTGGAAACTGTTTAGACTTTTCTCCTGCCCAGCGTGTCATCTAGGTCTGACCACTGTAAAGGAGTGCACTGAAGTTACAGACTTGATTGCCAAACTGAGTGTCTTTCTCAGACTGGTGGCATTGTTCCACACACTCTTACTCAGCTTGGCCATAGCTGCAGTTTTTGCAATTCATGCGATGAATTCAAGTGACTGGTGATGGAGGAGTGTAGATAGATACATGAAGCTAACAACCTCCAGTATCACACTGTCAATTCTGGCAATATGGCATCATATTGTGTGATGATATTTGTCTTCAAACCAAATTCTTTGCAAGGGAGACAGACTGTCCATTTACTACTGAAGATGTTCTTCAGTATTAAATATTGGTGCAGCATAGAGAGATTCTCTGATGAAAGATTTAATAAACTTTTGTCTTAGATTTCCGGTGAGCACTGCTGACCAGCTTTCTGTCAGTTCTGGTAGATAAATAATGTGTAGTTATGTATTAATGTCACAATATCTAATTATCCTTGACAGTTGAGATAATGTGAGCAACTACAACAAAAAAAGTGCCAACATGTGTCAGTACATCACAATCCTATTTGAGCAAACTGCAGATCTCATTGGGTTCCTATACTGCCCCATCATAGCTAACCTCCCATCATGTTGTCATGAAAGGAAGTCACATGTAGGCCAGACCAGGTATGGATGGCAGATTTTTTTTCCCTAAAGGACATTAGTGGACCAGATGGGTTTTTTTCTGACAATCAACAATGGTTTCATGGTCATCTTACTTCCAGATTTCTTTTCATTGAATTCAAATTCCACCAGCTGCTGTGATGGGATTCCAACCCAGGTCTCTAGAATATTGGTTGAGTTTCTGGATTAATAGTCTAGCGATAATACCACTAGGCAATTGCCTCTACCTGTTTTCCTTAAGAGTACAGCTTAATTGGAGAGATAGGTCACCAACTTGTTTATTGCTTTTGATAATGGACAACCCTGCCTTTAGAGGTTGTCATTTTGGCCTGCCTATCCACAGGTTGCAATTAAGATCAGCCTGGCCTAGTTAGACGTTGGAAAAATTTTCACATCTCGTCCCTTGATTCTTTCCTTCTCAAAACTAGAAATTATCAGCATATCCAAAATGTGAACACTGATCGAGGGAATAACAAGGGGCTGCAGAATTTAACACAACATGGCGCATAGCACAATATATTTATACAACCCACAACTTCTGCATTCCATGTTCCTCTGTACAAACTATGCTTTTTTTCCCTGAAGCTCTAAGCAGCTCTTTCTCTCAAACACCTCTCACTCAACAAAAAGAAATACAAGAATAACACACAAAAATAAATATAAAGTAACTCAAGAACAGGAGTCAGAGGCATGGTGTAATAAAAATGCAGAAGACAAACATCGCAGCAACCAAGTCGAAAAATAAAAATAATCATCTTGTCAGTCAAGGATGATTTAATTGGTGATAATCCAGGCTGCCATCTTCAAATTGAGATGCTGTCTAGAAGCATTTAATAAATTGGTTTCTTGAAAAGTAGTACATATTTCAGCCAAATAATAATCTGAAATATATAACATAGCTTGTGGAAAACACTTGTGAAGAGGCAGAATTTAATATGCTGCACCTAACCCTAAGGCATAGAGGAAGTCCTATTTTAAGGAGCACAAAACACCATGTACTTAATGTCTTAATCTAGCTATAACATGGTTGAAACAGGCAATTAAGTTTGCTTTGAAAAGAATGTTACAAAATAAAATGCAGTGTGCAGTTTATACAAGGCAGATTAAGATTTTTATTGCAATCTTTCCTGCTGGTTTGTCATCTGACCCTTCCGTAGTTTTCATAACCACTCCCAAGTATCCATTATTGCCGATACAAACAAATCAAATTATAAGCAAGCTAGAAAATGTAACTGTCCAGAATTTGACAATGCTAGAAAAATGTATACTAAAACATTACCATGATTAATCAGATTTAATGTCACAGAAAACGTCCATTCTAACTGACAAAACTACATATTCAACCAGCTGACTAAAACTTTGCAGCTTCTTAAATAGTTGCTCATTCAAGCAACTTGTATTTTGGCTTGCATGATTTTACAAACCAATTATGGTTCATAACAGAATTCAAAGTACATCAACATAGGGTGTCAAACACCATAATTACAGCAAGTCCCCAGTTAAAGTTGCAATCTCTGGAATTCTCTGCCCGTTGAAGTAGTGGAGGCTACCTCGCTAAATATTTTTAAGACGCGGGTTGATGGGTTTTTGATAAGAGAGGGGATTAAGGGTTATGGGGAGAGGGCGGGAATGTGGAACTGAGCCACGACAGATCAGCCATGATCTTATTGAATGGCGGGGCAGGCTCGAAGGGCTAGATGGCCTACTCCTGCTCCTATTTCTTATGTTCTTATGTAAACCAGAGCGTCGGGAAATGGAAGAGGCAGCCAACTGGAGAGTCAGGGAACAACAGAAGCAGGAAGCCAGAGTATCAGGAAACAGGCAGGCAGCAAGTTCGACGGTCAGGGAGCGGGAAAAGCAGGCAGAGGTAGCAAGCCAGAGTGTCATTGTCCAGGAGTGTTTTCAATCAGAGGGTCAGTGAGCGGGTGGGCCAGAAAGCCAGAGGGTTGGGGAGCAGGTGAGGCTGCAGACCTGTTCATTAACCAGGAGATGGTCAGGGAGCCAGAGAGATAGGCAAACCAGAAACTTGGAGAGTTGTAAGTATTTGTAGATGTATTTTATCTCGACTGCTATTTAATTTATAAATATTGGAATTTAGCAATGTAAAATTTTCAATTTGCAGGGTATAATGTTTTAATGTTGTTTCCTGATGAAAAAGGTCCTATAGCACCAACTACCTCTTTCACATTGGCTATAATGTCGGGGGGGGGGGGGGGGGGGGGGGGGGGGGGGAGAAAGGGAGAGAAAGGGAGAGAAAGAGAGAGAGAGAGCGAGAAAGAGAGAGAGCGAGAGAGAGAGAGAAAGAGAGAGAAAGAAAGAAAGAGAGAAATTGCTTGATTCATTTAACATTGTTTAATTTAAATTGTACTTTTCAGAACACAACCACAATATTAAGCAAGAAGCTACTGCACGCTTTCTTGGTATCCAGGCAGAGCTGACCAAAATTGGAGGAGGGGAAGTGAAATACTTGGAAACAAATTTACCTTCCTCCTTGGCTGCAATCTCTTCTGGGTTACTTTCGCTGTCAGCCTCATATCCTTCCTCTTCTGCAAATAGCCTCATGTTACAATACTGTGGTTCCTCTGTCTCCTCTGAAAGATCACCCATCTGTAGCGCTGAATCACTATTTACTTTCTGTTGCTGTAGAATAAATGAAAGTTAGCAAGTCCTTACACATAGATAACCATTTCATTTTAAAATCAAACAATGGCATTTCATCTAGCAAATCAAATCCACTTTTTTTTAATGAGAGTTGCTATTGTGAGAATAAAAGGGTTTGAGAGTTGGAATGGCTACAATATCTCAGTTTCCAAATAGAGTTTACAAATTCTCACTGCATTAGCAGGTAACGGTACACTGGGAGATAGGGTGCAATGTCAATGGAGAACAAAGAATCAGGAAGCCAGAAAATTCCATAAATATATGCTGAGGCCAAGGGAGAAGTAGAGGATTCAAAAGCAAAGATTCAGAGGAATAAGAATCTCACTGTTCCAATGAGGAAACACTACAGCCAATTTGCACACAGCAAGATCCCAGACACAAACGCAATGAATGACCAGATAATCTCTCGTTTTGTGATGTTAGTGGAGAGATAAGTATTGGCCAGGACAACTTTAGAGCTGGTCTGATCTTTGTTGAAAAGTACCATGGGATCTTTTATGTTCACTTGACAGGGCAAATGCAGCTTTGGTGTCCCTCTTGTGGGAAAATCTAGAACAAAGAGTTTGTTTAAAGAGAAGGGACGCATCTATGACAGAGATAAGATGATTTTTTTTCTTTGAGGTTCTTGAGTCTTTGGGACTCTCTTCCTCAACAGACAGTGGAAAAAATATTTTTAAGGCAGAGCTAGATATTCTTGATTAACAAGGGGTGAAAGGTGATCAGGCCGAGGCAGGAATATAAGCTTGAGGTTACAATCAGATCAATCATGATCTTACTGAATGGCAGAGCAGGCTCAAGGGACAGAGTGGCCTACTTGTCCTCCTCATTCAAATATTCATATGTAAATATCTTATCCAAAAGACAGCACCTTCCAATATGAGTCATGTACTGAGGAATTAGCTTAGGGTGTGTGCTCAAGTCTCTCTGGAGGTGGACTTAAAGCCACGATCTTCTGATTCAGAAGCTAAAGCACTACAAACTAAGTAAAGGTTGACATTCTAAATTGCCAGTTTAAAAATAGGCTTGGAAAATGATCCAACCACAGAACAATACAACCCAGCATGAATAGAATCTCTCAGTGCAGGAGGCCATCATTTGGCCCACTGAGTCTACACTGACCACAATCCCACCCAGGCCTTATCCCCATAACCCCATGCATTTACCCTAGCTGGTCTTCCTGACACTAAAGGCAATTTAGCGTGGCCAATCCATCTAACCTGCACATCTTTGGACTTTGCATGTGACAATGAAGTTTATTCAGAAGCTGAACAATGCACAGACTGTGATTAATTGATAAGAAACAAAAACATCAGTTCACACCACAGACAAACTCAATTTACATCTACTGATCCAGGCTACACTCCATTTTGCTGAGCCTCTACAGTTTCTGGTATCCATGAAATGTGAAGTTTGCAAAGCAACAAACTACGTGATATGAGATTGATAATGTAAATGGAAACTGACACGGATGAATTGGGGCATTACTGATGTGTGCAGTAACTCTTGCCAATGTTTATAAGACAGTTCAATTTACAGCAAATTCAATATAAAACTAAATCAGTGGCCTTTATGTAAACTGATTTAATTGTTGGCTTTCCTTACAAGGAGGAACAATTGGAAAATTGTACTAGAAAAGTAAATTATATTCCAGCAGCATTGCCTATTTTCAGAATGATATAAATCATCAACACATTACCGTATTATGCCTGAGCCTTGTTCAGCTTGGTGAAAAAATGTGCGGAGGGAGTACATAAACACATCACAGCATTCTGAATTGGGACTTCCACAAATGGCCTACTCCTACTCAATTGGAACTGTTTCATCGATGTCTTTGTGCACAGTCCCTGCTGTGTACAGTGACTTGCTGTAGTCATATGACCTCTGATGTCATTCCTTTGTGTGTAAAGGACTGAGATAGAAACCATTTTAGGCACAGCATGGAACAGGGTGTCAGATGTGCACAACTGAAATTAAGTGGCTTTTGACCAGCCACTAACATTCTTAAACTGTTTCAATCCAAGTGCTACAGAGACAGTGCTAACCGTGCTGTTAGGGAGAGAGAGTTCCAAAAGTTTGACCCAGCAACAGAAATCAGGATAGTCAGTGGCTTGGAGGGGAACTTCCACGTGGTGGTGTTCCCATAGATCAGTTGCCCTTGTCCATCAAGATGGTAACAGCCATGGAGTTGGAATGTGCCATCTAAGGAACCTTGGTAAGTTGCTGCAGTGCAGGAGATAGCGGTGTAATGGTATTGTCACTGGACTGTAATTCAAAGATTCAATGTTCCTGGCAACCTAGGTTCGAGTCCCACTATGGCAGATGGTGAAATTTAAATCCAACAAAATAAAATCTAGATTTAAGTCTAGTAATTAATACAAAATCATTGCTATTTGTCATAAAAACCCATCTGCTTCACCAATGTCCTTTAGTGTAGGAAATTTGCCATCTTTTCCCTTACTTGGTCTGGCCTACATGTGACTCCCCACCCTTTGTAATGAGGCTGACTCTAAAATGCCCTCTCAGCACAAGGGCAGTTAAGGATAGGCAATAAATGCTGATGCATGTCCCAAGAAAACAAATGAACCCACAGACAGTTAATACTTGTCAGAGTATGGGGTGGCACAGTGGTTAGCACTGCCGCTTCAGTGTCAGAGACCTGGGTTCGATTCCGGTATGATTCTAACCAGCTGTGATGTTGTGGCATCTTGGGAAAGCAACAATATAGGAACACTTGAGCCAAACGACACGAGCAGCCAAGTGATCGACAGAGCTAGGTGATTCCACAACCAGTGGATCAGATCTAAGGTTTGCAGTCCTGCCACACAAATGGTGCTGGACAATTAAACAACTCATTGGAAGATAAGGCTCTACAAATACCCCCATAACGGGATCGCTAGAGAAGGCTGAGATGAACCCAGCACTCAGCACTTCAGGCTGAAGATTGTTGCAAATGCCTTATCTTTTATATTGATGTACTGGATTCCCCAGTCTTTGAGGATGGGGATGTTTGTGGAGCCTCCTCCACAGGTATTCCAACCAGTACATTCTGCCATTTACCCTGACAGATCTCAGGTCTTAAATTGTTTCCTGGTGAATATCATAAAGTAGATAAGAGTGTGAGACCAACTCAACAACTTGAGGGGAGGTCCAACATAGCTCAAGTTCAGCCTGAAATGTATAGAAGAACTAGAAAAGATGAAAGTCACCAAGAAAGTGATAATTCCTACAGTCTGGATTGATAGCATGGTAGCAGGTAAAAAAAAAACTGGCAAGCTTGAGAATGCACTCAACAAAACTGCCAACTTGGAACTTGTGTAAAGCAGTTTTCAATCATACAAGGCTTGATACAACCAAGTGACTTGTTTGGCCAGTTCCGAGGCCATTTAAGGGTCAATCACATTGCTGCAAAATTGGAGTCATGTAGGCCAGATCAGGCAAGGATGGCAAATTTCAGTAAGGACATCAATGAATTAATAGATTTTTACAACAATTGATAAGTGATTCATGGTAGCAGTGAAAAAAATCTGGAAAGTTGAGAATACACTAAACAAAAGTCAACCAACTTGGAACCTATGTAAAGCTGTTGTAAATCATACACAGTGAAAGTGAATGACTAGCTGTGTCATCACAACCACAAGCACATGCATACAACCGAAGAAGCTGCTCCTTCACAGCAGAGGAGACAGAGTTGATTTCGCTAACTGGACAAGGAATGGAATGGCCATCAGTCCCATAGTCAACTGCTCCCACACTAACACATGCAACATAACAGCATCAACACTCAACATGGCAACAATATTCCCCAGAAGGCAAAGTCACCCAAGAAACCAGCAGACACCAGATGACCAACCAATAACAACCCGCATTAAAGGGCCTAAATGTTTTAAAAGTTGTGCATGCAATGCTTATGCAGAGACAGACGAATGCGAAACATATTAGAATGAATTTTTCTATTTGTGCATGACCATGCATGTTGGTAACTTGCAACTACAAATTATAGTGCATGCAAACAAGAGGATGTTTGGAGAAACGCCTTTGTGCACAGTTGCAGCATAGCCATGTGGTTTATGAGCAAAGGATTTGAGAAGAAGCCATTTTATCCATCACATGGAACAGAAACTAATATAGGGTTGAGTTTCTATAGATTTTCAGTAGACCGGGAAAAAGTTAAACAGTAAAATCTCAAAGGTGGGGTAATCTCTAGTATACCTGGTACCAGTGAAAATAAAAATAGTAAAGAAAGAATGGTTGGAGACATGTTGCAACAGGGTGGACTTCAGATTTCTGAGACAAGTTCTGGGTCAGGAGTGACCTGTTCAAGGTAGATAGGTTGCATCTCAACAGGATTGGGATCAATGTCCTCATAGGGAGATTAACTGGTGCTATAGGGAAGCACTAAAATAATCTGACAGGCAAACTGGAGACAAATTTGGGTTTGGAGGAATGTGCATGGGAATACATGAAGTGTGATAAATAAGATTGGTGAGCTTCAGGCATAAGTAACTACCTGGAATTATGATACAGTGGCAATAAGAGTATCCAGGCTCTATAAGACCAGAACCATAAGGCCTGGCTATAACGTATTCATGTGAGATAGGAATGTAAAGAAGGGAGGTCTGGCAGTACTGATGAAGAATACTATTACAGGTCTGGAGATAACCTTACAGGACTAGAAATGGGTGATGAACTTGATGATTCAAAGACAACACTGATTTTGTTACAGTCAAGGAATGAGAGGGGGCTGTTACACTGCTATGTTATTCCTATAGTTGAAGGAGACATCAGTGCCATAATGGGTGATTTCAAATAGCCCAGTACAGATTCAAAATAACAAAACAGCTGTTCGATCCAGGTATGTTTTTGTTCCAAGTCCAAGGCAAATCTGATACCACAGAATCCCTTCACTGCAAAAAAGGCCATCCAGCCCACTGAGTCTGCACCAACTTTCCGACACAGTATCCCACCCAGGCCCTATCCCCATAGCCCCATATATTTTCCCTGCTAATCCCCCTAAACTATGCATCATTGGGCACTAAGGAGCAATTTAGTATGGCCAATCTGTCTAACCTGCACACCTTTGAACTATTAGGTCTGGTTGTTAGGCATTTTATCCAACTTTCCTAGATGCAAACACGTTGACTCAACTGTGGAGACATTTGGCTTTTTTTTCCATTCAAGTTGTAAATTTTCTGGGTCAGTTCTAGACAGTACGTAGGATAACAGCAACCAACCTGGAAATGTACAATGCTGAATGCAAGATCTCAATCTTTTCCTTGTATACTTATGGTCTGATTTACTTGTCCCCTACTTAATTTTTCTCTGCTGAGTGCAATGCTTTCAGGTTTAGCATATGGTGCTCCTGGGACGAAGAAAATAAGAAACAATATCTAAGCTGTCAGAATTGTGTTATAGAATACATGTCTAATATTGCATTAGCATTTTAAGGACTAGAGACTTTATTCCAGACTTCTTTCATTTTTTTGTTTAAAAATATTCTTGAAGTGCCTTGGGGCATTTTTGTACTTGAAAGGAGCCAAAGAAATACCAATTGTAACTGTTGGCATTAATGACAAGTGGATAGCAAAATCATGGAGAAGAACTAAAAGACACAACAGTGCAATACCTAGGGGTTAACACAACATAGGACGGCATGTCTGGCACTGTGTAGCAGCAACCCTCAGTTAATGAAAAGTGCAGGAAGGAAAAACAGAAGCTGCTGCAGGGAGACCTAAAAATGAGCTCTTAACCTGGTGAAGCTCCAACACAGGACAATTTGAAGCCATCTAGCCTGAAAGCCTGAGTGGTTGATCCATCTCAGCCTCTACCCAAGGTTGCCTGCCTCACAGATGTCTATCTACAGGCAATTCGATTCACGCCACTGACAAGTGATATCAAGGAATGGCTAAAGGCATGGGATACTATGGGAAGTTATGGGCCCAAACAATATTCTGGCAAGAATACCAAGGATTTGTGCTCCACAACTAGTAGTGCCTCTAGTCAAGGAGTTCGATTACAGCTACAACACTGGCATCTACCCAGCAATGTGGAAAATTGCCCACATATATCCAGTCCACAAAGAGCAGGATAAATTGAACTCAGCCAGAGCAGTGTCTTTTCCTTCATCATAAGGTCAGAATTGAGGATCTTCATTGGTGAATGCACAATGCTCAGCACCATTCACGATTCCTCAGTTAATAAAGTAACCTTACAAGACAGGGCAACATTCAAGCCTGGGCTGATACCTGGCAAGTAACTTTTGTGCCTGCACACAAATGCCAGAAAATGACATGTCCAACAGGAAAGGATCTAACCATCTCCCCTTGACATTCAACTGCATTATCATCATTGAAACTCCATTATCAAACTGAAGCAAAAGCCATATAAATACTGTGGCTACAAGATCAAGTCAGAGCCTGGAAATTCTGTCGCAAGTAACTCATCTCTCGACTCCCCACCATTTGCAAGGCTCAAGTTAAGAGTTTTTTTGGAATACTCTTCACTTGTCTGGATGAGTGCAGTTTGACATCATGCTGGACAAATTTTAAACATTCACTCCCCCACCACTGTCGCATAGCCACAGCAGCAGAGTGTACCATCTGCAAGGTGCGGCAACTCAAAGCTCCTTTGACAGTAGTTTGCAAACAACAACCTATACCACTTAAAAAAAAACAAGGGCAGCAGATGCATGGGAACACCACATCTGCAAGTTCCCCTCCAAGCCATCCTTCCTTGGAATTATATCACCCAAGCTTCACTGTCGGTGGGTCAAAATTCTGGAACTTCCTTCCTAACAGCAGTGTTGGGTGTATCTACAACACATGGACTACAGCAGTTAAGGTGGTGGCTCAGCACTACCATCTCAAGGGAAATTACAGAAACAAATCCTAGCCAGTGAGCCCCACATTCCGTAAAAGAATATATTTAAACAAACCACATGACAACATTGAAGCAAAAATTAGTTTTGGAAGCAAATAATGGCTTAACAGAAAGCATTCAGTTCTGGTTTAAAAAAAACTATTTTTCAAATTGGACGGTGGCAGTGTCGTTCTCCAAGAGTCAATACTAGAATCACTCCTTTCTTTCGATATATATAAAATTACTGGGATGTTGGAATACAGGGTAAGTTTTCAAAATTTGCCGATCATACCAAAATTGAAGACAGTGGCAAACAATGAGGATGATACCAATTGACTGCAAGAGGACATGGATAGGTTAGGAGAACGGGCAAACAAGTTGCAGATGGAATTTACTGCAGAGAAGTACAAGGTGATGTATTTGGCAGAAAAGATAGATGTGGTGCATTGTTTTAAGGAGGATGCAGAGACAGAGAGATGAATGGGTTCTTGTATATAGATCTTTGAAGGTGGTAGAACATATTGAAAGAGTTAACAAGGCATTCATATAACAAAGGATCTTAAGCTTTATAAATAGAAATATTGCAGGGAAGGTTTGCTCAACTTTTACAAACCTCTAGGGTTAGGCCACAACTAGAGTAGACAAACCTTTTTTCTATCCCAACCATAAATGTATTCAATGACAGAGCACCCCAACCCTTTGGGGTAGGGAGCTCCAAAGATTCACAAATATGACAAATAATTTCTACTCAATCCAAAATGATCAGCACCTTATCCTGAGACTGTGCACCAGTGTTTTAGATGGCAATTCTGGTCACCTCACTTTTGGAAGTGAGAAGAGGGAAGATTTAGTGCAATGGAATAGGAATAAGTGATTTTAATTGCAAGGTTAAGCCGGAGAAGCTGAGGTTGTTCCCCTTGCAGCTAAATAGATTGAAGGAGATTTCATAGAGGTGCACAAGGTTATGACAGGTTTAAATGAGAAAAAAAATCTGCACTGAGGGAACAAAGACTGGGACAGACATATTTAAGGCTTTGGGCAAGAGATGCTGGGGTAGGGGAGGTGGAGAAATGAGTAAGAACCTTTCTTCACACAGCAAGTGATAATGTCCTAGGACTCGCTACCTGAACAGATGCTGGAGAGGGAGACAATGAATAATTTTGAAGGAAAGTGGGTGGATATTTGAGCAAAATAAACTTGCAGGGAGATACAGATGGAGATAGAGCAGGGAAATGAGGTTCAAAAATGGAATTGGACAGGAAATTGACATGTATTTAGGAGACAGCCATATGTCCAAGGACAAAGCTGAAGAAAAGGAGATGAGGCAGTAGCTTGTTTCCAAAGATAGGTCAGCTGTTTTGAATAGCAGCAATAGTTCCTGAGGCAAAGGAAGCATTAACATAAGAACTTAGCAGAGGATATTGGGTGTTCGTATTTTATGGAAATGCTGTTCAAGAACGAAGTGGATCATATGGATAAGCTGAACAAAAGAGGAAAGAAAATTAAAACAAAAACTGAAGGCTGGAGAAGTAGGTTAAAAACTTGAAATAAACATTATCACAAATTCCTTTATCACATGCATCTCTGATTTCCTGTCTAGTGCAATTCCCAAAATTACCACGATAGTTTAGAGGTCTGTATACCTCCCCCATGAGTAATTTTTGCCCCTCGGTGTTTCTTAACTTGACACATACAGATTCCACATCATCTCTGCTAGTGTTATTCCTCAATATCATATCAGCATCATCTTTAATCAACAATGCAACTTCACCACCCTTTCTAAACAGTGAATAGCCAAGTTAATAGAGTGGGAAGATAGGTGGCAGAAAAAGTTCAATGCACAGAACTGTGTGGTGATGCATTTTGGTAGGAAGAACATGGAGAGACAATATCAAATAAGGGGATGCAGAAGTAGAGAGACCCGAGTGTATATGCACATAGATAATTGAAGATGGCAGGACTGGTGGAAAGAGCAGTTAATAGAGCATATCATACCCTAGGCTTTATTAGTAGGGGCATAGAGTAGAAGAGGGTTATGCTGAACTTACACAAGACACTGGTTAGACCTGGGTAGCACAGTAGTTAGCACTGCTGCCTCAGTTCCTGGGATCCAGGTTTGATTGTGTGGAGTTTGTACATTGAGTCTACATGGGTATTCTCTGGGTGCTCTGGTTTCCTCCCACAGTCCAAAGATGTGCTGGTTTGACTGACTGGCCATGCTAAATTGCCCCTTAGTGTCAGGGGGATTAGCAGGGTAAATACATGGGGCTACAGGGATAGGGACTGGGTGGGATTGTTGTCGGTGCAGCCTTAATGGACCAAATGGCCTCTTTCTGCACTGTAGGGATTCTGTGATATAAATTACAAAAGGTCTTAATTATGTTTCAGGCCTCCCAGCTATTTTTTTTTGAATAAATGGTTGTGTCTTTGTTGACTTACAGCTTTTATGTCACTGTTTCAGGTTGTGTCTGTCAGAATATCCTTCAAATAAAAAAAAGAGTCAATATGGCACAGACAGAACTACTCAGCCTGTCAAAACTGCTACCCCATCACCAACCTCCCTACCTTCTGCATTGTTTTTGGACATATCGCCATCTCCTAAATAGATGTGCACCTCCTATCCAATTCCATTTTTGAATCTCTCCAATTGGGTTTCTACCATCATAACACCAAATTGGCCTGAACTAAAGTCACACATTCATCCTCTATGACTCAGCATAATCCGTTCTCATTCTCCCCAGCCTCTCAGCAGCTTATGACAGCAGCATTCATTATATTAATTTGGTCTTTTTCTATATCCTAGCTAGGACTGTAACACTACATTTTGCAGTCTCTTCTTTCTTTCTCTATTAAGGTATGTTTCGTCTAGCAAGATACACTATTTTTGACTGTATCCCAATACATGTAACAGTAACAAATCAAATCATTTTCCTCCAAATCAAGAGACATAAGAACACAAGAAATAGGTGCAGCAATAGAACAGAGTCCATCACGCCAGCTCTGCTATTCAATACAATCATGGCTGATTTTTGGCTTCAACTCCATTTTCTCACCCGCTCCCATATTCCTCGATTCTGAGAAATCAAAATTTTTGTCTACCCCAACCATAAATGTATCCAATGATTGAGTATCCCAACCCTTTGAGGTGGGGAGTTCCAAAGATTCACAAATGTGAGTGAAATAATTTCTACTCAGTCCAAAATGATCAGTCCCTTATCCTGAGGCTGTGCCCCAGTGCTTTAGACTTCCCGACGAATGAAAACGATCTCTCAGCATCTACCCTATCAAGCTCCTTCAGAATCTTGTACGGTTCAATGAGATAAGAACATAAGAAATAGGAGGAGTGGGCCATCTAGCCCTTCGAGCCTGCCCCGCCATTCAATAAGATCATGCTGATCTGAAGTGGATCAGTTCCACTTTCCTGCTTTCTCCCCATAACCCTTAATTCCCCTGTCTATCAAAAACCTATCTACCCATGACTTAGCAAGGTAGCCTCCACCACTTCAACGGGCAGAGAATTCCAGAGATTCACCACCCTTTGAGTGAAGAAGTTCCTCTTCAACTCCAATCTAAACTGCCCCCCCCACCCCCCCACTTATCTTGAGGCTATCCTTTTCAAGTGGGAAGAATCTCTCTACCTCTACCCTATCCATCCCCTTCATTATCTTAAACGTCTCTATAACATCCCCCCTCATCCTTCTAAACTGAGTACAGACCCAGTCTCTTTAGTCTCTCTTCATAGTCCAACCCCCTCATCTCCAGTATCAGCCTAGTGAACCTCCTCTGCACTCCCTCCAAGACCAGTATATCCTTCTGCAAGTGCGGTGACCAAAACTGCATACAGTACTCCAGCTGCGGCCTCACCAGTACCCTGTACAGTTGCAGCAAGACCTCCCTGCTTTTATATTCTATCCCCTCGCTATAAAGGCCAACATTCCATTTGCCTTCTTGATCACCTGCTGCACCTACAGACTGGGTTTTTGCGACTCATGCACAAGGACCCCCAGGTCCCTCTGCACCGTAGCATGCTGCAGCTTTTCGCCTTTTAAATAATAATCCCTCCTACTATTATTTCTGCCAAAGTGATAACCTCACACTTGCTAACATTACACTCCATCCGCCAGGTCCTCGCCCACTCGCTCAGCCTATCCAGATCTCTCTGCAGACTTTCCACACCTTCCACGCAATTTGCTTTTCCACTCATCTTTGTGTCACATCAAATCTTGTCACCCTACACTCAGCCCCCTCCTCCAGGTCATCTATATAAATGGTAAATAGTTGAGGCCCCAGCACTGATCCCTGCGGCACTCCACTAGTCACCAACCACCAACCAGAATAGCACCCACTGATACCAACTCTCTGCTTCCTATTAGGCAGCCAATCCTCTATCCACGCTGACACCTTACCCCCAACTCTATGCACCCTAACCTTCTGTAGCAACCTTTTAATGAGGCACCTTATCAAACGCCTTTTGAAAATCTAAAAACACATCCACCAGTTCCCCTCTGTCTACCGTACTAGTCACATCCTCATAGAAATCCAATAAATTTGTCAAACACGACTTCCCCTTAATAGATCCGTGCCGCGTCTGCTCGAACAAGCCATTCTTTTCTAGGTGCCTCGCTATTTCTTCTTTGATGATGGATTCTAGCATTTTTCCAACTACAGACATTAAACTAACCGGCCTATAGTTCCCTGCCTTTTGTCTGCTACCTTTTTTAAACAGCAGTGTAACATTAGCCGTTTTCCAATCTTCTGGCACTTCCCCGGAGTCCAGCGAATTTTGATAAATAATTACTAAGGCATCCACTATCACCTCTGCCATTTCTTTCAGAACCCTGGGATGCAATCCATCCGGTCCTGGGGACTTGTCCACCTTCAGTCCCATTAGTCTATCAAGCACTACCTCTCTAGTGACAGTAATCGCATTTAGGCCCTGAACTCCTTTCCATCCTTCTATCTTTAATATCCGACAAACTATTCGTGTCCTCCTCCGTGAAGGCCGAGGCAAAAAACTTATTTAAAGCCTCAGCCATTTCCTCAGCGCCCACCGCTAAATCCCCCCTCTCATCCTCCAAGGGTCCAACATTCACTCTAGCCAGCCTCCTCCTCTTTATATATTTGTAAAAACTTTTACTGTCCTTTATATTTAGTGCTAGTTTAGCTTCATTGTCTATCTTTCCTTTATTTATCACCTTCTTAGTCATTCCTTTTTTGATTTTTAAATCTTTCCCAAGATTGCCTCTCATTCTTCTAAACCTCAGATTATAGGCCCAATTTACCTAGCCTTTCATCACAAGGCAACCCTCTCCTAATATTCATTATGGGTTCCCCTTATCCTCACTTTTCACCCCATCAGTTCCTATATTAAATGGATCAGTCTCTGCCATTTCCTGCCAACTCCTCTGTGATGCTAGTACCAAACTATTTTCCTCTCCCCTCTCTGCTAGCACCTGGAAGCAACCATGCCCTCCATAATCCCAACAACCCCTTCCCATGCAAATGCAGGAAATGCAACGCTTGTCCTTTTACTTCCTCCTATAACCAATTCTCACCCCAGCTTACTGGCCAGGGTCCCAAACACACTTTCCAAGTAAAGTCGGACTTTGTGTGTACTTCTTTCAATTTAGTATACAGTGTGCATTGCTCATGATGCGGTCAATGAGGGGACTAAACGCAGATTGAGTGACCACTTTGCAGAAAATCTCTGCTCGGTCCATAAGCATGACCACAAGCTTCCAGTTGCTTGTTATTTTAATTTGGCACCTTGCTTTCATGCTGACACCAGCATCAGGGATGCCACAATGGCACAGTGGTTAGCATTTTCTGTTTTTATTTTAGAATTCTAGCATCCACAGTATTTTGCTTTTAATATACAAATGTAATCATTGTTATTACTAAATCTGTATTTTTTTAAACTATAGACTTGCTTTATGAAATATGACAAAGCAAGCTAAGTGGCCTTCAAATATTGAAAAAACCCACAACTTTGGAGGTCAAATTAACAGAAAGTAAAAGACTTTGGTGTACCCACAGATCAATGAACAGGAGAGACAAGGCAAATAAAAATCAGGCATTCCATCTACATCTCTGCAACGCTTCTTAAATAATAGTTTTTAGTTGCAGTGGTAGAGGCGTCAGACAACGTCCCCTGTTTACCACTCTCCTTGCAGAAAGAGCAAGCAAGAGAAAAGTCAAACTAACATGACATGATTTTTTTGCTATTGTGGGGATTTTTAAGGCAAAGCAGCATTTTGATAACTTCTCGACAATGTACGTAAAGAACAAAAAATGAGTTAATTTCAAGGAAGCAAACTTGCAATAAATATTTCACTTGACTAATTTAAAGCATCACCTTTTTTCTCTGCTGTTCAGCAGAATAGCCATCCACAGAACTTCCTCCCAGGGATACGCTTTGTAAGGAATCGAAGAGAGGCTTGGCCAGATCAGAATCAACAATACGAGAATGCACAAGTAGATCTCGCATTTCAGTCAATATGTCATCCACAGAAAGATTCTGGGATTTAAAAAATGAAAAATTTTAATTTCATAAGTAACATTTTAATTCTTTTAGCACATAAATACTGTAACTAAGCTCTGGACATCCTTCCTGATACTCTCCGCCGTCTTTAAGAAGCTTCTTAAAACCAATCTCTTTGGCCAAATCGTTTTGGTCACCTGTAGTACCATCTCCTTATTTGCGCTGCTGACAAATTTTGTTTGTTGACACTGGTGAAGAACCTAGGAATGGTTTGCTACATTGAAAATGCTACACAAATACAACTTATACTGCTGCATCTAGATAGCTTATTCAGCAACTGCATTAACATCCATGAAATAGACAGTGTCATCCTTTAACGAAGTGTGATAAAGGCAAGTAACAAAATACTTTATCTGCGTTGTGATTGGTGATTCAACTGGTTAATGTCTATGCTCACCTTGCTCATCGGTTAAGACTTTTATTCTCCAGTTTATTCCTTTGGAACCGACCATTTATAACTGGTTGGTGTGTTGGCAACCAAAGAGTATGGAACATTCAGATTGCCACTAAAAACAAAGGGAAGGGCTTTGGAGATTTTGTTTTGTGCAGAATGCCTTCCCCAAAATCAGTGGTAGAAGTAGAATCCATACTAGCTGTTATGAGGGAAAAGTTATAAATCTTTGTAATGGGCCGAGGAATGTGAATAAATAGCATTTTCCAGAGTTGGCCTCAGGACAGTGAGCTGACTGGCTTTCTCTCTGGCTTTCCCTGTACAATTTGATGATTCTACATTTTATCAATTTTATTACGTTACTCCTAAATATGTCATTCCTCAGAAGATTTTTCCGCACATTCCAAAAAGAATTTGGGACATCACAGCTTAAAGCTTGCATTCTTGTAAAGTTTCAATGTAGTAAACATCCCAAGGTGCTTTAGGGAGGAGAAAAGCATGCAGGTCTGTCAAAGAAGAATGAGGATAAAGTAAGTCCCAGAAATTGGTTTTGAGCAGGAGGCTTCAGAAAAGAAGACAGAAGTTTAAGAAGAGTGTAGGAACAGAGAAATAGTTCACAAAAAAACTCAGATCTACACAGACTGGAGGGACTGATTGTGGACAAGTCCCCAGGACCGGATGGAATGCATCCGAGGATTCTGAAAGAAATGGCGGAGGTGATAGTGGATGCCTTGGTGGTTATTTTCCAAACGTCGCTGGATTCCGGGAAGTGCTGGAAGATTGGAAAATGGCTAATGTTACGCTGTTGTTTAAGAAGGGTGGCAGACAAAAGGCAGGGAATTATAGGCCGGTTAGTTTAACGTCTGTTGTAGGTAAAATGTTAGAATCCGTCATCAAGGAGGAAATAGCGAGGCATCTTGAGGGGAATTGCTTGATAGAGCAGACGCAGCACGGTTTCGTTAAGGGGAAGTTGTGTCTGACAAATTTATTGGAGTTCTATGAGGATGTATCTAGGGCGGTGGACGTGGTCTTTCTTGATTTTCAGAAGGCGTTTGACAAGGTACATCACAAGATGTTACTGCAGAAGGTAAGGGGGCATGGAGTTGGGGGTAGGGTGTTAGCGTGGATAGAGGATTGGTTGTCAAATAGGAGGCAGAGAGTGGGGGTTAATGGGTGCTATACGGATTGGCAGTTGGTGACTAGTGGAGTGCCCCAGGGGTCAGTGCTGGGGCCTCAGCTATTTCCCCATTTATATCGATGATCTGGAGGAGGGAACTGAGTGTATGGTGTCGAAATTTGCTGATGACACCAAGATTGGTGGAACAGCAAATTGCGCGGAGGGTGTGGAGAGTCTGCAGAAGGATCTATATAGGCTGGGTGAATGGGCCAGGAACTGGCAAATGGAATTTAATGTTGGCAAGTGCGAAGTGGTCCACTTTGGTAGGAATAATGGTAGGAAGGACTATTACTTACGTGGCGAAAAACTGCAACAGGCGACGGTGCAGAGGGACCTCGGGGTCCTTGTGCACGAGTCGCAAAAACCCAGCCTGCAGGTGCAGCAGGTGGTCAGGAAGGCTAATGGGATGCTGGCCTTCATAGCGAGGGGGATTGAATATAAAAGTAGGGAGGTCTTGCTGCAGCTGTATAGGGCACTGGTGAGGCCGCAGCTGGAGTACTGTGTGCAGTTTTGGTAGCCACACTTACGCTAGGATATTTTGGCCTTGGATGGAGTGCAGAGGAGGTTTACTAGGCTGATACCGGAGTTGAGGGGGTTGAGCTATGAGGAGAGGCTGAATAAACTAGGCTTGTACTCGTTAGAGTTTAGAAGAATGAGGGGAGATCTCATTGAGACATAACATGATGAATGGGATGGATAGGATAGAGGTGGAGAGACTCTTCCTGCTCAGAAAGGACAGTAGGATTAGGGGGCACAGCCTCAAGATAAAGGGGGGGCGGTTTAGAACGGAGTTGAGGAGGAACTTCTTCACTCAAAGGGTGGTGAATCTCTGGAATTCTCTGCCCGTTGAAGTGGTGGAGGTGGCCTCGCTAAATATTTTTAAGACGCGGGTTGATGGGTTTTTGATAAGAGAGGGGATTAAGGGTTATGGGGAAAGGGCGGGAATGTGGAACTGAGCCACGACAGATCAGCCATCATCTTATTGAATGGCGGGGCAGGCTCAAAGGACTAGATGGCCTACTCCTGCTGCTATTTTTTATGTTTTTGTTTTATGTTTAGTGACAACACCAGGACTGTTGGTATCAATGGGTGCTATTCTGGTTGGTGGTTGGTTTCTAGTGGAGTGCTGCAGGGATCGGTGTGGGGCCTCAACTATTTACCATTTATATAGATGATCCGGAGGAGGGGGCTGAGTGTAGGGTGACGAAATTTGCTGATGACACGAAGATGAGTGGAAAAACAAATTGCATGGAGGGTGTGGAAAGTCTGCAGAGAGAAGAATTCTAGAGAAGAATTGTTTGATAGAGCAGATGCAGCACGGATTCGTTCAGGGGAAGTTGTGTTTGACAAAGTTATTGGAATTCTATGAAGATGTGGCTAGTGCGGTAGATAGAGGGAACCGGTGGATGTGGTGTTTCTCGATTTTCAGAAGGCGTTTGATAAGGTGCCGCACAAAAGGTTGCTTCAGAAGGTTGGGGGCATGGAGTTGGGGGTAAGGTGTTAGCGTGGATAAAGGATTGGCTGTCTAATAGGAGGCAGAGAGTTGGTATCAATGGCTGCTATTCTGATTGGTGATTGGTGACTAGTGGAGTGCCGCAGGGATCGGTGCTGGGGCCTCAACTATTTACCATTTATATAGATGATCTGGAGGAGGGGGCCGAGTGTAGGGTGTCGAAATTTGCTGATGACACAAAGATGAGTGGACAAGCAAATTGCGCGGAGGGTGTGGAAAGTCTGCAGAGGGATCTAGATAGGCTGAGCAAGTGGGCGAGGACCTGGCAGATGGAGTACAATGTTAGCAAGTGTGAGGTTATCCACTTTGGCAGGAATAATAGTAGGAGGGATTACTATTTAAAGGGCGAAAAGCTGCAGCATGCTACGGTGCAGAGGGACCTGGGGGTCCTTGTGCATGAGTCGCAAAAACCCAGTCTGCAGGTGCAGCAGGTGATCAAGAAGGCGAATGGGATGCTGGCCTTTATAGCGAGGGGGATAGAATATAAAAGCAGAGAGGTCTTGCTGCAACCGTACAGGGCACTGGTGAGGCCGCGGCTGGAGTAGTGTGTGCAGTTTTGGTCGCCGCACTTGCGCAAGGATATTTTGGGAGTGCAGAGGAGGTTCACTAGGCTGACACTGGAGATGAGGGGGTTGGACTATGAAGAGAGACTAAATATACTGGGTCTGTACTCGCTGGCGTTTACAAGGATGAGGGGGGATCTTATAGAGATGTTTAAGATAATGAAAGGGATGGATAGGGTAGAGGTAGAGAGATTCTTCCCACTCAAAGGACAGCAGGACTAGAGGGCACAGCCTCAAGATAAGGGGGGCAATTTAGAACAGAGTTGAGGAGAAACTTCTTCACTCAAAGGGTGGTGAATCTCTGGAATTCTCTGCCCGTTGAAGTGGTGGAGGCTACCTCGCTAAATATATTTAAGTCACGGGTAGATAGGTTTTTGGCAGGCAAGGGAATTAAGGGTTATGGGGAGAAAGCGGGAAAGTGGAACTGAGCCACTTCAGATCAGCCATGATCTTATTGAATGGCTCAAAGGGCTAGATAGCCTACTCCTGCTGCTATTTTTTATGTTTTTGTTTTATGTTTAGTGACAACACCAGGACTGGACTAAGACACCAATCTTCTGAGATTAAAGATTAAACATAAGCAGCAAAAAAAATGTTTGAGGAATTTAACTTCAGTTGTTTAATAACAGTGATATGCATATTCCAGTTTTGCAAGCTCAAAGGCTAGTCATAAAATTATATTGATTCCTTGACTCAACATTGGATTGCGTTTGAGCTCAATTGTACACAGACCCAAACATAGAGAAGTGTAATTCTGGGAGCCTTTGGACTGCATCTAGTTAACTTCTAGACCCTTCAGGAGGGGTAAGGAGGAATAAAATCACTTTCTCCAATACTTCCGTAAGACTTGACGCTCAAGTCAATAATTTCCAATTATTTTTGAGTCTCACCCTGAATAAATATATTAACTTTGCTTTCTTTTATGTCATCTTTCCTTGGTTAGAGATCTGGTGAATGACTGTCATCAGTTTACCACAGGTAGCACCAGCAATCAGCAGATTAGTGACTCTCATGAATAGCCTTAGCCAGTTAGGAATTGAAACTATGCTGTTGGCATTTTTCTGCATCATGAACCAGCCATCAAGCTAACTATTATTCATAGAGACCCTGCCTTCTCAACCTTGCCCTTCGCCTGCAACGTGGTAACCCTCAGGTTAAACTGCCACCAGTCAGCTCTCTGTCAAAGGGGAGAGCAGCCTATGGTTCTCTGGGACTGTGGCAACATTTAATTTAATTTCAATTGGTGGCCACCTCCCAAGGTATTAAATGCCAGAAGCTGGTGAGGGGAACACTACTGTGACCCAAAAATCATTCCATTGCCATAATTCCCACAGCAAGACATATCAGACTTGGAGATAGGGATTCTGGACCCACATCTCACCACATTAAGTTGCATGTTGGCAAATTATCTTGCTGCCAGGACACACAAACCATTATACTTGTGAAACGTACCTGTGGAGAAGGCTCCAAATCAGTTTTCCGAGAAGTATGGAGACAGATGGCTAATAAAGCTTCTAATAGCCTGATGCCCTGGAGTGCCCAATCCTCCTCTGTTGTACTTTGCTTCTGCTCTATGTTGTCCCAGTCTTTTGGCATCTCATCAACTTCTGGAATCTGTTCATCCAACTGGTCTCCAAATACTGTGGCTTTTTCAACAATTTCAGACTCTGGTTTAACAGACTCCTCACTACTGCTGATATCTGACAAATCTTTTTTGGCTATCAGACTTAATGCTGAATGCGAGCCAATTTCCAGTTCATTTTGATTTTCACCCTGAGTAAACTGATTAACTTTGTTTTCTTTTATGCTGTCTTTCCTTGTGCTGGAGATCTGCTGAATAATTACTGTCATCAGTCTACGACAGATCCCCAGGCCACCAATTTTGTTGAACTGTTTCTGGAATACCGTGTTATTCAAGTAGATCCAACGACACACAGACCACACGTCTGCTGCTTGTGTGATTTGCTCTTTCGAAGGCAAAACAACATTGTCTGGTGACAAATGAGGAAGCATGTTACCCAGAGGCTCACTGGCTGTGCTATCATAGCCTGAGGTGTCTTCAGAATCATTGACAGAGTCACGATACGGTTCAGACTCTCGACTAACACACAGGAATGCAACACAGAGAAATAAGTTTATTACGTTTAAGTGGGTATCGATGAGTTTAGTTTTCTTTTTCTTGGGATATGATTCTTTCAGAACAGCATAAAACTTGCTTAAACTTTGCTGCATCTCACTTTTATGCAATGCAGTATGTTGGCTACTAGGAGCGTCACTAGGGTCCAAAGCAGTGTCCTCTGCATCAGTCTCTTCACCTTGCATTCCTGCATCTAGTTGTTGATCCCCAAGGCACAGGATCAAGGTTTCAAAAACCTTCAGTGCATAGGATCTAACTGAGTCTAGATAAACTAGCTCAGTCATCTGATTTAATCCATTGCAGCTCAAAAAGAGGTCTCTGACTATCCTGTGGAAAATAAATACATTTTTTAAAAATATAGAACAATTGTTTCTAGGATAAAAAATTCCAGCTCAAACTTAGTTCATTTGATCGTATTTCATAAAGAAACAGAAAATGAATGAAAATACGCAAACATACAATTCAGAACAGGAATAGCCCATTTAACCCCTCAAGCCTGGGCTGACATTTGACAAGATCATGACTGATCAGATTGTGGCTTTAACTCCACTGTCCTGTCTACCCACCCCTTTGATTCCCTTGTCAATCAAGAGTCCACCCTTAAAATTATTCATTGACCTCGTTTTCATTGCTCTCTGAAGAGAATTCCACGTAGACCCTCAGAAAAAAACTGCTCTTTATCTTTCTTAAATAGGAGACCTCATTTTTAAACTGTATTAACTACAAGCTGTAGTCTAAAGGAAACATCCTCAGCATCCACAAACTTATCTGTACCAAAAAATGTTTGCAATCTTTCTCCATTTAAATAACATACTGCTTTACCATTCTTCCTGCCAAAGTGGGCGAGTTTGACATTTTCCCACATCATATTCCATCTGCCAAATTTCTGACAACTTATTTAACCTAAATCCCTTCGTAGATTCTATATCCTCCTCAAAATTTACTTTCCAATCTATCAGCATCCACCCTGTCAAGTCCCCTCAGGATCTTGTGTTTCAATAGGATCACCTCTCATTCTTCTCTTAACAGATGTAGGGCCAACCAGTCCAACCTTTCCTCATAACAGAACCCACCCATCCCAGGACTCTAAGTGAACATTCTCTGAACTGTTCTTCATGCTACTATATCCTTTCTGAAATAAGGATGCCAAAACTGTACAGTCCTCCAGATGTAGTTTTACCAACAGCCTATACAATCGTGGCAAAAGTTCCTTTTTATATTCCATTCCCCAAGCAATAAACAAAAGCATTCCATTTGCCTTTCTAACCACTTGCTGTAGCTATATACAAACTTGAGGCAAATTCATCTGTACCGAAAAATGTTTGAAATCTTTCTCCATTTAAATAACATACAGCTTTACCATTCTTCTTGCCAAAATGGGCGAGTTTCACATTTTCCCACATTACATTCCATCTGCCAAATTTCTGACTACTCATTTAACCTAAATCCCTTTAGAGACTCTATGTCCTCCTCACAATTTACTTTCCAATCTTTGTGTCATCATCAAATGTAGCAAACCATACAAATAATTTATATAGATTGTAAATAGGTGAGGCCTGAGCACTGATTTCCTGTCATGCTCCACTGGTTATAGTTTACCACCCCAAAAAAGACCTTTTTTCCCTACTCTCTGCTTCCTGACAGCCAAACAATCCTTTATCTGTAATATGTTTCCCCTTACATCATACGGTCTCATTCTGTGTAATATATTGGAGGTATTTGAAAGAAAAAAAACCATGTTTCTGGAGTAAAATGAAGAATATCTTTGACAAAAAGTAATCTTCCACCTAACATTTTTGATTTATGCTGTCATATCGATATGGCATCTCCGAAGTTAAAGCTACGTTCAATAAAATAAATGGTTTAATCTGACTGATAAAATTCTGTCAGTAAAACAGAGTAATATGCCTCTGGTTTAACACTCAATCCATTATGCTGCTCTTGGTATGAATTAGGATATCCTCACACGTAAGCAAGGTGCTCCTGGGAAGAGCCAAAATGATTCAAATTTAAACCCCAGCCTCTCCTAGGTTACATGTTTCACTGCGACCTGCATCTGAATTTGATAAATAAAATTTTGGGTTTCTACGTACAGGTCAAATATTTATGTAGTTAGGTATATATATCATGCAGGCTTTCACTAATTCATCTGCCCTTCTGAAATCACAGGGAAATAGAGGGTTCTGTAAAGTTAATAACAAACTCCCACAAAGTTACGATCAAGGACCAGTTTTAGTATACAAATATTTGTCATTTTCAGTTACAACCATGAATAATTAATTTCTGGATATTTTGTGTACTTAAGTGCTTGTCCTACTACTATTGAGCTACGTTTATTGTTCATAAATTTGTGTCATAGTTCAACTTTTAAGCCATGGTCTAATGTACATGGGATTTTTACTACATTCCCAAGAAAGCAAAAGATCTATCCAACAAACCAAAATAACGCAACCAGAGTCTAAGCTCTTGGCTCATTCTAATCGCCCAAACGTGCATGAAAAGGCACAGTTCAGTTTATGGGGAGCTAACTTACAAAGCAACTCTTGGTGCCAATCATGAAGCATGTTTCAGAGGCAAAAAAGGCACTACACTTGCAATTTTACCTTTTTTTCAAATGCTCATCTTTCAGTATTTCCTATTGTTAATTTAGATTTCCAGCATTTGCAATTTCTTATACACAAGTTTAAATTATAGCAGATAAAACCGAGTTTAAGACTAATAACACACATTATCTCCCCTTCAAATAACTGATACTGCAAATAAATAAGCACTATTACACACCGCAATCAATAACATTATCAGCAATCACTTTTCTTATCAGATTCAACATTTCATGCTATCAAATCAAACAATGTTGGACCAGATAATGTGTAGATTTTCCTCTTGATGTTATGACCTCCAGAGTGGCAGTGGGTTAAAGAAAGAAAGAAAACAACACTGGTCAAATTTTATAACAGAACAAGTTTCATATTGAGGGATAAATATTTTGAAAGCCTTTGTGGAGCCTCAGGATGAATCACAGAAAAGGTGGACAAAACTGAAAAACTCTCAAAACATAGGCATAAACGTTGCAACCACTTTGGTAGGAATAATGGTAGGAAGGATTATTACTTACGTGGTGAAAAACTGCAGCAGGCGACAGTGCAGAGGGACCTCGGGGTCCTTGTGCATGAGTCGCAAAAACCCAGCCTGCAGGTGCAGCAGGTGGTCAGGAAGGCGAATGGGATGCTGGCCTTCATAGCAAGGGGGATTGAATATCAAAGTAGGGAGGTCTTGCTGCGGCTATATAGGGCATTGGTGAGGCCGCAGCTGGAGTACTGTGTGCAGTTTTGGGTGCCGTACTTACGCAAGGATATTTTGGCCTAGGAGGGAGTGCAGAGGTTTACTAGGCTGATGCCGGAGTTGAGGGGGTTGAGCTATGAGGAGAGGCTGAATAAACTAGGCTTGTACTCGTTAGAGTTTAGAAGAATGAGGGGAGATCTCATTGAGACATATAAGATGATGAATGGGATGGATAGGATAGAGGTGGAAAGACTCTTCCCGCTCAGAAAGGACAGTAGGACTAGGGGGCACAGCCTCAAGATAAAGGGGGGCAGTTTAGAACGGAGTTGAGGAAGAACTTCTTCACTCAAAGGGTGATGAATCTCTGGAATTCTCTGCCCGTTGAAGTGGTGGAGGCTACCTCGCTAAATATTTTTAAGACGCGGGTTGATGGGTTTCTGATAAGAGAGGGGATTAAGGGTTATGGGGAGAGGGCGGGAATGTGGAACTGAGCCACGACAGATCAGCCATGATCTTATTGAATGGCGGGGCAGGCTCGAAGGGCCAGATGGCCTACTCCTGCTCCTATTTCTTATGTTATGTTCTAGCAACCAATCAGTGCTGTTTGATGGTTGCTGATGTGAAACTGGTGCTGCAAGTGGCTACAAGGAGGGCTGCCTTCTATGCCACAGCTCTGTACCATTCCCTATAGATCTGCAATGTAAACTCGTTTCAAACAATATGGTTATTTATTGTGCACATTTTTTGCCATACATGCAGGTAGTTCTGCTCTAAATGGCACAGCACTGCTGATCTGGTCTCTAAGGTGACAAGTTTTGAGGAAACACTCAGGATTACAGTTAGTTATGAGTTTACACATAGCAGCGGTGTGCATGCATCAGAAGTCTGCTGAAAGAGTGTTATTGGAAAGAGAAACTACGTTCAAATTTTTTCCATCTTTACCTGCAGATGCTTGTGAATATCAGCAAGTGGATACAGAAGTACAGACTAGTCTGTCAGGCATCATCTTGTAGAATATTTTATTTTCCTTACTTATATCTAATAGGGGATTTCCACTGGAAAAATCCATAAATGTAGCTGTGGAGAACACTGGGTTACAGGGTTGTAAACTGGACAGTATTGCAGTTGACAAGGAGGATGTGCTAGTTATTCTTGAGGGTTTGAAAATAGATAAGTCCACTGGGCCGGACGGGATTTACCCTAGGATTCTCTGGGAGGCAAGGGAGGCGATTGCAGAGCCTCTGGCTCTGATCTTCAGGTCGTCGTTGGTCACCGGTATAGTGCCAGAAGATTGGAGGTTAGCGAATGTTGTCCCATTGTTTAAGAAGGGGAACAGAGACTTCCCCGGGAATTATAGACCGGTGAGTCTTACTTCTGTTGTGGGCAAGGTTTTAGAAAAAATTATTAGGGATAGGATTTATGGTTATTCGGAGAGTAATGAATTGATTAGAGATAGTCAGCATGGTTTTGTGGAGGGTAGGTCGTGCCTTACTAACCTTATTGAGAAAGTGACCAAAGAGGTGGATGGGGGTAAGGCAGTTGACGTGGTATATATGGACTTTAGTAAGGCGTTTGATAAAATTCACCATGGAAGGCTTCTGCAGAAATTGCAGATGTATGGGATTGAGGGTGATCTAGGAAATTGGATTAGGAATTGGCTGGCGGATAGGAGACAGAGGGTGGTGGTTGATGGTAAGTATTCGACATGGAGTTCAGTTACGAGTGGTGTGCCTCAGGGATCTGTTTTGGGGCCACTGCTGTTTGTAATTTTTATAAATGATCTGGATGAGGGTATAGTTGGGTGGATTAGTAAATTTGCTGATGACACCAAAGTCGGAGGTGTGGTAGATAGTAAGGGTGTCTTAGTCTACAGGGAGACTTGGATAAGTTGCAGAGCTGGGCCGAGAGGTGGAGGATGGAGTTTAATGCGGAGAAGTGTGAGGTAATTCACTTTGGTAGGAATAACGGATGTGTAGAATATAGGGCTAACGGTAGGACTCTGAATAGTGTGGATGAACAGAGGGATCTAGGTGTATGTGTACATAGATCCCTGAAAGTTGGGAATCAAGTAGATAGGGTTGTTAGGAAGGCATACGGTGTCTTGGCGTTTATTGGTAGGGGGATTGAATTTAGGAGCCGCAGCGTCATGTTGCAACTGTACAAAACTCTGGTGTGGCCGCACTTGGAGTATTGTGTGCAGTTCTGGTCCCCACATTATAGGAAGGATGTGGAGGCTTTGGAGAGGGTGCAGAGGAGGTTTACCAGGATGTTGCCTGGTATGGAGGGGAGGTCCTATGAGGAGAGACTGAGGGATTTGAGGTTGTTTTCGTTAGAAAGAAGGCGGCTAAGAGGGGACCTTATTGAAACATATAAGATGATTAGAGGTTTAGATAGGGTGGACAGTGATAGCCTTTTTCCTCGGATGGAGAAAGCTAGCACGAGGGGGCATAGCTTTAAATTAAGGGGTGGTAGTTATAGGACGGATGTCAGGGGTAGGTTCTTTACCCAGAGGGTGGTGAGGGATTGGAATGCCCTGCCTGCTGCAGTTGTAAATGCGCCTAGTTTGGGGGCGTTTAAGAGATCCGTGGATAGGTTTATGGATGGTAAGGGTTTGGTTTAGGTTAGAGGGTCATTGTTTTTTAACTGGTCGGCGCAACATGGTGGGCCGAAGGGCCTGTTCTGCGCTGTAATGTTCTATGTTCTATATGCGCCAGGCCTGAAGTTCTGGGGCGGGGAGGAGCAAGGTAGGTGCAAATAATTTACATCAATTAGCACCATAACTCTCAAATACCAACAAGGCTGTAAAACACAAAAGATTCAATGAGTTCCATTCTATAAGCATGGGCTCTCATAAGTAATCCAACAGAAAACAAAGAGAAATTGGGATTATAACGTGGAACTCATCATCACAGGAAGAGGTTAAAACAAATAGCTTAGATGCTTTCAAAAGGAAAAACAAGTGGATGAGAGAACAATAATGAGGAAGATATGCTCTAAGGCTAGATGAGGCAGATAAAATAGAAGACAGAATACAAACGCAAATCACTGATCAATTCAGCCGAATGGCCCGTTTTTGTACTACACATTGCATCTAATTCTATAATGCAGGAGGCGGCCATTGGGCCCAGTGTGGCTGCACCATCTCTCCAAATGAGCATCGTGACTTAGTGCCATTCTCCTGCCTTCTCTCCCTTCACCTCTGCATATTGTTTCTATTCAAATAATCATCTAATGCCCCCTTGAATTCCTTGATTAAATCTTTCTCCACCATACTTCCAGGCAGTATATTCCAGGCCCAAACCACTCATGAGAAAAAGTTTTCTCACATCACATTTGCTTCTTTAGCAAATTATTAAATCTGTACCCACTTTTTCTTGATATTTTTACAAGTGGGAAAAGTTAATCCTTTTCTACTCTGTCCAGCTCCTCTTCATGATTTTGAAGATCTCCTCTTAGCCGCTTTCCCTCCAAGGAGGGCAATCCTAACCTCTCCACTCTATCGTCATAATTGTAGTTCCTCATTCTTGGAACCATTCCTGTAAACTTCTTCTGCACCCTCTCCAATGCATTCACATCCTTCCTATAGTGTGGCCCTCAGAACTATACACAAGACTTCAGCTGAGGTCTAACCTCAGCAGAAGTTCAGCAAAACCTCCTGGTACTCTATGCCCCTATTAATAAAGCCCAGGATACTATATCCTTTATTAACTACACTCTCCACGAGTCTTGCCATCTTCAATTATCTATGCACATATACATCCACGTCCCTCTAGTCCTGCCAGCCCCTTATTTGATATTGTTTATGTTCTTCCTACCGAAATGCATCACCTCACACTTCTGCACATTGAACTCCATCTGCCACCTATCTTCCTATTACATAAATTTGGCCATTCAATGTTTAGGAAGGACAGATAGAAAGGAAGGTGGTGGCACTGCATTTTTGATTAAAGAAGATACTGATACGATATTGAGGAAAGATATTCGCAGAGACAATGTGGAATCCGTATGGGTCGAGTTAAGAAACACCAAGGAGCAAAAATCATTTGTGGGGATGGTATACAGACTACCAAACTGTAGTGATAATTTTGGAAAGTGCACTGGATAGAAAATCAGAGATGCATGTGATAAAGGAACTTCTGTGATTATGGGTGACTTTAATCTGCATACAGATTGGGAGAGTCAAATTGGCTACGGTACAATACAGGAAGAATTTCAAGAGTGTAATACGGGGTAGTTTTCTGGACCAATACATTGAGGAACCAACAGAAGGGCCATCTTGGATTGGGTACTGTCCAATAAGGAAGGATTAGTTAGCCATCTAGTTGAGAGAACCCTTGGGGATGATTGACTGCATGATAGAATTCTTTGCCAAGCCGGATAGTGACATAGTTGATTCTAAGACTGATCCTGAATCTCAATAAAGTATGATGATGAGACATGAATTGGCTATTACGGACTGGGAAACATTACTGAAAGGAAGGGCAGTGGACAGGTAATGGCACAAATTTAAGGAACAAATAGGTGAACTCCAAAAGTTGTTTATTCCTGTTTGGCGCAAGAGTGGACAGAGAACTGTGGCCAAACCATGGCTAACAAGGGAAATTACGCAGAAACATAAAAACTAGAAGGAGTAGGCCATTTGGCCCTTCAAGCCTGCTCCATCATTCATTTTTATCATGGCTGATCAACAAATTCAACATCCTGATACCCCCCCGCCCCCCTTTCCCACCATATCCCTTGATTCCTTCAGCCCCCAGAGCTATATCTGATTTGTTCTTGAAATCAGGCAACGTTTTGGCCTCGATTATTTTTCATGGTAGTGAATTCCATACATTCACCACCTTCTGGGTGAAGAAATTTCTCCTCACCTCAGTCCCTTTATCCTCAAACTAATTCTGGACTCTCCCACCATTGGGAGCATTCTTTCTAAATCTATATATTCATTGGAGTTTAAAAGAGTGAGGAGGGGGGGGGATAATGAATTTAATGATCAGCCACAATCACAATGAATGGTGGTGCAGTCTCGAAGAGTTTACTCCCGCTTTTAGTTTCTACGTTGTCCTCCTCAAACTTCATAATATTTCCAAGTTTTATATCATTTGCAAACATTGAAATTGTCACCTGCATGCCAAAATCTAGATTAATATACATCAGAAAAGATATCAATCCCTGGAAACTCCACTAAAAATCTTCTTTTAGCCTGAAAAATATCCACTGACTGTTACTCTTAATATTCAGCCAATTTTGCATCATTGTTACTGTCCCTTTTACTCCATGAGCTGTACAAAATGCCTCTTGTAAGTCCATGTACACTGCAGTAACAGCATTACCCTCATCAACCCCCTCTGTAATCTCTTCAAAAAACCCCAGCAAGTTAGTCAAACATGACTTTCCCTTTAGAAATCCAAATTGGCTCTTCCTAACCAACCCACGTTTCCACGTGACTACTAATTCTAATCTGAATAATCGTTTCCACAAGCTTACCCCCACTGAGGTCTGACTTCTGAATTGCTATGTCTATTTTTACAACCCCTGAGCTCTAGAGAAGACAGAGATGGCTAGTGCCCCTGCAATTTCCACTCATTTCCTTCAGTATCCTTGTGAGCATCTCATCCAGTCCCAATGCCTTGTCAACTTTAAGTGCCAACAGTTTATTCAACGATCTATTTCTCATCAATTTTGAACACTTTTAGGGAAAGGGGTTCCCTCTTCTGTCATCATGGACTGGGTAGCCCCTACCTCCATGGATCCAAATTATTCATTTAATACCTCAGCCATGCTCCCCCACCCATTTGTAAATTCCCTTTTAGGTCCCCAATTGGCCACACTCCTCCTTTTCCCACCATTTTAACATTCATATGCCTACAATACATTTTGGGATTCCAACTAGACCTTTGGTATCATAAATATCTAGATATCTATTGATCTCTGGCTTGGACATATTCAAAAACTGAACCCCCACAGCCCTCTGAGGTAGAGGATTCCAAAGACTCTCCACTCACCAAATAAAGAAATTCCTCCTCATCTAAGCTCTAAATGGTCTCTTATTCTGAGACTTTCTTCCCTCTTTCCAAACATCCTTCCTGCTTCAACCCTGTCAAGCCTTGTAAGAATTCTGTATGCTTCCATAAGATCACCTCTCATTCTTCTAAATGCTAGAGAATATAGTCTCCTCAATCTTTTCTCATGGGCGACACAGCAGTTAGCACTGCTGCCTCAATGCCAGGGACCCATGTTCTATCTGGCCTTGGGTGACCATCTGTGTGGAGTGTGCACATTTTCACTGTCTACATGGGTTTTCTCCACATGCTCCAGTTTTCTCCCATTCCAGGTGGATTGGCCATGATAACTTGGTCCAAAGATGTGTAGGTTAGCTATGATAAATGCGCAGGATTACGGGGATCAGGTGGGGCTGGGCCTAGGTAAGATACTCTGTCAGAGAGTCAGTGCTGACTCGATGGGTCAAAATGACCACCTTCTATACTCTAAGTGTTCTGTGAACGACAATCCTGTCATCCCAAGGATCAATCCAATGCACTTCTGTTGCACTCCCTCAATGGCAAGCATATCCTTCCTTAGGTAAGGAGGCCAGAACTGTACACAGTACTCCAACGGTCTCAACAAGGCTTTATACAATTGCCGCAAAATTTCTTTACCCCTGTACTCAAATCATCTTGCAATTGAGGCCAACATGCCATCTATCTTCCTAATTACTGGCTGCACATAAATTTTCAGTGACTTATGACCATGGCACCGAAGTCCCTTTGAAGGTCAAAGCTTCCTAGCCCTGCACCACTTAAGAAATGCTCTGATTTACTACCAGACTAGATAGCGTCACTTTCTCCCCATTGTATTCTCATTTGCTAAATTTCTGCCACTCGGTTAGCCTAAAAGTGTTTAGCCTTTCCCTAAAAGTGTTCAAAATTGATGAGAAATAGATCGTTGAATAAACTGTTGACACTTAAAGTTGACAAGGCATTGGGACTGGATGAGATGCTCACAAGGATACTGAAGGAAATCCCCTTTGCACCCTACTCACACCTCCACTTAGTTTTGTGTCATCTGCAAATTTGGAAATATTACTTTTAATCCCCACATCCAAATCATTGATATCAATAGATTGTGAATGGATGGGACCCAAGCATTGATCTTTGTAGTATCACTAGGCATAACCTGCCTACATGAAAATGGCATGTTTACTCCTACTCTGTCCATTAACTAGTTCTCAATCCATTCCCCCAATTCCACGTGCTCCAATTTTATTTCTGAACCTCTTGTATGGGACAAAGGCTTTTTGAAAGTATTAAGGTACCATAACCACCAGTTCCCCCTTATCTATTCTGTCAGTTACATCCTCCAAAAACTCCAACAGATTTGTTAAACGTGATTTTCATCTGTAGCTCTATGTTGACTGCCCAATCCTACCATTATTTTCAAAATCTTCAGTTATCACATTAAGGTAATCACTTTGGTATCAAGAATTCACTGTACGGATGCAAGATTCTTCATATATCTGGCATAGTAGTAACACAAAATATAATGAACCTGCATTTCTTTCATGCCATGATGACTTCAGGACTTACCAAAGCATTTTTACAGCCAATTAAGTACATTTTGAAGTGTGGTCACTGTGGCAATGTCGGAAGTGCATCCGATGAACTGCGCACAGCAAGGTCCCACAAATAATGAGATAAATGACCAGATAATCTATTTTCAGTGTTGGTTGAAGGATAAACGTTGGCCATGGCACTCCTTTGCATTTCTTCACATAGTACCATGGATCTTTTACGTCCATCTGAGAGAGCAGAAGTTTCCTTGGTTTAATGCATCATCCAAAAGACTACATCCCTAACAGCACTCACTCAAAACTGCACTGCACTGAGTTGTGCTTAGAATGGGGACCTGAAATGACGACCGACTGCTTCAGAGGCAAGAATGTTATCTCTGAGCTAAGGTATATCAATTCGTGGCATTGGTGATTTGCTTTAAATTTGCTCCTTCCATTTTTGTTATATCAAATTACTTATTAAATGAAAATATATCAGTAAACCACAAGTAGTATAGTGCTCCACTCACCTGGATTTAAAGAGTGAAGGCAATGTGTGCAGATGAAGTTGAAGGACATCCTGTGACAAAAGTTTGTTGTGGTAACTACACACTTCAGTAGAAGCTGTCTCTAATCCTAGCTGCTGTGCATGAGATAGCTCCACTCCTCTTTGAAGCACAGTATTAAAGATATGAGTGTAAAGCTGCCATTTAACCACAGCATTGCCTTTTTGGATTAGGTGGCATATATGGCTGGCAACTTGCAAACTCAACTGTGTATCAGCGATGAAGAGAAGATCTTGATAGGCTTCCAAAGCCTCCCACGTCCACAACATTTCCCTGGATCCTCCAACTGGCAGAATACCATCTGCTCTGTAAATGGGGTTGGCAAGACTGGATGAAGAACCAATGTCTGTGAGGTCTCCATGTAGAATTTCTGCAATATCAGGTACATGGCTACTGTCAATGCTGCAAATGTTACAACTCACTTGTTTCATTCTCTGTGAAACCTCCTCACCCCCAAGCTGCTCAAGGATAAATTTACTCAGAATATTCAAGATGTGTTGCTGACAATTTTTTAAAGTTTGCGATTTTATGGCATAAAGCATGGGACCAATGACAGATCTTGGGTCCATACAACAACAAATTCCCACAGCATGCATGCCCGATAAAATCTGCACACAAGTGCTACTTAAGCAAACTTTCTGAAGCAAGTGCAAACACTGGTGGGCACACACTGCAATGCAGCAGCAGCGGTCAGGATAGCAAACTTCACCATCTAACGTTTCCTCAAAAGGATTTTTGGACTGCTGATTTTTGAATGCTGCAACTGGGAGACCAGACAGATCTCTGTGATGGTGCATAAACTGAGAATACTCACATCGCCTGTGCCGTTTGCGTGTACAAACAGACTGATGGAGTTGTTCTGATTTTACTTTCTTGACAATGCTAATTATTTTCATGACACTACTGATTAAGGACTTGATGTGCTCTGCTGCCTCAGTAGACTTGGGTTCGTCTTTTGCAACCAATCTTTCCATCTGAAGCACTGTTCCCTCAAACAACTCAAAGCCATGATGTTGTGTAAACTCATGGACAAGATCCATGGCCTGACTGAAGAAAAAAGGATTGGAAGATGCTGTTTGTAGGGTACAGATTAAGATTTGCAAAACCACTTCAAGTAACTCTGGTACCAGTAGTACCTCATGACGAGATTTTGAGAAAGAAAAATCTTCACTGAGCTCCTGTAAAGTCTTCTTTGGGAGTGGGACAAAGGGATCTGGACGTTTATCAATATAATTCTTAATCTTCAATGTCACCTTCAACAAGTCTGCAATATTCCTCCTCAATGTATCTGGCATATTACCTCTGCAATTTATATCAACTGACATAAGATGTAACACAGTTCGTAAAAGCATCCTTTGTACCAGGGCTGCTGGTTCCGAAGTCCATCCTGCAGCAACTTCCTCAGTATCAGATACATTACCATTGCAGCAGTCTCCAAATCCTGACAAAAACTCTGTCAATGTGGGAACAACGCTCGCTGTTAATGCTGGGTTATGATTTAAGGCCATGTCAAATTTGCAAACTTTTTCTAACAGAGATAACAAAACATGACAGAGATCAAATGGAGTATTTTCCATCTTATTTAACATGGATGATTCCATATCTACTTCTTGAAGTGGAGCAACTGTACATTCTAAACTTAAGCTATTCTGTGCAACATCTTCAACTTTTAAGGACGAGAATAAACTGTCCTTAGAAGAGCTATTGTCCTCTCTTAATTGGCATGTTATAAAAGGCTGCAAAGTCTGTTGCCGTCTTTGTCTAATCATGACTGAACTCTTGTCATCTGAATTGGCTTCAGAATCGGAGGTGGAAAGCGATGTTTTCCTGGCATCCCTCAGAGAGTAGCGGTGAGTGCTTCTACGTTGTCGCCTGGTCTTCCAATTGCTGGTGTTACATCGTGATGGTACCTGAGCATATAAAACTGAGCTTCCGTCTAGAATGCGGGCCGGTTTTTCCTGAGATTTGGTTGCAGAATACTTGGTCTCTTTGGTAAACAAAAGGTGTTCTAGTGCAGATAGATTATAATCTACGAAACAGAAAAAAATGTTATTGTACAAAATGCTCCAACATCAAGTTTAGCTATCAAGAAAACACATTATCACAAATCAAAGTTACCATATAAAACTATCAAGGAAACAGGAACTAGCTTTTACATAAGATAAACACAAAATACTGCAGATGCTGGTATCTGAAACAAAAACAAAAATGCTGGAAAATCTCAGCAGGTTTGACAGCATCTGTAGGGAAGAGTATAGCCAATATATCGAGTCCAGATGATTCTTCAGATTTTTTGAGTTCTACAAGTATTAAATTTACTGATATAGAGTTTGCAAGCATAATTTGTTGAATGATAATAGCAGTTAGGTTCTACAAATCATTGCTGAATCATCTGCACAGAAGAAATAACGAAAAGATGTTCATCTGTGACAGGCTCTCTATGCTCTGGACACTAGTGAATGTATACTAGCAAATGAATTGGATTGGCTTTCACCGTTTTCTTTCTTCATTGAAACTAAGCAGTATTTTGGATAATCTAAATTAAAAATGGAAAGTACTGAAAAAACCCAGGTCTGTTGACATCTGTGAAGAGAGAAAAGAATTAAGTCCAACAGGACTTCCACTGAACACATTTTTAGTTTGCATAATCTAGAATTATGTTCATGATAAAACAGTGCAACTGTAATTAAAAATTATAAATATTGCCACCTCTGACCTATTGTCATTTTTCAGAAAATTTTATTCTTAGCTTTATTGCTGCAAATATTTTACCTTATCAGATCTTTTATTAAAAATAAGTAATTGCAGTCATATCACATCTAATTTCATATTTCAAATACATCTGGAAGAACTTCATGTAATAGATATCTGCAGTTACTTAACCAGAGGTAAAAAGGATGGGAGTGGGAATAAGAAGGATGGGAGTGGGAACAAGCGGGGTGGGATCATTTAACTGTATGGGAGGCAAAACGTCAACTTCCTAACTGTGGGCTCAAAGTTGGGAACTAAATTGGCAGCAGATTAAAGGTGGATTGTGGTTCCTAAGGCAAGCAGTGGAAACCTATTTTAATGCATCAGCTTGTTATGCATTTGCATTAAAACACAAGCCTGTCAGACTAAATATCACCTTTGCAATTAAGTCGACAGCAATTAAGAAGCACGTGTCTTCAAATTCATGGCTTGTGTCATGCAACAGGCAAAGTAATCTACCTGCTGGATTTGCAGTAGAGGCTGCTTTTCTTGTCTTGGGAACTTTGTTGGTCTAGAGCAGATGCAACTGAGTTATTGCTTTGAGCTCAGTTGGTGACTATCCAGGGAGGTTGGGACATAGTTTTCCGTGGGAGAGAGGATGTTTTTGCAGCTTGGCTGTCTATCAGACAGGGGCAGTGGCGACTGTTCCAAGAGGTCGGGGTTTGGTTGTCCAAGAGAGGAAGGGTGATCCTAAGCAAAATCATGGGAGGAATCTGGATTACACTGGGTAGGTCAATCTCTACCAAAGGCCTATCATAGAACAGCGATCAAGGCGACAGAGGTGGTCAATGATGAGGATAGCAGAGTTGAGGTTAACTGAAGGTACATTAGGGGTAATAGATGGAGGATCAAGAATGAGAGTTGGCAGGTTGAAAGTGCCAGAGGTAGATCCAGGATACCTAAGTGCAACTCCAGGTTGACAGACAATTGATTAAGCATGATCGTGGGTGGCTGTAGGTTCACAGAAAACAAGGGGAGAGTAATGGAAAAAGTAGAATATTAATTGGCAGAAAGTCAAAGGTAGCTTGCAGGGTCATGGCTTGTAGCTTCAGGGATCCAAGTATTGTAGGTGGAGACGGAGTATTTAACTTCAAAATCCTTCTCTTAGACTGGCAGAAAAATGTTGCTGGCTTGCAATGAGTGGATGCCTGTCCAAATATTGTTTAAAAACAGCATCCAGATCTTCAATCATTGAGGTAATGGCAGGATTGGCAACTTCCATACATTTGTTGGCCAAACCCCTCAATCACTAACGGTGGCTAGCAGATGCGTGATTTCACATGGTCAGCTGTCCTAACTCTCAAACATCCTGCTCACTTCCAGTTCTGCTCTTTTAAGCATGCCTGATGCCAGCAATTTATTAATCTCGATGGGTAATGATGTTGACTGTGACTAGGCCCTGTATATGATCAGGTCAGACAATGATGATCTTCATTGGGAAATTCAGAGTTGGCCAAGGAGATGCAAGTAAGGGGAGGATCAGCAGAGTAGTAACACGAGGGAAAAGAAGTCTTAAAAATGTTTTAAAATGCAACCTGACAGGTTTCCATTGGATAACTCTATATGTCCTCCGAAAGGAGTACAACTGTGCTCATGTACACACATCACGGATCTATCTTATACAACAATGAAACATTTAAAATGCTGAGTGCAGGGGAGCTAATATCTGATCATTGAATATTGAAAATGTGGTCAGATATGTTATCATGACTGGTTAAGTCCTTTTAAATAAGTTGCAACACTACAGTCACCACACCAGATTTAGGCTCAATGCAATATCAAACTAAAGCAGTATGAGACAACCACTATTACCACCCAACCCCACCCTGATTCTAGATTTAAACCACAACTTTAACATTGATCTGAAGCACAAGTATTTTCGCACCACTGAAAAAAATACAATTGGTTCAGGAGATGATTTGCAGTAAGCTTAGGGTGCTGTACTGTATAATTACTGCACACTTAGGTGTCAGAATTAGAGCAAAAGCAATTAAATTGATAGTTATAATCCTTATCTTTTTTGGCAATCACAAGAACAATCTATTTTAAATGGTTAATCTGATTTCAGCATTATGGAATGAGTTTCAAATTTGCTCAATCAAAACTGGAAAAACAGAATGTGAACATCAGACACTGAACATCACTAAATTGTTGATAATGTAATGTAATTAAGAAACAAGTACAAAGTGATTTGTGATTCCCTATATCTCTATTATTTACTTGACCTTTGATCCCACCTTATCCAATACTATTGACCAATCAATTTCAGCCCCAACCCATTATTTTTTAAAATCTCTCCTTGCTTTTGCACTTCAATCCCTACCCCAACTTTTGAAACTAAAATCCCTCCCTTCCTATCTATGCCAAATTAGCTTGCCTAAAACTGTAGTTATTCAGATCACATGCAATTTTTAAAAATGTTTACGATCATTGACTGTTCAAGAGGCTTAATGTGACCTCTTACTAGAAATTAACGGGCAGTCATAATAATCTTAGCTCCGATATCCAAAAGACAACCTAACATCTTTAGAAACAGAAAATGATTATCAGCATCAAAACTCCTTCGGTTTTCGTGGACGATGATGAAAATTTAGTCATGGGAATTTTGAAAAACAGTTGGTCTCACTATCAAAGGATAGTGCTTCACGTCAAGAAACGTAAAAACAAAATTCGAAGTTGTCAAGTACTATAAATCCTGTTGATATATTTTGGAAACTACACAAGTAGAGGTTTACTTTCTTAGGTTTTTACTCCTGAAGCTTATTTTCAGCAGTTTTTTCAGAAGATGGTGGTAAAATTCTAGTACAGGGAAAATTAGGTTATATTAATATTATTCCAGAGTGAGCAAAAAGAATAATTTAAAGATAACCAATATCCAGAGAAAATGCTCCATTCTAAGGGTCTTGATGTAGGAGCTTCAATGTAAAATGAACAATATCATTTTATCAGATGAACAAAAAAGGATCATAGAGTCCCTACAGAGCAGCCCATTGAGTCTGCACCAATTGACTGACTGTCTTACCCAGGCCCAAACCTCATAACCCCTTACTTTCACCATTGTTGATCCATCTAACCTACACATCCTTGGTTACTCAGACAATTTAGCATGGCCAATCCCCCTAAACTGTACATTAATGGACTGTGGGAGGAAACCAGAGCACTTGGAGGAAGCCCACACAGGCATGGGGAGAATGTGCAAATTCCACACATGTCCAAGGCTGGAATTGAACCCAGGTCCTCGTGCTGTGAGGGAGCAGTGCTAACCACTGTGTAACCATTTCATCATGTACACCCCATTATGTTTAAATAATTTAAAATATAGAATCCCTATCATAACAACAAGAAGAAAACTCACAATGAAGTGTTTAAAGTTGCAAAAACCTAGCAATTGCTGCAGGAGACAAATAGTTCAGAAGGTTAAAAGTCTGGCTGAATCAAGAAATTTTATGAATGACGATTTCTGAGCCACTGCTTTTTAGATCGTCACTACTGCAGGAGGCGTTTCTCAAATCATATTGAACAATCTGTACTACCCAGGTACGTAAGAGTCAAATCTACGAGCAGAAGACTAATCATTAAGAGGCAAAAATGTTTAAAGGAGGTAATCTAGGGGAAAAATAGACAATCTTGCACAAAGAGGCACTTCAATGACCAACATCCATTTTAGTGCAATAACCAAGTCCTCCCATATTTTGAAAAGACAAACAATTAAAAATAGCAGTTCTACACCAGTCATAAAAACACAAAGTATTGGAAGAATAGGCCATTTGGCACTTCAAGCCCACTCTGCCATTCAGCAAGATCATGGCTGATCATCTATCTCAACTGCACCTTCCTGAATTATCCCCACAACCCAGGCTTTAGCCTGAACGATATGGGATGTGTGCATTTTGTAGATTACGTCTCAACTTAAAATTAATATACTGCAAACTCGGCCTCAGCAGCACATATATATACTGGGGCAATGGAGCAAAAGGTGGTTAGATCATCATTTTCTATCAGTGAAAGGATTCTTTAGTCATCCTGTTGCTTATTTACAAACATATTTCAAGCATTAGATCAAGTTTTAATTTCCAGGAACTAACTTCATTACATTAGCACAAGTGTTGGAGAGAAGTCTAAAATTGTAATGTGAAAATAATGACTCAGGTTTCCACACATCCTTGCTGACATGCCAGCTAACTGATGAGCTCGTTTAACACTCAAATAAGTCAGCAACACATCGCTGTGAAAATCACTGGCAAGTAAATGAAAAGTTGATATGAAAAGCAATATTATTCCAGCATATGAAATGAATTTGGATCTTGGGGTTTGCTTTTAAGGCAAATAATAAATTTAAAACAGATATACTACAAATGAAAATCTATGCTAAAATGAATTTGTAAGTTTATGGTTTTGTGCATTAGCAGAATTCTTGCACAACGTAAGTGCTTAACCATTCAAAATGACAAAAAAATACTTTTAAGTTTAAGGGCCACAAGTGAAATATGCAGACAAGCTTTCAGTGAATTATAGCCCATTTCTCTGCCAATACTCACAAACACACACCTACCAGCAGCACTCATCCTACAGTGATCATGACATAATTTTGACTAATGTTCCCTTCCATAGACTGGAGGCCAATTTAAGGGCATCAGCACCACCTGCGTTGAAATTTATTAACTCAACATGAATCAGAACACTGGAACTCGTCAATGTTTTTTCATAGTGATACACTAGGAAAGTACATATTACAATAAAAACAAATTTGGACTGAAAATTACCTTACCTATTTCAGTGTTTTAATGAAGGCCTCTATTTAAAACACTACTCACATTATTCAGTGCATTAAACTAAGTAGTAAGATCAGAAGGAAGGAAGAGCAGCAGAAATACTGGAATACTAAGCCTCAGCACCCTCCTGTGCAAGAGTAAGCAAAGTAAAAAGTCCATTCAATTTACAGACAATTCATGTAGCACCTTTCTTATCCTCACAGTGCAGCTTGCTCCAAAGTCACTGAAGCACTTTTGAAGCCCAATCACTTTTGTAATAATGTAGAGGAAATGTGGCTGCCAATTTGCACACTGAAAGGTTGCAGAGAAAATTGTGATAACGGCCAGATAATTTGTTCTAGTGATGATCAAGAGATCAATTTTGCTGTTCTGTGAAAAATGGATATTTTACATCCACCTGACACAGGGAGCCAATGCCTTGGTTTAAATTTTCATCCAAAAGTAACACAATGAACAGTACAATACTGCCTCTGCACTGCAATGGATTCTCAATGGTACTCAGTCAAGATGATCTCAAGTCTGTGGAACGTAATTAAAGCAACATCTTCTGACTTGGAGGCAAAAATGCTACATAAGCCAAGGCTGACAACACATTAAGAACACAGGCCAAAAGAAGGAACTTGGAAAGGATTCTGAAGCTAACGATGGTCTTATTAAAAAGTACAAGGTTAGGATAAGTTAGAATGTATTGCTTCCTCATCCTGTAACAGTTTATTTATTATTTGTGAAATTCTCTAAAAATTTAGTTTTTTCTCCCTGATTGTTGCATTTTATTAAGAATGCCACAATGTTATAAAAAACTCAAAGAAAAAATGTTCTTCCAATCAAGTAGCAGAAGATACTTCAAAATGATTATGTTAAGTAATTAGTGATTTCACTAAGGAATTCCTTTCAGGCTAATTGATTGACATATGATACAGCTGGGAAACAATCTACACTCAAGACAGTTAAAGCCTTTATCAAAGATGCAGCAGATTCATGAACTGGATTTTGTTTGCTGACTTTTGGGGCAAATCAGTATTTCATTGGTCAGTTGAATAGAGTAGGAACAGGTTGCCATAGAAACAGCACTATAACACTAGACAATGTCATATGAAAAGATAATGGGAATTAGTAACTAAAATGACTACATCAAAAATTCCCCATCTACCGGCTGCCACTGCTTAACAAACAAGAAATTGACTGTGTACAAAATTTACCATTAGATTTGGGAGGGTAACACCATTTTTCATAATCACAAATCAGAGAGATACTGCATAATTAAATATTAGCCACTAAGAATGAGCTGTTCCATCTTCAAACCTATGGGATCACTGGAACAGGTAAAAAGGCACATGGTACAGCCTAGTAACAAACCAAAATTCATATTGAAAAATTCTGTTTTTGTTTAACCTGAAAGATTTAAAAGCTCTCCTTGCTTCTTGTCCTGTTTTGGAATCAGACAAATTGACCTCCCATGAATCTTTCGCCTGTACTGTAATCAGGAGTAAGTTAATGTGAATTGAAGACTGCTCCACTATTATCAATGCGACTCATGATTTTCTGATATGATTTGTATTTCTCAAAGAATCACTGTCACCCATTTTGTTTCTCCGAGATCGAAAGCCCACTACTCAATGCAATAATTAATCCATCTTTAAATGTATTTGTAGTTTTCAATTCCTTTTAGTAAATAGAATTGGCACACAATTTGTGATGCACACAAATGGGTGGTATTCACTATAATATTGACTGCGGCTTTATTTACTCCACCATTTTTAATCTTAAGTATTCACCAGTGCTGAGCATTGCATTTAAATTGCCATTTAACATCTGTTTCAGATTTCCAGTTATGTATCCAAAGTAAAACTGATTTTTTTTAAACTACAGCGTGTGTTAATTGCTACTTTTCTCTACGCTTGAAGCAAAAATATTCTCAGTTTGAAGACTATTTTCAAAAAGCCAACTAAGTCGCACCTCTGTTTACTGTGGTTGTGTACTTTCTCAGTGTCCAAATGGCTGCATGAGCAGTCACTTCATGCACATTTACAACCAACAAAAGCTACTGAGTTTCTTTAGATTTGCTTTGTTATTTCACAACATTTTTGCACTGCAAGGTGATGGTAACTTTGCATATATGAAGTGTATATCATCACAACTTATCACAAGAAATATCATAGTTCATTTGGTCATTTATTGCATAATGAACTGCAGAATATATGGCAGTGTTAACAACTTTATATACATATTCTTCCATTCAGCAAGTGTCACAGTGTATATTTACACTTTTTAGGTATAATCTCATTTTATAAAGTAAAAAGTTTATTTATTAGTCACAAGTTGGCTTACATTAAACACTGCAGTGAAGTTACTGTGACAATCCCCTAGTCACCACTCCAGCACCTGTTTGGGTGCACAGAGGGAAAATTTTGAATGACCAATGCACCTAACCAGTGTGTCTTTCGGACTGTGGGAGGAAACTGGAGCACTCAGAGGAAACCCATGCAAATACAGGGAGAATGTGCAAACTCTACACTTCATGCAGAAGGATGCACAGAGTCCCTATGTTGCAGTAGGAGACCATTCGCTCCATCAAGCCTGCTCTGGCAACAGTCCCATTCAGGCCCTATCCCTATAACCCCACGTATTTACCCTGCTAATCCCCTGACTTTAAGGGTCAATTTAGTGTGGTCACTCCACCTAACCCACATAGCTTTGACCTGTGGGAGGAAACCAGAACACCTAGAGGAAACCCACGCAGACATGGGGAGAACATGCAAACTCCACACAGACACTCACCCAAGCCAGGAATTGAACCCAAGTCTCTGGCACTGTGAGGCAGCAGTGCTAATACATGCTGAACACAAATTACATCGTGAGCATCTGCAAGTTTATCTGGCGTTGTCTCAAATGAATGGGTCTAGCATTAGTTTTTGTTTTAGAGGGGGGTTAGTAAGGTTGCTTTGGATGCAACAAATGTCAACTGAATTCAACAAGATTAGAGTACACTTGAAATGCCTGCATAATAATTTCGATTGCTGAGATCATAACAGTTGCAGAACTATGGTCATTTTCATAAGCCAAAGCATTTCGTACTTTCTGGAATGAACAAAGAGTTTTGTTCAGGTCATACTATGAAATTTCTATTCTTTGGTAATGCTGATGTGGAGATGTTGTCATTGAACATAAGAACATAAGAAATAGGAGCAGGAGTAGGCCATCCAGCCCTTCGAGCCTGCCCCGCCATTCAATAAGATCATGGCTGATCTGTCGCTGCTCAGTTCCACTTTCCCGCCCTCTCCCCATAACCCTTAATCCCCTCTCCTATCAAAAACCCATCAACCCGTGTCTTAAAAATATTTAGCGAGGCAGCCTCCACCACTTCAACGGGCAGAGAATTCCAGAGATTCACCACCCTTTGAGTGAAGAAGTTCCTCCTCAACTCTGTTCTAAACCGCCCCCCTTTTATCTTGAGGCTGTGCCCCCTAGTCCTATTGTCTTTTTTGAGCGGGAAGAGTCTTTCCACCTCTTGGACTGGAGTAAACAGAATAAGCAGTCTCACAACACCAGGTTAAAGTACAACAGGTTTATTTGGTAGCAAACGCTTTTGGGGCATGCTCCTTCGTCAGGTAACTGGGAGTTTTGTTCACAAACAGGGCATATAAAGACACAAACTCAGTTTACAAAATAATGGTTGGGATGCGAGTTTTTACAGGTAATCAAGTCTTAAAGGTACAGACAGTGTGAGTGGCGAAAGCATTAAGCATAGGTTAAAGAGATGTGTATCATCTCCAGACAGGACAGTTAGTGAGATTTTGCAAGCCCAGGCAAGACATGGGGGTTACAAACAGTGTGACATGAACCCAAGTTCCTGGATGAGACCATCCTCATGTGTGCGGTCAGTCTCTGGCTCAGCGACTCCGCTGTCATGTGTCATGAAGGCCTCCTTGAAGACCGCTTACCTGAAGATCAGGGACTGAATGCCCATGACCGCTGAAGTCTTCCCCAACAGGAAGAGAACACTCTTGCCTGGTGATTGCCGAGCGGTGTTCATTCATCAGTTGTTGTAGTGTCTGCACGGTCTCCCCAACGTACCATGCCTTGGGACATCATTTCCTGCAGCGTATCAGGTAGACAACATTGGCCAAGCTTCAAGAATACGTACCCTGTACCCGATGGATGGTGTTCCCACGTGAGATGGTGGCATCCGTGTCGATGATCCAGCACATATTGCAGAGGTTGCCATGGCAGGGTTCACTGTTCTCCTGAAGGCTGGGTAGTTTGTTGTGGACAATGGTCTGTTTGAGGTTGTGCAGTTGTTTGAAGGCAAGAAGTGAGGGTGTGGGGATGGCCTTGGTGAGGTGTTTGTTGTCTTCAATGACATGTTGAAGGCTCCAGAGAAGATGTCGTAGCCTCTCTGCTCCGGGGAAGTACTGGACGACGAAGGGCATTCTGTCCGCTGTGTCCCATGTTTGTCTTCTGTGGAGGTCAGTGTGGTTTTTCGATGTGGTGTGTCGGAACTGTCAATCGATGAGTTGAGCGCCATATCCTGTTCTTATGAGGGCACCTTTCAGCGCTCATGCAGACGCTACGACAACGGATGAATGAGCACCGCGTGACAATCACCAGGCAAGAGTGTTCTCTTCCTGTTGGGGATCACTTCAGCGGTCACAGATATTTAGCCTCTGATCTTCGGGTAAGCGTTCTCCAAGGCGACCTTCACGATACACGACAACGCAGAGTCACTGAGCAGAGACTGATAGCCAAGTCCCACACACGAGGACAGTCTCAACCGGGATCTTGGGTTCATGTCACACTATTTGTAACCCTCACGACTAGAACAGAGTTGAGGACCTTCTTCACTCAAAGGGTGGTGAATCTCTGGAATTCTCTGCCCACTGTAGTGGTGGGGGCTACCTCGTTGAATATATTTAAGTCACGGGTAGATAGATTTCTGATAGACAAGGGAAGTAAGGGTTATGAGGAGAAAGCAAGAAAGTGGAACTGATCCACTTCGTTTCAGCCATGATTTTATTGAATGGTGGGGCAGGCTCAAAGGGCGAGATGGCATACTCCTGCTCCTATTTCTCATGTACTTATGTTGCCTGGGCTTGCAAAATCTCACTAACTGTCCTGTCTGGAGACAACACACATCTCTTTAACCTGTGCTTAATGCTCTCGCCACTCATATTGTCTGTACCTTTAAGACTTGATTACCTGTAAAGACTCACATTCCAACCATTATTTTGTAAACTGAGCTTGTGTCTTTATATGCCCTGTTTGTGAACAAAACTCCCAGTTACCTGACGAAGGAGCATGCTCCGAAAACTAGTGGCGTTTGCTACCGGATAAACCTGTTGGACTTTAACCTGGTATTGAGATTACTTACTTTGGTAATGCGGCATTGTTAATGCTGTTACAAATTAAGCATATGAGAGTATATTCGTTGGACTTGCTAATGCAGGAAAATATGGTACCAAGCTTTTCCCCTACAATCCAAGTTGAAACAAGTCAAATCTAAGATCATGGAAATGCTGAACTTTCTTATAGCTCAAGGATGAAAATGTGCACACAGTTCACAGCACCAATCCCTTGGGGATTTTTTTTAAAAGCACATGTTTCAGTTCAGAGAATCCCTGTAGTGCAGAAGGAGGCTATTCGTCCCATCGAGTCTGCATTGACCACAATCCCACCCAGGCCCTACTCCCATAACCCCACATATTTATCCCGCTAATCCCACTGACACTAGGGTCAATTTACCATGACCAATCAACCTAACCCGCACAGCTTCGGACTGTGGGAGGAAAACCAGAGCACCCGGAACGCAGACACAGGAGAACATGCAAGCTCCGCACAGGCAGTGACCCAAGGCTGGAATTGAACCCAAGTCCCTGGTGCTGTGAGGCAGCAGTGCTAACCATTGTGCCACCATGAATTGTTCCAACAATTCAAATAGATAACAAGCCAGTAACATATTTTGCTACATGTAAATTAAGCAGATGACAAATCATTAAAAATCTTCAACAATATACAAGCATCTTGCAACAAAAAACAACAAACAGGAGGATCAATGAGTAGCCCTAAGCATTACTAGAAGCAAAAATGTTTAATAAAAATATCGGAGTAATAAAACAGACCTGGTGCTTTCTCTTCTTGAACAGGTATCTTCCAGACAAGAGGGAGGAGAGACAGGAGTAGAGTAAGCAATTCTTCTCTGCAGGTTAACTCCTATCAAAGACAGTAACCGATGACATGTGAGCACAGTTAGACCATATTCAAAGTGAGTCTCCCAACTATTTGCTTGAAAAAAAATCTCCAAACCAGTCTGAAATCAGAGACAATGTTTCAGGAATATCATCCAATCAGAATATGCTACCAACATTTCACGCCTCTCCACGAAAGCTTCTAATAATAACAAGGCAGTTCGGACCTTTCACATTAAAAGAATTCCTCACTCTGGAGTGAAAACAGACATTAAGTGAAAATTGAAAATAAACACTGTTCTGAGTACAGGTTAATTAAGAAACATAGTGAAGAGGTTATTTTTGGAATTCCATGATCTGCTACTACTCCTGTCCAGTAAGATGGCAGTGTGAATTATTTATAGATTCATAGAATGGTTACAGCAGAGGAGGCAGCCATTTGGCCTATCATGCTTGTGCAGGCTCTCTACAAAACCAACTTAACTAGACCCACTCACTCCCCAATCCTTTTCTGTAGCCCTGCAATTTTCTTCCCTTCAGCTCCTTGCAAGTCCCTACTATATTTGTCCCACCATGCTCTCAGGTTCTACATTCCAGATCCTTATCATTTGCTACAAAAAAAAGTTTTTCCTGATGTTCCCATCTTTTGCCAATCACCTGAAATCAGTGCCCTCTTGTGCTTGGCTCTTCCAAAAAGATTTGTTTCTCCCCATCAACTCAACATTATTTTGAACACCTCTGCTAAACCTCCTCTCAAGCTTATCTTCTTGAAGAATAATGACACCAGTTTCTCCAATCTATTCACTGAAGACCCTCATCCTCAAATGATTCTCATAAATCTTTTCAGAACCATCCTTTCTAAAATCTGTTGTGATCTTGGGCATGACCTCCAAGATTTTGATATCACCTGGTTAGGAACCAGCAATATTTTGTTTCAAATAGAATGATATCCAAGATACCTACTAAGAAAATAAAGCCACAATGTTCTATGATTTTTAAATAACTTTACTAAACAAGGTCAGAAATATAAAATAATTTACATCTATTTTGCACTTTATATTCATGATTAACTTGAGGCAAATGTGAATCTAACTGTGGTCTAACACCCACAACACATTAAAGTAGCAAATGTGTTCAAGGCAGATCCCATGGATTTTTCATGGTGGCACAGTGGTTAGCACTGCTACATCACAGTACCAGGCGTACTGGCTGTGCTAAAATTGCCCCTTTGTGTCAGGGCACTAGCTAGGATAAATGCATGGAGTTATGGAGATAGGGGGATTGTGGTCGATGCGGACTCAAATAGGCTGAATGGCCTCCTTCTGCATTGTAGGGATTCTACGATTTGAAAACCCAATCAGACATTAATAAATAGTCAACCAATCTCACTGGAACTTTTTTTTCACGAGATTGCACATCTTCACTCTTCCATTTTGAACACCTCGCGTTGGAATTCACGCCAAATACCATTCTAACTTTATGTCTCAACAGCAGCTCACCTTGCATGTCTCCCGAGACTTCATTACGCAGATTCTTAAATCTGCACTCTAGCTACAAGCACATCAGCCTTGCCTAGCAGAACACTACTGCTCCAAAGGGTTACCTTTGCCCTGACAGCCCGTAGCACAGAATCACCTTGTGCTGCCGCCTCTTTCCCTCCCTCCGACTCTCCATCCCTCGCCTGCCCTCCGACTCTCACCACCCCCCCCTTCAGCACCATTCCTCTGCCTCTTGCCCTTTCCGTCTCTCCCTCCACCCCAACTGCCCATTTCCGTCTGTCCCTGCCCCCTCCCCCCATCCGTCCTTCCCCGTCCGTCCGCCCATCAGTCCCCGTCCCCCTCCCCCCGTCTGTCCCCGCCCCCCTCCCGTCTGTCTCCGTCCCCCTCCCCCCAGCCGTCTGTCCCTGTCCGTCCACCCATCCGTGTCCCTCCCCCCCAATCCCTCCACCCATCCGCCCCTCTCCCTCTATCTGACCCTCTCCCCCATCTATCAGCCCGTCTGCCCGTCCATTCCTCTCCTTCCCTCCCACTTGCACTCATTCTTTGCTGACATCCAGAATGATGTCCATTGTTAAGATTTTATACTTATTTTCATGTGACTGGGCATTGCTGGCAAAGCCAGTCTTTGTTGACCGTTGAGAAGGTGCAGGTAAATTAAGACAAGGTCACTTTGGAAAATAGTTTGTGAAGCATTGGATACACATACTTCAGCAAAATCATGTTCTATTGCTAGTTCTGTTAAGTCATTCCTTCAGTAGCAGGGCCTCAGACAGGGTAAGAAGATCCAGCTATCCTGCAGTATTGAAAGCAGCACTGTAAAAGTTTGTGTGGGCTGCGCAAGAGTGCAGCAGCAGCTACTGAGGAAATAGCCTTTGCATCTGTCAATCATAGGAAGGGAATCAGCACAGATTAAGAAGAAAAGGGGCTAAGTGATAAATCCCTCAGGCCATGTGGTGAGTGGAACCATGTGGCGAGTGGAACCCAGTTCTATCTTTTCAGAGTCAGGTTTTTGTAATTGCCACAATCTGATATTCTCACCTGGCTATTTGCACCCTGTTGCTCACCAACCTTGTTTACTCTATTTTGTGTACTGCAGACCCAATTGGACCTTATTATGTTACCTCCTAGGCTCACCCTATTATCTTACTATTTCTCAAATTAGTGCTATATGCTTCCCACAATCTTTTGTGTCTCATCCTTCCTGCTAAGTTAGCTTACACATTTCCTATTCGGATTGGCAGTTGGTGACTAGTGGGGTGCCCCAGGGGTCGGTGCTGGGGCCTCAGCTATTTACCATTTATATAGATGATCTGGAGGAGGGAACCGAGTGCAGAGTGTCGAAATTTGCTGATGACACCAAGATTGGGGGAAAGGCAAATTGTGCGGAGGGTGTGGAGAGTCTGCAGAAGGATCTAGATAGGCTGGGCGAATGGGCCAGGAAATGGCAAATGGAATTTAATGTTGGCAAGTGTGAGGTGGTCCACTTTGGTAGGAAGAATGGTAGGAAAGACTATTACTTACGTGGCGAAAAACTGCAGCAGGCGACGGTGCAGAGGGACCTCGGGGTCCTTGTGCATGAGTCGCAAAAACCCAGCTTGCAGGTGCAGCAGGTGGTCAGGAAGGCGAATGGGATGCTGGCCTTCATAGCGAGGGGGATTGAATATAAAAGTAGGGAGGTCTTGCTGCAGCTGTATAGGGCATTGGTGAGGCCGCAGCTGGAGTACTGTGTGCAGTTTTGGGCGCCGCACCTGTGCAAGGATATTTTGGCCCTGGAGGGAGTGCAGAGGAGGTTTACTAGGCTGATACCGGAGTTGAGGGGGTTGAGCTATGAGGAGAGGCTGAATAAACTAGGCTTGTACTCGCTAGAGTTTAGAAGAATGAGGGGAGATCTCATTGAGACGTATAAGATGATGAATGGGATGGATAGGATAGAGGTGGAGAGACTCTTCCTGCTCAAAAAAGACAGTAGGACTAGGGGGCACAGCCTCAAGATAAAGGGGAGGCGGTTTAGAACGGAGTTGAGGAGGAACTTCTTCACTCAAAGGGTGGTGAATCTCTGGAATTCTCTGCCCGTTGAAGTGGTGGAGGCTGCCTCGCTAAATATTTTTAAGAAGCGGGTTGATGGGTTTTTGATAAGAGAGGGGATTAAGGGTTATGGGGAGAGGGCGGGAAAGTGGAACTGAGCCACAACAGATCAGCCATGATCTTATTGAATGGCGGGGCAGGCTCGAAGGGCTAGATGGCCTACTCCTGCTCCTATTTCTTATGTTCTTATGTTATGTTCTAACCGCACTAGCAAACTAACTGAATGGCACACAAAATTGAAGCCATTCCTTCCACACCATCTCTCCAGCCATGCATTCAACTGCTCTATCCTCTTATTCCTATACTCACGAGCATGTCACCAGGTTAATCTGGAGATTCTTACTTTTGTGATTGCATTTGCTAGTCTCTTTCCTTGTTTATTAAAATCTGCTTGTAAAACGAAGGAACAGAAACTTCGACTATTCACAGCCAACACCACCACACCCACACCTCTGGCTTAGAGTGCTCTTATTTAAAGACATCTCACTTAGCCTGGTACAGTCATAATTGTGTTGGCCACATTTTAATACATTAGAACTCTAGCTTTGCACAGCATGGCAATTTTAACAAAGACCATCTTCTGGGGATATTGAAGTCATGGATATTGTTTTTCCCTTAGCACCATTAAAAATTAGCTTTGGACCTAATGCTTAACTGAAGCTAACAATGAAAGACAGACATCATGAATTTTGTTGTAAACAAAGCTTCAATTCAAATAGCCAAGTCCTCTGCCAGTTTCTTTTTAACATCTACTTCAGCAGAAAGACTTCCATTAATATTTCACCTAATCCCATCAGAAACAACTCCAAAATTTCAGCTATAAAAATGACTTCAAAGTGCAATCTCTAAAGTAAGCTAACAGCAGCAGCTTTATACACAACTAGATTCCACAAAGAAATCAGATGAACGATTATTGCTTTCGAGGGGTTTTAATGTTGCTTGGTGCCCTTAGAGAATTAAATAATTCATAATTTTCAATAAATATACATTCCTTGAGAAGTTATCAGTTTCACAAAAGGGAAGTTGACAAAAGCTGTTGGAGTTCTTTTCTAGGTTTAACGAGCAGCATATAACTCAAAATGCGAATTCTTTCTCACTCCACAGATGCTGCCAGACCTGCTGAGTTCTTCCAGCATTTTCTGTCTCTATTTTAGACCAGAACAAGCTGATGGGTTTGAGTTTATTGGCCTGTCCAAAGCCTGGGGAGAGTGTGTCGAAATATTGCAAACCTGAAAGAAATCATTGTGCTCACATGACATCATACTTTTTGCCTTGGTTACTTATAATTCCATCTGCTCAGATATTTGAGGATTTGAGCAGTAGACAGCCAATATCCAGATACACATGTGCAGATAGAACATTGAACAGTACAACACAGTACAGGCCCTTTGGCCCGCAATGTTGTGCCGAGCTATGTCCAATCCCAAGATCAAGCGATCCCACTCCCTATAATTCTGGTGTGTTCCGTGTGCCTATCCAATAGCCGCTTGAAAGTTCCTGAAGTGTCTGACTCCATTACTACAGCAGGCAGTGCATTCCACACGCCATTCACTCTGAGTAAAGAATCTACCTTGGACATCCCTCCTATACCTCCAACCATGAACCTTATAGTTATCCCCGCTAGTAACAACTACATCCACCCAAGGAAATAGTCTCTGCACATCCACTCTATCTATCCCCCTCATCATCTTATAAACCTCTATTAAGTCACCTCTCATCCTCCTCCGCTCTAAAGAGAAAAGCCCCAGCTCCCTCAACCTTTTCTCATAAGACCTACCCTCCAAACCAGGCAGCATCCTGGTAAATCTGCACTCTCTCCAATGCTTCCACATCCTTCTTATAGTGAGGTGACCAGAAGTGCACACAATATTCCAAATGTGGTCTCACAAAGGGTCCTGTACAGTTGCAGCATTACCCCACGGCTCTTAAACTCAAACCCCTGTTAATAAATGCTAACACACTATAAGCCTTCTTCATGGGTCTATCCACCCGAGTGGCAACTTCCAAAAATCTGTGGATACGAACCCCAAGATCTCTGTTCCTCCACCCCACATTCCTCAGAACCCTGCCGTTGACCCTGTAATCAGCATTGAAGTTTGTCCTACCAAAATGAATCACCCCGCACTTATCAGCGTTAAACTCAATCTGCCACTTTTCGGCCCAGCTCTGCATCCTATCAATGTCTCTTTGCATGTTCTCCTTGTGTCTGCATGGGTTTCCTCTAGGTGCTCCGATTTCCTCCCACAATCTGAAAGACATGCTGCTTAAGTGGGGTGACCGGGCTAAATTGCCCTTTCATGTCAGAGGGACTAGCTTCAGTAAGTGTATGGGGATAAGGCCTGGATAGGATTGTGGTTGGTGCAGACTTGATGGGCCAAATGGCCTCTTTCTGCACTGTAGGATTCTATGAAATTGAAGGAAAAGACCATGTGGTCCATCAATAACCCACAATCCAGACAAATGTGTCCACATACAGCACTGACCCAAAAGCTAACCTTGCAATCTCCAGGAACAGACAAAGACAGAGAAATTGGTTTAGGGAAATACCCCTCCTACTCTCTAAGCAAATTATGGTCTCTGCAAATTCTCACAATGCCAACTACTTACTCCTAAAACTGAAGTGTTCTCTTCACTCACAACCTGTGTAATTCCCATTTAAAGAACAGCTGTGAAACCTGATTAACCAAGCACTTAGGTAGCTTGTTCAGTGGACAATAACCTTCCGCAAAACAAAATACTTGACATTTAACCTAATTCTTTGCTTAAGAATTTTATATGCATGTCTTCTAACAATACCACCTTCCTGCATCTCAAGTAACACATCCAATCTTAGCACAATCCCTTCAGCATTTAAAACAAATCTCTCTAAGTTTTCTTTTTTAAAGAAATCATTTAGACTGTTTAACATCATAACTTAGAGAGGGAGGCTTTCATGAGCAACAAAATTCAAAAATTTGAATTGATATATAGAAACTAATCCTTCCAGAGAACACCTCTTACGTTTTAGCATACAACTCCATTTTGAACAATTAATTGTGCCGTATTCTGGTAAGCAAAGGGTTCAAACGTCCCAAAGCTTCTCTGAAAGGTTGTGGACTCTCTTACCCTGGGTGAGATAAGTGGATAAAAGGGTATGGCAGAAGGCGGGTGAGTGGACAGGTCAGGGTGAAGAGGGATTTCAGATGATGGGGGCTAGTCAGGTCGGGTCGAAAGGGTTTAGGAAATGGTTGGGGACGGGGGCCTCTACATATCTATTTAGGTAAGTAAATTGGATCTGTCCAAAGTCTCAATCTCTAACTAGGAGCCTTGCACAGAGGATCCCAGGGAATGGGGGAATTTACCATTATAGTTCAAACATCTCAAGCAATTCCACTGATTTGGTTCATTGGGATTTCAAGGGGTCCTGTAGTGCATCCTCCAGGCTAAATATATCTGGTCTCTGACTATCCAGAGATCGGATGAATTGAGCCATAATTTACACTTGTGTCCCTTTAGGATGGGATGATGCCCAACATAATACCCCCACTCACAAAAGGAGTTTGAACTGGGAAACAGCAACTTCGTGAGTTTAAAATAATTGTTGGAAAATCTTAAAACAAATGATTCAAGATTCAATTAGTAAATATCAACATTTTTGAGCTGATCAAGCCAGCACAGATTTGTTCCAAATGCGAAATAATATTGAGGAAACAGAAAAGAGTCACCTGTACCTGACTTAATACTTTCTCTAAGCTTGGTTTGGAAATGAGAATTGATGAGAAGCAGACACGAGACACAGCCATCACTATGAAGCAAACCATTTCAGCACCTGATCAATGATGGAATCCAAGGTACTAAGTAGCAGGTATCCTCGGCCCCGAACAAGGTACTCTCCCAGTGCAACCATGTGACTTTCTTCCTCCTCCTCTCTGCCCTCAGGTCTCTGAACCACGGCGTTGCAAAACTGGTGCACATCTGTGAGGAATTCCCGTGCCAATGTGTTACAGGCACTGCTCATATCTGAGCTGTAAGATAAAATGCTGTTCAGAACATTTCGTAAATATTACAGTACAATCTATTGTAAATCAGATTTCCTTGCTGCCGTATTTGAAAGGTTTGCCTCCTGTAATGATTACAAAACTTAGAAAGCAACTATAGGACAGCAGATGGTAGATGTCTGCCTTTCAAGCCCCCTCTGCGTCAAAATGAATTAAACCTCAGAGTCCAGGTCATTTACAAATTTCACTGAAATTACATACTGTAAGTGAGTTGGAACTCACCTTTATTTTCATGCATCATATTCATATCATCATACAAAAACTGATTTCAGATGATAAAGGATTATCAGAGTTAAACATTTTATCTTTTACACTATTCAGCATCTCATTTCACTGTGGTTAGTTACAGCTTTAAACTCCCACACAGATCCTGTAAGGTTTTATTCAGAATCAATTATTGAAATTCCCCACCCTAAACCACAATGACAAGAAGAAAAAGCTAAGCTCCAGGCTCAGAAAAGTTAAAATCACATGGCATCATGTGATATCACATGGCCAAGCTCTAATGCAAAAAAGGATCACATATTCCAGTATTATCAATGCTTTATTATTAATTTAGCAAATAAAGAAAGACTGTATCTTGTCCACAATGTTCTATATTGGCTATGACTGTGCCAAACTAGAGTCTTTAAAAGGTAGCTAAAAACTATTTTATATTAGATGCCACCAATCAGCAATCTGTGTACAGATTGAAGATATTGCATATTGAGCATTAGGAACAATTTGATTTCATATAAAATTCTGATCTGTCTTCCATTCTGTAGTGAACTCTATTATCTTTGTTCAATTAGAATTGTTATTGTGTCTAATTGAGAATGAGCATGCAGCATCTCAAATCCGTGCTACTTAGCTTCTAACAGGTGTCACGAATGGCACAGCCAGTCTGCAATACAATTCTGCAGCAATGCAATCATCTGCTCTCAATTTTCACTCCTCTCAAAGATGCTGATTCATATCACGAAAAGATTTTACAGGCGTCTCGACACAATGGAATTCATCATGGATGATCCCAGAAAGTGAGCAATGACAAATCAACATGTTATCAAATGTGGGGGTACCACAGCTGACTATGACATTTGTGAGAGAGTACACAGTACACACTACCATGTATCTCAACATGCCTCACTGATAGCAGAGTCAGCAAACAATGATTTCTAAAGAACAGAGTTCTAGAACAGACAGTTATCTCTGGTATCCCTGTGGGTGTTCAGTATTTCGGAAGGACAGACAAAAAGGTAAAGATGGTGGACTTGTCTTACTGGTTAAAGACAACATAAACACCATATTAGGAAAAAGGATTTTAGCTCCGACAATGTGGAATCTATATTGTCATGATGTGGGTATGCCGGCGTTGGACTGGCGTAAACACAGTAAAAAGTCTGACAACACCAGGTTTTAGTCCAACCTATTTATTTGATAATATTCTCACAAGCTTTCAAGGGGTTACCCTCTTCGTCAGGTGAATGGAGAGTTCTGGCCTGTCTGAGGCCAGAACTCTCCATTCACCTGACGAAGAGGGTAACCCCTCGAAAGCTTGTGAGAATATTATCAAATAAATAGGTTGGACTAGAATCTATATTGGCAGAGCTAGGAAACATCAACGGGAAAGAAAACATTAGTAGGGATTATATATAGATCCCCAAACTGTAGTGATGATATTGGGAATTACATTAACCAGGAAATTAAAGATGCACGAGATAAAGGAACATATGTAATTATGGGTGATTTTAATCTGCATATAGATTGAGCAAATCAAATTAGTCACAATTCAGATGAGGAGGAATTCTTGGTGATTGTATTCTGAACCAATATGTTGAACAACAAACTAGAGGGCAGGCAATTCTAGACTGGGTATTGTGTTACAAGAAAGGAATAATTGGCAATCTAGTTGTGCTAGATCCCTTGGGGATGAGTAACCATAACATGATAGAATTTTTCATCAAGGTGAAGAGTGACACGGTTGATTCTAAGACTGGTGTCTTGAATACAGAAAATGACGATGATATGAGATGGGAGTTGGCCCTGGTAGGTTGGGAAACGTTTCTTAAAGGGATGACAGTGGATAGGCAATGGCTAACATTCAAGGTATGCATGGGTAAGCTGCAACAATTGTTTGTTTCTGTCTGGCACAAAAGTAAAATTGGAAAGATGGTCAAACCATGACTTACAAAGGAAATTAGACATAGTATTAGATCAGATGGAGATGCATATAAATAGGCCACGTTAAACTACAGACATGAAGATTGGGAGCAGTTTAGAATTCAGCAAAGAAGGACTTTTGATTAAGAAGGGGAAAATAAAGTACAAGAATAAGCTTGTGGGAAACAAAGTGACTGTAAAAGTTTCTATAATACGTGAGGAGGGAAAAAAATCAAATCGCTCCATGGTATCAATCCTCCCTCCCTCTCTCCAATTGCCTCCAGCCCCAGACTGAGATATCTGCACTCCTCACATTCTGACCTTTATGCCCTGAGCCCTTGTGTACCCTTCCTACACCTCTCTGTCACTTTTCTCCTGTCAGAAATTCCATAAAATCTCTCTCTTTGACCAAGGTTTTAAAGACAAGGGAAAAGGAAAGAAATTAACTAAGAGGGAAGTTGCGCCAGAGTTGGATGAATGTGTTATAAAGATGATAAATTGATGAAGATTCTGAAGATCCTCTGTCACGCTATTCAAGCAGAACCCATGAAAGTTGGAATTGAATTAGGTTAGAAATTTTCTAGCAAGTTTCCCAACAATTTCGGAAACTTTAGCTAAGATTAATACAGGGGGTGGAGGTAGAGTTTGGTAAAAGTCACGATTCAGTCAACAAGCACTTGCCAACAGCAGTAGTTGGGTGGAATCAGTTTCTCTTCGTAATGCCAAAAATTGCATAAATCAAAAGAACAGATAAGGCAAAACAGGATGTGGCATTGCTTTAACAGGAACTGACCAAAAATACAGTCGGAATTGTTTTACCGTGAGACAGACAGAAAAATGTTTCATGTCTGCTTTGAAAGCAGCAGAAACAGGTGGGATGGTGAACTATTTGGAAAATATCAGGTGGTGTTTGTTAGAAACTAATCTCTCTTCGGGAGACCTACCTTCAGGATACTCCACTTAGATTTCTAGAGCTAACATCTCAAACTGGCAATTGCTCAGTCACAGCTAAACTCTTAAAACAAACATGGATCTCATTCTTCAGCAACTCAATGAATAACAATAGCCTAAGGATAAAAAACGCCAGTTTAAATATCTTCCCAAACAGATTCTTGAAGTGCTGGTTTCATTAAACAAATATATTAAGTTCTTTCTATCCTGCCAATAAGAAAGCTACCAGAGGAAGTTCTTTTAATCTCTGGAGCAATTGCTCAGACATAAATGAACGATTCCCTAATTTTGTTTGAAATCATTGACATTACTGGACAATCTGCATTAGGGAAATACTCAAATGCAATTTGCTGTTTCAAGCTTTAGGCTGCAGAGAAGGGATTGGGTTTATTGTTTGGAGGCTCAGTGAACATCACATTAAAAGGACGATCTTTTAAACAGCCAACACATCTGGTTGTTCAACTTTAGATATCCAATGCTTTACCTGGAATCTTCAGCCACCTAAAGAGGGAAAAGCAAGGCATGGTGTCATTTCACACTCCAAGCTTCTATAAGAAAGGCTGGTATCTATTTTGTACCTTTCACACCACACAACATATTTTGCAACAAAAAGAGTTATTATTGAATGTTGCAAAGTCCTCCACATTAACACTGGCAGACTTGTATCGAAATGGGCAAGCTATCTGACAGATGAATCAAACAACAACCTGACATAGCTCCCAGACTTCTCCATCGCCATTCCAGTACATCCTGTCCCACCAGTATGACAGGCACAAGAGATGGCAGGGCAGCACAGTTGTCTATCGTCACAAGCCCATTCTAGTGTTCAACATGGATTTGTTCCCCATAAAGTTTCAAGATACCAGAACAAGCATGGCAAGGAAACCTGATTACAGCCTACCACCCTCAAGATGCACTGACAGGAAAACTTCCAAACCAGCAACTTATCACTAAGTAAGGACAGAAGCAGCAGATACATGAAAATATCACTCCTGCAGATCCCCTCCAACCAGCAGGCCTTCGTGATCTGGATTTTTGTTTTATTCAAAGACTGTGAGCTTCACTGGCTGGTCCAGCATTTATTGCCAATCCCTAATTGCTCGAGAAGGTGATGAGCTGTCTCCTTGAATGGCTACAGTCCGTGTGATGAAGGTACACCCACTGTACTGTTACAGAGGATGTTCCAGTATTTTGACCTAGAGATAATGAAGAAACAGCAATATATTTCCAAGTCAGGGTGGTGGTGGTGTACTATGTATTCTGCAGTAATCATGGTTTTGGAACTTTCTGTCAAAGGAGCCTTGATGAGTTCCTGCAATGCTTCTTGTGGATCACAGATACTGCTGCAACTGAGTGTCAATGGCAGGGGGAGTGAATGGAGCGTCAATCAAGCAGGTTGCTTTGTCTGGAATGGTCTCAAACTCATCCAAAGAGTATTCCATCACACTCCTGGCTTGGGCCTTGTAGATTGTAGATAGGCTTTTGGGAATCAGGAGATGAGTTATTCACTGCAGGATCCCTAGCCTATGACCTGCTCTTGTAACCATAATTTTGGTACAGCTAGTGCAGTTGATTTTCTGGTCAATGGTAATCCCAGGTTGTTGATCATGGGGAATACAGCAATGGTAATGCCATAAAATATCATGGAGCAATGGTTTGATTCACTCTTATTGCAGATGGTCATTCTCTGGCACCTAGTTGACATGAATGTTACTTGCCATTCCCAGCCCAAGCCTGGATATTGCCTGTGTCTTGCTGCTTTTGGACATGGATTGCTCCAGTATTCAAGGAGTCACAAATGGCACTGAACATTATGCAAAACATTCCCACTTCTGACTTTTTGATGCAAGGAAAGTTTATTTATTAGTCACAAGTAGATTTACACCAGCACAAGTAGATTTACACCATAGTGAAAATCCCCCAGTCACCACACTCCAGCGCCTGTTTAGGTACATGGAGAATTTAGCATAGTCAATCCACCTAATGTGGACATCTTTGGATTGTGGGAGGAAATCGGAGCACCTGGGAGGAAACCCATGCAGACACGGGGAGAACATGCAGACTACACACAGACAGTGACCCAAGCTGGGAATCGAACCCAGGTCCCTGGCGTTATGAGGCAGCAGTGCTAACCACTGTGCTGCCATTAATGACCCAGCTAACGATGGTCGGGCATAAGAAACTACCCTAAGTTATTCTGCAGTGATGTCCTGGACACATCACTGGGCAAATGCCAGTTTAGTAGCTGTACAGATAAGGGGCACGGCACATTTTGGAACACAGTATTCAGTACTATTGCTATCATATTGTCAGGGCCCAAAGCCTTGGATTTATACAGCTGATTAAGAGAATTTGTGACTTGATCTGGTTACTTGAAGGGTAAAGTTGTGATCAGTTAAAAGGCTGACACTTTGACCATATTGTGCCTTTAAGAGATGTATTTGTCAGATTTTTGCGCAGAATCTGTTGTAGTAGTTTGTGTTTTACTATAGGAGCCACTCTGTCTGGATCCAGCAGCACAGTATCGTTCCTGCAACAGCATAATTGATTTTAATTGTTACAATGTTTGTTTTAATCTGGGCTAATGCAGGATTCTGTTGTTTTGTGTTTTCCTCTGGGATATTGCAGAATAATTGCTTGATTCGGTTGATTGACAGCTATGGTTTTATGTTTTCATACAATTAGGCTTTCACAGAAAACTCAAGGCAGTCTGCTTTTTGGGATCTTTAAATAAGAGGTTGGTTTCACCATAACTCTTGCCCTGTCTGAAGTGGCAACTGCAATCTGCTAAGAATCTGCCTCTACTATCTAGATTCTACTATCTGGGGTTGGAGCTCTCTCTGGAAGTTGCTCCATGAGAATAAGGCAAGTGTCCGTCTGCATCACTCTCCAGAGGTGTTTAAAGGCCAGAAATCAGGTAGTCACAGAAGCATATTTGGTTTTTTTATGCTAACTGGTTCTAAAGAAGGGATTTATGTCTATGGGGGATACTGCTAAATTGGAACAACAGAAATAGCTAGCTATTAGGAATTATGCTATGTCATATTTAAGTATTTTAATTGATAAATTATGAGAAAGCTCTGGTTGATAAAAATAGGGAAAATCCTAAAATATTCTATAAGTATATCAATGGGGAGAGGATAACCAAGAAAATAGTGGGGTCCAATCTATGCATGGAGTCAGAGGACAGAGTGTTGAATGAATACTTCACATCTGTCCTCACCCAAGGGAATGAAAGCAATGGTATGGAATTTAGGCAGAGAGAGACTGAGTTTCTTGAGTGAATTGACACAGGGAAGGATGAGATTTTGGCAGCCTTAAAAGTGGATAAATCTCCAGGTCCAGATGAACTGTGCCCTAGGCTGCTGTGGGAGGCAAGGCAAGAGATTGCAGGGGCTCTGATCCAAATTTTAAATTCCTCTCTAGCCACAGGGGAGGTGCCAGACTGGAGACTGATTCTGCTATTTAAGAAAGGTTGTAGAGATAAACCAGGGAACTACAAACCAGCGAGTCTCACGTCAGCAATAGAGAAACCATTAGAGAAACTTCTGAAGGAGGGCATCTATCTGCATTTGGACAGATAAAGCTTGATCAGGGATAATCAGCATGGCTTTGTCAGAGGGAGGTCATGCCTAATAAATGAGTAAATTTGGAGGTGGTTGCCAGGTGTAGACAAGAGTAGTGCAGTTGATGTAGTTTATATGGATTTCAGCAAAGCCATTGACAACATCCGACATGGGAGTCTTATAAACAAGGTAAATTCAAATGGGATACAGGGTAATTTGATAAAGTGGGTTCAAAATTGGTTCATTTGTAGGAGACAGAGGGGGATTACAGAAGGCCGCTTTAGTGACTGGAAGCCAGTGTCCAACCACAGGGATCTGTGTTGGGTCCCCTATTATTTTTCATTTATATAAATGACATTGCTGACTATGTGGAAGTAGGATTAGTAAGTTTGCGAATGACACAAAGATTGGACGGGTGGTTAACAGTGAGGCGGAGTGTTTTGAGCTACAGGAAGATATAGATGGAATGGTCAAATGGGCAGGTATGTGGCAGATGGAATTTAACCCTGAAAAGTGAGAGGTGATCCATTTTGGAAGGAGTAATTTGACAAGGAAGCATTCAATGAATGGTAGGGCACTAGGAAGTTCTGTGGAACAAAGTGACCTTGGCATGTTTCTCCACAGATCTCTGAAAGTGGAAGAGCATGTTGACAGGGTGATGAAAAAGATATATGAGACACTTGCCTTTATCAGTCAAGGCATAGATTACAAAAGCAGGGAAATCATATTGGAGTTGCATAGAACTTTGCTGAGGCCACAGCTGGAGCACTGTGTGCAGTTCTGGTCGCCTCATTAATCGGAATGCTGAGGTTGCGCTGGAGGGGGTGCAGAGGAGATTCACCAGAATGTTGCCTGGAATGGGAACATTTAAGTTACGAAGAGAGGTTGCATAGGCTTGGTCTGTTTTTGTTGGAAGACTGAATGGTGACTTGATCAAGATGTTCAAGATTATGAGAGATATGGACAGAATGGATAAGGAGCAGCTACTCCCCTTAGTTGAAGTGTCAATCATGAGAGGACATAGGTTCAAGGTGAGGGGCTGGGGATTTAGGGGGATGTGAGGAAAAACTTTTTTACCCACAGGGTGGTGACGGTCTGAAATGCACTGCCTGGGAGGGTGGTGGAGGCAGGTTGTCTCACATCATTTAAAAATCTGATTGAGCACTTGGCACATCAAAACATTCAGGGCTATAGTCCAAGTGGTGGCAGATGGGATTAGGTGGGAATTCAGGTGTTTTTAATATGTCAGTGCAGATTCAATGGGCCAAAGGATCTCTTCTGCGCTGTATGATTCCGCACAGAAATTATGTATTGATTCCCTGTAGTCTTCATGGTATTTTTCTGCACACACAACACCGAGCTTATTCCAACTCATTGGTCTTGATATATAGATATGCCTTCAGTACCATGCCCAGGATAACCATCACAACCTGTCCTTTATATAAATGGAGTTGTGTTCTATTAGTTCAATTACTGGAGTTATCCTATAAGAACAAAGGGTAGGCCATTCACCCCTTCAAGTTTGCTCTGTCAGTTAATAAGATCACGGCTGATCTCATAATAGTCACATCTGCATCCACCTACCCAAGATAACCTATCAACTTCTTGCTCACCAAGGATTTATCCACCCTTGCCTTAAAAATACTCAAAGATTGCTTCCACATGCTTTTCAGGTACAGAGTTTTAAAGATTCACAATCCTCAGTGCAAAAAGGTCACCTCATCTCAGTTTTAAATGGGCGACCCCCTATTTTTAAACAGTGACCAGATTTCTAGATTCTCTCAAGAGGAATCACCATTTTTGCATCCACCCTGTCAATATCCTTTAGGATCTCATATGTTTTAAACAAGTTGCCTCTCCCTTCTAAACCCTAGTGGATACAAGCCTAGTCTGTCCAAGCTTTCCAACCCATACTTCAATAACGTGATGAAGTTTCATCACAACTGACATCATTTTTGGTTTAAGACATTAAGAAAACTTAACCAAATAATGAAACTAATTATTTATATATTGACACAAAACTTCTTCCATTAGGCCATCAAAAGGAAAGAAATAAAAATTGTAATTAAAACGTTCAACTGCTCTTTTTTAAGTAACTGTTGTAAACAGTGTTTCTTTTCTTTGACTATGTCTTACCACCACAGGAACCATACACGTCTCAATTATTTTTCAGAGGCTCCAATACTGAAAATCAAACAAGTTTTCATCTCCTCCTTATTGTAGAAATCAGTTACCAAGTCCTCTTTGAATTAAGTAACATTTAACCACATTCAAAAATGAAATTTTCCATTCCACAGATAACTGATACAAAAGAGAACCTATAGTTACTTCAAGTAGCTCAGTTCCTCCTGATCTTGCAGGCAACCATTTAATCTCAGTGTGTGTCATTTGGACAAATGTTCCTTTAAAAAGGCCTCATCATGACCAATGACTGAATTTAAAACTATAACCAGACTAAACCTGTTCATTTGCTACAATTCCTCTTTTCAAGTAGTTAATTCCCTTTTTAAATGACTCCCATATATAGTGTGGGTTGAGGCCGAAAATTCCACTTTTGGCCACCTGTTAAAAGATGCATTCTAATTTCCTCTTTAATAATTGAAGTAGGGAAAGGGTGAAATGCATTTTGTACCCTGAAGGAAGGAAAGAGTTAATGAATTTTGTACCTAGAATATGTCACAAACATAACCCTTCATCATGACTGATCTTCTCAAGCTTGTACTGCTCCTGGCATTAATATAAGTTATTTGTTCATGTCTTACATGCTTTAACTTTCATTTTTATAAAGACAGATAGTTTAATGTGGCTGTTATTTTGTAGACGTTGCAACTCTTACCTACTTGTGTCAGTTGGACATCGTTACACAGATGGTAGTTTACGATACCAGCTTTTGACAGCTGCGGATGGCAGATCGCGATACCAACTTTTAACAGGAAGAATCCTGCTGAGACAGTCGTGATCACACAACTAACTTCAAAGACAGGGATGCCGGTACTGCTGCAGAAGGATTTTGAATTGTGGCCAGATTAAACCCGTGTCATGACTGCAGCTGCCAGCTGGACTGTAAATTGTGATTAAATCTGGGGCTATCTCACGACCAAGGAAGGAAGACCCGGAGTTCTGGCCAGAATGGGAAACCCGTGTTGTGACTGACACTAAGACTCATGATGTATAAATGCCCACTTGTGTTTGTGTTCTATGAGAAGTCTGGTAGTCCCTGCTTCTCCCAAAACTCTGGAATAAACGCTGGAGTTTTGAAATAAAAACCACTGTATTTTGACTCACTAACAGTCTCAGAGGTATTATTTTACCTACAATAATTCTTAATGTTAAAATTTGCATCCTTCTGAGACCACCATACACAAAAGAAATGACCAACCTAACCACAATTCTTTAGAACAAAAAAATCCATCAAATAATGACCCTTGAAGTTTCTCAACGCTAGTGAAAAAAAATTCATCTTCTCAAATCTCTCTGGTAACATTTAATGCTTACATTTCAGTGCAGTTACATGCTCAAGTTTGCAATGGGGTTTGAACCTAACCCAAGAGGCTGGATTACCTCTTTTCAAAAGAACCAAGCTAGCACAAGATAATGACAACAGTCATCTTAACTTTCCCCTATAAATGTTGACAAACAATAGTACACGGTCAGTTATTTAGCATAAACATACATTTATAATTTCGTACATCATAAAACTATAGACTGAGATTTGCAATTGGCAAATCTTACTGACAGAAGTCAAATGTTTTACCGAATTTAAAAGCTGTGAAGAAAACTCATCCTCCTTTTATACATACAGGTAACAGAGAGCAACATAGTCAATGTAGGGAAAACGGACCTTCAAAAAGCTTTTGACAAAGCGCCACAGAACCGAGAACAGAAAAATCAGGACTCATGGAATAAAAGGGACAAAGGTATGAAATTGACTGAGTGACACAAAAGGGAGTCTTGGAGCATGGTTCTGGCAGAAAATTTATAGTGAGGTTCCCGAAGTGGCAATATTTGAACTGCCTGCTCTTCCTGATGCATTTTGATGATCTTGATTTTGGTGTGGAGGGTACAATTTCAAAATGTGCAGATAACAGAAAACTTGGAGGGGCTGTTAACTTTGAGGATAGAGTTAAACTGTGAGGGAGATAGAGTTAAACTTCAATAGGAGCTTTGTGGAGGGTAGCGTTAAAGTGCCAAAAGGATAGGGTTGAATTTCAATTGGACATAGACAGGTTAGTGAAATGGACAGGCTTGTGGCAGACAAATTTAATATAAACAAGGGTGAAGTGATTCCTTTTGATAGGAAGAACAAGGAGAGAAAATATGAAATAAAGGGCTCAAGTAAGTGAAGGAGTAGAAGGTTCTGGGTGTATATGTGTACATGCAAGGTTACAGGACAGGTTGAGTGGTTAAAGCATACAAAGTCCTGCACTTTATAAATCTGGACTTTGGGTTCTGTGACTTGTATGAGAACAAAAAAATACAAGGAATTTACCAAAAATGTGTATAAAACAATAGCCCAGCCTCAACTGGAGGACTGCATCCAATTCTGGGCATCACACTTTGGAAGCACGTGAAGGCATTATTAGAGAAGGTGCAAAAACAAAAAATCCATGAGAGCAGTTCCCAATATGAGGAACTTTAGTTACATGGGTAATTTGGAGAAGCTGTAATATTTTGTTCAGAGAAAGTCAAGAGTAGATTTGATAGAATGTTCAAAACGATGAGGAGTCGAGACGGTAGATAGTGACAAACCATTCCGAGTGATAAAAGAATTGAGAACCAGAGGACACCGATTGTCGAAAGAAGCAATGGCGATACCAGTAATTGTTTTTTTTTTAAATGCAGCAAATGTATAACATTTGAAGACCCTGCCTGACAGTGTGGTGAAGGCAAATTCAACAGTGATTTTTTAAAGAGAATTTAATCATTATCCAAGGAAACATTTTCAGGGCTATGACGGAAAAGGGGAGAGGCTTTTGGGTGAATTGCTCTTGCACTGCTGCAGTCCATGTGGCATAGATACACTCAGTGATGTTAGCAAGGGAGTTCCAAGATTTTGACCAGCAACAATGAAGAGACAGCTATATAACACCATTTCAGGTTGGTGTGAGGCTTGACGGAGAACTTGAAGATGTTGCTGCGTCTCTGCACCACCATCTTTTTAGACAGTAGAGGTCATGGGCTTGGGAAAGGTTGTTGAAGGATGTGTGGCACGTTGCTGAAGTGTATCTTGTATGCAATATACTGCCAGCAGTATGTATCAGTGATGGAGGAAGCGAATGATTAGGGTGCTGGATGGAGTGCCGATGATGTCGAGCTTCCTGAGTGCGGCTGGGGCGGGACTCATCCAAGCAAGTGGAGTATATTCCATCACACTCCCGAGCTGTCTTGATAGATGGTGGACTGGCTTTGGAGGATCAGGTGGTGAGTTACTTGGAACAGAATACCCAACTTCTGACCTGTTTTTATAGCCATGATATTTAAATGGCTGATCCAGTTAAGTATCTGGTCAATGGTAGCTCCTACCTTCCCTCTCATAGATGTTGATGGTGAGAGATTTAGCAAGAGTTTTAGATGAATGAGAGGGGATCTCATAGAAACTTTTAAAATTCTAAGAGGATTAGACAGGATAGATTCAGCAAAAATGTTCCCAATGGTGGTGAGTCCAGAACTAGGGATAATAGTTTGACGATAAGGGGCAAACCTTTTAGGACTGAGGTGAAGAGAAATTTCTTCACCCAGAGAGTGGTAAATCTGTGGAATTCACTACCACAGGAAGTAATTGAGGCTAAAACGTTGTGTAATTTCAAGAAATTAAATATAGTTCTTAGAACTAAAGGGAAGGTGGGATGAGGATTTTGAATTTGAAGATCAGCCGTGATCAAAATGAACGGCAGGGCAGGCTTGAAGGGGCAAATGGCCTGCTCCTGCTTCTAGTTTCTATGTTTCTAATAGTAAGGCCGTTAAATGTCAAAAGGATATAGTCATTGCCTGGCACTTGGGTGACAAATGTTACTTATCGCTTATTAGCCAAAGCTCAAATGTTATCCAGATCTTGCTTCATACAGGCACACACTGTTTCAGTATCTGACAAGTCACAGATAGTACCAAACACTGCAATTAACAGTAAACATCTGCACTTCTAACCTTATGATGGAGGTTGGGTCATTGATGTAACAGCTGAAGCTGACTGGGTCTAGGACACTGTCCTGATAACAAATGGCATTGCCCTGGAGTTGAAATGATTGGCCTCCAACAACCACAACCATCTTCCTTTGTTCTAGGTATGACTACACCCCAAATCCCATTGGCTTCAATTTTGCTAGGGCTCCATGATGCCACTGTCAGTCAAATGCTGCCTCCATATCAAGGTTAGTTCATCTCACTTTACCTTACCAAAAGGAGTGTCAGTGAGCAGGTTATTGTTGAGTAATATAATTTAGTAGCAACAGACAACACCTTTTGGCACTTTGCTAATGATCGACAGTATTCTGATGCTGAAGTAGCAATTGGCCCAATTGGATTTCTCTATATTTTGTGGACAAGACAAAACTGGACAATTTTCTACATCAAGTAGATGCCAGTGCAGTGGCTATACTGGAACTGCCTGGCTATGCACTGTTACAGCATCAGCACAAGTCTTCAGGACTATTGTCAAGATGTTGTCAGGACACACAACCTTTATCGTATCCAGCATCTTCATCCATTTCTTGACACCTAATGGTATAAATCAAATTGATTAACTGCGCACATCAGTGATGATGAGCACCTCAGGAAGAGGCTATGATTAATCATTCACTCTGCATATCTGCTTGAAGATGGTTGCAGACACTTCAGTCTTGTCCTGTTCAGTGATGTGCTGGCCTCCCCCACCTTGTTAAGCCACCTCTTCCAGTTGCATTTTTAATTGTCCACCTCCATTCATGACTGGCTGTGGCAAACTGAAGTAGTTAGATCTGACCCATTGGTTGTGGGATCACTTAGCTTTGTCTATCACAGACTGCTTATCATGCACTTCATTCTGTTATAGTTTCACCGGTTTGCACGTCAATTTTAGATGCCCCCTGGCACTGCTTGTTCAGCTCATTTGGCTAATTTATTAGTTATTTGAGGAAGCAATAAGCAAGGTGGATTGAGGGGAACTCGGATGTGGCATACTTGGATTTCTAAAGGCATTTAACACGATGACACATCAAAGATCACTTCACAAAATAAGAGTTCGTGGTGGTAGCATATCAGCATGTGTGTAGGAAGCAGAAAGCAAGGATAAATGGGTCATTTTCAGGATGGTACTCTAACTAACTGGACGAGTGTCGCAGGGATCAGTGCTTGGGCCTCAACTATTTACAAGCTAAATAAATGACTTAGATAAAAGAGATCAAATATGTGCTAGCTAAATTTGCTGATAGGAAAGTATGTTGTCAAGAGGACATAACCAATTCAAATCTCTTTGTGAACTCTTATAAGATGAGCAAAAATTTGACAAAATGGAGTATAATGTGGGAAAATGTGAGGTTGAACATTTTGGTAGGAAGGACAGAAAAGCACAATATTATGGAGAGAGATTATAAAGTTCAGTGGTACAAAAGGTCCTGGTGTGTCCTGCTACATTCAAAGTTAGTATGCAAGTACTGCAAGTGATCAGGAAGGCAAATGGAAGGTTGGCATTTATTGCAAAAGCAAAAGAGTATAAAAGAAAGTGTTGCTACAGTTGTACTGGGCCTTAGTGGGACCATAAGTGTAGTATTGTAGTCTGATTGGTATTTATAAAGGCACAAGCAAAGTGAAGAGACCAGCAAAGGCTGATGGTTATAAGGGCTCTGTATCAGGCTAATGACTGTGGAAGCAGCAAAGAACAGTATGTACCCCCGCCCCCTCACCCAGACTCAAAACATTGGCTCTATTCTCTCTCCAGATTTTCCAGCATTTTTTGTTTTTTGTTTCAGATTCCAGCACCCCAGTATTTCGCTTTCATATAGATAGCCTGCATAGTTTGTTTGCTACTTGTGAGATCTCAGAGGAAACTGTGACTGACAGCTGACCTCTGTTTTGTTCAGAAGAATTTGCACAATTCATGAGAATGAATGGGGTAAAACACACTAATGTTCCAATGTGTCACCCTGTTTCCAATGCAGTAGCAGAGCACCGTGTAAAATTGTTAAATAGGCTCTCGTAAAGCAAATGTTAGAGACAAATCCAAAGAAAAATCAGTTTTCATTGGATCACAGGGCAGCAAGATTTTAATTTACTGATTATAATACACCACACATTAATATGGGCAGAATGCCAGTGGAATTGGACCTCCCTGATCCTCGCACGTTAGGCGTAGACTAAAATCATGAATAGGTCACTGAGATAGTAGGACGGCGGCGCGGGCTCGTTGGGCCGAAGGGCCTGTTTCCCGTGCTGTGTTGTTCTTTGTTCTTGTTCTTTGAATTGTTTCTTAAAAGACATCCCCTCTTGTGGCTACGTGTGAATGTATGTACATATGGCAAAACTGGATTAAACTAGTTCTGTTACTGAGAGCCATGCTATCCACATGAACGAGTTTGTCTGTAAACATATGACAGTTAGATGGCTTGTAGCTTAAATTTTCAAACTTAAAGATGAATTATGTGGCCAGATTGTTTATACTATTTTTCCATTGTTTACCAGCAGAAATATTCTAGAAATATAAATGAGATTGGAAAATTTTGTGTCGATACATCTCAGCAAAATGGTATACACCGACATAATTTCAAGTGTAATTTTCCAATTACATCCCAAGTGGAATTGGTACTCTTACACAGTTAATGAAATACGATCTTGCATCCTAGACACATTAAATACAGAGGTGGTGATGTTCATTATTAATAGCGTGCATCTATATGATGGACCTGAATTGGCAAAATGGTAATGTCAAGTTTGGGTTGAACCTCATTAATTAAATTGCCTTTTGTTTAGGCACTGTATTATACAAAAGTTTTGAGAAAAAAGTTTTCATCTAAAAATGTGCTAGTCTTTCAATTAAGGAAAAAAAACAACATCCAGTTAATTTTGCATATGTATTTGTAAAGTCTTATCACGTAGGAAGACTTGTACCAGCAGCTTCGGTAAAGGTTCAATTGTTGTTGCTACTGACTTTCGTACATGCAGAGAATAATTCAGGAAGTATATAATTGGCAACAAACCTAGATTTTTTTGAGTAAGACATCAATGTAACATAGTTACTGCAAGTTTTCACTATCGTGGATGTAGGACATTAGAAAGTTGTACATAATTCTATACCAAAAAGATGTATATTTATTATATAACTTGAAGGGCAATGCCATACGCGTTCATTGAGCATATCTTTGATAACAGATTAGATTTATTTCTGCTTCTAAACACAACAGGGCTACTTCAATAACCAAAAGTATGATCAAGCATCTCTTGGCTTTAAACAATAGTTTGATGGGCAAGAAGTCTGAGCATGATATGTCAAATAACAAAGAACATAAGAAATAGGAGCAGGAGTAGGCCATCTAGCCCTTCGAGCCTGCCCCGCCATTCAATAAGATCATGGCTGAGCTGTCGCTGCTCAGTTCCACTTTCCCGCCCTCTCCCCATAACCCTTAATCCACTCTCTTATCAAAAACCCATCAACCCGCGTCTTAAAAATATTTAGTGGGGCAGCCTCCACCACTACAACGAGCAGAGAATTCCAGAGATTCACCACCCTTTGAGTGAAGAAGTTCCTCCTCAACTCCGTTCTAAACCGCCCCCCTTTTATCTTGAGGCTGTGCCTCCTAGTCCTACTGTCTTTTTTGAGCGGGAAGAGTCTCTCCACCTCTATCCTATCCATCCCATTCATCATCTTATACGTCTCAATGAGATCTCCCCTCATTCTTCTAAACTCTAACGAGTACAAGCCCAGTTTATTCAGCCTCTCCTCATAGCTCAACCCCCTCAACTCTGGTATCAGCCTAGTAAACCTCCTCTGCACTCCCTCCAAGGCCAAAATATCTTTGCGCAGGTGCGGCGCCCAAAACTGCACACAGTACTCCAGCTGCGGCCTCACCAATGCCCTATACAGCTGCAGCAAGACCTCCCTACTTTTATATTCAATCCCCCTTGCAACTTTATAAGACCCCTGTCAGGCCTCATTTGGAGTACTGTGCGCAGTTCTGGTCGCCTCACTGTAGGAAAGACGTAGAAGCTATTGAAAGGGTACAGAGGAGATTTACAAGGATGTTGCCTGGACTGGGAGGCATGCCTTATGAAGTTAGGTTGAGGGAACTGGGTCTCTTTTCCCTGGAGAGACGTAGGTTGAGAGGCGACCTGATAGAGGTTTATAAAATGTTGAGAGGAATAGATAGGGTGGATTCTCAGAGGCTATTTCCCCGGGTTGAAATGGTCGCTACGAGAGGACACAGGTTTAAGGTGCGGGGAGGAAAGTACAGAAGTGATGTTAGGGGTAAGTTTTTCACTCAGAGGGTGGTGAGTGAATGGAATCGGCTGCCGTCAGTGGTGGTGGAGGCGAACTCGCTGGGGTCTTTTAAAAGACTTCTGGATGAGTATATGGGGTTTTATGGGATTGGGGGTTATAGATAGGTGTTGATGTGATCGGCGCAACTCGTGGGCTGAAGGGCCTGTTTGTGCTGTAGTGTTCTATGTTCTATGAAGGCCAGCATCCCATTCGCCTTCCTGACCACCTGCTGCACCTGCAAGCTGGGTTTTTGCGACTCATGCACAAGGACCCCAAGGTCCCTCTGCACCGACGCCTGCTGCAGTTTTTCGCCCCGTAAGTAATAGTCCTTCCTACCATTCTTCCTACCAAAGTGGACCACCTCACACTTGCCAACATTAAATTCCATCTGCCATTTCCTGGCCCATTCGCCAACAACCCAGCACGGGAAACAGGCCCTTCGGCCCAACGAGCCCGTGCCGCCGCATCACCCTACACCTATTCTACCCTGCATGTCTACGAATGGAACCCCTAACCTAGCCAGATTCAGGGGAGAATAGTGTCAATTTGGTAAAACCAATCAGCCTAAGAGCACATCTTTGGGGTGTGGGAGGAAACCGGAGCGCCCGGAGGAAACCCACGCAACCACAGGGAGAATGCGCAAACTCCCACAGACACAGGCCCAAGTCCATGTATCTGCACAGCTAGCAGTGCTAGTCACCGAGCTGTTGCGGCGCCCGTCTACCGGTCCAGGATCAAGCACACACACCGACACGAAGTACTAGGCCACTCCCGGAACTTCCAAGAGCAGCCCACGCACGACCCACCGTGTGCATGCCCCTCGTTTGACACGAGGTGGACCTCCACCTGCGGAATAAAAAGACAAAAACGTTAATCTTACAAGCCTGCTTTTCCGGTGTCTCCCGAGGTTCTAACCTTATTTAATAGCCCCTACCATAACCCTCCATCCTCGTTTTACTCATGTGTCTATCTAACTGAACCTTAAACGAGTCTAACGTTCCTGCCTCCACCACCCTACTCGGTAGCGCGTTCCATACCCCCACAACTCTCTGCGTAAAGAACCTTCCTCTCACTTCCAAATTATACCTCTCCCCCCTCACCCTTAAATCATGGCCTCTTGTGTTTGTACCCAGTCTAGGGAGCAGTCTCTCACTATTAACTCTATCTATTCCCTTCAGTATCTTATATACCTCTATCATGTCCCCCCTCAATCTCCGTCTTTCCAAGGAGAAAAGTCCCAGTTTCTCTAACCTTTCCTCGTAACCCAGCCCTTCCATGCGAGGCAACATCCTGGTAAACCTCCTCTGCACCCTTTCCAGAGACTCCATGTCCTTCCGGTAGTAAGGTGAGCAGAACTGGACGCAGTACTCCAAATGCGGTCTAACCAACGTTCTGTACAACTGAAGCATTAGACGGCAGCTTTTATACTCTATACCCCTTCCTATAAAGGCTAACATTCCATACGCCTTCCTAACAACCTTCTCCACTTGTGACGCAACCTTCATGGATTTGTGAACCTGCACTCCCAGGTCCCTCTGTATGTCTATACTCCTAATCTGTCTACCTTCTATCACATAGCTCCTCTCTGCATTATTCCTTCCAAAATGCATCACCTCGCATTTGTCAGGATTAAATTCCATCTGCCACCTATCTGCCCAATGCACCAACCTATCTATATCCTGTTGTATCACCTGACAATCCAGTTCAGTACCCGCCAACCCTACCATCTTGGTGTCATCAGCAAACTTGCTGATCACACCACCTACGCTCTCTTCCAAGTCATTTATGTATACTACAAAGAGGAGAGGTCCCAGTACTGAGCCCTGCGGTCACTGGCCTCCAGCCCGACAAGGTCCCCTCCACAACTACCCTCTGTCTCCTATTACCCAGCCAGTTCTCAATCCACCTAGCTACCTGGCCTCGTATCCCATGCGCCTTAACCTTTTCTACCAGCCTACCATGAGGGACTTTGTCAAACGCCTTACTGAAATCCATATAGATGACATCAACGGCTCTCCCATCGTCAACCGTTTTTGTCACCTCCTCAAAGAATTCCACCAGATTCGTAAGGCAAGACCTCCCTCCAACAAAGCCATGTTGCGTATCCCTAATCAGATCGCAACGCTCCAAATGCTCATACATCCTACTCCTCAGTATTTTTTCCATTAATTTCCCTACCACCGATGTCAAACTCACCGGTCGAAGAAGCATAAAAGTTTAGATAGAAATGCATTAACACAAGTCAGGATTTTAACCCTGCTGCAAATGGTGTCAAAATGCTATACTCACATACTCTTTCAAATTTACAATTCTTTTGCAATGATACAATTTTGCTGCATTTTAAAGGAGGAAGTGAATCAGATCTGAAAAGATATCCAGCAGGATGGCTGAATGATAGCATCCAATGACAAATACATTTACCAAGCATATGAAAAAATACATCATAAAATCAATATATTTAAAAAAGCTAAAGACAATTTATATGTTGAATATTTTCTAATACTTGTGGAATTTCCAGGATTTTTTTTCAAAGAACAAGTACTTGCCAACTAAATGGACTTCAGTTCTCTCCCAGAGTGCCTTCATGCTTCCAATAACAAAACAAAGTTACAAGCTGCATCAACTTTCCATTCACAAAAACTTGAAAAACCTGCCAAGAAAGTTCTTAAAATGTCAGCTATTCTGGCAAACAGCAACTAATATTCCTGCAGCTGATATCAACCTACTATTCAGATGGATGGAATCACAGGACATATACAAAATAAAAACAGTACCTCATCAGCACCTAACAGCTGAGATTCTGAAGTCAACCAAACCTGCATAAAACATGGACAGTCCATCCACTATTTCCATAAATGAATGGCAAGGAAAGATCCAAATTTCAACTGCAACCATGATTCCAATCATTACAACATGATCTCCACCTGCCCACTAAGATCTACTGCAGAAGGATCATTTTTCTCCATTCAGTATCTCAGAAGGGGTTAGTAAAGGAATCAAGGACAGGAAAATGGACACAAGATGGACGGATAATCAAAAGAGACATCTCATTGTAAGCCTACCACACTAAAGTACAAATCTATTGACAGGTTTAGTTGAGAGAAGAATGTTAGTCTACCAGAAGAACTCCTTTATCTTGTTCAAGTAGCAATATTTTCTATCTTCATCTGAACAGCCTTCAATGTAATGACTCATTAGATTTAGAACCCAAGCTTTCATTGTAGAGTGGGTCAAATCTACATTACAAACCAAGAATGTAGAAATGAAAGAACAAGCAATAGCTTCCTTTGATTTTAAAAACACACCAAATATCACAATCTTTACATGAGGTAAACTTGCTAAACTTTCAACATATAGGAATGAATTAGAATCAACAAACTTGTACTTAACTAAGACAGATTTCTCATTAAGCACGAGTTGAAGTTTGATTAGAGACTCTTTCAGAAATAGTTTTGTATTTCTTTCCTAAAGCGTTAATAAACAGTAAGTTAGGACCAAGCCAAATACTGTTATTGAATTCTGGATCAAGTGTTGAGGGCAATAAGTGTAATATAAAGTAAAGATGTTTAGAATTAAGTTGGCTAGAAACCAGGTTCAAGGAATCTAAATTAGAAGACCCTATAAGTACCAGGATCCATGGGAAAGAAAGACCCATACTTGATGAATTTATATTATTTTATTAGTCAAAGCATGGGATGATACAAATGTCCAATAAACCATGTCAGTTTGCATTTTACATTAGTAATTTAGCTAACATGTTTATTCCTTGGCAAGAATTCTTTAGCTCTGAGGTTTTGCATAGGAGTCCAAATCCCTACAACTAGCAAGCAATGTTATTATCATGTACTAATTCTTGTTTACAGATGCAGGTATAATAAATTTAGGTGCATGAAGTAATCAAGCAGTGTGACAGCTTTCACCATCCAAGCTAAGAGAAACAACCAATACATTTTTCAACGTGCAATGCATGATCAGGATTACTCATTAGCCATGCCCTACACTAGCCCTGACTGAGCAGCGAATAAAACTCAGACTTTAGCCACAAGAAACTCATTATGCTTATGAGAACAGTTATCAAATCATTTAGACATAATAGAAAACAAATACTGAAAAGAGGAGCAAAATTTAACAGTTGCCTCTTTGCTGCCTCAATAATGGGCAATTTGTTACTTTTTTCCTAATCTTTATTGTAACAGTATGAACTTTTATTCTTCGTAATTACCAATGGTCAGGGCAGGAGAGTGGAGGGGGAATGCACAAAAGACCAGAATAGTGATGGGCCGACAATTTACACTAGTGAATGGCCTGCACAGGTGGCCCTCCATCATCTGTGTGGGCCACAAGATTGAAATCAGGCATGTGCATTAACCATGACCCCATAAATAAGGCTGAATATATTTAATACATACAAATATTTAATTGAGTTATAGAAAATGCTTAATCATTCATACATTAATCAAACATTTATCAACTTCAAATGGTTAAAAAATATATTTATGCTTTGAATAGACAGAGGGAGTGCACAGCTTTAACAGTCAAAGTCCTCACTTCATATGCCCTTGCTATCGTGCATCACTTTAGTCATAAATGGTAGGGGAAAATGTGGATGGAAACGAAGGGAATCTGGCAACCCGGCAGATGGGCAACGGTCAACAAAATGTCTCACAGGCCACATTCAGAATCCTGATGGGCTGCATGGGCCACAGGCTGCCCACCACTGCACTAGAATCATGAAACAAGAGTTCAGACAGGCCGTTTGACAGTTATAGGTCACAGATCCAGAAGAGGAAGACCATGAAATGATTTAAATATACTGAAAATTTTAAATTTGAGACCAGGGGCCAACGTAAGTCAAGCACAGTGATCTGAATTTGAGACTAAATAGGATACGGGCAGTATAGCTTTCAAGTATTTCGAGGCTGAGAGATATTTTTCTCCAATTCAAGGTGTAATTTGAACAGCTTTTTTTTTCAACCTGACAAATGGTGCACCAAGATCTCAAAATACTAACCTGAATCTGATGACTTCTGTTGCATCCAGATTTCCTCTGTGGCAGTAGAAAAGAGTGAGGAACCTCTCCAGGCAGTCAACTCTGACCTAAAAAAAATCATAACTGTCAAGTAGTAGCTCTTCAGAATAAGAAGATAAGAAATGACAGGAGTAGGCCATATAGCACCTCCAGTCTATTCCACCATTCAAAACTATATTGTAGCTGAACTTTTACATCAACTTCATTTTCCCACCTTTTCCCCATAGCCTTGTTTTCTTGGGTGCCCAAAAATCTATTGACTTCCAACCTCAGACTCAACTGATCATCTACAGCTCTCTGGAATACAGAATTTCAGATTCACAATCCTCTTTGTGAAGCAATTTCTCATCATAAATCCTAAATGGCCAATAAAATTTAAACTCTATTTTGCTTGATTCCAAAAAAGACAAGAGATGAGTAATTTAAAGCTGCAAACCAAGAGATTATATTAATATAAATGGCTTGATTTTCCTATAAGTGTGATTTGAAATTAGTGAATACATAGAAAATGTCTATTGCTTGTGGCATAATAGAATCGCCTCCACTTCTTAGAAACAGTTAAGACATTTAATTTTGATCTCTTTCGATTACATAAAATGCAAATAAAATGCCACAAATATTCTTCAAATGAACACCAATCCTTTGGCTCATGGTACTGACCAAATTATCTTTGGCAGTGCAGAGTATTATTACCTACTGCCTTCACATGAGATCTTAAATTTAAAACACAGCAATTTTAAAGCCTGAACATATCCTTGATACGTATCCTTGATACCTTTTCATGTTTAAAAATGAGGTGGTTAAAGGCTGATTTGGGTGAGTGAGAAAAAAATGGCAGATTCCACCCAATTTTGAACACTTGGGTAAAGAAAACCCATTAGATTAGATTGCAACAATGTAATTTTGCCTCCGTAGGGATACAGAGCATTTTAATAAAATATCTAAACCGATGATCAGAAAAAATAGTTTCAGCCCCACCCAAAAAGTGCCTGCAGTTGCTTTTTAAATGAATATGAAACATTTGTTTTTATAGCAGACAGCATTTTGCAGAATATACCAAATTAACTGGTCTGAGATTGAAAATAAGCAAAAATTAAAAGCTAATGAAACAATATTCATACAAAATTCCACATTTAGCCAACTTCCCAAATAGTTACTGCCAACTTGAAAACAATCAGCCACATTAAAGTAATTCTCATGGTTCCATCAAAAAACTGTATTATATCTTTCTGTCTCAAGCCAAGTTCCTAAGAGACCTTGGCCTAGGTAGATTTCTATTAAGATTCTACTGTTTAGATCTTCAGATCCTGTACTTCCATAGTCTAAAGAAACAGAGAATTCAGAGGCTGAAAAAAACTCAACTGGACAAAAGCATGTATGGCAAAGAACACAAACCAGAGAAAGGTAAACTGAATGAGGATATTAAAATTGAAAGATCTTCTGAAGACAAAATGTGAAAATGGGAAGGAATTAGAAAGACATAAGCAGCTTTGAGGGTAAAATCTGAATGCAATTCTCAAGTAAGATCGGTGCTCTTCCTTGAATTATACCATTTCATATAGGAAAAAATAATTTCCACACATACTAATCCAGGTATGAACTTAAAATGGGCTTTCTGGTTCTTAATATCTATTGTTAACACACTACTGTGAAGTATACAACAAACAAAGACTCACCATAGACTCAGCTGATCAATTATGAAGCCCTCTCCAAGAAACAGTGAAACATCACAGAAGGAAACACAGTGAAAACAAACTGTCTGCCGTCCCCTTTTGCTTTTACAACTGTCAAACTTGCAAGGGTACCACTTGACAGAAGTCGGCTTGAAAAGAAGGGAAGGAGAAAGCTCAATGAAAAAAAAGGAGAACTTCTGCTTAGAGCAAATCAGATGAAGTGCAAATATTTGATACATGTAGAATATCACAGAGAAAGGAAATGAAAAGGAAATTGAATGGGATGGAAAGTAATAAACTGACTTCTCAGGGGATAGAATATGCACATAAAATTGAACAAATGGAATTCCCTACAAGCTGGTTCATCAAGCCTGCCCCACACCTCTAAGGCCAGAACATCCTGACTAAATACTCCACTTGACCCACATTAATCTAATGGATGAATAGGCAACACTGATGCTTTGGCTAAATCTATTCATTTTGCTTTAAAACCACAGTTCAGTTTTTATCTGACACGTTCTGAAATGTCAAGTTTAAATCATAATTAAAACAATCCATCAAGTGTGATTTTATTCCCAAATATTTCTTGTCAAGTTAAAATATTTCTATTATGTAATCAGGCATGCTTCTGTACTGGAAATTAATAACTACAGAAGTTCAGTAAATCATAAAACATAACCACACTGTATCAGCTTGTTGGCAATCTCCTCTTGGGTAATGAGATTTTAGGTCTAATATCCTTACTGGAAGTTCAAGTTTATAAGTTGAGCCAACCTTGTTTGAAGTGTCATGTTCAAATAAAACAAAGCTACTGCGTGCCTGTCCAACTGGTTGAAATGGATGTTAGACATTGTGGTGCTAACTGAACACAGAATTTTTCAGGTGTTCTGTCTAACATTCTTCCCTCAATCAATACCAAAAATAGATCAAGTGTGCATTTGTCTCATTTGTTGTGAAATCTTTTTGGTGGTACTTTAACAGCCACTAAATTCAAAACTATCAGCTGCATACTAAGCACTTGTTCTTGCAAGACACATTCAAGTGAAATGGAAACATTACAAACTAACAACATCCATCACTTACCACTAACAGCAACATGACATGTATCCTCATATTACTTCTGAGATTGTTTCTGTATTCTCAGTGAAGTACACTACCAGAAAAATTCATGTGAACTTTCAGATTTTTTAAAAATCACTTGTGATAATATTTGAAAACGTATTTGGAAAATTGAACCAACAGATGTGGACTCAATATGGGATGCAGGATACTTTTATTCCAAATCAATCTCTCTATTCCAATCACCCAGCAGATGTAGCGGTGGCTCTGGGGCAACCATAGGCTCATCTACTCAAGGATGTGGCCCAACTGCAAGGATTAGGCCAGCAGTAAGGTTTAAATCCACCATCAATTTTGCATTTGGAATGTTTGAATTTTCCCTTTAAATGTCCATGTATTGTATATGTTTGTACTAATCAGGTGAAGGAATCTTGGGTAAGATTCAGCTGCAGTTTAAATTACAACATCTCTATAACTGCTTGTTTTACAGGTCGTTGCGGTATACTCAAATCGGTCATTTTATTGTAATTGATCAACTTTTATTATGTTTGAAATTGGAATGTATGTTGCATTACTAGTCATTAAACTACTGTATCTTAAATGATCCAATCAAACCAGCTAGGATAAGAAACACAATTCAGAGAAATGTGCGTAATGCTTAGATCTTCTATCTCCCATTATTTAGACTGGCAGAGTGGTTAACACTGCTGTTTCACAGAGCCGAGAACCCTAGATCAATTCCAGCCTTGGGTGAATGTGTGGAGCTTGCATGTTCTCCCAGTGTCTGCATGGGTTACCTCCAGGTGCTCCAGTTTCATCCAAAAGTCCAAAGATATGAATTAGGTGGATTGGCCATTTTAAATTGCCCCTCAGTATTCCAAGATGTTTAGGTGAGGGGGATTAGCAGGGTAAATATGAGGTTACAAGCATAAGGTGGGGGAGAAGGCTGGGTGGATCCTCTGTCAGAGTGTTTCTGCAGACTTGATGGGCTGAATGGCCCCTTCTGAACAGTAGGGATTCTATGATTTAAATGATAAATCCTACTTCTAACTGAACGCAGCAGCTCCTAGCATCCTAACCAATTTTGTCTTTTCACAAAAGACTCAAATAGTTTTAGAACTGAGGATCTTCATTAGTAATTCCACCATGTGAATTGGGATTTCAATACTTCACAATTAATTTACTCACTGCAGTTGATACCCTTTATAGCCAGTCCCCAATTATAACTAATTTCAGTCATGAGGAAGCAATTATTAATTTATGCTCCATGACTTGATATTTATAAAATCTGCCATGTCACAATAAAAGCTGAACTTATGTTAGATGCTATATAGGAATGAAACCTATTTTAGAACATAAGAACATAAGAAATAGGAGCAGGAGTAGGCCATCTGGCCCTTCGAGCCTGCCCCGCCATTCAATAAGATCATGGCTGATCTGTCGTGGCTCAGTTCCACTTTCCCGCCCTCTCCCCATAACCCTTAATCCCCTCTCTTATCAAAAACCCATCAACCCGCTTCTTAAAAATATTTAGCGAGGCAGCCTCCACCACTTCAACGGGCAGAGAATTCCAGAGATTCACCACCCTTTGAGTGAAGAAGTTCCTCCTCAACTCCGTTCTGAACCGCCCCCCCTTTATCTTGAGGCTGTGCCCCCTAGTCCTACTGTCTTTTTTGAGCGGGAAGAGTCTTTCCACCTCTATCCTATCCATCCCATTCATCATCTTATACGTCTCAATGAGATCTCCCCTCATTCTTCTAAACTCTAACGAGTACAAGCCTACTTTATTCAGCCTCTCCTCATAGCTCAACCCCCTCAACTCCGGTATCAGCCTAGTAAACCTCCTCTGCACTCCCTCCAAGGCCAAAATATCCTTGCGCAGGTGCGGCGCCCAAAACTGCACACAGTACTCCAGCTGCGGCCTCACCAATGCCCTATACAGCTGCAGCAAGACCTCCCTACTTTTATATTCAATCCCCCTCGCTATGAAGGCCAGCATCCCATTCGCCTTCCTGACCACCTGCTGCACCTGCAAGCTGGGTTTTTGCGACTCATGCACAAGGACCCCGAGGTCCCTCTGCACCGTCGCCTGCTGCAGTTTTTCGCCCCGTAAGTAATAGTCCTTCCTACCATTCTTCCTACCAAAGTGGACCACCTCACACTTGCCAACATTAAATTCCATTTGCCATTTCCTGGCCCATTCGCCCAGCCTATCTAGATCCTTCTGCAGACTCTCCACACCCTCCGCACAATTTGCCTTTCCCCCAATCTTGGTGTCATCAGCAAATTTCGACACCCTACACTCGGTTCCCTCCTCCAGATCATCTATATAAATGGTAAATAGCTGAGGCCCCAGCACCGACCCCTGGGGCACCCCACTAGTCACCAACCGCCAATCCGAATAGCACCCATTGACCCCCACTCTCTGCCTCCTATTTGACAACCAATCCTCTATCCACGCTAACACCCTACCCCCAACTCCATGTCCTCTGACCTTCTGCAGTAACCTCTTGTGAGGTACCTTATCAAACGCCTTCTGAAAATCCAGAAAGACCACATCCACCGGCTCTCCTCTATCCACCGCCCTAGACACATCCTCATAGAACTCCAGTAAATTTGTCAGACACGACTTCCCTTTAATGAAACCGTGTTGCGTCTGCTCTATCAAGCAATTCCCTTCAAGATGCCTCGCAATTTCCTCCTTAATGACGGATTCTAACATTTTACCTACCACAGACGTTAAACTAACCGGCCTGTAATTCCCCGCCTTTTGCCTGGCACCCTTCTTAAACAACGGCGTAACATTAGCCGTTTTCCAATCCAATTTAAGTCTAATTTTATGCAGAAAATCATGAAGTGCTACTAGAGTATGCCAGTAACTCAAAAATAAAGATGTTATTTTATCGTCACGGTAAATACGAATGCAGAGTTTCTGATGGCAACATATTTATATCTAACCATAGAACAGGGAATAATAACATTTACTGCTCCGTCTTTTGGCTAAGATCAAGTGTCAGATCAAACCCAAGATGGGTGCAATGCCTTATCTTGTCAGCTTGGATCATGTTCGTCTCTCTTATGGAGGCCATGAATTGGATTCAATTGGTTTCGGAATTCAGTTTTTGGAGCAAGGAATGGATTTGGGTTTGCCTGCTCCATTCTGAGTATAGCTTTGTAACTTTAAGGATGGAGGAACAAATTTTTAAAAATACCACTTGCTTAAAGCCCAACTGTGTGTGAAATAGAAAACTTGATCCTTTCTTTGAAAGTTTCCTGCAATAATCTTTTCCAAGGAATATAGGGTGTCTCTATTTCCTCCCTTGTTCTCCAAGTGTTTAGCTTAAACCTGCAGCTGATGTAGAACATAGAACAACTACAGCACAAACAGGCCCTTTGGCCCACAAGTTGCACCGATCATATCCCTACCTACTGGCTTACCTATAACCCTCAATTATATTAAGTCCCATCTACTTATCCAGAAGTCTCTTAAAGGATCCTATCGAATTTGCCTCCACCACCACTGATGGCAGCCAATTCCACTCACCCACCACCCTCTGAGTGAAAAACTTACCCCTGACATCTCCGCTGTACCTACTCCGCAGCACTTCAAACCTGTGTCCTCTCGTAGCAACCATTTCAGCCCTAGGAAAAAGCCTCAGAATCCACCCGATATATACCTCTCATCATCTTATACACCTCTATCAGGTCACCTCTCATCCTTCGTCTCTCCAAGAACAAAAGACCGAGCTCCCTCAACCTATCCTCATAAGTCATGCCACCCAATCCAGGCAACATCCTTGTAAGTCTCCTCTGCACCCTTTCGATAGCTTCCACATCCCTCCTGTAATGAGGCGACCAGACTGAGCACTGTACTCCAAGTGGGGTCTAACCAGGGCCTTATAAAGCTGCAGCATTATCTCCCGACTCCTAAACTCAATCCCTCGATTGATGATATCCTTTTAATTCTGCATTCAAGTTGCTCTGAGCCAACTGGGTAGCAGAATCTACAGTTCAGGGAGGAGGCCATTTAGCCCATCAAGCCTGCACCAACAACAATATGTGGGGTTATGGCCCTATCCCCATAACCTCATATATATACCCACATAGTCCCCCTGACACTAAAGGGCAATTTATCATGGCCAATCAACCTAACCCACACATTTTTGGACTGAGGGGGGAAACTGAAGCACCTGCAGGGAAACCATGCAGACTCCACGCAGTGACCTGAGGCTGGAAATAAACCAAGGTCTCTGGCGTTGAGAGGCGACAGTGCTAAAAGCTTTGCCACCATGCTGCTGAAAAAGGTACAAAAATTGAGCTTCAAGTAGTACAGAAATTACTAGAAATGTCTACTGCTTTCTTTCGTTCCTCCATTCATCATATTCTTGATCTTGAAACATTGGAAATTTGACCAGCAGCCCATAAGTGCTGGGGGGAAAATTGGAAGGTACCAGCAATACAGACCTAGCTGTTGCCTAACGCACAGCTTCACTACAGCCAGCAAGTACGAGGGCTGGAATTGACTGAACTGCGCTGACAGTTATCTGTAGCAGTAAGAGGATCATGGAAGCAGCATCACAAATTTAATCATGGGATGGGATCAGCAGTCATGGACGCACCAACAATACATTTGAAATGGGATAACCTAATAATTGGTAGCTAAATGGCTATAGGTGCATGAGACAAAGGAGGGCATGTAGAAAGAAATGAGATGTTCACACAACAGAGACTGTGAAAGCAGCTAAATAGAGAAAGGCAAATCAAATGGGAAGCGCAACAAAATGGTGAAGCGTCAGTGGCCCAGAGGCTGGTGGAAGAAAAGAGATCAACATCAGTTGTGCCAAATACTGTATCAGTATGGTGTTTCATCACCAGGGAATGCATCCAAATCATCAAACCACATCCTTTGCCCCATCCTCAAATATAAACACACCCTACACTCCCAGTATTTGCTGCCACAAAGAAAATGGGAACTACACACAAGGGCTTTGTTAAGCACACAGAATGGGAAAGCGCCAGTAAAAGATGAGCTAGTACATTCTTTGAACTTGCATGACCTTCACCAGAATAGAAAAGGGCAAAATCAGAGAAGTCAGACGTGGAATCAAGGCAAAAGATACATGTGGCAAGATGATTAAGGACAGAAGGAAACGCTTGGTAACGTGATTATTTGATCTCAAAAAATAAGGCCATACTACGAGAAGCCAACACACAATACCTAACTAAACCGTGAAGACAGCAGAATGCAAGTCAGACAAAGCCATGGTAAAATTGCACAACAAGTGCTGTATTAGGTTCTGGTCACCAAGTAGTAACAAAGGCATTCTGGTGCTGGAGTTATGGGGAAAGACTGAAGACAGGTTGTTCAGCCTCAAAAGGTAATTTCTGGGAAACGGTTTCAGGGATATGCAGAAGGTTGTTAATTCTCATGATATGGGTGTCACAAGCAAAGTCAACATTCATTGCCCTTCCCCGTAGTCTTTAGAAGGTTCATTTATCTTGAATCACTGCAATCCAGGGTAAAGGCATTTCACAAGATTGTTGATTCTGGTTATTCTTTTCAGATATTTACAACATATTCAGCTAGAGTGCAGAGTGGATGATCTATCTCGCTTTCTTCCCGAAGTCCCCACCATCACTGATGCCAGTCTTCAGACAATTCAATTCACACTATATTGAGGAATACTGAATGTACTGGACAAAGCAATGCCCTGTCAACATCCTGGTTATAGTACTAAAGACCTGAGCTTCAAAATTAGCCTTGCCTTTAGTCAAGATGTTCCGGTACAGCAACAAAATCTACCTGATAACGTGGAAAATTATCCAGGCAAGTCCTGTTCCCAAAATAGAACCAATCCAATCCAGCCAATTACCACCCCAGCTGATTAGAATAATAAAACCAGACAGATTGCAGCAAAGGAGGAAGATATTTGGCCATCAAGTCCATGCCAGCTCTCTGGAAGAACTCACCAAGTCCTTTTTCCCCTTTAGTCCTGCAAATTGTTTCTCCAATTATCTTTTGAAAGCCACAACTGAAACTGCCATCAGCACTCAGGCACTAACTACTCACTGCATAATGCTTTCCCTCATGTCACCTCAGATTGTCAATCACTTTAAATCAGTTACGCTGGCTCTTGATCCTTTCACCAATACAAACAGTTTCTACCTAGTCTGTACAGGTCCCTCATTATTTTGAACACCCTGGTCAAATCTCCTCTCAACTTCCTCTTCACCTTGAAGAACAGCCCTAGCTTTGTCAACTATCCATATATTTGAAGCTTCTCATCCACATAACTATTTTCTTGAATCTTTTCTGAACCCTGTCCAACATCATCTAATTCTTCCTGAAGTATGGTGCCAAGAATCAGACAATTGAAGTGCACTGTAATTTCTGCCTTTTGTACTGTCTCTATCTAAAAATCCAGAACACCATTTGCCTTTTAAACCACTTTCTCAGTGGTCAGTGTACACATAAGAACATAAGAAATAGGAGCAGGCGTAGGCCATCTAGCCCCTCGAGCCTGCCCCGCCATTCAATAAGATCATGGCTGATCTGAAGTGGATCAGTTCCACTTTCCCGCTTTCTCCCCATAACCCTTAATTCCCTTGTCTATCAGAAATCTATCTACCCATGACTTAAATATATTCAACGAGGTAGCCTCCACCGCTTCAATGGGCAGAGAATTCCAGAGATTCACCACCCTTTGAGTGAAGAAGTTCCTCCTCAACTCCGTTCTAAACTGCCCACCCTCCCCTTATTTTGAGACTGTGCCCTCTAGTTCTGTTTTCCTTTCTAAGTGGGAAGAATCTCTCTACCTCTACCCTATCTAGCCCCTTCATTATCTTGTAAGTCTCTATAAGATCCCCCCTCAGCCTTCTAAACTCTAACAAGTACAGGCCCAGTCTATTCAATCTCTCTTCATAAGCTAACCCCCTCATCTCCAGTATCAGCCTGGTGAACCTTCTCAGTACTCCCTCCAAAGCCAATATATCCTTTCACAAATAAGGGGACCAAAACTGCACACAGTGCTCCAGTTGCGGCCTCACCAGTGCCCTGTACAGTTGCAGCAAGACCTCCCTGCCTTTATATTCTATCCCCCTCGCGATAAAGGCCAACATTCCATTCGCCTTCTTGATCACCTGCTGCACCTGCAGACTGAGTTTTTGCGATTCGTGCACAAGGACCCCCAGGTCCCTCCTCACAGTAGCATGCTGCAGCTTTTCAGCCTTTAAATAATAATAATCCCTCCTATTATTTCTACCAAAGTGGATAATCTCACATTTGCTAACGTTATAGTCCATCACCTGGTTAGAATTACAGCCTTTAAGATTGTCATTCCTTGTTCTTCCTACTAAAATTCAGCACATCACACTTCTGTATTAAATGTCATTGCCATGTGTTTGTCAATTCCACCTGTCTACGCCCTCCAGATGTCTATCACTTCGACTCATTCCTCACAATACTTCCAAGTCTTGCATTATTGCAAATTTTAAAATTATGCCCTGTACACCCAAGTTACACAGAATAGAGTCTAGTTCATTAGTCAAGAAAAGCAGGAGTCCTAATACTGACACTCCAGAAACACACTATCTACCTTTCTTCAGTCTGGCAAGCCACTATTCGCTGCCACACTCTGTTTCTCGTCAGTCAGCCAGCCAACATCATAATCCAAATATGGACAAAAGAGCTGAATTCCAGAAGTGATGTGGGAACAATTGGCCTTGGCACCAGGCAATATTTGATCAAGTGCAACATCAAGGACTCCTGGCATAAGTAAAGTCAATAAGAATTGGGGGAAACTCTCCCCTGGTTGAAGTTACAGGTGAAGTTGTTGCCATAGTTGGGGGCCAATCATCTCAGCCCCCAACCTAGGATGTGGCATCCTCGATCCAATCATCTTCAGCTGCTTCATCACTGACCTTTCCTCTAACTTAAAGTTAGAAGACTGGATTCTCGATGATGTTACCCTGTGCACAACTTCTCAGAAACAGGGGTGATAAGTAGCAAAGTAGCATTCACGCCACAGAATCAGCAGGCAATAACCATCTCGAACAAGACTGATTCTAATTATTTCTTATTTGACTTTCAAAGGCATTACCATTGCTGAATCGTCCCCATCAGCAGCACTTTTGGGGTTACCATTGATCAGAAACTTAACTGGACCAGCCATATAAATATTGCATCTAAAACAGCAGGTCAGAGGCTGAGAATTTTGCAGAAAATAACTCACCTCCTGCTCTTTAAAACCTGGCCACCATCTATAATGCACCAGTCAGATGAGCAATTGAATGCTCCTGCACCTTGATCAGTGAAGTTCCAACACAAAAACTTTGACATCATCCAAAACAAAGCAAAATGCTTGATCAGCACTCCATTCACCACCTACATACTACACCACAGAATATTGCATGTATTAAATTTCACCCAAGATCATAGAAGAAAATTATATGTTGGAGTAAAAGAACCATAAATCAACATTTTCAGAATTAATTTAGTGACAATGTAATATATTTAAAATGGACTTGGTCTGAACTTGAGTGTTTTGTCCTTTTTAATTGACTGCCTGGTTATAACTAATAATACCCATTGTAAATGCAAGTGGTGACTCAACAACATGTCACGAGTAACTCAAAGGAACGGTATTACAAACCAAAATTGGGATCAACTTCAACTGATACTGGTAACAACATAGTTGCAGATGAGAAAGCCAATCCACACTTCAGTTTATCAATGCCCTCCTCCTTTCAATCATTATGATTTCAGAATTTTTGTCTCCATCACTGCTTCATACTCGGATACATTATTTGTTCTCTATGATCTTGAGTGAGATTTATTTGATTTGATTTATTGTCACATGTATTAACAGTGAAAAGTATTGTTTCTTGCGCACTATACAGTCAAAACATACCATTCATACAGAAGGAAATGAGAGTGTGCAGAATATAGTGTTATAGTCATAGCTAGGGCGTAGAGAAAGATCATAAATGTTGGGTAGGTCCATTCAAAAGTCTGACAGCAGCAGAGAAACAGCTCTTCTTGGGTCAGTTGGTGCGTGACCTCAGACTTTTGTATCTTTTTTCTGAAGGAAAAAGGTGGAAGATGGAAGAGAGAATGTCCAGGGTGCACGGGTTCCTTAATTATGCTGGCTGTTTTGCTGAGGCAGCGGGAAGTGTAGACAGAGTCAATGGATGGAGGCATGATGGACTGGGCTTTTCACAATCTTCTGTAGGTCTTTGCGGTCTTGGGCAGAGCAGAAGCCATACCAAGCTGTGATACAACCAGAAAGAATGCTTTCAATGGTGCATCTGCAAAAGTTGGTCAGAGTCGTAGCTGACATGCCAAATTTCCTTAGTCTTCTGAGAAAATAGTGTTGATAGGCTCTCTTAACTATAGTGTCAGCATGGGGAGACCAGGATAGGCTGGTGATGATTTGGCCACCTACAAACTTGAAGCTCTCAACCCTTTCTGCTTCAACCCCGTTGATGTAGACAGGGGCATGTTCTCCTTTACACTTCCTGAAGTTGATGACAATCTCCTTCATTTTGTTGACATTGGAAGGAGAGATTATTGTTGCCGCACCAGCTCACTAGATTCTCTATCTCATTTCTGTAGTCTGTCTCATCATTGTTTCAGATCTGACCCACTATGGTAGTGTCATCAGCAAACTTAAAAGTCGAATTAGAGGGGAATTTGGTCACATAGTCATAGGTGTATAAGGAGTATGGCAGGGGGCAGAGAACACAGCCTTGTGGGGCACCAGTGTTGAGGGCGATCATGGAGAAGGCGTCGTTGCCTATCCTTATTGATTGTGGTCTGAGAGTTAACTCATGCAATATCTGGTAATGTAGCATGGCATAGAGTTGAACAGAACTATTGTGATATATTAAGTTTATATCACAAATTCTAATGATTTCTAATTTCAGAAAGCAGTACTATGTGCACTACAATCAAACTGTGGCTTAAGACTATAAATGAATGACTATATAGGCAGTGACAAATAAATTCACAGTAATACATCAAAAACAAATATATCAATACGTCCTGCTGTCAAAACACAAAGTAAAACTAATCTGGGAACTTTGAGATTTCTGACCAAACTTCCCACAGATCCTCCTTTGTGGATCGGTACTATAACGATAATGTCCAAACAGGAACAAAGAAAATCGAAACGTTTACATCTCACAACATCAAACTATCGATGGGATTTGAATCACAATGGGTACAGCTACTGCATCCTTTAAACTAGAAGCACTCAATTGAAAAACCCCTATTAACTCAATAAGCTCTTTCCATAACAAAGCAAATTAATAAGGCTGCAATTAAAACATTACACTAACATTTTCATGATTCAAATCATAGGCATTTGGGTCCTGGCAAGTCCAACTCCCCACTCTAACAATAGTAGGGTAGACCTTTGCTAAGTGCAGCCTGCTGGGCCCTGGTAGGTCAGGTGAGGCTGGGATAAGTACAAGATGATCACACAAGTAATCAAGTAGTGAGGAAAGTATCAATTTAGAGTGGGTTCTTGAATGTGGAATGCTCTACCACAAACATTAGTTTAAGCAGAATAAGGTTGAAATCAAAATATTAAAGATAATGATGTGATCATGACAGAATTAAATTAGTTATTTTATGAAGTAAAACATCAGCTCTCACCTGATATGTTGAATGGTTTGTTTCTGTGCTGTAACAAGTGATTAACTTCCTGAGGGGGGAGGGGAGAAATAAAAATCTTTTTGCTGTCAAACTGTGGACAGACTTGAAGGATCAGCTGAGCTTTTCTGTCGGTCGTTTTCATAAGTGTGTAATGTACCTTAGGATACTATTCACAGCAATGGGAGTTTGAAACAAGTCAACCCACGGTGGTAGCATCGGCTCGTCAATACCTGAGCTAGGTTTTATTTTTCAGAGGGGCTGAGAAAGTTAAGTCTTTCCTCATTACAGCTAGCCCTTATCCAGTGACATTCTTGTAAATCTACACTGCACATTTCTCTTACTTTTATACCTTTCCTAATATGGCTGACCCATGGCTAATCCAGCAGCAGTCGAAGGATTTATAAAAGTTCAACATTAGCTCCTTGTGTTTGTATCTGAATGCATTCTAACTGCTAGCCTTTCAAATGCCCTGATCTATTTTCAACAACTTTAATGATGTGTGCATCTACTCAACTGTTCCTCTACTCCATTTAAAATGTTAGCACTTAAATTGGATCTCTTTTTTGCATTGAATTACAGTTCCCATCCACTGTTCCATTCTTCTAATATATCCTTCAGCAGTTTTGCAGATCATAGCTTGCTATACCCACAAATTGGTACGATAGCAGATATTACTTTAGATTATGTGTTTAGAATCTGAATATAAAGAACACTTAAGATATGTCTCCATTCTTAGAAATTTGATTAGACATCTGAGAAGAGAAGGTTTAAACCCTCATCAAGTCAACAAATACTAGTTGCTCACAAGTAGCAAGATTAATAACACAACTTTCACAGAATGTGCATTACCAGTGTCATTCTGACTACAACAGTCATTTTGGAGTCGATGACAAAGTAATGGGTTGTGCCACTGACAAAGAAAACAGCTCACAAAAATCTAGCAATCTCTGTAGCATTGTCTCTCCCCTTTCCCAACAAGTCAAGGGGATCTCCAAGCATTCTGCAACAGTGATTGCGAAACATAAGAGGGCAATCACATGAAGAATTCTCACAAACAGCAAATCAGGAAATAAAATGCATGGATAGGCTCCCCCTAGTGAAGGAGGCCACCTAGCCCATCGAATCTGCACCAACTCTCTGAAAAAGAGTCCCTCCCAGGCCATCCCTTCACAGGGAGAATGGGCAAACTCCACACAGACAGTCATCAGCTTAGTTATTATAAGCCATGTTAGAAAACATAAAAATATGAGAAATGTGCAGTGTAGATTTATAAGGATGTAGATAAGGGCTTGCTGTAATGAGGAAAGACTTACCTCTCAGCCCCTCTGAAAAATTAATATAAGCTGTCATCTGCATAAATTTCAACACCAACCCCTGTGCAAAAACAGGGAATTACTGACAGCAACTTCTGGTTTTTCACTTTTAACTATGAATGTGTGAACACCAGAAGTTTCTGTTAGTTTCACAGGTCAATGAATACATGCTGACAGTTTTGCATCAATAAAACTGCAGAATCTAGGACATTATACCCCAGTGAAATGCAGTTTTCATCAGATTAAAATGCAGAGATATAGCAGCATCTGCTTTCTCCTCTGGATCCAAGGACAATGAACCTCACGCAGATTAGCACGTGGTCTTGCAGGAAAAAACAACTTGTGAAAGGGAAGTAGCCTTGATCTTTTGAGGCTTTAAGTAGATGTATACATGGAAACACCTGGGTATAGTGTAGATGGATTTTCAAAAAGCATTCGATAAGGTGCAACATGAGAATATATTACAGAAAATTAGGGATTGAGGATAATATTAATGTCGATTGAAGATTGGTTCATGGACAGAAAAAGAGCAAGAATAGACAGGACAACATCTGGATTGACAGGCTGGCTGTCGCAAGGATCTGTATTTGGGCCTTAGATATTTACAATATATTAGTTTAAATGAAGGGATTGACTGTAATGTATCCAAATTTGCTGATCAGACAAAGTTAGGTAGGAAAATAAGCAGTGAGGAGGATACAAAAAAACTACAATGAGACACAGCCAGCCAAGATAAATGTGCAATGTAGCAAATGGAATACAATATGACAGTGTAAAATTGATTAAATAATAGGATATGTTTTGAATGTGATAGACTGGAAAATGTTTGCATTTAGCAGTATCTAGGGATTCGAGTAAAAAAAACTCAGTCCAATTATTCAGGGCCTCGATGAGTATAGTTATGATCTCATTATCTTGTCCTAAACGGAATGCAACAAAGGTTCACTAGATTGATTCCTGAGATGAGGGGATTGTCCAAAAGAGGCGAAACTAAGGCTATGTCTATATTCGTTGTGGAGTTTAGAGGGGTGATCTAAAACGGCTTGACATGGTAGATGCTGAGAAAATGTTCCTTCTGGCTGAGGAATCTAAAACAAGGTATCACAGTATCAAAAAACAAGGTTGGTCATCTGAAACAGAAATTAGGAGAAATTCCTTCACTAAAAAGGTTGTGAATCTTTGAAATTCTTTACACGACAGAGCTACAGATGCTCAGTCATCAAGTATATTCAGGACAAGAAACTGATGGATTTTTAGGTACTGAAATCCAGAGAAATGAGGATAGTGTGTGAAGGTGGAATTGAGATAGTAAGTAAATGGCAGAACAGGCTCAAAGAGCCAAACAGGCTATTCTAGCTCCTATTTCTTGTGTTCTAATGCAACTTCCAGCGGCCATATCAAATCAGAGCTTCAAAACAGATAATCTGCCTTCTACTAGTACAAGGCATATTGTAACATACCAGCCACAGAAATTAAATCACAGATTGGAGGTATTAGCCAGATGCTTTTCCTTTTGTTTTAAATGAGTGTACAAGAAAAGGGCACATCCATTATGAAGGGCATAAGGTAGAGAATCAAATACGAAAACATTTTCAAAACCATTAACAGAGTTCCTCCTTCACTGAAGAAATTTAGTTGATTATAAGTAGATACAGCATTTAAAGCATTTGTTGGAATTTAATTTACAACTACACAATGCAATATAGTGCTCCACACCAGGGGAGGAAAACACTTGTGACATAAATTAGCAAAAATTCAGAGGGAACTCAGGTGTGCTAGTCATTTGAATTATATGGTTTCAATTCAATTAGAATATTTAGAAATAAATTGTCAATTGCAATTGTTACTATAACACGTACTTATAATTTGATGAGAAATTTCACTGATCCGAAGTCCAACAAGTATCCCATAGAATCAGTAAACTGATGAATGCACACATACAGGATAGAAATCCTTAGAACAAAAATGAGGAAAGTTAGAAAAAACTATTAGAGCTATCACAAAGGAAAAAAGGACAGTACAGGTACAACATGTTCCTATAGAGGAAAATGTAGGAGCACTAAGTTCTGGGAACCTTGGATGTCTAGGACAATTCAGAACTGGACAAAGAGAAAGACTTTTAGTAAGTCCAAAGGGGGCAATTCAGCTGTGGCCTGAGAGGAATATAGGAGGCAATTAGGAGGAGAAAAGAAAGCTTGCGAACAAGATTAGTGAGAATCCTAAAATATTCTATAAAGATATAAGGGGAAGAAGTTAACCAGGGAAAGAGTAAGGCCCATTAGAGACCCAAGAGGGAATCTGTGTCTGAAGCTGCAGGACATTGGAAGGATGTTGAATGGATACTTCTCATTGGCCTTCAATCAGGAAAAGAACATATAGTGCCAGAAGATTGGAGGATAGCGAATGTTGTCCCATTGTTTAAGAAGGGGAACAGAGACTTCCCCGGGAATTATAGACCGGTGAGTCTTACTTCTGTTGTGGGCAAGGTTTTAGAAAAAATTATTAGGGATAGGATTTATAGTTATTTAGAGAGTAATGAATTGATTGGAGATAGTCAGCATGGTTTTGTGGAGGGTAGGTCGTGCCTTACTAACCTTATTGAGTTCTTTGAGAAAGTGACCAAAGAGGTGGATGGGGGTAAGGCAGTTGACGTGGCATATATGGACTTTAGTAAGGCGTTTGATAAGGTTCACCATGGAAGGCTTCTGCAGAAAATGCAGATGTATGGGATTGAGGGTGATTTAGGTAATTGGATCAGGAATTGGCTAGCAGATAGGAGACAGAGGGTGGTGGTTGATGGTAAGTATTCGTCATGGAGTTCAGTTACAAGTGGTGTGCGTCAGGGATCTGTTTTGGGGCCACTGCTGTTTGTAATTTTTATAAATGATCTGGATGAGGGTATAGTTGGGTGGATTAGTAAATTTGCTGATGACACCAAAGTCGGAGGTGTGGTAGATAGTGAGGAAGGGTGTCATAGTCTACAGGGAGACTTGGACAAGTTGCAGAGCTGGGCCGAGAGGTGGCGGATGGAGTTTAATGCGGAAAAGTGTGAGGTAATTCACTTTGGCAGGAATAACGGATGTGTAGAGTATAGGGCTAACGGTAGGACTCTGAATAGTGTGGATGAACAGAGAGATCTAGGTGTATGTGTACATAGATCCCTGAAAGTTGGGAATCAAGTAGATAGGGTTGTTAGGAAGGCATACGGTGTCTTGGCGTTTATTGGTAGGGGGATTGAATTTAGGAGCCGCAGCGTCATGTTGCAACTGTACAAAACTCTGGTGCGGCCGCACTTGGAGTATTGTGTGCAGTTCTGGTCCCCACATTATAGGAAGGATGTGGAGGCTTTGGAGAGGGTGCAGAGGAGGTTTACCAGGATGTTGCCTGGTATGGAGGGGAGGTCCTATGAGGAGAGACTGAGGGATTTGAGGTTGTTTTCGTTAGAAAGAAGGCGGCCAAGAGGGGACCTTATTGAAACATATAAGATGATTAGAGGTTTAGATAGGGTGGACAGCGATAGCCTTTTTCCTCGGATGGAGAAAGCTAGCACGAGGGGGCATAGCTTTAAATTAAGGGGTGGTAGTTATAGGACGGATGTCAGGGGTAGGTTCTTTACCCAGAGGGTGGTGAGGGATTGGAATGCCCTGCCTGCTGCAGTTGTAAATGCGCCTAGTTTGGGGGCGTTTAAGAGATCCGTGGATAGGTTTATGGATGGAAAGGGATTGGTTTAGGTTAGAGGGTCATTGCTTTTTAACTGGTCGGCGCAACATCGTGGGCCGAAGGGCCTGTTCTGCGCTGTAATGTTCTATATGGGCAGAATTCAGGAAAAGGGACAGCAACAACCTCATGAAATTGAACACAGGAAATATGGAAGTTATGCTGCAGCTGTACAAAACGTTGGTTAGGCTACAGCTAGAGTACTGTGTGTGTTCTGGTCATCTTATTGTAGGAAGGATGTTTGTGTGCTAGAGGGGAACAGGGGAGGTTCACCAGGATGTTGCCTGGGATGGAACATTTGAGCCTTAAGGAGAGACTAGGTAGGCTTGGATTGTGTTCTTTAAAGCAGAAAGGCTGAAGTGGGGGAGATGATTGAGATGTTTAAGATTGAGGGGTATGGACAGGGTGAATAAACAGCAGCTGCTCCCCTTGGCTCTGGAGTCAATCACAAGGGGGCATAGTTTTAGAATGAGGGGCAGGAGACTCAGGGATTTGAGAGAAACAAAGATCATAGAGTGGTGAGAATCTGGAATGCACTGCCTGGGAAAAGTAGTGGAAATCTTACAATCTTTAAAAAGTAATTGGCCGAGCATTTGAAATAGCTTAACATTCAGGGACATAAGATGTGCTTGAAAATGGGGTTAGTATGACTTTAGTGGTATTTAGTGCAGACTAGATGAGCTGCAGGGCCTTTCCAGCACTTTACGGCAGCACGGTAACACAGCGATTAGCGCTGGTCCTTCACCGCGCCAGGGACCCAGGTTTGATTACTGGCTTCGATCACTGTCTGTGCAGAGTCTGCATGTTCTCCGTGTCTGCGTAGGTTTCCTCTGATCCTATGGTTTCCTCCCATAGTCCAAAAGACATGCTGGTTAGGTGTACTGGTCATGCTAAGTTTTCCCTCAGGTGTCCCCGAACAAGCACAGGAATGCGGCGACTCGGAGGTGTTCACAGTAACTTAATTGCAGTGTTAATGTAATCCGATTTGTGACAAATTTAAAGAAATTACTTAAAATAAATCCAGATAACCATTAAAAAAGGGGGAAAAACTCTTGACTTTTAGCTGCAGGGTCTGAATCAACACCAAAATACAGAAATAGAACTTTCAACTTCAGTGGTCAGAACACTTTAAAGCGCTCGCCAAAGTCTGAAATAACAGAACGTCTAAATGTGTCAATAATGGCGTTTTTCAGGACAATTAAATCTAGGTTATCATTTTTTTCTGTAATAAAAATTATGCTTGAAAATGCCTGAAGAGAAGAAAGTAGCTCCCCTGAAGGAGACAAGAAAGCCTTAAAGCACCAGCAAACAGTGGCAAGAAGCAGAGAAGGTTGACAAAGAGAGGTTACACCATTTACATCTATAAGATGACAAAGCAACTTCACCCAACACCAGCATCTATCCCAAGGCAATAAGCGTCACAATCTACTTTGTGATTAATGTTTCTGGGTACATCACGGGTTAGGCTTCCTGCCTGACCCATTATAGCAGGCATCAACACCATCAGCTTCCTGGAAATCAAGACCACCATGCACCAGATACTGCCCAGGGGAGCTGGCAATGTGTCAGAACAGCCACAAACAACCAAATATATTCGCTCCAAGTAAAACTTCACAACATAGAGAGAAAAACAACTAAAATGTCAGGAAATGAGTCTACATTGTTGGAACAATTTTTTCACAGGAAAATACAAATCAACTTGATCTGCTCCACTACATCACCTAGTGGACAATTAAAAAAGCAGTATTAATAGATATCTTAAGAACAGTTGGTTTTCCCATACCAATGAAAAGATTGAGTGTATCCAATAAAATGGATGACATTTTCAGCTTTAGATGTATTGTTCAAAAAATAATGCATTAAAAAGTTTCAGCCAAGTCCGATAAAATCCTGTTATAAGTCAATGTACATTGGGGCGGCACAGTAGCAGTGGCTCACAGCACCAGCGACCTGAGTTCAATTCCTGGTTTGGGTCACTGTCTGTACAGAGACTGCACGTTCTCCCCATATCTGCATGGGCTTTCTCCGAATGCTCCAGTTTCCTCCCACAGTCTGAAAGACAGGCTGTTTAGGTGCATTGGCCATGCTAGTTCTCCCTCAGTGTATCCGAACAGGCACTGTATTCTTCCCAAAGCTAGTCCTGGTTGATTTTGATTCAAGTCCATGCTGTCACTAAACAGACTGGTGCACCACTGAGATTTGAACTCAAGATCTTCTGTTTACTGGACAAGCACTTTAACCAACTAAGCCACAGCTCCAATTGCTGGCCTAAACAGCTGCAGTTAATGTGGTGTAGGTACACTCAGTGCTGTTAAGGAATTCCTGGTATCTGACGTGGCAACAGTGAAGGAAGTGATTTGATTCCAAGTCAGAACGGTGTGTGGCTTGAAGGGGAACGTGCAAGGGACGGTGTTCCTATGTGACTGCCGTCCTTGTCCTGCTACGTCATACAAGTCACAGGTATGGAAGGTGCAATTGAATGAGGCTGGGTGAGTTGTTGCAGTGCATCTTGCAGATTATATACACTACTGCCACTCGGTGCTGGTGATGGAGAAAGTGAATGTTTAAGGGGGATTATGGGGTATTGATCAAGCAGGTTGTTTTATCCTGAATGGTGTCAAACTATTTTGTGCTGCTGGAGCTGCACTCATTCTGGCAAGTGCCTTGCAGATGGCAGGTAGACATTTGGAAAGTCAGAAAATGAGTTACTCCCTGCAGAATTCCCACCTCCAACCTTTTCTTGTAGCTACAGTATTAATATGACTGGCCCAAATAAACTTCGAGTCAATGGTAACCCCTATGATGTTGATGGTGGGAAATTCAGTGATGACAAAGCCATTGAACATCAAAGCAAGATGATGCGATTCTCTTTTGGAGGTGATCATTGGTGTGGCACACTGTCACTTAGCACTTTTCAGTCCAAGCCTAAATGTTATCCAGCTTTTGCAATATACTGCCATGGGCTGCTTCAGCATGACACATTGCACCATGTTTATCATTCGCAATCAGTAGTGAGCATTGGCACTTGTGACCTTGGATGATGGAGGGAAGGATATCAATGAAACAACTGAAGATGGTTAAGCCTAGTACATTATGCTGAGGAAGTCCTGCAGTGATGTCCTGGGTCTGAGATGATTGACTCGCTTATCAAAAACCCATCAACCCGCGTCTTAAAAATATTTAGCGAGGCAGCCTCCACCACTTCAACGGGCGGAGAATTCCAGAGATCCGCCACCCTTTGAGTGAAGAAGTTCCTCCTCAACTCCGTTCTAAACCACCCCCCCCCCCTTTATCTTGAGGCTGTGCCCCCTAGTCCTACTGTCCTTTCTGAGCGGGATCCATCCATCCCATTCATTATCTTATACGTCTCAATGAGATCTCCCCTCATTCTTCTAAACTCTAACGAGTACAAGCCTAGTTTATTCAGCCGCTCCTCATAGCTCAACCCCCTCAACTCCGGTATCAGCCTAGTAAACCTCCTCTGCACTCCCTCCAAGGCCAAAATATCCTTGCATAAGTGCAGCGACCAAAACTGCACACAGTACTCCAGCTGTGGCCTCACCAATGCCCTATACAGCTGCAGCAAGACCTCCCTACTTTTATATTCAATCCCCCTCGCTATGAAGGCCAGCATCCCATTAGCCTTCCTGACCACCTGCTGCACCTGCAGGCTGAGTTTTTGCGACTCATGCACATATGGGGAGAGGGCGGGAATGTGGAACTGAGCCACGACAGATCAGCCATGATCTTATTGAATGGCAGGGCAGGCTCGAAGGGCTAGATGGCCTACCCCTGCTCCTATTTCTTATGTTCTTATGTCCTCCAAGAGCCACAACCACAATTCATTGTGCTTTATGATTTTAAAAAGTGGTGAGTTTCCCCCCTCTATTCCCATTGATTTAAATGCTGCCAGGGCTCCTTGATACTACATTCGGTCAAATGCTCCCTTGATGTCAAACACACTCAATTTCACCTTGTTTCATAAGAACATAAGAAATAGGAGCAGGAGTAGGCCATCTAGCCCTTCGAGCCTGCCCCGCCATTCAATAAGATCATGGCTGATCTGTCGCTGCTCAGTTCCACTTTCCCGCTTTCTCCCCATAACCCTTAATCCCCTCTCTCATCAAAAACCCATCAACCCGCGTCTGTAATGTTTCCCTACAGTACAGCTGTTCCTCCATTTCAAAAAAGTACTATATTGGTTGTAAAGCACTTAGCGAAAGCCAGTGGTCATGAAAGTACTAAATAAATAACCCTGCTTCCTTGTGGTCGCCTCTTGGGTCTGATGCAGAGCCTCATTTTGGAGACAATGAGCCTGTGATCTGTCCAGCAATCAGCACCACACATGGCCTTGGTTACTCTGACCTTCTGCCTGTCTTTTCTCCTGACAATGACATGGTTGATAAGATGCCAATGCTTAGAGCAGGGGTGTATCCAGGTCGTCTTGTTACGGGTAGGCAGACGGAAGGTTGTGTGGGTGATGAGGAGGTTGTGTGCTGCACAAGTCTTCATTAAGGAGTAGACCGTTAACTGTTAGACTTGCCCACTCCATGCCTCCCAATGACTCCCTGCCAGGTTGCAGAGTCACACCCTACTCTTGCATTGAAATCGCCAAGCAAGATCAGCTTGTCAGTACTGCTCACCGCTGATAGTAGGGTGTCTAGTTCTTCACAGAACTTGTCTTTCATCTCGTCTGGGTTGTTCATTGTGGGGGCATAGGCGCTAGTCAGGGTGGCTTGACTTCTGTTCTGTAGCAGAAGCTGTAATGTCATAAGCCTGTCGTTCACACCCTTGGGTAGACTATCAAGTTTCCGAACAAGGTGACTCCTGATGGCGAATCCAACTCCAGCATCACGGCGCTCATAGTTGCCATGACCGCTCCAGAAAAAAGTGTATCCACCTCCAGTTTCAGTCAACTGACCTACGTTGGCAAGACGAATTTCGCTCAGGGCTGCAATATCAATGTTGTACCTTGCAAGCTCTCTGGCACTAAGGCTGTTCTTCTCTCTGGTCTGTCTGCTGTAGGGTTGTCCAAAAGCATGCACACGTTCCAAGTGCCAATGGTGAGCGGTATCACCTTGTGTTTTATTTTCTGTATTCGACCGCAAGATGGGATTCCCGCCAGCTGCGATAAACTGGCCAGGGTGTAGTGAAGCAGGCAATGTTTAGGGCACCTTTTCTAGCCCCTTCCTCATTCTACAGAGGTGAGCAGTGTGTTCCTGAAGAGGACTGCTCAGTCGCCCAGGTAGATGCCGAGTTCCTCTGCTGCTTCGGTCAGCGGAAAACAACCATGAGACCTGAGCTGCCTGCGTGCAGATCCGCGAGTACAGCTCCCAGCGTATCCACACTTGCTGCTTCGTCACTCGCCCATCGCCACAGGACTTCAAGGGTTGAACAGGACACTGATGATGATGATGGTGTCGAAACTAGCGTTTGGTTTGGATTAAAGTGAGGGAGAGTTGCGCAGCGTCAGCCTCACTCTTCTCAATTCCCATCTAGATCCAGTGGCAAGACAAGAGTCAAGACGGCTGGAGATGAGACTAGGCGCAGTGGATGACTAGGACATCTTCTATGTCTTGTCCTGCTCTTCGTGTTCCACGACGCTTGCAGTGACCACCTTCTTAACCACTGGACCTTCCATTGGTCTCTTCCGCTCAACCCTGACTAATGGTGTCGAGGTCCCCATCGATGACAATGGACGAACAATTAAATAAATGCAAGTGTTGCTTCTTTTCTTGAATTCAACTGTACTGTGCATGTTGGGCTAAAGTCTAGAGCCAAGTAGTGCAGATTCAGCATCAGTGAGCAGGTTATTGCTAAGTAAATGCTACTTAATAATAAGGTGTCGAACATCTTACATTGCTATGCTGATGATTGAGAGTATTCTGAGAGGGCAGTAATTGGCCAAATTGAATGTCCTGCTTTGTGTGGACAAGATATACCTGGGCAAATTTTTACATTGTCAGGTGGATGCCAGCGTGGAGTTGTACTGGATTTTGAAAGCATGGCATGGCTGTTCTGGAGTAGAAACCTACTTCCAGAACGTTATTAGGACCAGTGGCTTTTACCTAGGGCCAAGGACAGAAATCCAGGGTCCTGGTTCTTCTATTATTTCTGGGTCTTATATCCCAGCCCTCTTAAGCCTTCTTTCACCATCCTCTAGTAAAACCTATGAGCAATGCATTTCAAATAATAATGCTGAGAAAAAAAAACAAAGTAACTTCTTTTTCCATACAGAACATTGCACCAATACTTTGTACTCAGAAAAAGCCCAAACACTTAGGCATTTAATGTGATCAGACATCTCTGAAACACTACTTTTCATTTTATTTTTAAAATGACATGCAGATAAACCTGCAAACAACCTTCAAAAGGGGAGAGCCTCTCCACATTTGCTCCAGGTACTTTCAATACATTAAATAACATGGGTGATGGTACAGTCACCACACGTAGCCTCGGTCTCCAACTTCCACAAGTGCAGAGGCTGGGAGACAGGGAAGCATTAGGATCAGATCAGCTCCAAGCAGCAACTTTAATATTAGTGAAGGTCAGTCATGCAGTCTGCGAAGGGAAGGCAGAATTCCTCCACCACCCCAACCATCATCGCTTCATAATACTCATACACCCCATCCCGTGTCACATCGCTTGCTTTTTAAAAATCATCATATTCAATTATTTCCCATATTCTCAATTCTTACTAATTCTTGCTGAAGCACGGGAAAAGCTAACAAAAGTGTGAGTATTATTGAGAAAGCCCACTGTTGAGTATTTGTGATTAATGCAAAGGCTGAATTCACATCAATGGACCACGTCAGAGTAAATAAGCTGCAAGGAAAAATTAAAGAGGCTTGTCCTTTACAGTTTAGAGGGGAAGGTTTTTTTATTCTTTCATGGAGATTCATGGCTAGGCCAGCATTTTTACTGCCCATCCTTAATTCACCTTGAGAAGGCAGTGGTGATTCACTGCAGTCCATGTATTGTTGATATGTTCAGTGCTGTTGGCGAGGGAGCTTAAGGATTTTGACCCAGCAACAATGAACGAATGTTGATACAGTTCCAAATTAGGGTGGTGTGCAGTTTGCAGGAAAAATTGCAGCTGGCAATATTCCTATTCATCTGCCGCTCTTGCCCTTCTAGACAGTAGAGGTCAGAAGTTCAGAAGGTGCTGAAGGAACTTTGGTGAGTTGCTGCAATGAATCATGAATATGGTACACACTGCTGCCATTGCGTATTGGTGCTGGAGGGAATAAATGTTGAAGGTGATGGATGGGATGCTAGTCAAGTGGACTGCTTTGTCCTGAATGGCACTGAGCTCCTCAAAGTGTTGTTGGAGCTACACACATCCAAGCAGCTGAAACTAGTCCATCACTACTGACTAGGGATTTGCAAATGACGAACAGGCTTTGGGGAGTCAGGAGGCAAGTTACCCACTACAGAATTCTGGCCTGCTATTGTAGCCACAGTATTTATATAGCTGGTCTAGTTTCTGGTCAATGGTAACTCCCAGGATGTTGATAATGGACAATTCAGCAATGGGGAAATGGGTAGATTCTCTCGCTGGAGATGGTCATTGCCTGGCACTTGTGTGGCATGAACGCCACTGTCCAGCAAACTGTTACTGAGATCCATGTTTAAAAAATTAGAGAACATAAAATAAAAATCAACTACAAGCAAATCTAAAGAAAACATCAGTTATTTGTTTAAGACTGACAAAATGGCTACCATAAAGGTTAATGGCTTGAATTTTACATTTGGGCCACGCCTGAAGTCAGCACACAGGAATGGATGTGAAACCCACTCCACTTGAGATCACGTTATTAATATAATATTATGTTGGCTGGCCAGTTAATGGCCATTCAGCAAGAAACATACGCTGTGAAAGGCTGAGCACTGCAGGAAGGAAGGGAATGGAGAAAAGGAAGCATGCAGGCTGGTGATCCCAAAGTGTTCTGACAGCAATACAGCTGTTGACTCGTCCGAGCAACAATCATACACAAACCTCAATCCCCAAACATAACGTTAATTTTATTTGAGCCTTCACTTTCATCCTGCCCAGGATTGAGATTGCAGCTCAAAAGTAAAGACCACCTTGCCAACCAGCCCATCCATCGACCATTTGGCAGACAGGCAATGTAAAATCCCAGTCAATTGCTGTTTAATTCATTTAAATTAACTCAATTGTCAGCAGTTGCACTTCTGACTCACACCTACAGCTGCTGGCCAAAATATTGTGTAACAGTGCAATGTTGGAGCACATGCCCAAAATCATCTTAAATGATTTGATGCACTTCGAGGTTGGGCATGCACCCATCCAAGCAACATAAAATTCTGGCCAATTTAGGCTAAAACAATTAGGGCTTTTCAAACTATTATTAAATGGTCTGATGGGAGAGTAAATAGACTAGGAGACTGGTGGCAACAATTAAGTATTTTGACTAGTTTTACCCTTGTAGGCAACCTTTAATTCAATTATAATAAAGTTTTAAAAAATAGCTAATGAAACCCAGGTTCCCTGTCTAACTTAGTACAAATATTGTGGCACTGTTTCAATTGCCGTTCAGGGTCTTGCCCTTATTTGGTGTGTTCAGCCTTTCTTGATATCGTGAAATGAATCAAACTGGCTGAAAACTGGCATCGAAAATGCTGGGCATCTCAAGGAAGAGGCCAGGATGGGTCAGCCACTTGGTACTTTGGGCTGAAAATGCAAATGTTCAGCCTGGTCTTTTACACTGACATGCTGGGTCCCCACAGCATTAAGGATGGGGATGTTCATGGGGCCTTCTCATCCTGTTAGCTATTTAAAAGTCCACACTATTCACGATTGGCTCTGATGGGACTGTAAAGTTTTGATCTGAAACCTTGGTTGTTGAGATTGCTTTAACATGTGTGTAATCTTATGTAGCACATTCCCCAGGTTGGCACCAAATTTTTAGGTATACCTGGTGCAGCTCCTGACATGTCCTGGTTTGCCTCTCATTGGAACTGGATTGATCTCCTGGCTTCTTGGTGATTGTTGAGTGAGGGATATGCAGGTGATATGAGATCACAGCTTGCGGTTGAATGCCATTCTGGAGCTCCTGGATGCCCGATATTGAGGTGCTAGATCTGAATCTATTCCAGTTAGCATGGTGGTAGAGGCACACAAAATGAGGGAAGGGACCCTCAGTGTGAAGACAGGGCTTTGCATTACAAAAAGATGCAACTGTGGCTGGTTGATTGGTAAGGTCAAGGTCAAGTACACCTTTCCCTCAATGATTCTCCAATCATCTACCACTGGCTCAGTCTTGTAGATATATCCTTCGGAATTCAGCCAGCTTGGTCAGTCATGGTGCTACTCTTGGGGATGATTTTTGAATTCCTCCACCCAGAGCACATTTTGTGCTCTTGTTACCCTTGATGCTTCTTCCAAATGACGTCCAATGTGATGGTGTATTGATTCAGCAGTCTGTCATCATTAGTTAATGGTAACCAACAAGAGGTTTCTTCTGATGCCATGAGTGTTCTCATCATCTTGAGCCGACGTTCAGAATTCCCAATCCCTCCCTATAGTACACCATCATCCCAGTGCCTCTGGTTGGTCTATCTTGCAGCTAGGATAGGACATTCCAGGGGATGGTGATGGAGGAGTTTGGGACATTAACTGTAGGACATGATACACTGCGTATGACTACAAACAGGATGTTACTTGACTAGTCAGTAGTACAGCACTCCCAATTTGGGTAGAAGTCTCTGGTGCTTTTAAGGATGATTTTGCAAGATTGACTGGGGAGGGTGTACCTTTGTTGTTTCTGGACATGCTGCTTGCTTTTATTCTTTTTTGACTTTTCAATAGCAGTTTGATACAGCTGAATGATTTACCAGGCCATTTCAGAAGGTGATTGAGTGTCAACCAAATTACTGTTGGCCTGGAGTAACAGATAGGCAAGGCAGATTTCATTCCCTGAAGGAAATTAGTGAACTAAATGGATTATGACAATCCATTAGCTTCACAGTCGCCATTACTCAAATTAGCTTTTTAAGTAAGATTTATGAACTAATTGAATTTTAATTCCACTAGCTTTTGTGATGGGATTTGAACTCATCTTCTTTGCATTAATCCAGGCCTCTGGATTATTAGGAGAGAAACATTGTCACTATGTTACTATTCCTTTCTGATGCAATACATTACCAAAACTGCTAAAAACTTATTCATCGTCTTTACCGCACTGGCCTGGCTCACTCTGGAACCTGGAGCATCTATTCTGTCCAGGACCTTCCACTGGGATTTATCTACCAATATTGCTTCGATTACAAGCAGGCACAAACTTGACAACATTCCATTCTGTTTTTTGGCATATCCACGCATACATAGGCCTCCAATTCCATTACAAGTCCCAATCCCGTTTCTAGCATCACCAACACTGATGCTGCATTCTCAAAGTACCAGACTCCGAAGAATCTTGGTGATATTCTTGAACTTGGTGATCTCAATCTGCACCAAACTTCAGAGATGCCGTGATCTCAAACTGCGCAGGAAGAAACAAATTTGTGAAAATGGAGCCTGGATCTGAAAAGATTCCAGTCTTAAGCACTGTACCTTTGATTTCAATGGAGAAAACGGCACTAAGTCAGTCATTTGGTATAAGTGCTATAAGCACACATCCACAAATACTGATAGTTGCCTATCCTCCGCAAATTGCTGCCAAGCCAAAATCTCAAGCACCCTCACACATCTGTCAAGACACAGACCTCCCAGCCCCACCCTTCCCAGCAGTGATTGAGAACCCAACATTGCGTTTTTCTGGCAGTGCGAAATAAATGCCAATGCTACCAAATTTTCCAAAAATGTACTGAGAGGCCACGTATCCTAGCCACCAGTCCTGGTTCCATTACTCCACATTCAAACTTCATCACGGCCACAAATTATCCACCCCTCCCAGTTTCCCAATACCGGAATTCCACACATCACCTCCAGCATTCCATTTTGATCTCAGCCAAATGTTATTTATCTTTTTGTGTTGCAATCAGTTTGTAATCAGCTTGTCCCCACCTCAATCCAAAAACTGTCAAAAACCATTAAGTCAGATGGACTTTAACAAAGTCATAGAAATCAATAAAGCAAAATGATTGCTATACATGCAACACTTGGTGACAATAAAGCAAGAACTGAGCTAGAGCAAAGTTGGGTTGGACAAATAAATACCACATATGGAACAGATCCATAAGGAGCTCAACAAAAGCAATGCATCATCCAATTCCATTTGCATAAGTTAGGATTATGTCCTTGTGTCAATTCAACAACATGGGTTGAAAGTCACTGTCAGCTTCTACAGCTGAGCATAAATTACTCTGGTCTGATCTGGTCAACGATACCTCCAAGATGTCGATGGAGGGGTGGCGGGATTCAGCAATGATAATGCCATTGAATGTCAAGGGGAGACTGTTGAATTGTCTTCTGTTTCTGATGGTCATGGTCATTGACCAGAAAGTGAAATGGGTTAGCCAAATCAATACTGTGGCCAAAAGAATGGGTCAGAGTTTGGAAATTCTGCGAAAAGCAACTCACCCATCTCCTCAAAGTTAGTTCACCATCTACAAGGATGAACGTGGCTGCAACACTACTCAAATCTGCACCATCAGGGAAAAGAACTTTGCCACATCACCATAAACACTCACTACCTCCACCACCAACGCAAAGTGGCAGTAGTAAGTACCATATACAAAATGAACTGCCGCACCTTCCAAATCTGCAAAGTGCATCTGAGACTGCAGATCAAAAGAATACATATTAAGTCACAAAACAGCCTGCAAAAGTGAGGTGGTTTGCACCCACCACAGTAAATGGTAAGACCTGCTGAAATGCACAGCCAGTTTTGTAATTCAACAGTACAGTGAGCACTTGGTGTTACTTGCCTATTAACATTTCATCCTCTAGATCCAGTGACCTAGTGTTAATTTCACCTCCTACACTTCAACTACCCTATTTGCATTTTACACATCACTGAGCTAGACAGGAGCTTTGAAAATGAAAAAGTGACAGTATATTCAGCACTGATGTCCCTAATAGAATGTTTCTTCTTTCAGTGATGCTCCTCTCAGAGCATCACTGACTCACATAGTTCAGTGGTGTGTAACAAGTAAATACATCCATAAATTAGTTTAACAATTGCTCATCAGGCAGGAATATGTAATTTTCCAAATATATCCCAACAAAACTGGAAGACATTAGAACCTGGAGCATGTTTCTCTAAATATACTTGCAGAATGAACAGAAACAATTATGCATGAATCCCACGCAAAATATTATTCAGCAAAAATACCCAAGTCAATCAGGGTATTGTTAGAATAGCTCATCTCCCAAAATTCTTGCTCAGCCATTTACATACAGTTGACCGATAGAAATTGATTCAGAGAAGGATCTTGTACATTTAAGGTAAATAATTAAATGTGTTTTCAGATGGAATACTAAAATTTGTCTTTTCATGAATCTTATGCACCACAAAGCATCTGCCTTAAGAAGTCTGAAATTCAATTTTCTTCACATCGGAGGATGTGAGATAGCTCTGGGGGTTATAATATGCCCATTTTACCAAATTTCGTAAATCTATTCTGTCACTTTCTCTCCAATTTAAATTGAGTTCCATACTCAATAATGTGCTGGCATAGGTCTGAAAAGTAGTCAATTTACTTCTATTTAGACCAAAAGATGTGAAGTTTTATTTGGGAGAGAAGGTGAGAGGAGAAAATAAAATAAGCATAACAAATGGTCAGTGATTGTGTACTGCAACTATTACAAGCTAAATCAGTTTCCAAACAACAGTGTGATAAAGGATTTTGCATGCATTTCCTTGCACAAAGTTCATCATTTCAGCAATTCCATCAAAGTTCACAGTTGAATGGAGAGAAAGAGGGAAGGTAAGAGAAACACCACCCAATCACAAATTCACCAACAGGAATTAAAATAGCATTTCCAAAAACAGTGGAATTTAAATCAGGCTTACAATAGAAAATATTTTATTTTCTTATTCTATCTAATTAACAAGTAGAACTGTTTGCATGATATCAATTGCACCAATGAACAAGACTTTGCACACAGGTAGACAAAATTAAGATAATTAAAAGAGGTGCAATAATGGGGGATAGAGTGAGTTCAGTGAGAAATAAAATAGGCAGAGAAGGAAAAGAAAAAGAAATTAAAGGGGACATTCATCTCAGATGGTCATGTGACTCATTGAAAGAAAGCAAGTGGCCAAGTCCAGGATCCTTAATATTCTTTCCAATTCTCAGTCTCAGCAAGTACACATGGTGAGAAATCACTATTTGCCTGGACTGATGGGTCATTATCCATCAGTTGAAAATAGTAAAAACCATTTCCTGGTTAAAAAGCTCCCACACTGGAATAGGATTCACCACAAATTCGCTGTAGCAGCCAAATGTAAGACATTCAGTGTAACTGTGCACTCTGTATCAAGTATTGCGCATCCAGGAAGAACCTGTTTGTCCTTAGCTACAACACTACTCGCCCATAAGCAACAGCCACACTCTTTGCCACCCCAGAATTTAAATTCTTCTAAAGAACTTGGCTTTGGGATGCTGCAGAACTGATGAAGTCTTGGAATACAAGAACACTACTCATCTTCTTGCTGAGTTTGGTGCAAGAAAAACTATGGAGAAAAATTAGACAAATACTTTAACGTATACACTTTAACATTTTTGGTCTTGAGAAACAAACAAAAAGAGAAACAAACAAATGACCAGTCCAACATTACTTCATATAGCAAACCAAAATTACTGGCACAATTGATATTGGGGGCAAAATACAAATGACGAAAGGAAATTTAAGGATACTTTCAGATGTTAAACTAAAAAGCTGCAAAAGCTTGGGTAAAATTGCATCATGGCCAATGTATTCATAGTATCAGGAATATAAACATTTAAAGTTGATAAAGTCAGAAATTGCTCAGAAATCCTGCCACAACCATTTCAAACATTCCTCCTTCAAATCAAACTACAGACTAGTTTTACACCATAGAGGGTACAGGATTAAAAATTAAGATCACAACAAACACTAATTAATTGTTTACCTCAGATACTCTCTAAAATAGTATTTCTTCCCACCCACCCAGTCAGAATCTTGAACTTCTATTATTCTCAACTGCCATGAAACCAAGCCCACATACACTGCCATAAATACTTGATCTGCCAAAAGGTGCACACATATACATCAGGAAGCATTTTCCTTGCTTTTCTTAGAAAAGAAGTTGAGTAAAAGTTGAAAGTAACCAACGTTATTTATAAAGCACCTTCATCACTGACAATATTTCTAATGCACTTGATAAATAATGCAAATGATAGCTTGCATCCACTCGAGCAGGCAGACAGGGTCTCATTTTAACATCTCATCCAAAATTTAACTCCTTCAATAATGCATTTAAATCCTCATACAATCAAATAGCAAAGAGACATTGCATCTTCCAGTGAGATGATATCATACCTTTGCAGACCAGATATCATAACTTTAGATGAGCCAATAAGTTTTTTTTAATCTGACTGATCAGGGTGATTTGATTTCAGCTATCCTGGTGTTTCACCAATTCTCTTAACATTCAATGGTGATGTTGCACTTGGTTGTTCAACATACTTTCATTCTTGGTTTAGGCAGGGTAATCACACTTCCACTCAAGTAAAACGCAAGGTTCATTCCTTGGATTGAAACAGATACTATCATTCTGGTCAAATCAATCCTTATGCAGCCACTTAAATAATACCATATTTTCAGAAAGCATAGATATATTCCTTTAAGAGACAACCAAGGGCATGAACAAATTCTCATGTGATTTCTGCATACTTAAAGGAGATTATAATGCCAAACTATACAAGAAATTTACACGAGCTTCATGTACTTTAAACAAAACAAAACTTTGTGAAATCATGGTTCAGATCTGTGACAAAGTCAATCATGGAGCAAATTAAGCAGCAGTTACATCTTGGGAAGATGACATTGGTATGGTGCATTTTTGTCCTCTTCTACTTACCAAGGCAGTGTTGTTTTTGAACAGACCTTGTGCTGATGGTGGTTCCACAACAATGTAAGAATTTCAGCAACAATAAACATGCATTTCTGTCCATCAGAATGTATGACTTGAAGGAGGATCTTATATAGGATGTTGCACTCTCAATAATGCTGCTCTAATTTTTTCTCAGTACTAAAGGTTATGGGAAAGGTGCTTTTGAAGCAAGCTCAGTGAATGGTTACTGTGAAACCTGCAAATCACACGTACTGCAGCCACAATGCACCAGCAATGTGGTGGATGGGCAGTCAGGTATTTAAAGTTGATGCAAGTCCAAAATCGTTCAAATGGTGGTGGATGGGCAGCTCTATCCTGGATCAGTCAGCTCCTCGAAGGTTGTTACAGGCGCAATCATCCAGGGCCTTGATACATTCTCAACTTCAGCCATGTAGATGTGGAGTGTCAGGTTAAGAGTCACTCACCACAGAGCCCTTATTCTGCTCTTGTAGCCTGTATTAATAAAATTAATCCGGTTCTGTTCAATGATAACCACAATGATGTTGATCATAGGGGACTCAGTGACGAGAGTCTCTGATGTAGATAATGATGCCACTGAAGCTCGGAAGTTGAGGGCTGTTGCCATTATCTGCCATGTGTGAAATATGAACATTTCCTGTCAAACTGTTAACCGAGTTCAGATGCTGCCAATCAGTTAACTTGACATCAATAGCTCATCATTCCACTCACCCTTCCAAACATCTTGGCATCCTAATTTAATTTCATGTTAACCAACCCAACCAACTCTGGGCTAAGTTACTTGAGGTGTTCAGTTTTCAGTTGACCATCAAGGCAAAAATTCTCTGACATGGAAAGCTATCATGACTCGGTTTGATACCAATAGATGAAACACCGTCAGTTGGTGACAAAATTACTTTTCAATCTCATTATCCTTATTCATCATTAAAAACGAGATGCTACCTGTCACGACAAAAGGTTCCTTTCCAAGCAAGGATGTACAGTAATAAAATGACCACCGATGGCAATAAGCAAGACATCTAGCTTTTAGCATTCAAAAAATGGCACAATTGTTTCATTTGTGCTCTTGCCTTTCCAGAGAAAAGTGTAGCTCTACTCAGTCAGATTGGAGCAACCAATATTCTGAATCACTAATGTGCAGGCCTCCAATTTCTAATGTCATGTTGACCTGTTCCTTTGTTACTTTCCAGGTGTAATAACTGAGGTGAAGGAATGGAAGAACGAGGCTTTCCACATTTTTAGCTTCATTTAATCTCAAAAGCATTGATTACGCATGGGGTCACAACAATAAAAATCTACCGGCCATTAAAGTTATCAGTTCATCCAACTAAAGTTACTCATTTATTTGTGTCACATTAACACTGCGATGAAGTTGCTGTGAAAATCCCCTGGTCGCCACATTCTGGTGCCCGCTTGGCAGACACTGAGGGAGAATTGTGCATGGCCAATGCACCTAATCAAGATGTCTTTTGAACTGTGGGAGAAAACCAGAGCACCCGGAAGAAACACATGCAGACATGAGGGAAACGTGCAAACTCTGAACAGGTTTGAGTCTCTTGAAACAGTTTTTCTCAATTGCTTTATTTTAAGCCAGCAACAGTTCTTGGATAACGTTATGAAGGTTGCATTTGTTTTCCTTCCTGTAGTCCATACTGCAATTGTAATAACTCTAGCTCTCAACCCTTGCAATAATTAGTTCCTGTTCTCACAGTATGTCCATGCTTGACAGAAGTAAGCCATATTTAAACAGCTTAGAACACTTTCCACTCTCAATCCAGAGATGGATTGTCAAGATAACGGTGGAATACTTTATACAGTCCAGGTAGATAACCTGGAAAATTTCACAAATTGTGCAATTTCTACTCCATTTTTATTGTTAAAAATAAATTGCCAACAGAATTCTTCCCAATTTTTATGACATGTATAAAGTATTGAGATTTCCTTTAATCAAACTTGAATTTTAAGAATGCATAATTACAATCGTAACAATGTTTAGAACTATAGCAACCCAGGTTCAAGGCAAATCTCAGGAACTTAGTTAAAATCTAAAGTGATTACTTGGATATCTTGCCTGACCAGCCATCTAAGCTCTATTTATATATGTGGAAATTAGAATGTTGCCATCAAATTACTCTGGCTAATTTAATGAATCTCAGTCTTAACGCAACAAACTATCAAACAAGCTATGATTCTAGATAATGTGCTTATCTTCTCATTAACACTGCAGAGATGGTTGTTAACATATTCATGACATTGGTGGACGTAATCTTAAAAAAATGCCACTCCGTGTCACATGGCAAAGCAGTTTACTGCTATGATCCTGGCTTTATAATTCAATCTTTAAAACCAGAAGATTACTCATTCTTCAGATTTATTCTGAGTTTTAGTATTTGCCTAGATATTAAGCTCTAATATTGCTGAAAAGAGAGACATGTTGCTGAAGCTTTTCATCTTGCACTTTTCAAGATCAATCCAAAAATTTCAAACGAGCACCACAACTTAAACAGGAGAAAACAATGCCGATTAGTTGGCAAGTTGACTCTGGTTGTTGCACTCTCCATGACAATGCATCAGCCAGAGGACCAAAGGTTCCCAAGTCACCCAGGTCATTCAAAATATACAAGACTCGAACTTATTCCTTTCGTTTGCAGAGAATGGGTCTCTGCTTACGAACGCACATTGCTTAAGAGTAGTGGGCGAGAAGAGGATTGGGAGAGGTTTAAATATCAACAAAGAATGACGAAGAAGTTGATGAAGAAGGGTAGGATAAACTACGAAGCTGGGCTAGCGCTTAATATAAAAAAGGATAGTAAGAGTTTTTATAAATATATAAAAATGAAGAGGCTGACTAGGGTGAACATTGGACCCTTAGAGGATGAGGGGGGACTTAGTGGTAGGGGATGGGGAAATGGCTGAGGCATCAAATAACTTTTTTGTTTCAGTCTTCACGGAGGAGGACGTGAATAATTTGCCAGGTGTTAGCGATAGAAAGATGGTAGGAGTGAAGGGCCTGAATGACATTATTGTTACTAGAGAGGCAGTGCTCGACAGACTGGAGGGACTGATTGTAGACAAGTCCCCAGGACCGGGTGGAATGCATCCAAGGGTTCTGAAAGAAATGGCGGAGGTGATAGTGGATGCCTTGGTGATTATTTTCCAAACCTCGCTGGATTCCAGGGAAGTGCCGGAAGATTGGAAAACGGCTAATGTTACGCCGCTGTTTAAGAAGGGTGGCAGGCAAAAGGCAGGGAATTATAGGCCGGTTAGTTTAACGTCTGTTGTAGGTAAAATGTTAGAATCCGTGATCAAGGAGAAAATAGCGAGGCATCTTGAGGAGAACTGTTTGATAGAACAGACACAGCACGGTTTCATTAAGGGGAAGTCGTGTCTGACGAATTTATTGGAGTTCTATGAGGATGTGTCTAGCGCGGTGGATAGGGGAGAGCCGGTGGATGTGGTGTTTCTTGATTTTCAGAAGGCGTTTGATAAGGTGCTACACAAGAGGTTATTACAGAAGGTTAGAGGGCATGGAGTTGGGAGTAGGGTGTTAGCGTGGATAGGGGATTGGCTGTCAAATAGGAGGCAGAGAGTGGGGTCAATGGGTGCTATTCGGATTGGCGGTTGGTGACTAGTGGAGTGCTCCGGGGGTCAGTGCTGGGGCCTCAGCTATTTACCATTTATATAGACGGTCTGGAGGGAACCGAGTGTATGGTGTCGAAATTTGCTGATGACACCAAGATTGGTGGAACGGCAAATTGTGCGGAGGGTGTGGAAAGTCTGCAGAAGGATCTAGATAGGCTGGGCGAATGGGCCAGGAATTGGCAAATGGAATTTAATGTTGGCAAGTGTGAAGTTGTCCACTTTGGTAGGAATAATGGTAGGAAGGACTATTACTTACATGGCGAAAAACTGCAGCATGCGACGATGCAGAGGGACCTCGGGGTCCTTGTGCATGAGTCGCAAAAACCCAGCCTGCAGGTGCAGCAGGTGGTCAGGAAGGCTAACAGGATGCTGGCCTTCATAGCGAGGGGGATTGAATATAAAAGTAGGGAGGTCTTGCTGCAACTGTACAGGGCACTGGTGAGGCCACAGCTGGAGTACTGTGTGCAGTTTTGGTCGCCACACTTACGCAAGGATATTTTGGCCTTGGAGGGAGTGCAGAGGAGGTTCACTAGGCTGATACCGGAGTTGAGGGGGTTGAACTATGAGGAGAGGCTAAATAAACTAGGCTTGTACTCGTTAGAGTTTAGAAGAATGAGGGGAGATCTCATTGAGACATAAGATGATGAATGGGATGGATAGGATAGAGGTGGAGAGACTCTTCCCGCTCAGAAAGGACAGTAGGACTAGAGGGCACAGCCTCAAGATGGGGGGGGCGGGGGAGCTTAGAACGGAGTTGAGGAGGAACTTCTTCACTCAAAAGGGTGGTGAATCTGTGGAATTCTCCACCCGTTGAAGTGGTGGAGGCTGCCTCGCTAAATATATTTAAGACGCGGGTTGATAGGTTTTTGACAGGCAGGGGGATTAAGGGTTATGGGGAGAGGGCGGGAAGGTGGAACTGAGCCACGACAGATCAGCCATGATCTTATTGAATGGCGGGGCAGGCTCAAAGGGCTAGATGGCCTACTCCTGCTCCTATTTCTTATGTTCTTATAGGAAACATAAAATGAACCACATTGCAAGCTTGACTGATTATCTTGAATTGATTGTTAGTGTTGCCATTAACACATTAGGATTGCTTAGCAAGTGCTGACCAATTACGAAACCACATCTACTAGTAGACATTTGCAAGCATAGGCTGGTTGAATATATTCTGTATTCTGCCTATTACAAACCACCAAAAAAAGCCCTTTGATTCAATCAGCCTCATCCAATCAGCATTCTTTCTCCTGTGGTTTATAAACAAAGATAAGGAGGGAAAACTATGGAAAGCACAATGTTTAAAACAAAGGTTTTCCAATTTAACTTTTTTTTTACAATATTCAATTATAGATCATACATTTAGACATCTACACTGAACTTCAAAGTTTATTTGATTAGTACTCCTTAAAATGCAAAAAAAAGTGCAACCAAATGTTAATGAATTAATGTACCATCTCATGGAAGAGCAGAGGATGGGGGGTTTGTACCAGTAACTGATGCAAGTTAAATTCCCAAATGCAAGGGGACTCTCAGGAAAAAGGGCAATGCCCAGACTATAGAAAGCAAGCCAAAGCTCCAGCGAACTAGCAAGACGGAGAACACTAACACAGATATGACCACAAGTTGCTTGCCACCCCATCTAACCAGCCATGGAATGTTGCATGGCATAAAAACATTCAGGAGGGTTGCTGACAAGATTATTAAGCTCACTAATATTAGATAGTTAGCTGTAAGTATACACAATCAATAATCCAGAATGTTTCAGGAATTATAATACTAACCACCATGTACATTTATTCAGGCTCATACTGAATTATACTTTGATAAGATCCATTGATTTCACTGGTCCAATATAAACATTGCTTAATTCCCTACCCATAATCAAAACACAATCACACTTAATAATCTTCACATCTTTAAAAATGTACACTGAAGTTAATTTCATCTTAAATAGTCAATCTTCTCACTTTCTCAATTCTATGTGAAGTCTTTTAAAGGAATACCAGTTCCCATTACAATACTTTAGAGTGCATTTTTGAATGAATCATCCGCACTAATACGCACTTACTTCACATGAGCATGAGTCACTCCTAATTAAGTTGCAAAATCACTGATGAGGAACACTCACTTTTAAGAAATTATGTTTTTGCTGTTGCATTGCAGGACTGCAGCAATTTTCTTCTAAGTTACAATACAGAATATGCAGCAGTGCACCAACTGTATATTTTGTTTCAGAATTAAATGTCTCCAGTAATCTCATGTCTTCCATTGATCTGAGCAGGTTATAAATCGAACAATCATTTGGGGTTCTTAGAACAACTTAAAAGCTGCTTAAATATCAGAACATTTTTTGAAAGCAATGTGAACAGTACTTAATACAATGTTAACATTTTTTAATGTTGAATATATTAAAGTATTTTAATAGTTTTGTAAGTTAGCTTCAAAATGTTTGTTGCAGCCACTAAAAACTGATAATCTGAATCGAGTAGTTATAGTTACAGCCTTAGAAATCATTCTTGATACCTTAAGTATAATGCATACACAACATTTAATGCTGCTGCGGTTTTACTCAGTCCCAAAGTAAACGTCAATGAACTTCATTATATAAGGGATTTAGCAATTCCGACTGCCACTGCAGATCAAGGAATCATCCATCCATTAATCAACTGCAGATTTTGTCAAATAAAATGTAAAATGGATAACATAGAAAGCAACCAAACTGTTAGATAAGCATTTTGATGGAAATGATGGCATTTATCCAAATGAGACTTAGTATCAGGCTCCAAACTTAACAACATAGTAGTTATCAGAATACATGCTTTTATTTTTTCCTCTATCTTGTATCCTATAAATTATATTAAATAACCTGACAGAAAACACTGCAAACCAGAACTGGGTCCAAAATAAATAAGGAAGTTTTATTCCAGATGTTATCCGAGACAACAGTTCATTGGTTCTCAAACAAATAACATGGGATATTGGAGAAGTGAGACTGCACCCACCATAACTGAATTATACCCCTGGATTATCAGAGGTATGATGTGGAGATGCCGGCATTGGACTGGGGTAAACAGTAAGAAGTCTCACAATACCAGGTTAAAGTCTAACAAGTTTATTTGATAGTAAACCCACAAGAGATATACAGCAAGAGTTAGACATTACCCTGTTTGAGCAAGAAACAAACAAAGAATGTAATCAAACCAAACAGCTTTCACATTCTTCTAAGTAGGCAAAAATCAAACAAGATTGGATGGAAGAAATGTTCTTTACAACTGTTAAACTTTGAAGCCTGATAACATAAAGACCCCAATCTAATGATAAGTTATTTTGTTCGCATCATTTTCGATATTTTTTACATTTTACTTAAACGAACGTTGTAAAACCTCCCTCAATTTGGCCCTTAGCCATGATGGAAGTTAACTTAAAATAAATAAGGAAAATCTTCTTACATAAACCTCATGGATTTTAATTAAAAGTGTTAATATAACTTTTGTTTTCTGCAGAATCTTGAATCATTCAATTCAGCATCTCCACCCTGTTCATTTTAAATGGTAACCCCATCTTCTTCGATAAAAAACCATGCCAAATTGAGACACAAACACCTCTGCAGAATTACATTGATAGTTGGGCTTATACTTGAATTACTGGTGAATCATCAATAAAAATAGCAAAAAGTGCTCACATCGTGCAACCAAGAGACCATTGAGGAACCAATTAAGATATGCAGTTCATTGCAAACATCTTATGTACTGTACATAAAAAGCATTTCCCAGAATGGAAAAGGCCAACAGTATTTCAGAATAAAATACCAGCTCAAGTCAAGTCACTAGCAATAAAAGAAAGAGGACGGCACATCACTGGTGCAAAAATAACAATTTATCTAAGTCTTCCAAAAAAACACAATGCACACGTGTTCAGTACATGAAATACAATGTATAATTTTACAGCTGATACAGTGGAATTACTTTGTAAATAATACATACTGAATAATTCACTCACAACCAACTAACAGAAAAGAAGTCAGTATCATATGCCATGCACCTTCAGATCAAAGACTGCAACTTCAATAATCCAAGGTATGGCACTTCCACTGCACATCTTAAATGGAAGAAAAAATTTAATATTTAAAATTTAAACTTTAAACAAGTGGATATACTGCTTCTTTGAACAATGGACTGCAAGGAGGCAGAACTATCAAAGATTTGGTTTGTCTTTTCAGAATGTTTTTATTAGTTCTCATTTTCACAAACACAACATAAACCCCAAATCTAACAGCGTACAAAGTGACCTTTATTCCATATAAATGGGCAGAAAAGATCAGCAAATATTCTTATAAAAGGATTCTAATGATCAATCATTGCAATCATAGTCAGCTTCTCCTCTTACAAGGATAATAGAAAGGATATGGAGAGTGGGGGGGATGTCAGAATACAATCATGAGCACATGGCCCTATGGTGCACACCCTCCTCCGCACAATAAAAGACAGAACTACACAATATATATGATCCCTTGTGGGGTAAAATATAACCAACCAGGGTCTAACTCAGCATCCCAGGACTCCCAGCAATGAAAAAATAACCTAGAAAAGGGGGAACCTCAGCATACCACTATTGATATGGGATGTGGCACATCCAGTGTACACTCATGTACAGGAACTGGTATGGAAAGGATTCATAAACTTTGCCTAGTTTCTCACACTTCAGGCCTCCCTCGTCTCCAGCCACATCAGAGGCACTTATCAGGCTCCCCATTACCAGAAAATATAAAACACCGGAACCTTACTAACAACGAGAAGAGTCATCAAGACACCCAGCAACAGGATATTTTGGTGAGAGATACGACCTTTCTCCTTCCAAGATAAGGGAAATTCTCGAAGATTAACTAGAACAAATCAGCTTATATCAGCAACCCATCTGCCCTGATGAAAAAAAAGGAAACCCCAGAGAGGAAGGAGCACTAGAATTATCCAATAGATGCCAGGAGCCCAAACCTAGAAGATGGAAGTCTCCGTTTAAAACCACTTGGAGGAGATGACCTATTCCTTCAACTAACTCAATCTCCAAATCAAAGAAAGACTCCAAAGCCTCCAGGCTCTCGCTTGTCCCTCAAACATGACATTACATCCCCAGGACAGGCAAGTTTCAGGTCAGAGAGCAGTCCAGAAGCCCTCAAAGAGGGACATCCTGGAAGACAGCAACCTACTCCCCCATTCAACATACCCTCCAACTGACCCAGGTAAACACAACCTCTACAGCCCTAACATGCTCAACAGCGCCCTAAAATAAGGCTAACAAGCCAAGAATACTCACAAGCAAACCACCCTTTTCTCTAGGTACTCAAAAGCACCATTTAGGCCCTGCTATGAAGAGGATTCAACCCATTTTTCCTCAGGAACCCTAACAACCAGATAAGATGCCCATCATCCACTCCAAAAGCCAAGTAATCAATAACCACTGCCAGTACCCACACAGCATAACCAAAATAAAAGGTCAATCTAATGAGACTAGATATCCGTGGACAGGTCAGCCATGCCCAAGCATGCACCAGGACATAATTTCACTACTTCAACAATATGAGACAGGCCCACAATGAAAAAGGCCCAGTCTTTTCCAGGATACTTGACCTGTCTGTACTTTCTAAGCAAACAAGCAAAGATTCCGTTATCCCACGATAACAAAAGCAAAACAAATGCAGCCCCAAACAGTTCGAACGGGGCATCTTCCTCACCACCAAGAATCTAATGCCACACCAACCATCTTTACATCAAAGCACCTATCTGACATCTTGCTGTAATACTACTTGTCTTATCTAAAAATAAAGTGAAGGGTACTAAAAGTTGTACTCCCTTAGTCTGAATGCAAGGATTACTGCACAAAGGAAAAAACAAACCAGGTAAATACTGCACATCCCTCATGTCATGCAACCAACTCAGTGCACTCCCCAATGGGAAGAAGAGCCACAAACAATTAAACTATAGCCTCTCTTGTTCCACCATTGAAGCATGCCGGTCAAAGGTACCAAAATCAAAAATCCTGATTTTCGCAATTTAATAAGATAACAGGCGCCATATGCCTCTGTGCTGTAATATATTTTACACTCATATCAGGATAAAAATACAATCATAAAATCAGGATTTATGATGTACTGCTGGATAATATAACCATCCACGGGGCTTGAAAAGACCAAAGCCAAGACAGGATCATTGAGCAACATCTAGGATCCATGCAGAGTTTCCAAAGAAGCTTCTGTACCTCTGCCACGTGGTCGAAGTCCTGGCAAAGAAACACCCAGGCCCCATGGGTGGCAAGGACCTGACGTATCCAGTTGCCTCGTCCTTTTTCGGAGAACACCAAGAGCAAGACAACAAAAAACCAGTGGCTGTTGTCTTCAACTGGCTCCAAGACCCAATACAACATGCTTCACTGAACTCGAGACATCCAGCCCCCAACACAAGATTGTGAAAGTATGGCAGCCAATTCTCAAATTTGGCTTGAAATACATCTCCAGCATCCCTCGGAGCACTGAGTGCACAGATACACTTCCGCCATCCTATCTCTCTGAATCTGCCATGATGTACGACATACCATGCAGCAGGATTTCCAAAACTGTCTTCATCAAGGAAACCCTTGCCACCGATAGGATTCACTTCTCCGCTTCATCCATTCTCTTTAGGATATCTCGCACTTCATTACAAACACCAAAAATTTCTGCCAGGACGTCGAGACCGTCATCCACACCTTCACTCATTATGGCAGCCACCATCTCAACAGCAATAACATCGAAGCATAAGCTGCTTACCAGCGAAACTGCCACTGTGAACTGAGTCCCATCCCTGCCATCTCCAATCGCCTATATCAAACAAGGATTTTCTTGTTTTAACTTACTCTCCTTTGCCAAAATTGACCCATGATCTTTAAGGATTATAGCACAGATTATACACATCAGGAGCAGTTAATTATGGGTTGTGCAACAAAAAATGGATTAAAAGACAAGTAGGGACAGTGCTCGCAAACAGCTCCCACGCTTACATCAGGTGACCCCCTCCCATTGGTTTGTTTCTCATTCTTACTTCCCTTTTTATGGATTGTTTTGCATCAGAGATCCTTGGTCCAACAAAAGAGCAGGCAGTGTATCGTTCAGATGTTTCATAATGATCACTATGACTGTAAACAGGAACAAAACCATACGTAGTGATTATCCATGGTGGCACAGTGGTTAGCGTTGCTGCTTCACAGTGCCAGGGACCAGGGTTCAATTCCGGCTTGGTCACTGTGTGGAGTTTGCATGTTCTCTCCATGTCTGCTTGGATTTCCTCTGGGTGCTCTGGTTTCCTCCCACAGTCAGAAGGACATGTTGGTTAGGTGCATTGGTCATTGTAAATTTTCCCTCAGTGTACCCGAACAGGCGACAGAGTGTGGCAACTAGGGGATTTTCACAGTAATTTCATTGCAGCGCGAGTGTAAATCTATTTGTGACTAATGAATAAACTTTATCCATTGCTGTCTAAAAATCTCTGACATGTCAGTTATCCACAGTTCGGCTCATAATGGAATAGCAAATTTTAGAACTCTAATGCAAACAACCAAATCGTTAGAAAGCATCTGTCCTCTTTTCTTGCATTAATTGTTATTTTTGGATTTGCAGTTCAGTAATAAAGTGGAAAATCCTCCCAATTTATCTTTGTTGGATCAGAGCAGAAAGTCAACTATTGTAACAAACAGAACTTCAATCTATGTTTAACCTAGCCACTGCTAATCTTTCATTTTCAAAGTAAGGCTGTATACATATCTTCTACAATAAGCATAAATTTCAGAGTTCAATTGATTGTTTTCACTGCCTGGTTTATTATATTTACTTTGTGGTTATCATTTCAATATTCCTTGCTCCAAGCTTAAATATGGGCATTTCAATACTCAAAAGCATTGCACTCACTGGTTGAAAATTAATTACAAGGGTAGAATCTTATTCATTTAGATTTTAATTGTTGGAGATTTTCAAAATATTAGAATAATTTTCATATTTTCTTTGCTATCTTATCTCTTCTAATTCAACCTTCTCATTTTTTATTTCACTTTCTGAATATGATTTTACATTAAATTAGATATTCTGCTTACACTTCCTGATTTGGATTCTACTTGTCTCAGTGAGGATTCATTGGTTGAGGAGAAACACAGCTGCCTGCCCTGCTCACAAAGATCACAGTCCCCCTGTACCAAGCGTCATTCTGTTTCAGATGGAACGGCTGTAAATCACCATTCAAAAACAACCTTGTTTTTAGGCAGCAGTAAGCATAACATACAGCAAAAACCATTCACTTATTACATACTGCAATATCTGGGTGTTCTCAGTTTTGTTGATCTAGATTGCAGAGGTGAAGTGGTAAAGTGGTGAGCAGTTTTCAAATTGCAGCATACATAAGGATGCAGAATACCAACTTTTTTTTTACATAGGTTTGAGTAGTCTATTGGCAACTCCTCTTTCTGGAAAGTGAATTTTGTTCAGTTCCCCATTATGGCTGTAGTGGATATAATATGTGAACTGAAAACCTAATCTACTCCTGTTGGTTACTGATATATTCCATAGTGATAGTGATCACTAGGAGCTTCAACATTATCAGAAAAACCATCCAAGATTGTAGATGTCACATGGACAAATTAGAGTCATAGAGGCTTACAGCAAGGAAACAGCCCCTGTGCCCAACATTTTCATGCTACCCAGTTTTTACCCAACTGCCCACGTTTGGCCCATATCCTCTATGCCCATCTTACATGCAACTGTCTAAATGGTTTTTAAAAGACAAAATTGTACCTGGTCCTACTACTACCTCTAGCAACTCATTCTAGAGGCTTACCACCCTCTGAAAAAATTGCCCCTCTGGACCTTTTTGTATCTCTGCCCTTTCAGCTTAAACCTATGCCCTCTAGTTTTAGACTCCCCTACCTTCAGGAAAAGGTGCTAATTATCCACTTTATCTATGCCCCTCATTATTTTATAAACCTCCATAAGATCACCCTTAAGCCTCCTACACGCCATGGAAAGAAATTCCAGTCTATCCAGCCTCTCCTTGTAACTTAAATCACCAAATTCTGGTGGCAACCTAATAAATCTTTTCTGCACTCTTTCTGGTTTAACAATATCCTTTTCATAATAGGGTGACCAGAACTGTGCACAGTATTGTAAGTGTGGGCTTACTAACATCTTGTATAACTTCAACAAGATGTTCCAACTCCTGTATTCAATGTTCCAACCAATGAAACCAAGCATGCCAAATGCCTTCTTCACCCTCCTGTCCACCAGTGACTCCACTTTCAAGGAGCAATGAACCAGTACCCTTAGATCTCTTTGTTCTACAACTCTTCTCAATGCTCTAACATTAACTGAGTAAGTCCTGTCCTGGTTCAATCTCCCAAAAATGCATCACCTCGCATTTATCTAAACTGAATTCCATCTGCCATTCATCAGCCCACTGGCCCAATTGATCAAGATCCCAATGCAATCCTAGATAACCTTTTTCACTGTCCACCAATCTTGGTGTCATCTGCAAATGTACTACGTCTATTAAATTCTCATCCAAATCATTAATATAAATGACAAACAACAGTGGGCCCAGCACCGATCCCTGAGGCACACCACTGGTCACAGGTCTCCAGTTTGAAAAATATCCTCTACAATCACCCTATGATCAAGCCAATTTTGTACCCAATTCACTACCTCACCCTGGGTCCCATGAGATTTAATCTTATGCAACAACCTACCACGTAGTACCTTGTCAAAGGTCTTGCTAAAATCCATGTAGACAATGTCGACTGCACTGCCTTCATCTACCTTCTTTTCTTGGTTACCTCTTCAAAAAACTCAATTAAATTCGTGAGATATGATTTTTCACTCACAAAGCCATGCTAACTGTCCCCAATTAGTCCTTGCCTCTCTAAATGCCTGTTGATCCTATCTCTCGGAATACCTAACAACTTACCCACTACAGACATTAGGCTCACTGGCCTGTAATTCCCAGGCTTTTCCCTGCAGCCCTTCTTAAACAAACACACATTTGCCACCGTCAAATCTTCATACACCTCACCTGCAGCTGTTGATGATTCGTATATCTCTGCTAAGGGATCCGCAATTTCCTCCCTAGTCTCCCACAATGTCCTGCGATACACTTCATTAGGTGCCAGGGATTTATTTATTTAAATTAAATGAGCTGCAGCAGCATTAGAAGCATCCAATGATCACAAACACTTCAGTTCTGCGGTTATGATGGAGATTATAGTTTTACACACCCTGGTCACAGGTCAGAGAAATAGTGAAATGGTTAGTATTAGCAACAAAATATTGTGCCAAAGTAATTCTGAAAAGCTACTTCATCATAACCACACAAGAATTGTATACAGCTTATTCCATAATGGCCTACAGATCTCTGTTATCTGGGCATGTATGCATATATATCCACATTTCTAGTCAGTTCATAAAACTAAAATGTCTCAATTCATCAGCAAAACTAAGTTACATTTAAAAACTATATTTTACAACTCTATTTAACAATTACAATATTGTTAATTTTAGAACAAAAACAATTTTACATTCACTCCCACTTTTGCATATGCATCATGAGTTGCTACTTGCTCTATAGTATTAGCAATTCCAATCAAAGCAAAAGAATATTCCTTTTAACTAATATCAATAAAGTTTTGGATAATTAATCTACGATATATCGTGAAGAGAAGATATATCAGAGACTCAATATTTAGAGAATAACCACATCAAGCACAACTGACTTTACAGCAGCATTACATAGTAACTTATTCTAAGATACTAGTTTCTAATATGTTGCTTCATAATTGAAAGAGAAACAACTTGAGTGAATCAATTAGTTAGATAGTAAAGAGCTGCAGCAGCTTTGAAAAGAATACCAACAGGAAGTAATCCACTCATCTTTACTGTATTTTCAACTCTTCAAACAACCTCAGTATAAAATTAGCCGTTCTGAAATAATTTTGCAAATATGTGAACCAATGTGCACTGAGTATGATTTAAACAGCTCCAAATTATCAAGTAGTGGGTGCCCTAACAATACAAAAATTCAACTTGCCAACTATTACATTCATTGATTCCTAGTCACAACACTCAGTAACAACCATGAGATCCAACATACAAACTTTACAACTTAAGCACGATTCGTATCCCTCAAATCTCTGACATCACAAGTTCCTTGTTTGTATGATATATTAATAATGAATTTAACTATGCCATTATACAGATTGAGCACATACAACAACTTGTATTTATATAACACCTCGAGTGTAGTAAAATACCCTCAGGCATTTCACAGGAATTAATAAAAGAAAATTTGACATCGAGTCACATACGGCTGAAGGCTATATATGGGCCCTGACTATGTCATGATGTGGGTATGCCGGCTTTGGACTGGCGTAAACACAGTGAAAAGTCTGACAACACCAGGTTTTAGTCCAACCTATTTATTTGATAATATACTCACAAGCTTTCGAGGTTAGCCCCTTCGTCAGGTGAATGGAGAGAACTCTCCATTCACCTGACGAAGGGGCTAACCTCGAAAGCTTGTGAGTATATTATCAAATAAATAGGTTGGACTAAAACCTGGTGTTGTCAGACTTTTCCCTGACAATGTACCAGCAATTGTACTAAAGAATGGTTGGAGCATACCTAGGAGGCGGTTACTGGAGGTCAATCATCTCAGTCCAGGACATCACTGCAGTACTTCCTTATAGTAGTATCTAAGGCACAACCACCTTTAGCTGCTTCATCAAAAACTTTCCCTCCATAAGGTCAGAAGTTGGGATGCTCGCTGATAATTACACAATGTTCAGTTCCATTCACAACTCAAGAACACAAGAAAAAGGAGTAGCTCACCAAGCCCTTCAAGTCTGCCCCACCATTCAACACAAACATGGCTGATCTATGCTGGCTTCAACAACTCTTCAGTGCCATTTCCCAATAGCTCTTTATTCCTCAATCAAATATTTATCCATCTCCACTCTAATGATCCAGCCTCCGCAACCACCCTTTGAGAAGAAATTTCTACGTACCTCAGCATTAAATAACCGGCCCTTTATCTTATTTGAGACTTTCCCACCAATGAAAACTCTCACCTACATCTACCTATCAAGCCCCCTCAGGATCTTGGATGTTTGAGTAAGATCACCACTCACTCATCTAAACTCCAAGGGATACAGGCCCAGTCTCTCTTGATATGACAACTTGCTCATCCTGGGAATTAGCCCAGTGAATCTCCAATGTTACTACATGCTTCTAAAGGGGACCATGTGCAATATTCCAGGTAAGGCATCACCAACACCCTATACAATTGCAATGAAACTTCCCTATTTTTAAACTCCAACCCCTTTGCCTTAATTGCTTGTTGAGCTGCGTGACCTCCCTTCCCCACATCAAACTCCATTTGCCAGGTTTTCACCCAGTCACCCAATCTATATCCTGCTGCAGAATCACAATATGCTCATCACAATCTATCCTTCCACCTATCTTTGTATCATCTGCAAATTTGGAAGCCTTATATTCTGTTCCTTTCTCCCAATCATTCACACAACTAGCAAACAACTGTGGGCCAAGAACTGATCCCTCCATACTCCACTAGTTACATCTTTCAACTCAAAAGGACCCATTTATTCCAACTCTTTTTTCAATCCATGCCAACACACTTCCAATAATTCATTTGGCTTTTAGTTTATGTGCCAGTCTCTTACGTGGCATCTTGTCAAATGCCATTTCGTATTCTAAATGCACTACATCTACATGTTTACCTCTATTCATCTCCCTTTTACAGCCTCAAAAGAATGAGCAAATTTGTCAAACATTATTTACTTTTCATAAAACTATATTGACTAGGTTTTATTATATTCAGCTTTCCTAAATGATTAGCTATTTCCTCTTTGATTATTGATTTCAGCATCTTGCCAATAAATATTAACCTAATTGGCTTATAGCTCCTTGCCTTTAACTAGCCATACAAACACTGTGGCTAACCAAGCAGGTCAAAGGCAAAGAATCCTGTGAGGAGTAACTCACCTCCTTATTCCCCAAAGCCCACTATCTACAAGGCACAACTCAGGAACGTAATGGAATACACTCCACTTGTCTAGATAAGTACAGCTCCAACATTCACAAAGTTCACCACCATCCAGGACAAAGCAGCCTGCTTGATTCCCCTTCTACAAGCATTCAATCCCACCACCAAACAGTAGCAGCTGTGTGTACCATCTACAAAATGCACTATAGGAGCTTACCAAGGTTCCTTAGGTATCATCCTCCAAACCCACAACCACTATCATCTAAAAGGACAACAGCAGCAGATACCTGGGAACACCACTACCTGGAGGCTGCCCTCCAAGTCATTCACCGTCCTGAATGGGAAATAAATCATTCCTTCAGTCACTGGGTCAAAAATCCTGGAATTTCCTCCCGAACAGGACTGTGGGTGCACCTATCCCTCAGGGGGTGCAGCATTTGGTGGTGCGCTGTCGCTCACCACCATCTTCAGAAGGACAACTAGGGAAGGGCAATAAAATGCTGGCCTTGCCATCAACACCCACATCCCATAAATAATTTTTTAAAAACCGAGCTAGAACAGGCATATAAGTATTGTGGCTATAAAATCAAGTCAGAGGATGGGAATTCTGCTGCCAGCAACTCACCTCTTGACTCCCCAAAGCTGTCCACCACACAAGTCAGGAAGGTGATGGAATATTTTCCACAAGTCTGGAGCAGTGCAGTTCCAACAGCAATCCAAAGTTACCTGCTTGACTGGCAACTCATCCCCCAACATCAACATTCACTCCCTCCACCACTGACACAGTACCATCTACAAGGCACAAGAAGTCACCAAGGCTCCTCTGATTGCACTTTTCAAACACACAACCTCTATCACCTAGAAGGACTATAGAACACAATCACCTGCAAGTTCTGCTCGAAGCCACACATCATCCTGACTTTGAACTTTATCATCTGCCTTCATGATCATTGGGTCAAAATCCTGGAACTTCCTTCATTAAAGCACTGTAGGTGTACCTACACTCCACAGCCTGCAGCTAGCTGTTTCACCACCCCACGTATTTACCCTGCTAAACTCCCCAACACCAAGAGGCAATCCGCTATACCAATCCACCCAACCCACATACCCGCAGACTGTGGGAGGAAATCAGAGCACCCAGAGGAAACCCACACAGACACAGGGAGAATATCTTTGTCATGTTTGCACAGTCACTCAAGGCAAGAATCGTCTATTCAATAGGTGGTTTTAGTATTTGCTATGTCCACATGCACTACTCTCAATGCCCGGAGAAATGATCATCCAATAAATACACAGCTACTGAATAATCTCGTGAACGTGTATAAGCATGGAAGAAAGACTCACTCGAGTCCATATCAGCTCTGCTGACATGCAAGATTACCACCACTTCTGTACTTTGGCCTGAGAGGAGGGGAAACCAAAGAGCAGCACCTCCCTCTATCCAGATTCCTGTGGTATCACATGGAAACACTCAGTGGTGTTTGTCTCAAGTTTGCTCCACTACCAAGTAAAGCAGGATAGGATCTCCTGTGCTAAGCTGTTCTGTGGCTTCCACTGAAATCCTTCTCCCTTATCCCCAGTCCCAAAGGGTTGATGATGCCTGCTATCAGAGCCACCAGATGCAGCCTTGTTCCTAGCTGACACAGAAATTCCACACCAAGGTACACAAACTACTTGAGCATACAAAGATTTGCGAGTTAGGTGGGTCAGCCATGCTAAATTAACCCAGTGTCAGGAGGACTAGCTAGGGTAATGTGGGGTTACAGGGAGGGGGCCTGGATGGGATTGTGCAGGTTCAATGGGCTGAACGGCCTCCTTCTGCACTGTAGGGTTTTATGTTGCAGCAACTAAAATCATAGATATTTAAGTGACCACTCAGACTCTTTGCTGAGTAGAAAGCATTTTCAAAAGATAGGTGCATTAAGAAAGTCTACCAGGAAAGGATTCAAAAGAATCCAACTATATTTTACTTCCAGTAAAACTTCCTAATTAGAGAAGCTCAGGTGTCATGGTGAGTTATGGAGTTAAATGACATTACAATGACAGGGAGAAGCAAAGCCATCGAGGGTATTAAAATCAGGGATGAAAGTTTGAAGAAAATACAAAGCGTTGTTCAACTGAAAGCCAATATAGATTGGCGAGCAGAAGCATGATGGGTGAATGAAACTTGGAGTGAGTTGGGATGCATGCAAAATTTTGGATGACACTAGGAGGAGGGTACAAGGTGGGAGGCTAGCCAGAAGTGCACTGGAATAGTCGAGACTGGAGGGCTGGAGTCAGGCAATGTTACCAAAGTGGAAACAGACGGCCTGAATATATAGTCAGGGACTTGTTTGTGTTAAATGTGATGCTGAATTTGCTCAGCCAAACTTTGTAAGTTTGACTCAGATGCCTAATAATTTCTCAAATCTGTCTGTTTTTGTTTGAAATGGGGAAGGGTGGAGTTGTTGGTGTTGTCAGTTCCATAATAAGCTATAAGGTGGAGAACCAGTGATGGATGATGTCTCATAAGAAACCACAAACATTATGCAAACCACCAAATTGAAGTGCATCTCCCTCCTCCTTGATTATGGAATGCTACAATTTCACAAGCCTGATCAGCTAAGCCTCAGAGGATCGCATGAGGATGGAAGGAGGGTTGAAAAAGAAAAGCCCTGGATATTTTTTGTATTATTGCAATAGAATGAGCATTTCCACACAATCAACTTCATTTTTTTTAATGAACTTTATTTGGAGCAATTTGCCCATGCAGTTTCATTAAATCTCCTCGATACACTGCATTTGAAAATTAGTGGTAGTTAAACGTTCTTCCATCTGATTTACTTCAAGTAGACAAGAGGAACCTGTACATTTATTTTGTGGACAACTACTTGCTTTTCAATTCAGATCGAGTCCTGACTACTGGAATTCTACATCGATTTCCTAACGATGTTTGTCACTAATTTGGTGATGGACCTTTTTCACAAGAATAAGATTACAGCAGAGGAAAGTTGATTTAGTGATTAGACTTTTTTTGTCCATTGATAGCAACTTCTATAACAGTTGAGATAACATTTAAGCATTCCTGTAGTGCTAACCCTTAGATATAGCTCGAGTAAATAGTTTAAAACACAGATTATGCAGGTAAGTAAAATGAACAGTAAAAGAAAATCAGTAAAATTAAGCAGTTCTGAAGAACAGTCGCAAGGACTTCAAATGTTAACTGTTTTTCTCTCAACTGCCGACAGACCTGTTGAATTTTCCCAATTTCCTATTTTAGATTTCCAGTATCTGCAGTATTTTGCTTTTACTAAGCAAAATGACATTGTTTATAGTATTTTGTGAAACAAGACCTTCACTAATGGAATACAGCGGTTGGCCCCATGCTACCAGCCAACTGACTCTCATGTAAACACCATCACCCGTATTTTCACATCACATTTTTCTGCTGAGAATGGCAGAGGAGGAGACCCTGTTGAACACACTGTATACAGATCAAATGCATACCTCTTGACCATACAAAATGGAAACACTCAGAGCTCCTTCGCTGACACCAGCTGAGTAGAAAGCATTTTCAAACCATAGGTGCATTAAAAAAGTCTACCCAGAGAGGATTCAAAAGAATCCAACAATAGTTTACTTCCTATATAATTTCAGATTTCACGATGATCTACATTCAGGGGTTGGAGGGGGAAGGAGCATCTCCCTTAAGGCCCCCTCTCTCCACCCCCCACATGGTCCACCTTTTGCAGGCGCTCTCTCGTCTCTCAGGCCACTCCAAGGACTTGTCTCTTTACACAATCTGTCCCCCAAGCATCACCTCTCCGGGTCTCCCTGCTGTGAAACCCTCTGTACTTTCCTAGTTCTGGGTTCCACGATTTAAAATCTGAGGCTGCTTGAAATTTGTTTGTGAACCAGCACCACCGTGCACCCTCTTGACTGATGAGCTCTACTGTCTGTTTCACATGATGTTGATTTGCAACATACACATGATTTTCTTTGCTGGGGTCCTTGTCTGTCCCTCACACAGAGAAAGGAGTCTCTCAACAACAGGTTTATTTGGTAGCAAAAGCCACTAGCTTTCGGAACACTGCTCCTTCATCAGGTGAGTGGGATTTCAGTTCACAAATAGGGCACATAAAGACACAAACTCAATTTACAAAATAATGGTTGGAATGCAAGTCTTTACAGATAATCAAGTCTTAAAGGTGCAGACAATGTGAGTGGAGAGGGGGTTAAGCACAGGTTAAAGAGATGTATATTGTCTCCAACCAGGACAGTTAGTGAGATTTTGCAAGCCCAGGCAAGTTGTGGGGGTTACAGATAGTGTGACATGAACCCAAGATCCCAGCTGAATAATCCCAGGAACAATGGTAGGAAGGACTATTACTTACATGGCGAAAAACTGCAGCAGGCGACGGTGCAGAGGGACCTCGGGGTCCTTGTGCATGAGTCGCAAAAACCCAGCCTGCAGGTGCAGCAGGTGGTCAGGAAGGCAAATGGGATGCTGGCCTTCATAGCGAGGGGGATTGAATATAAAAGTAGGAAGGTCTTGCTGCAGCTGTATAGGACACTGGTGAGGCCGCAGCTGGAGTACCGTGTGCAGTTTTGGGCGCCGTACTTACGCAAGGATATTTTGGCCTTGGAGGGAGTGCAGAGGAAGTTTACTAGGCTGATACCGGAGTTGAGGGGGTTGAACTATGAGGAGAGGCTGAATAAACTAGGCTTGTACTCGTTAGAGTTTAGAAGAATGAGGGGAGATCTCATTGAGACGTATAAGATGATGAATGGGATGGATAGGATAGAGGTAGAGAGGCTCTTCCCGCTCAGAAAGGACAGTAGGACTAGAGGGCACAGCCTCAAGATAAAGGGGGGGGGGGGGGTGGGTTTAGAATGGAGTTGAGGAGGAACTTCTTCACTCAAAGGGTGGTGAATCTCTGGAATTCTCTGCCCGTTGAAGTGGTGGAGGCTGCCTCACTAAATATATTTAAGACGCGGGTTGATAGATTTTTGATAGGCAAGGGGATTAAGGGTTATGGGGAGAGGGTGGGAATGTGGAACTGAGACACGACAGATCAGCCATGATCTTATTGAATGGCGGGGCAGGCTCGAGGGGCTAGATGGCCTACTCCTGCTCCTATTTCTTATGTTGAAGCCGTCCTCATGCGTGTGAAAATTTGAAATCCCACTCATCTGATGAAGGAGCAGCACTCCGAAAGCTAGCGGCTTTTGCTACCAAATAAGCCTGTTGGACTTTAACCTGGTATCGAGGGACTTCTTACTGTGTTTACCCCAATCCAACACCAGCATCTCCACCTCATCAAAACTCCATAGACTTCACTGCCAGTGCCTGAATGAATGTATACCTGGCACTTTGAGCTGGCACTGCTGTCACTAGCACTTGTGAGACTACACAGTTGCCATCTGATTGACCCATATTTCTGAGGCAGGACTTCCACCCGAGTGAGGGACAGCAATCCTGTCTCCAGCTAATGAATGCTTTGCAGAGCATTTAAATGGCTGTGAGGCTCAAGTGGCAGGTGGGAAACTCAGCCATCTGAAAAATCCTGCCCTACGTTTCTCTCTTCACAGATGTTGTCTGGCTTGCTTATTATTTTTCATTATTTTCATTTTTTTAGTTCAGATTTCCAACAATCACAACATTTTATTTTTGTTTTGACATTTTCAGGCTTTTGTTTTCAACTTGTTGCTGGTGTCCTGCCTTCAAGGGAGGCTTCAAACATAAACACAGGCACAGTTCAGAAAAGCATCTTGAAATTGCTGATGAAGCTTACAGCGATATTTGGGGAAGCCAGAAAAATGAAATTCAACTGTTGTGAAGGAAGAAGAGTGAAAGGCACAAAAGGAACCTAAGATGTGCAGGGATAAAGGAAAGGTGAAAAGTATTCAGTGGATGAGGAAACAGAAAACACTAAGTGCTCACAGGAGCACGTATCAGCAAATGCCAGGTATGGAACACAGAAATGCCATTTAAGGGCAAAACCTACCTGAGTTTGAGACCAATTTCAGTGGGATAGAGCACTCAAGTATCCAACCAGCTGATAAGTAAGCTGAAGCAAGAGGCCAGGCTCCCGCTCAAAGTGCCAGATATACATTCATTCGGGCACTGGCAGTGAAGTCCCTGGTGCTCTTGATCAGATGTGGCGATGCCAGCGTTAGACTGGGGTAAACACAGTAAGAAGTCTCACAACACCAGGTTAAAGTCCAACAGATTTATTTAGTAGCAAAATCCACTAGTTTTCGAAGCGCTGTTCCTTCATCAGGTAAGTGGGAGTTCTGTTCACAAACAGAGCATATAAAAGACACAAACTCAATTTACAAAATAATGGTTGGAATGCGAGTCTTTACAGGTAATCAAGTCTTAAAGGTACAGACAATGTGAGTGGAGAGAGCGTTAAGCACAGGTTAAAGAGATGTGTATTGTCTCCAGATAGGCCAGTAAGTGAGATTTTGCAAGCCCAGGCAAGTCACAAGGGTTACAAATAGTGTGACATGAACTCAAGATCCCAGTCGAGGCTGTCCTCATGATGGATCACTTCAGCAGTCACGGGCATTCGGCCTCTGATCTTCAGGTAAGCGTTCTCCAAGGCAGCCTTCACAACACACAAACAGCGCAGAGTCACTGAGCAGAGATTGATAGCCAAGTTCCGCACACGAGGACGGCCGTAACTGCAATCTTGGGTACATGTCACACTATCTGTAACCCCCACGACTTGCCTGGGCTTGCAAACTCTCACTAACTGTCCTGTCTGGAGACAATACACATCTCTTTAACCTGTGCATAACGCTCCCTCCACTCACATTGTCTGTACCTTTGAGACTTGATTACCTGTAAAGACTCGCATTCCAACCATTATTTTGTAAATTGAGTTTGCGTATTTATATGTCCTGTTTGTGAATAGAACTCCCACTCACCTGATGGAGTAGCAAGCACTCCAAAAGCTAGTGGATTTTGCTACCAAGTAAACCTGTTGGACTTCTTACTGTTCTTGGTGAGGGACAGGCAAGGATCCCAGCAAAGAAAGTCATATTTATGTTGCAAACCAACATCACGTGAAACAGACAGAACAGCTCATCAGTCAAGAGGGGGCACGGTGGTGCTGGTTCACAAACAAATTTCAAGAACGGTACTTCAGTCCAGAATATTAACTTTTATGCTTGGTGGTTTGCCAAGTCAGTTCCTTTTCCTGCAGCCATGAAATTTATGAACCTGTCACACTCAATTTCAATGTCAATATTCTTCACATTCTCCATCCCAGCATCAGTGTTTTTCACACTCACTCTCAGTCAATCTTTCTATTTCAAAACAATCTCTCCCACTCTCACTAAATCAAGATCAGTGACTCATTCCTATTATACACCAATGCCTCCCATCTCATCTCCAGTGTCAGGCAGTGGGTGGGATTTTCCAGCTGCGCTCATCCGGAAACCAGAAAATCCCTCCTGAAGTCATTGGACCTTTGCATGGTTTCCCTCCCCCCTCCAGCAAAAAAGAAGCCATTTGGCCCAAGAACAATTCACCTAATGCTACTCCTCTAGCTTTTCCCACCAGCCTTGCAAATCTTTCCTCTTCAGATAATTACTTTTTATTCATTCATGGGACATGGAGGCCATGTGTTGGGCCAGCATTTATTGCCCATCCTTATCTGCCCTCCATTTCAGAAGGCATTGAGAATCTGGATCTGGAGTTGGGGGTGGCATATTAGCAGTGGTTAGCACTGCTGCTTCACAGCATCAGGGACTTGGGTTTGATTCCCGGCTTGGGACACTGTCTGCGTGAAGTTTGCACCTCCTCCTCCTGTCTGCATGGGTTTCCACCGGATGCTCCGGTTTCCCCCCTCATTCTGAAAGACATGTTGGTTAGATGCATTGATACGAATGGGCACAGGACTGTGGTGATTAGGGGAATTTCACAGTAACTTCATTGCAATGTTAATGTAAGCCTTACTTGTGACTAATAAATAAACTTGTAAGCTAGAATGGGTAATGACCCTTTTCCTAAAGAACATCAGTGAAGCAGACAGGTTTTTTTTTAAAACAACAATCAACAATGGTTTCATGGTCATTAGACTTATTAACTCCAAATTTGTTTAATTGAATTCAAATTTCACCATCTACGATGGTGGGATTCAAACCTGGATCCCGAGATCTTGCTTGGGTCTCTGGATTACTAATATAGTCATAATACCACTGCTTCCCAGGCAATAATGATGCAATTTCCTTTTGAATACCCCGATTGAATCTGCTTCCACCACACTTGGGCAGTGCATTAACCACACACTGCATTAAAAAAACGGTTTCCTTGATGTCACCATTGCTGCTTTTGCCAATGAACCTGTGCCTGCTGACACTTGATCCTTCTACTAATGAGAATTCTTGTTGCCTTACTTTGTCCAGTCCCCTCATGATTTTAAATAAGTCTATTAAATCTCTTCTCAACCATCTATCCAAGGAGAATGGTTCAACCTCCCCAATCTATGCAGCTCCCCACGCCCGTCACTCCTGTTCTCACCACTTCCTGTAATCATTCTTGTGAATCTTTCCTTCACCCTCTCTAGCATCCTTGCTAAAGTGTGGTGTCCAGAACATGGTTGCAATACTACAGTTTATCATAACTTCCTTGCTTCTGTACTCTATGAGCCTATTTATAAAGCCCAGGATTCCCATATGCTTAAATAACCACAGTCTCAAACTGTCTTGCAGCCCTCAAATATTTGTGCGCATGGAACTCCAAGTCTCTCAGCTCCTGCACCTCCTTTAGAATTGTGTGCTTTATTTTGTATTGAGTCTCCATATTCCTTCAACCAAACTGAATCAGTTCATAATACTCTACATTAAATTTCATCTGCCACTAGTCCAACCATTTCTTCAACCTATGAATCGGGTGAAAATTTTGAAATTGTATGCTGCACACCAAGGACGAATATATATCAGGTCATTAGGAAGTGCAAGGGTCCTAACACTGATCCATGGGGAACGGCATTATATACCGTTCTCTCGTCCAAGAAAAACTCATTAAGCATCTCAGCTCTGACAAAGTGTTGTCTAGACTCAAAACATTGGCTCTATTCTCTCCCAACTGATACTGTGAGACTCACTGAGATTTTCCAGCATTTTCTGTTTTTGAACCACCAGTCTCCATTTCCTGTCAGTCAGCCAATTTCATATCCATTTTTCTCCTGTCTCTTTTATTCCATGAGTTCACAAGTCTATTGTGTGGCACTTCAACAAACACCTTTTAGAAATCCATCAACAGCATTATTCTCATCCACCCTCTGTTCTCAGCAAAAATTTCAAGCAAGTTAGTTAAATAAAATTTGCTCTTAACAAATGCATGCTGACTTTCCTTAATCAGCCCACATTCGCCCAAGTGACTATTAATTTTAATCCAGAATCTTAATTTCTGAAAGCTTCACGACTACCAAAGTTCAACTGACTGGCATGTGATTGCTATGTTTATCTTTACATTTTTTGAACAGGATGTAACATTACAACTCTCATGTCCTCTGGCACCACTGCATCTAAAGAAGATTGAAAAATTATGGCCAATGCCTTTGCAATTTCCACTTTCATTTCCTTCACAATCCTTGGATGCATCTCATCCAATCCTGGCACCTTATCAAATTTAAGCACATTCAGCCTATCCAATATCTCCTTCATATCAATTTTAAACCATGAAGCATCTGAACCATCTACTCTTTCATCAAGACCCGGGAAATGATATCTTCGTTGGTAAAGGCAGATACCTCCATGTGTAAACCCCTCCTTTGGTCCCTTAGCATCCCCATTCATTTTTATTGTTCATGTAATTATACAGACATTTTGGACTCCCTTTTATGTTCCCAGATAGTCTTTTATATTCTGGACATCCCAAAGCAGAGTACTTTTTGAATTATAGTCTTTATTAATGTTGAAATAGAAAAGAACACAATTCAACACACACAAAATATCACAAAGATAACCCCCCTGCACTTCTACAAAAACAAAATAGGATTATGTAATCCCCTTCCCCACCCCCACTTTAAGTGCACACCCTTTAGGAAGGAGCATCAGAGAGAAAGCTAAGACTTTACCTGTTAAAAACCTGTTTAAAATAAGTTTAAAGCACTTTGTTCTTTGTAGAACTGTTTAAAGCATTTACTTATTGTATTTACTGCTTTAAGAATTGTGAGGGAGTGATTATCAGGCAGTTGTGGCCCATCAGCTTTAAATCAGCGCCAAGTTTAAAAGGAGGCCTGGTGTAGATAGCGGGCAGCGTCGGAGCGGGCAGCGGAGTGAGAGGGAAGCAGAGTGAGCTATTAGGGCTTAATATCAAAAAGGGCTGGAAGGTAAAAAGGCCAGGTTGAAAGAACAAGGAAAAAAAAAAAATTTTTTTTTTCAAAACTACTACAGCAAAAAACAAGGAAAAAATTTTTCCCACAACAAATTATATTGAATAATGGAGGGGCATGTGATGTGCGGTTCCTGTATGATGTGGGAACTGGTGGACCCCAGGGTCCTTCCCAGAGACCATGTCTGCAGTAAGTGCAGGTTGCTGGAGGAGCTCCAGCTCAAGGTGGATGAGCTGGCCTCTGAGCTACAGACACTGAGGCTCATCAGGGGGAGAGAGGGTGTCATTGTCAATGGGGTGCAAGTGACATCCACCCCCTCTAGACTGTCTAAATCTAAGGGTCAGGAACAAAAGGGGGCTGCTGGGAGGAGGAAGGGGGGTGAGGAGCGGAGGCCTCAGCCTCTTAATCTGCATAACAGGTTTGAGGTTCTTGCTTCCACTCTGGAAGAGGACGAGGCAGGTGAGGTTGGTGAGCAAACTGCACACGGTACAGTGATGCAGCAGGACATAGGCAAAGAGAAGGGGAAAAGGAACGTAGTAGTGATTGGGGATAGTGGGGTGAAGGGTATTGACACTGTCCTTTGTCACAATGACAAAGTGCACAGAAGGGTGTGTTGTCTGCCTGGTGCTCGGGTACAGGATGTCGCAGCTGGGCTGCAGAGGAATCTGGAGTGGGAGGGTGAGAACCCAGTTGTGGTGGTACATGTGGGTGCCAGCGACGTAGGCAAAGTGCGGACTGAGGATCTGGGGAGGGAGTATGAGAAGCTGGGAATGGAATTAAAAAGTAGAACCGACAAGGTGGTCTTCTCTGGGCTACTGCCTGAACCGAGTGCAGACGGGCGTAGGGTTGACAGGATAAAGGAAGTGAATGGGTGGCTCAGAGATTGGTGTGGGAGGAATGGGTTCGAATTTATGGGGCATTGGCACCAGTATTGGGGTAGGTGGGACTTGTTCGGGCGGGACGGGGTTGGTCTGAATCGTGCTGGGACCAGAGTGCTGGCGAATCGAGTAAAGAGGACTGTAGACAGGGCTTTAAACTAATTAGGGGGGGGGAGGGTGCGAGGGTAGGTGATGTTAGGAGGTCTACAGTTAAGGATAGGGTACAGGTAAGGGAAGAGGCTGAGGATGTCCCAAGTGGTGGCGTTACGGCAAATAGGGTCCAGAAGAAGGCTGGGATGAAAGCGCTTTATCTGAATGCACGAAGCATTCGGAATAAAGTGGATGAGCTGGTGGCGCAGATCGACACAAATGGATACGATCTGGTGGCCATTACAGAGACGTGGCTGCAAGGTGACAGGGACTGGGAGATGAATGTACAGGGCTATCAAGTGTTTAGGAAGGATAGGCAGGAGGAAAGAGGGGGTGGCGTAGCTCTGCTGATTAAGGACAGCATCAAGGTGGTAGCAAGGGATGATATCGGAGCCAAAGAGCAGAAAGTGGAATCGTTGTGGGTGGAGATTAGGAACAGCAAAGGGAGGAAGACGCTGGTGGGTGTCGTCTATAGGCCCCCGAATAATGATCTGGAGGTGGGGCGGGCTGTTAACGCGCAAATAAGTGCGGCGTGCGGGAATGGGACGGCCGTAGTTATGGGGGATTTCAATCTGCATATTGATTGGTCGACCCATGTTGGACGAGGTGGGCTCGAGGAGGAGTTCTTGGAATGCTGCCGGGATAGTTTCCTGGAACAGTGTGTGTTGGAGCCGACGAGGGAGCGAACTATCTTGGATCTGGTGCTATGTAATGAGGCGGGTAGAATTAGGGACCTTGAGGTGAAGGATCCTCTTGGAGAGAGTGATCATTGTATGGTGGAGTTTCTGTTGCAGATGGAGGAGGAGAAAGTGGGTTCCCGGACACGTGTCCTTTGTTTGAATAGAGGGGAGTATGGTAGGATGAGAGAAGAATTGGCGAATGTGGACTGGGGGAGCGCGTTGGAAGGTAGGTCTGCTGAGGAGCAGTGGAGGATCTTTAAGGAGATCTTTCTTGGTGCTCAGCAGAAATTTATTCCGATGGTTAAAAAGGACAGTAGGAAGAGAGGTAATAAGCCGTGGATAACGAAGGAGGTGAAGGAAAGTGTTAAATTAAAAGCGGAGGAATTTAGAGTAGCTAAGAGCAGTGGGCGAGAAGAGGATTGGGAAAGGTTTAAATGTCAACAAAGATTGACAAAAAAGTTGATAAAGGAGGGTAGAAGAAGCTATGAAGCTGGGCTAGCGCTTAATATAAAAAAGGATAGCAAGAGTTTTTATAAATATATAAAAAGGAAGAGGCTGGCTAGGGTGAACGTTGGTCCCTTAGCGGATGAGAAAGGGGACCTAGTGGTAGGGGATGGGGATATGGCTAAGGTCTTGAATAACTTTTTTGTTTCTGTCTTCACGGAGGAGGACGTGAATAATTTGCCGGGTGTTAGCGATGGAAAGGTGGTAGGACTGGAGGGTCTTAATGACATTACTGTTACTAGAGAGGTGGTGCGCGACAGACTGGAGGGGCTGATTGTGGACAAGTCCCCAGGACCGGATGGAATGCATCCGAGGGTTCTGAAAGAAATGGCGGAGGTGATAGTGGATGCCTTGGTGGTTATTTTCCAGACGTCGCTGGATTCCGGGGAAGTGCCGGAGGATTGGAAAACGGCTAATGTTACGCCGTTGTTTAAGAAGGGTGCCAGGCAAAAGGCGGGGAATTACAGGCCGGTTAGTTTAACGTCTGTGGTAGGTAAAATGTTAGAATCCGTCATTAAGGAGGAAATTGCGAGGCACCTTGAAGGGAATTGCTTGATAGGGCAGACGCAACACGGTTTCATTAAAGGGAAGTCGTGTCTGACAAATTTACTGGAGTTCTATGAGGATGTGTCTAGGGCGGTGGATAGAGGAGAGCCGGTGGATGTGGTCTTTCTGGATTTTCAGAAGGCGTTTGATAAGGTACCTCACAAGAGGTTACTGCAGAAGGTCAGAGGACATGGAGTTGGGGGTAGGGTGTTAGCGTGGATAGAGGATTGGTTGTCAAATAGGAGGCAGAGAGTGGGGGTCAATGGGTGCTATTCGGATTGGCGGTTGGTGACTAGTGGGGTGCCCCAGGGGTCGGTGCTGGGGCCTCAGCTATTTACCATTTATATAGATGATCTGGAGGAGGGAACCGAGTGTAGGGTGTCGAAATTTGCTGATGACACCAAGATTGGGGGAAAGGCAAATTGTGCGGAGGGTGTGGAGAGTCTGCAGAAGGATCTAGATAGGCTGGGCGAATGGGCCAGGAAATGGCAAATGGAATTTAATGTTGGCAAGTGTGAGGTGGTCCACTTTGGTAGGAAGAATGGTAGGAAGGACTATTACTTACGTGGCGAAAAACTGCAGCAGGCGACGGTGCAGAGGGACCTCGGGGTCCTTGTGCATGAGTCGCAAAAACCCAGCCTGCAGGTGCAGCAGGTGGTCAGGAAGGCAAATGGGATGCTGGCCTTCATAGCGAGGGGGATTGAATATAAAAGTAGGGAGGTCTTGCTGCAGCTGTATAGGGCATTGGTGAGGCCGCAGCTGGAGTACTGTGTGCAGTTTTGGGCGCCGCACCTGCGCAAGGATATTTTGGCCTTGGAGGGAGTGCAGAGGAGGTTTACTAGGCTGATACCGGAGTTGAGGGGGTTGAGCTATGAGGAGAGGCTGAATAAACTAGGCTTGTACTCGTTAGAGTTTAGAAGAATGAGGGGAGATCTCATTGAGACGTATAAGATGATGAATGGGATGGATAGGATAGAGGTGGAAAGACTCTTCCCGCTCAAAAAAGACAGTAGGACTAGGGGGCACAGCCTCAAGATAGAGGGGGGGCGGTTCAGAACGGAGTTGAGGAGGAACTTCTTCACTCAAAGGGTGGTGAATCTCTGGAATTCTCTGCCCGTTGAAGTGGTGGAGGCTGCCTCGCTAAATATTTTTAAGAAGAGGGTTGATGGGTTTTTGATAAGAGAGGGGATTAAGGGTTATGGGGAGAGGGCGGGAAAGTGGAACTGAGCCACGACAGATCAGCCATGATCTTATTGAATGGCGGGGCAGGCTCGAAGGGCCAGATGGCCTACTCCTGCTCCTATTTCTTATGTTCTTATGTTCTTTAGTATTAGACATTTCAAATCTGGGAAAAAGGTTCTGGCTGTCAACCGTATCTATGCCTCTCAATTTTATAGATTTCTATCAGATCTCCCCTCAGCCGCTGCTGCTCCAGAGAAAACAACCCTAGTTTGTCCAGCTTCTCCTGACAGCTCATACCCTCTAATCCAGGCAGCATCCTGGTAAACTGCTTCAAAAGCCTCCACATTCTTCCTACAATGTGGCACCAGAATTGAACACAATATGCTATGTGCGGCCTAACTAAAGTTTTATAAAGCTGCAACATGGCATCTGGACTGTACTCCGACCAATAAAGACAAGCATACCATAAGCGTTCTTTACCACCCTATCTACTTGTGTAGCCACTTTCAGGCAGCTATACAGACTTGAACCCTAAGATCCTTCTGTACATCAGTGCTGTTCAGTATCGTGCCATTAACTGGATACTTACCTTCAACATTTGATCTTCCAAGCACCTCACATTTGCCTGGATTAAACTCAATCTGCCATTTATCCACCCATATCTGCAGCTGATCTATATCTGTATCCTTTGACAACCTTCTACACTATCCACAACTCCACCTATGTGCGTCATCTGCAAATTTACGAATCCACCCACATTGTCACCCAAATCATTTAGTGGAGACCCAAGTACAGATCCCTACAGAACGCTGCCAGTCATGGACCTTCAGACAGAAAAATACACTTCCACCACTACTCTCCAATTACTATGGGCAAGCCGATTCTGAATCCAAGTGGCCAAGTCACCATGGATTCCATGCATCTTAAGCTTTTAGATGAGGCTACCATGAGGGACCTTGTTGAAAGCCTTGCTAAAGTCCATGTAAACGTCTACTGCTTTACCCTCATTGGTTTTTTTCGAGGCAGTGTCAATGGTGATCAATCAACTTAAAAAGACATGATCTACCCTGCATAAAGCCATGCTGACTTTCCAAGATTAGGCCATGCTTTCCCAAATGCACACAAATCCTATCGCTAAGAATCCTCATCAATAGCTCAAGTCTAGAGAGAGCACTATCATCCCATTTCACCAGCATCTCTAACTCTCACCATCTCAGTCCATTTCTCAGTACTAACAGACATCTCCTACAGTCAACATGCTAAAATGTCACTTTCACATCTTCCCATCAAAACCACCCCCCCCAACCCCCCACTCCCCCCAACCCCCCCCCCACTCCCCACTCCCCTCCACCCACCCCCCCACTCCCCACTCCCCCTCCACCCACCCCCCCACTCCCCACTCCCCCTCCACCCACCCCCCCACCCCCACTCCACCCCCCCACCCCCACTCCACCCACCCCCACTCCCCCCCCGCCCTACCCCCGACCCACCCCCACTCCCCCCCCGCCCTACCCCCACTCCCCCCCCGCCCTACCACCGACCCACCCCCACTCCCCCCCGCCCTACCCCCGACCCACCCCCACTCCCCCCCCGCCCTACCCCCGACCCACCCCCACTCCCCCCCCGCCCTACCCCCGACCCACCCCCACTCCCCCCCGCCCTACCCCCGACCCACCCCACTCCCCCCCGACCTACCCCCACTCCCCCCCGACCTACCCCCACTCCCCCCCCGACCTACCCCCGACCCACCCCCACTCCCCCCCGCCCTACCCCGACCCACCCCCACTCCCCCCCCGCCCTACCCCCGACCCACCCCCACTCCCCCCCCGCCCTACCCCCGACCCACCCCCACTCCCCCCCCGACCTACCCCCACTCCCCCCCCCGACCTACCCCCGACCCACCCCCACTCCCCCCCCGACCCACTCCCCCCCGACCTACCCCCGACCCACCCCCCCCGACCCACCCCCACTCCCCCTCGACCCACCCCCCCCGACCCACCCCCACTCCCCCCCCCGACCCACCCCCACTCCCCCCCCCCCGACCCACCCCCCCTCCCCCCCCCGACCCACCCCCCCTCCCCCCCCGACCCACCCCCCCCCCCGACCCACCCCCCCGACCCACCCCCACTCCCCCCCCCGACCCACCCCCCCGACCCACCCCCACTCCCCCCCCCGACCCACCCCCCCCGACCCACCCCCACTCCCCCCCCGACCCACCCCCACTCCCCCCCCCCGACCCACCCCCACTCCCCCCCCCCCGACCCACCCCCACTCCCCCGACCCACCCCCACTCCCCCCCCCCGACCCACCCCCACTCCCCCCCCCGACCCACCCCCACTCCCCCCCCCGACCCACCCCCACTCCCCCCCCCGACCCACCCCCACTCCCCCCCCCCGACCCACCCCCCGACCCACCCCCACTCCCCCCCCGACCCACCCCCCCGACCCCACCCCGACCCACCCCCCCGACCCACCCCCCCGACCCACCCCCCCGACCCACCCCCACTCCCCCCCCCGACCCACCCCCACTCCCCCCCCCGACCCACCCCCACTCCCCCCCCCCCGACCCACCCCCACTCCCCCCCCCCCGACCCACCCACACTCCCCCCCCCGACCCACCCACACTCCCCCCCCCGACCCACCCCCACTCCCCCCCCCGACCCACCCCCACTCCCCCCCCGACCCACCCCCACTCCCACCCCCCGACCCACCCCCGACCCACCCCCACTCCCACCCCCCGACCCACCCCCACTCCCACCCCCACTCCCACCCCCCGACCCACCCCCACTCCCACCCCCACTCCCACCCCCGACCCACCCCCACTTCCCCCCCGCCCTACCCCCGACCCACCCCCACTCCCCCCCACCCACCCCCACTTCCCCCCCACCCTACCCCCGACCCACCCCCACTCCCCCCCCACCCACCCCCACTTCCCCCCGCCCTACCCCCGACCCACCCCCACTCCCCCCCCACCCACCCCCACTTCCCCCCCGCCCTACCCCCGACCCACCCCCACCCACCCCCACTTCCCCCCGCCCTACCCCCGACCCACCCCCACTCCCCCCCACCCACCCCACTTCCCCCCCGCCCTACTCCCGACCCACCCCCACTCCCCCCCCACCCTACCCCCGACCCACCCCCACTCCCCCCCCCGCCCACCCCCGACCCACCCCCACTTCCCCCCCCACCCTACCCCCGACCCACCCCCACTTCCCCCCCACCCTACCCCCGACCCACCCCCACTCCCCCCCCGCCCACCCCCACTTCCCCCCCCACCCTACCCCCGACCCACCCCCACTCCCCCCCCGCCCACCCCCACTTCCCCCCCCACCCTACCCCCGACCCACCCCCACTCCCCCCCCCGCCCACCCCCACTTCCCCCCCCACCCTACCCCCGACCCACCCCCCACTCCCCCCCCCCGCCCACCCCCACTCCCCCCCCCCCCCGCCCACCCCCACTCCCCCCCCCCCGCCCACCCCCACTTCCCCCCCCGCCCTACCCCCACTCCCCCCTCCGACCCACCCCCACTGCCCCCCCCGACCCACCCTACCCCCAACCCACCCTCATCCACCTCCTTCCTCTGCCAGCCCCGCTGCTGCTTTGCAGTGACCTGGCTCCTCAGCCCATTCCCACACTCTGCTTGTTCCTCAGCCAGCCCGCTGCTGCTGCTTACCCGCTCTTCCTGCTCCGACTGCCGGTACCTCTCCCACGCGTGGCTGAGGCTGAAGATCAGCTCAGCGCCCGGGGACTTGGGCATGGCTGCAGCCGGTGCCGGCGCTGTCCCCGTCCGGCAAACTTGGAGTGCGGTTAACGCTCGGCGGAGCGGGCAGAGCCGCTTCGGTGTGTCCCGGGAATGGTGGCTGCCCCTCAGTGCATACCCTCAGCTCCCACTCCGGGGCTGGGCTGGGCTGTATGATACCGCGCCAGCAGCAGCAGCGACCACCCTCCACAGCACTCGGTGCCGCCACCGGGCCGGGCTCGCGATCCAGCCGTTATCCGCCGCTCGTGGCCTCCCTTCAGCTCGAGCTCTGTTCCGCCTGACGCACAAACACAGGTGACGTGCCCGCTGCGTGCGTATCCCCGACCGCGGCGTGCCCGCTCCTGCCGGCTCGCTCTCTGATGCGTCTGACGCCATCACGCACCCAGCCCAGTGTCCGCCCTCCGCCGAGTGACGTGGCGGTCTGTCAATCAAACTCGCACCTGTCAATCAATCGCGATGTGGAGATGATGGTGTTCGACTGGGGTAAACACAGTAAGAAGTCTCACAACACCAGGTTAAAGTCCAACAGGTTTATTCGATAGCAGAAACCACTAGCTTTCGGAGCGCTGCCCCTTCCTCAGTTGGGTGGGAGTTGTGTTCACAAACAGGTCATATAAAGACAAGAACTCAATTTACACAATAATGGTTGGAATGTGAGTCTTCACAGGTAATCAAGTCTCAAAGGTACAGACAGTGTGAGTGGAGAGAGCGTGATGCACAGGTTAAAGAGATGTGTATTGTCTCCACACAGGACGGCTAGTGAGATGTTGCAAGTCGTGAGGGGGTTACAAATAGTGTGACGTGAACCCAAGATCCCAGTTGAGGCCGTCCTCGTGTGCGGAACTTGACTATCAGTCTCTGCTCAGCGTCTCTGCGCTGTCGTGTGTCGCGAAGGCCGCCTTGGAGAACGCTTACCCGAAGATCAGAGGCCAAATGCCCATGACTGCTGAAGCGTTCGTAAACTGAATGTGTGTCTTTACATGCCCTGTTTGTGATCAGAACTCCCCACTCACCTGATGAAGGGGCAGAGCCCCGAAAGCTAGTGGCGTTTGCTACCAAATAAACCTGTTGATCAAACGCGCCCTGGCCTGCCTGGTTTGTCTCCTAGCAAAGCTGTTGCGGCACTTGGGCAGAGAGTAGCTTCCTTCACTGCTTCCAACAAGCTCTGCTATCAGGGCACAGTGGTTAGCACTGCTGCCTGACCATGCCAGGAACCAGGGTTTGATTCCCAGCTTGGGCCACTGTCTGTGTGGAGTTTGCATGTCCTCCTGATGTGCGGTTTCCTTCCACAGTCCGAAAGATGTGCCAGTTAGGTGCATTGGCCGTGCTAAATTCTCCCTCAGTGTTACCCAAACAGGCACTGGAGTGTGGTGACAAGGGGATTTTCACAGTAACTTCAGTGCAGTGTTATGTTAAGCCAACTTGTGCCACTAATAAGGAAACCTTTAAGTTTGCATCAGATACATAAGAACATAAGAAATAGGAGCAGGAGTAGGCCATCCAGTCCTTCGAGCCTGCCCCACCATTCAATAAGATCATGGCTGATCTGTCGTGGCTCAGTTCCACATTCTCGCCCTCTCCCCATAACCCTTAATCCCCTCGCTTATCAAAAACCCATCAACCCGTGTCTCAAAAATATTTAGCAAGGCAGCCTCCACCACCTCAACGGGCGGAGAATTCCAGAGATTCACCACCCTTTGAGTGAAGAAGTTCCTCCTCAACTCCGTTCTAAACCGTCCCCCCTTTATCTTGAGGCTATGCCCCCTAGTCCTACTGTCCTTTCTGAGCGGAAAGAGTCTCTCCACCTCTATCCTATCCATCCCATTCATCATCTTATACGTCTCAATGAGATCTCCCCTCATTCTTCTAAACTCTAACGAGTACAAGCCTAGTTTATTCAGCCTCTCCTCATAGCTCAACCCCCTCAACTCCAGTATCAGCCTAGTAAACCTCCTCTGCACTCCCTCCAAGGCCAAAATATCCTTGCGTAAGTACGGCGACCAAAACTGCACACAGTACTCCAGCTGCAGCCTCACCAATGCCCTATACAGCTGCAGCAAGACCTCCCTACTTTTATATTCAATCCCCCTCGCTATGAAGGCCAGCATCCCATTCGCCTTCCTGACCACCTGCTGCAGCTGCAGGCTGGGTTTTTGCGACTCATGCACAAGGACCCCGAGGTCCCTCTGCACCGTCGCCTGCTGCAGTTTTTCGCCCCATAAGTAATAGTCCTTCCTACCATTATTCCTACCAAAGTGGACCACCTCGCACTTGCCAACATTAAATTCCATTTGCCATTTCCTGGCCCGTTCGCCCAGCCTATCTAGATCCTTCTGCAGACTCTCCACACCCTACCCATTCCAATTTTCTAGAAGTATGACAAAGAGTTGCAAAAGAATGCACGACAGTTAAGATGCAATTCAAACCGCTTTTGTTTTATTTTAACACAACTGGAGGTTGTGTCAGCGTGGCTAATTCGTCTAACGAAGTTTCATGTTAACACTTTCCAATTATATACAGCAATATAGCACCTTACATAAACACCTTCAAACTTTAACAGTTCTGAAACTTGTGTTTTAGCATGCACTCTCAAAACTGAAGAAATTAACTTCCTCCAGATATCTGCACATCAACTGATGTTGATAAAACCGGAACATTACTTTTAAAATTTTTTTAATATCGTAAAGTGAAAGGTGGCACAGTGGTTAGCACTGCTGCCTGACAGCGCCAGGGGCCTGGCTTCAATTCTGACCTCAGGTCACTGTCTGTGTGGAGTCTGCATGTTCTCCCCATGGCTGTGCGCGTTTCCTCCGGGTGCTCCGGTTTCCACCCACAGTCCAAAGATGTGCTGGTTAGGTTGATTGGCCATGTGAAATTGACCCTAGTGTCAAGGGGGTTAGCAAGGAACAGAGCCTGGGTGGGATTGTGGTCGGTGCATACTCAATGGGCCAAATGGCCTCCTTCTGCAAAGTAGGATTCTTTAATTCTATGAGGAAATGGAACAATGAACCCACTCAAGGACCTGCTTTATACCAGGTTCAGTATACAAGCTCCACTTGATGGGTTAATTACCAATTCTCAGGGAGCTCGTATTCAACCAGTCCTACAAGGAGGTCAGTGATTCCCCATGCAAGTCATGGGGTTAAAACACTGGTCATTAGGCGTAATGTGCTCTTGGTGTTGTGGTATGTGGCACCTTGTTCATGGGCCATTTTACACTTTATCTGGCGATCTAAAATTGACTATGTCTGTATGCATTCTGTGCACAAATCTCTAGATTAAAGGGGAAAACTACACCCAATGCCACCCTTATCCAGGTCGCCACTTTTAGCTATGGCTGCATTAAGCTGTACACGGACCCTCACTACAAGTGTCATTATGTGATGAGGTTGTATCTGTCTCCATGCTCAGGCCCGGCTATGCTGTTTCAGAACGTTCATTTCCTCTTGGTTATGCAGAAAAACATCTCTGATCTGTGTCCGCGTGGGTTTCCTCCAGGTGCTCCGGTTTCCTCCCACAGTCTGAAAGACATGCTGGTTAGGTGATTGGCCGTGCTAAATCCTCCTTCAATGTGCCCAAACAGGAGTGTGGCGACTAGGGGATTTTCACAGTAACTTCATTGCAGTGTTAATGTAAACCTACTTGTGATTAATAAGTAAAGTTTAAAAGCTGAACTTTAGTGATGGAATATTTCCTGCTATATTTCTTTAAATATCTGAGCATTTTTATCCTAGCAGCTTTTTTTTACAAAATAGGTCTTCCAAAAATAACGCATGCATATATTCTGCCAACATTGGCAACTAAAGCGCTCATCGAGAAGTTTAGAATGACAAGGACCTCAGTGGTAGGAGACTTGTCTTGTGTAAGCCTCATTGGAGACATGGCAGCTGGTTCTGGTTTCAAACACTTTCCTTCCAATCTGACAATATTACAGTTTATGAAATTTATATTGAATATTTATTTTGTTAACAGTTTTGAGTTATTTGAAAGTATCAGCAAAGTCTTTTTTTTAACATTACAATGAGTGCAAAACAGTGACAATTTGCATTTAAACTGCACTTTTAACCCAGTGAAACCTCCCAGAGCCTTGCACAGGAGAATTATCAGGTAAAGATTGACGTCCAGGCCAAGCTTGGGCAAACGGGCAGGTCTTAAGGACCATCTTAAAAGAGACAAGTGGTTTAGGGAAGGGAATTCCAGAGTTTCAAGTCAAGGCAATGGAAGGAATGACCACAATTGGCGGGGCAATGAAAATCAGGAGAAAGAGGCTACTGTTAGAGGAATACAGAAGGTGTGGAGAGTTAATGGACTGGAAAAAGTTATAGCAATACAGTGGGGCAGCACAGTGGTTAGCACTGCTGCCTCACATGGGTCACTGTCAATGTGGAGTTTGTACATTCTCTCCGTGTCTGCGTGGGTTTCCTCCGGGTACTCCAGTTTCTGTCTGCAGTCCAAAGATGTGCACATTAGGTGAATTGGCCATGCTACATTGCTCCTCAGTGTTAGTGGGATTAGCTAGACTAAATATATGGGGTGATGGGAATAGGGCCTGGGTGGGATTGTGGTCGGTGCAAGTTCGATGAGCTGGATGGCCTCCTTCTGCCGGATTTTATGATAATAGAGGAACAAGAGAACTGCATCTCTTGGAATGTAGCACTGACTAAATCAATATGTTGGCATGGGGCATTCTGAAACCTCCAACTATTTCATCACTTTATTCTTGTAAAGTGGAAAATGATGCGCGACAATGAAAATCTAATGTTATCAACGGAAAGGCTAGCAATCAAAGGCAGACTTTAAAATCTCCAAGATAATGCCAGCCAGATGAGTGGGTTTTCACCAGATGGATTTCCTTTAGATCAGGTAATTAATCCCAGGGCATGTGGAAACAAAAAATGGACCCAGCTCTTGCATTTATTAATTAGGCAGCGCAGGAGGGAGGTGGAGATCAGAATGTTGGTCTGGAATGTAACCAAGATATGGGAAGAACTTATTCCACAATCTCATAATATCTCAGAGGAATGTTGGAATGTGGTCACCATGTAGAAACCACGGCGACCAATTTGCACACAGGCAGTTCCCATAAACAGAAGTGAGATAATGACCAGGTAATTTATATTAATGATTTGTATTAAAAATACATTCGTTTTTCTTTCTCTTTTTGTTTCCGTGCGTTCCATTCTCCATAAATAACCCAGCACTGTAATTTTAGCCCACACAAAAAGGTCTGAGGTGATAGACTGTTGTTTGCATTCCTATCTACTTTACAGTGCAGCTTGGAATAAATTTGGCTGCATGAAGACTTTGAATAAAGATGAAAGCAGAAAATGCCCAGGAGGTCTGCAGCATCTGTGCAGAAACAGAGGTAACTTTGGAGCCTGTTGGTCTGTCATCAGAACTGGAAGATAGTAGACATTTGATATTGATATGAACAAAGAACAATACAGCACAGGAAACAGACCGTTCGGCCCTCCAAGTCTGTGCTGCTCATTGGTCTAACTAGACCATTCGTTTGTATCCCTCCATTTGCTTTGATTTATTATTGTCACATATATTGGGATACAGTGAAAAGTATTGTTTCTTGCACACTGTACAAGCAAAGCATACTGTTCACAGTAAGAAGTCTTACAACATGAGCTTCAAGTCCAACAGGTTTATTTGGAATCACGAGCTTTCTTCATCAGGTGTTTCTGGATTAATAGTCTATGGATGGTACCACTACGCCATCGTCTCCCCTGAATATCTTGTGGGGACCATGAAATGGATTCAATTTGAATTTGGATTGGTTTCTGGAGCAGGCAAGGAGGTGGATTAAGAGCTCACTCACCCTGTTTACTTAGCACGTTGGCTTTCTAACTCTCAAAAAGGAATATAATTTTTTTAGAAGTTTGATGAAAAGAGAGATACTTTCCTGTACTTATCTCCAACATAGATTTAGAAACCCCATATTGTGAGTTTGCAATTTATTTTTAAATTGGAACATTAGACAGTAGCTTCAGTCTCAGTGAGGTATTTCTTTTCTACAGTTTTAGACATGGTTGCCTCATTTTTAACCCTCCATCCTGTTAGTGCACACAGGAAATAATATGTTGAGAGATACGCTGAACAAACTTCATTTGGTTAGTTGCTTTCATTAACAACAGTTAAGATAATAGAAATAGTTTTTTTTACCTAAATCACAGCTTTTATAGCTTCAGGATGTTCCAAAATATTTCACAGCCAATGAGATAATTATGTATTCAAGTCACAGATTTAACATGAGTCAATTTTCACAGCAAGTTTACAGAAACAGCAATCATACAATCCAACAGTGCAGAAGGAGGCCATTTGGCCCATTGAGTCGGTACCGACCACAATCCCACCCAGGCCCCACTCCTATAGTTCTCACTTACCCTGCTAATCTCCCTGACATTAGGGTCAATTTATCAAGGCCAATCCACCTAACCTGCACATCTTTGCACTCTGGGAGGAAACTGGAGCACCCAGAGGAAACCCACTCAGACACAGGGAGAATGTGCAGACTCCGCACAGACAGTGACCTGAGGCCGGAATCGAACCCAGGTCCCTGGCACTGTGAGGCAGCAGTGCTGATCATTGTGCCGCCTCTGTGTGATTTTTTAATGGGATGTGGGTGTTGCTGGCTAGGCCAGTATTTATTGACCATCTCCAATTTCTCTTGAGAAGGTGGTGGTGAGTGTTTGGGAGGGTTACTCCATTAATCTTGACAGAGGGAGAGACCAGATCTTGCCGTGGGATGGATTGGTAAAAGGCTTGGCTCTTCTTGAGGTTGGGGCTGAGACTGATTCTTCAGTCTGTTTCCAGGACGGCACCAAACATTGGAGAGGGTGATGTCATCCACATACTGAACAAAGAACAAAGACCAGTACAGCAAAAGAACAGGCCCTTCAGCCCTCCAAGACTGCACCAATCACTTTGTTCTACCTAGACCAACTCTTTATATCCCTCTGTTTCCCATCTATTCACATGCCCATCAATACAAATCTTAAATGTAGCTAATGTATCTAATAGAAGTGACATTTTTTGTAGCTCTCTGTGACCCTCTGGTGGCAGATATCAGAAGTGCACGTAGACCTGAGAGAAAGAATGAACTCAACTGCTGAATATTGTACAAGTGACCCCACAGCTGGCTGCTGCAGCCTTTAGTACTGCCAGTTCTTATAAATTTGCAGAGTATTCTAACAGGAGCCCTTATACAATGTTTAGGAGTGGATTAATGTCAATTAATTCCTTTGGAGCTCGTTTAGATCATTAAATGGCCAGTTAGTCTATGTGTGGCATTACAAAATCTAGTAGTGCGGTGGCACAGTAGCACAGTTGTTAGAACATAAGAACATAAGAACATAAGAAATAGGAGCAGGAGTAGGCCATCCAGCCCTTCGAGCCTGCCCCGCCATTCAATAAGATCATGGCTGATCTGTTGTGGCTCAGTTCCACTTTCCCGCCCTCTCCCCATAACCCTTAATCCCCTCTCTTATCAAAAACCTATCAACCCGCGTCTTAAAAATATTTAGCGAGGCAGCCTCCACCACTTCAACGGGCAGAGAATTCCAGAGATTCACCACCCTTTGAGTGAAGAAGTTCCTCCTCAACTCCGTTCTAAACCGCCCCCCTTTTATCTTGAGGCTGTGCCCCCTAATCCTACTGTCTTTTTTGAGCGGGAAGAGTCTCTCCACTTCTATCCTATCCATCCCATTCATCATCTTATACGTCTCAATGAGATCTCCCCTCATTCTTCTAAACTCTAACGAGTACAAGCCTAGTTTATTCAGCCTCTCCTCATAGCTCAACCCCCTCAACTCCGGCATCAGCCTAGTAAACCTCCTCTGCACTCCCTCCAAGGCCAAAATATCTTTGCGCAGGTGCGGCGCCCAAAACTGCACACAGTACTCCAGCTGCGGCCTCACCAATGCCCTATACAGCTGCAGCAAGACCTCCCTACTTTTATATTCAATCCCCCTCGCTATGAAGGCCAGCATCCCATTCGCCTTCCTGACCACCTGCTGCAGCTGCAAGCTGGGTTTTTGCGACTCATGCACAAGGACCCCGAGGTCCCTCTGCACCGTCGCCTGCTGCAGTTTTTTGCCCCGTAAGTAATAGTCCTTCCTACCATTCTTCCTACCAAAGTGGACCACCTCACACTTGCCAACATTAAATTCCATTTGCCATTTCCTGGCCCATTCGCCCAGCCTATCTAGATCCTTCTGCAGACTCTCCACACCCTCCGCACAATTTGCCTTTCCCCCAATCTTGGTGTCATCAGCAAATTTTGACACCCTACACTCGGTTCCCTCCTCCAGATCATCTATATAAATGGTAAAAAGCTGAGGCCCCAGCACTGACCCCTGGGGCACTCCACTAGTCACCATCCGCCAATCCGAATAGCACCCGTTGACCCCCACTCTCTGCCTCCTATTTGACAACCAATCCTCTATCCACGCTAACACCCTACCCCCAACCCCATGTCCCTCGACCTTCTGCAATAACCTCTTGTGAGGTACTTTGTCAAACGCCTTCTGAAAATCTAGAAAGACCACATCCACCGGCTCTCCTCTATCCACCGCCCTAGACACATCCTCATAGAACTCCAGTAAATTTGTCAGACACGACTTCCCTTTAATGAAACCGTGCTGCGACTGCTCTATCAAGCAAATTCCCTTCAAGATGCCTCGCAATTTCCTCCTTAATGACAGATTCTAACATTTTACCTACCACAGACATTAAACTAACCGGCCTATAATTCCCCGCCTTTTGCCTGGCACCCTTCTTAAACAACGGCGTAACATTAGCCGTTTTCCAATCATCCGGCACTTCCCCGGAATCTAGTGACGTCTGGAAAATAATGTTCCCTCAATGTTCCCTCAACCTCTTGTTACACAATTCAGTATTTCTTCATAGCTAAACTTCTCCATTCCTGGCCTCATCCTCTTAAATCTCCTTTATTCTGACCATATCATTTTGTTAATGAACTTGCCAGAACTGTATTGCTAGCCGTAATCTAATTCAAATTTCATACAGTTCTGGCATAACTTCTTCACCTTTATATCCTAGACTTCAACCCATAAAGCACGGTAGCACAGTGGTTAGCACTGCTGCCTCGTAGCACCAGAGACCTGGGTTTGATACCTGGCTTGGGTCACTGTCTGTGGAGTTTGCACATTCTCCCCATGTTGGCTTGGGTTTCCTCCAGGTGCTCTGGTTTCCTCCCACGGTCCAAAAGCTGGTTAGGTGAAAAGAATGGATAAAAGCAAATTACCGCGGATGCTGGAAACTGAAACCAAAAGAGAAAATGCTGAAAAATTTCAGCAGGTCTTGAAGCATATGAAAACAGCTGACGTTTCAAGTCCAAATGACTCCTTATAGATTCTGCCAGTGGGTGTGGGAGTGAGTGATTGAGTGGGTGAGGGTGTGGGAGTGAGTGACTGAATGGGTGGGGGTGTGGGAGTGAGTGACTGAGTGGGTGGGTGGGGATGTGGGAGTGAGTGGTTGGGGATGTGGGAGTGAGTGACTGAGTGATGGGGGTGTGGGAGAGTGGGTGAGGGTGTGGGAGTGAGAGATTGAGTGGCGTGAGTGACAGAATGGGTGGGGGTGTGAGTGAGTGGTTGGGGATGTGGGAGTGTGACAGTGGGTGAGGGTGTGGGAGTGAGAGATTGAGTGAGTGGGGGCGTGGGAGTGAGTGACTGAGTGAGTGGGGGCGTGGGAGTGAGTGGGTGAGGATGTGGGAGTGAGTACTGAATGGATGGGGATGTGGGAGTGAGCGGGTGAGGGTGTGGGAGTGAGTGACTGAGTGAGTGGGGATGTGGGAGTGAGTGGGTGAGGATGTGGGAGTGAGAGATTGAGTGGCTGGGGATCTGGGAGTGAGTGACTGAATGGATGGGGATGTGGGAGTGAGCGGGTGAGGGTGTGGGAGTGAGTGACTGAATGGTTGGGGCTGTGGGAGTGAGCAGGTGAGGGTGTGGGAGTGAGTGACTGAGTGGTTGGGGCTGTGGGAGTGAGTGACTGAATGGATGGGGATGTGGGGAGTGAGTGGGTGAGGGTGTGGGAGTGAGTGACTGAGTGGTTGGGGCTGTGGGAGTGAGTGACAGTGATGTGGATGTGGGAGTGAGAGATTGAGTGGGTGAGGATGTGGGAGTGAGTGGGTGAGGATATGGGAGTGAATGGGTGAGGGTGTGGGAGTGAGTGGGTGAGGATGTGGGAGTGAGAGATTGAGTGGGTGAGGATGTGGGAGTGAGTGGGTGAGGATATGGGAGTGAATGGGTGAGGGTGTGGGAGTGAATGGGTGAGGGTGTGGGAGTGAGTGGGTGAGGATGTGGGAGTGAGAGATTGAGTGGTTGGGGGTGTGGGAGTGAGTGACTGAATGGGTGGGGCTGTGGGAGTGAGTGGGTGAGTGGGGATGTGGGAGTGTGACTGAGTGGTTGGGGGTGTGGGAGTGAGAGATTGAGTGGTTGGGGGTGTGGGAGTGAGTGATTGAGTGGTTGGGGGTGTGGGAGTGAGTGACTGAATGGATGGGGATGTGGGAGTGAGTGGGTGAGTGGGGATGTGGGAGTGTGACTGAGTGGTTGGGGGTGTGGGAGTGAGAGATTGAGTGGTTGGGGGTGTGGGAGTGAGAGATTGAGTGGTTGGGGGTGTGGGAGTGAGAGATTGAGTGGGTGAGGATGTGGGAGTGAGTGGGTGAGGATATGGGAGTGAATGGGTGAGGGTGTGGGAGTGAGTGGGTGAGGATGTGGGAGTGAGAGATTGAGTGGTTGGGGGTGTGGGAGTGAGAGATTGAGTGGTTGGGGGTGTGGGAGTGAGTGACAGTGATGTGGATGTGGGAGTGAGAGATTGAGTGGGTGAGGATGTGGGAGTGAGTGGGTGAGGATATGGGAGTGAATGGGTGAGGGTGTGGGAGTGAGTGGTTGGGGGTGTGGGAGTGAGAGATTGAGTGGTTGGGGGTGTGGGAGTGAGTGACTGAATGGATGGGGATGTGGGAGTGAGTGGGTGAGTGGGGATGTGGGAGTGTGACTGAGTGGTTGGGGGTGTGGGAGTGAGTGACAGTGATGCGGGTGTGGGAGTGAGAGATTGAGTGGGTGAGGGTGTGGGAGTGAGTGGGAGTCAGTGATTTCGAAAACCAAGCTGTTGTGCAGGAAGAGAACAGGCAAACTCTGTCTGTGTGAGACCCATAAATTCTACTCTAAATTAGAAAGGTTCTCTAAAGAAAGTTACAGGCTGTATGCGGTAATAATTTGCTGGATTTGGCTCACAGTGTTAAAACCTGTGGAATGTTGTTTTGGGGTAGGTGTATCTTGTGATTTAAGAAAGTAGATAGATTTGGGTGGGGGGTAATTTAAGCAATTGTCTGGGTAAGCATTCTTGTAATAAATTGTAAACTGTGCTATTCTGTTTTAAAGTTTAGTAAACATTTTGTTATTTGAGTACTTGCAACAAGAATGACACCTTTCCTCACTGGGTTGCATCTCTTTCCTCAATTTTTTTCCAAATCACAAAAATAAACAGTTAAGGACCGACGTTCCAAGCTTCCCTTCTGGGATTTGGGATGCATTGAACACCAGTGGTGGCCATAACAAAACTGGGATTGCCCAATTTTTTCCCGTTAATGGAATGTGGGCGTCACTGGTGAAGCCAGCCCCACTGGTGCTCCTCCCACAGTCCAACGATGTGCAGGTTAGGTGGATCGGCCGTGCCAAATTACCCCTTAGGGTCCAAAGCTGTGTAGGTTAGGGTGGATTTGTGGGGTAAATACGTGTGGTGGGTGGCTTAGGGTCTGGGCGGGATGCACTGTCAGAGAGTCAGTGCAGACACAGTGGGCCAATTAGCCTCCTTCTGCACTATAGGGATAGTGTGGGCTCAATAGTGGGTGGAAATATCAAGAAATATTATCAAATAAAGGCAGGAAAATAGAGTTGAGCTCAGGATCCGCGATAGTTTAATTGAAGGGTGGAACAGACTTGAAGGGCTGAATGGCCTCCTACTGTTCCTGTATGCACTTCCCTGCCAACCAAAGTCATTTTTTCTCCCTACTAAACTGCTTCATATTCTCGGGACTTCCATATCTTACAGGGAGAAAACACCTGTAAACTTTGGGGAAATGAAAGCAGGTGTTCCGTGTGAACATGAAAGACAGATGGTGAACCGAGGTTTGCAAAATCCTACCAACTGTCCTGGCTGGAGACAATTCACACCTCTTTAACCTGTGATTATCCCCCTCTCCATTCATACTGTAAAGACTTGCATTCCAACCATTCTTCACGTTCCAATACGTAATTATCTTGTAATTGAGTCTCTGTCTACAGGTGCCGTGTTTGTGAACCCAACTCTCCACTCACCTGATCAAGGAGCAGCGCTCTGAAAGCTCGTGATAACAAATAAACCTGTTGGACTTTAACCTGGTTGGGATGGTTCCTATGGAGCGTACACACCATCATGGACCAGTTGAACTGAATGATCTATTTCTATACTCTACATTCTTTGATTTGATTTATTATTGTCACATATGTTGATATATAGTGAAAAGTATTGTTTCTTGTGCACTATACACACAAAGCATACCGTTCATAGAGTACATAGGGGAGAAGGAAAGGAGAGGGTGCAGAATGTATTGTTATAGTCCAGATCTGTAAGAGATCGAAATAGAGAGCATTGTTAGGGAGTTTTACAGAGGTAGAGTACAGCTTTGAAAGCATAGATCGAGAGTGAAAGTTAGAATTAGAGGGTATGTTGGGGACAGCTCACAAGAAGTCACCACATCCCGGCACCACCTTGAATTAATGCTACAAAAATCTCTGAGACGAGTATCGCATCCAAGTAGTAGGTTTGGTAATACCTCAAGATGTGGAGATGCCAATGTTGGACTGGGGTGGGCACAGTAATATTTAGGATATTTTGATATTAGCACCTTTCTGTTCCTATCCCCCTCGTGCACTCATTTTGTATTTTTTTTTAATCCCTTTAATTAATTACATGATTAATACTGGAATGGTTCTTTTTTTATTCATTCATGGGACATGGGTGTCGCTGGCTGGCCCAGCGTTTGTTGCCCATCCCTAGTTGCCCTTGGAGGGCAGTTGAGAGTCAACCACATTGCTGTGGCTCTGGAGTCATATGTAGGCCAGACCGGGTAGGGACGGCAGATTTCCTTCCCTAAAGTAACATTGGTGAAACTAGATGGGTTTTTCTGACAATCGGCAATGGTTTCATGGTCATCAGTAGATTCTTAATTCTAGATATTTTATATTGAATTCAAATTCCACCACCTGCTGTGATGGGATTTGAACCAGGGTCCCCAGAACATGAGTTGAGTTTCTGGATTAATACTCTGGCGATAATACCAGTGATGGAATTTCACTGAGTTACAATTCCTCCCCGGTTCTATTTCCCCTCACCCCCGCCCCATCCCTATTTTCCCTTTGTCTTCCTCACTTTCCATCTCCCCACCACCCTCCCCACACATCCCCCCATCCCTGCCTCCCCACTCCCTACTGATTTCTCCACCCTGCACATTTCTGACCTCTTGTTTCTTGGAATTTTTCACACAACAGTTTCCAGTGTGAAAGCCACGGGCAGAGGGACTCAGCCATAGACCTGCCCGAGGAAGGGGAACGCAGTTGGCGTTTGCAAGTGTCAGGCGCTGAGGTCAAAATGTCAGATCCTCAGATGTCCAGGAACGCTTCCAAGTAGAGCTGGCAACCCTGTTCGTGCCTGAAACCGGGCTGGGTTTGTCTTCTGGGAAGAATTTTAATATCTTTTGCAGATAAACAACATGAGACACATCCTCTTGCAGGGCGCAGAGCCAAGAACTGGCTGGAGAATTTTATTTTCTCCTCTAACGCTTTATTCTCAAGTTTCCCTCTGACAGAGCCAGGGTTCACAAAACACACACCAAGAATGCTCCGCACATCTGTTCTAAACTGGATACAACTCCAGGCACTCCCCTTACACATTCCACGCTTGGCCGCAGCACAACCTTTGCTGGCACCCCCGAAATAAATTAATGACGACAGTGTGATATAACTTGATAAAAATCCACATTACCATGCGTCTGCTGCTGCCGACAGAGCAGTGGTGATGAGAATCGTAGTTTTATTTCACACTAATTCAGTGAAATTAATTCCAGTCACTGAATAAAGGAATCATTGTAAGGCCAGATGGGGATAGGGTTAGGGTGAAGGGTGAGGGGGGTGGAGGGGGGTGAAGGGTGAGGGGGGTGGAGGGGGGGGGGGAGTGGGGGAAATGGGGAAGGGAATTCCCACAAGGGTGGGAAAGGGATCATTTAATTAGGCTGGGCTGGAAAATTACATTTCCCAACAGTGGGTTGGGACACAAGAGAGAAATTCATTGTGCCACTGTGCTGCAATAAGGTGGCACTGCTGCCTCACAGTGCCGGGGGGGGGGGACCCGGGTTCAGTTCCCGGCCTCGGGTCACTGTCTGTGCGGAGACTGCACATTCTCCCCGTGTCTGCGTCGGTTTCCTCCAAGGTGCTCCGGTTTCCACCCACAGTCCAGAGATGTGCGGGTTAGGGGGATTGGCCGTGCTAAACTGCCCCTTGGTTTCAGGAGGGCTAGCGAGGGTAAATGCATGGGGTTATGAGGCCCTGGGTGGGATTGCTGTCAGTGCAGGCTGGAGGGGCTGAATGGCCTCTTCCTGCACTGCAGGGATTCTGTGAATAATGTGCTATTTCCATTCACAGCAGTGGGCTTTGTGAACAGAAACAAAGACGCTTTGCATTGGTTGATAAATACGTTCTACTTTTAAACTGAAACTAAGCACAGTTGTAAATGCCCGGCATGGAGCATTTAAGAGGAGTGAAGTCATTGCAGATGTTGGAAACCTGAAATCTAAAGAGAAAATACTAGAAATTCTCAGCAGGCCAGGCAGCACCTGTGGCAGAGAAACAGGTCCATGCGCTGCCTTTGCTCTGTTGAGGGGACGTTGACCTCTGTTTTCCTCTGCACAGATGCTGCCAGACACACTGAACATTTCCATTCTCTACTGGAGCTGGCTCTTCGAACAGGAATCAGCCTCCCGTGCCCCCCACCAGCAACCAGCTCAGCAGCAACCGCCTGAGATTTCATTCAGCACAGCATCAAACATGAATATTAAAAAATGTTAACGTAAGAAATACGCCACACAGCCCCAGCCAGCCCCCGGGTTCGATTCCCAGCTCGGGTCACTGTCTGTGCAATGTCTGCACATTCTCCCCGTGTCTGCGTGGGTTTCCTCCGGGTGCTCCAGTTTCCTCCCACAGTCTGAAAGACGTGCTGGTTAGGGTGCATTGGCTAAATTCTCCCTCAGTGTAACCTGAACAGGCGCCGGAGTGTGGCGACTAGGGGATTTTCACAGTAACTTCATTGCAGTGTTAATGTAAGCCTACTTGTGACACTGATAAATAAACTATAAACTCTGGCGCTGTCCATACTGAGCTGCCCTCTGGGATTGATTTGAAAATGGGTGTTGCTGGAAGGAGGATTGATAAAAGGTGTGAGAAAACACAGAACCCTTCGAACAAAGGCTCCAAACTTTTCCAGCTGCGGAACACTGCTCTCCCATAAGCACGTAAGGAACCCACAAAAAATAATTATGATTGCACAATAAATACAAATATACAAACTAACGTCAAACAGGTTTCTACATCTTATATGTTTACACTTATAGTGATTAAAAGGTTATGTGATTCAATAAATAGTTCCGAGGCCTACCTTCATTTTGTCATTTTTAATGGGAGCGCCCATTCCGTCACCAACCCTCCCCCCTCCTCGCCCACTCTGTCACCAGCCCCCCCCTCACCCCCTCCGTCACCAGCCCCCCCTCGCCCACTCCGTCACCAACCCTCCCCCCCCCTCGCCCACTCCGTCACCAACCCTCCCCCCTCTCGCCCACTCTGTCACCAGCCCCCCCCCCTCACCCCCTCCGTCACCAGCCCCCCCTCGCCCACTCCGTCACCAACCCCCCCTCGCCCACTCCGTCACCAACCCCCCCTCGCCCACTCCGTCACCAGCCCCCCCTCGCCCACTCCGTCACCAGCCCCCCCTCGCCCCCTCCGTCACCAGCCCCCCCTCGCCCACTCCGTCACCAACCCCCCCTCGCCCACTCCGTCACCAACCCCCCCTCGCCCACTCCGTCACCAACCCCCCTCGCCCACTCCGTCACCAACCCCCCCTCGCCCACTCCGTCACCAACCCCCCCTCGCCCACTCCGTCACCAACCCCCCCTCGCCCACTCCGTCACCAACCCCCTCATCCACTCTGTCACCAACCCCCTCACCCACTCTGTCACCAACTCCTTCCCCTCACTCAGTTACCAACCCCCTCACCCATTCCGTCACCAACCCCCTCACCCTCACCCACTCCATCACCAAACCCCTCACCCACTCCGTCACCAACTCTCCCCTCACCCTCAAACACTCCATCACCAACTCCCTCCCTCACCCACTGTCACCAACCCCCTCACCCACTCAGCTCCAGTTCCACTTCAGAGTGTGGAGCTCATTATTTAGCAAAACATCACAGCCTGGATTGTAGAGGGTGCGGGGTGCATGTGAGTGTGTGATTGTGTGAGAATGCGTGTGTATGTGTGAGTGTGAGTGTGTGTGAGTATGTATGTGTGTGCAAATGAGTGTGTGTCTGAGTGTGTGTGTGCGCAAGTGAGTGTGCATGTCCGAGTGTGTGTGTGTGCGTGAGTACGTGTGCTTGTGTGTGCGTGCAAGTGAGTGTGCGTTGTGTGCGAGTGCGTGTGTGAGTGTAAGTGAGTATGTGTGTGAGTGTAAGTGAGTATGTGTATGAGTGTGTGTGTGAGTGAGTGAGTGTGTGTGTGTGAGTGAGTGAGTGAGTGAGTGAGTGAGTGAGTGAGTGAGTGAGTGAGTGAGTGAGTATGTGTGTGACTGAGAGTGTGTGTGTGTGTATATGTGTGTGTGTGTGTGAATATGTGTGTGCTTGTGTGCGAGTGTGTGAATATGTGTGAGTGTGAGTGTGTGTGTGATTAATTTAATTAAACTGAAGACAGACTACAACCATCAAATGACTACGTGTAAAAGCAGATAGTGGTGATGAACAAAACCAAATTGAGTAATTCAGTGGCACACTGGTTAGCACTGCTGCCTCACAGCACCAGATTCTAGCCTAGGGTCACTGTCTGAGTGGAGTCTGCTCACACACACACTCTCCCACAAGCCTGATTAATTGTGTACCACAGTATTGGTGGAAAAGTTAATATTTCTTTACACTTCTATCCTTATGGAAAAATGAACTGTCGTAATTCTGAAAGACTGTGGGTGGATTTTCCAGCCCGACTACGCTTATAACGTAGTGAAGCAGTTTGGGAAATATGAGCATGAGGCAAAAAAGTGGGGTGTCTCACCTCTCCCGATCTTGCCGGCCCCATTCTGCTGGCGCAGTCAGCCTGGTGTTTTGGGAGATGGAGCTGGTCATGGAGTCAGAGTTTGGGCACCAGTGGCTGGCAGCGGCCAGCAGGGAATGTGATACTGTGGAGACTGTGGAGAGGGTGATTCTGCAATAGGAGGGAGGGGGAGAGGGGTTTAGTGGGAGACTCTACAACTGGGGAGTCGGAGAGGAAGACAGAAATTGGGGGAAGGGGAGAGGGAGACACTGCAATCAGGGGAGGGGAGAAGAGGGGAGAGGGAGACACTGCAATCAAGGGAGGGGAGGGGGTGAGAGGGAAACTGTGAACGTGTGGCGTGATGGCCGAGAGATATGATGTATCCATGGGGGGGAGGGTCCATTACAGGCAGAGGGGAGGGTGAGAGTGGGAGCCTATGCCATGGCAGGATGTGGCGGGGGGGGGGGTGGTTGGGGTGGGAACATTGGTATGAGAGCTTCCATTTTACTGCGCTTGGTGCGCATGCGCAATTGGGCCCTCCGAGCTGAGCAGCCGGCTTTCTGGCGAGCTTTGACCCTGCTGCTGGGAAATGGATTATGCTTCTTTTATTGCAGAGTCGCATAAGATTGGACTTGTGGCCTCACTGAAAAATCAGATCTGAAATTTCCCGCTTTCACGCTCATTGGGGACTTCAAATTTTTTTGATAAGATTGCCCCCTTTGGGGGAAAACTCTGCCCTGTTTCATTTTCTAAACCCAGTTCACGTTATTTGCTATATTTACCTTTACACACGAAACCATCATACTACATGGTACATGCATTAGCACGAGAAAACACGCAAGTTCTTTGAGTTCATTTCAGTCACTTGCCAATGTTTCAAATGTCCAATTTCCATGATAACTTTAAATTCTTGATGATGCATCTGCAATTATATTTCTTCACCCAGCGACATGCATAATCCATAAATTAAACGGTTGCAGTAATAACCTCCATATGAATAGTCTGACATTTTGGTCTCAAATTGTTTCCAGAAATTTTAAATAATTATTGTCTGTATAAATAATTATGTCTGAAGAATTGTTTGCAACATAAACCTCAAAATGTTGCAACATTAACAACAGACCTACAGTCAATTGTTGAGTATTCTTCCTGATGTGCATTCAGTTTCTGTGAAAAATATCTTACCGCATTTTCAATTCATGCTCCATCTTCTAGTAATGACACAGTGTCAAAACCCACATCCCTTGCATCAATAACTACTAACTTGAACTGCTCAGTGTAATTAGGTGCTGCCAAAACTGGTGTAGTATTCAACAGTCTTTAAGATGTCATTCTGACACGCCTATATCCATTGTTTGCTTCTAATAGTTCAGTCAGTGGAGCAACCACACTGATAGATTTGACAAATTTCTGATAAATCCCACTCATAGGGTGGTGCGGTGCCACAATATGCCAACATCTTCATGCACACAATCGAACAAGACCTCTTCACTGCACAGGACCTTCAAACCGATGCTATACATCGGTGACATTTTCTTCCTTTGGACTCATGGTGAACAATCACTGAAACAACTATATGATGACATCAACAAGTTCCACCCCACCATCAGGCTCACCATGGCCTATTCTCCGGAATCGGTTGCATTCTTGGACACACGCATCTCCATCAAGGATGGTCACCTCAGCACCTCACTGTACCACAAGCCATTGTATTTCACAATGCTCCACTTCTCCAGCTTCCATCCTAAATACGTTAAAAAAGCCTTCCCCTACGGACAAGCCCTCCGTATACAGGATCTGCTCAGATGAGGAAGATCACAACAGACACCTCCAGACAGGATATGATGCTCAATTCATCAATCAACAGTTCCAACGCACCACAGCGAAAAACGGCACCGACCTCCTTAGAAGACAAACACGGGACACGGTGGACAGAGTACCCTTCGTCGTCCAGTACTTCCCTGGAGCGGAGAAGCTACGGCATCTTCTCTGGGGCCTTCAACATGTCATTGATGAAGACAAACATCTTGCCAAGGCCATCCCCACACTCCCACTTCTTGCCTTCAAACAACCTCACAACCTCAAACAGAACACTGTCCACAGCAAACTACCCAGCCTTCAGGAGAACCGTGATCACGACACCACACAACCCTGCCACAGCAACCTCTGCAAGACATGTCAGATCATTGACATGGATGCCATCATCTCACGTGAGAACACCATCCACTAGGTACACAGCACATACTCTTACAACTCGGCCAACATTGTCTACCTGATACGCTGCAGGAAAGGATGTCCCGAGGCATGGTACACTGGGGAGACCATGCAGCTCTACGATAATGGATGAATGAACATCATTCGACAATCACCAGGCAAGAGTGTCCTCTTCCTGTTGGGGAACATTTCAGCAGTCACGGGCATTCGGTCTCTGATATTCGGGTAAGTGTTCTCCAAACTGGTCTTCACGACACACAACAATGCAGAGTCGCTGAGCAGACTGATATCCAAGATTTCAAAGCCTGCAGAGGGATTTGGACCAGCTAGAAAAATGGGCTGAAAAAAGGCAGAGATGGGAGTTTAATGCAGACAAGTGTGAGGTATTGCACTTTGGAAGGACAAACCAAGGTAGAACATACAAGGTAAATGGTAGGACACTGAAGAGTGCAGTTGAACAGAGGGATCTGGGGATACAGATACGTAATTCTCTAAAAGTGGCATCACAGGTAGATAGGGTCTGAAAGAGTGCTTGTGGAACACTGGCCTTTATAAATCAAAGTATTGAGTATAAGAGTTGGAATGTAATGGTGAGGTTGTATAAGACATTGGTGAGGCCGAATTTAGAGTATTGTGTACAGTTTTGGTCACCTAATTACAGGAAGGATATTAATAAGGTTGAAAGAGAGCAGAAAAGGTTTACAAGGATGTTGCCGGGACTTGAGAAATTGAGTTACAGAGGAAGGTTGAATAGGTTAGGACTTTATTCCCTGGAGCGTAGAAGAATGAGGGGAGATTTGATAGAGGTGTATAAAATTATGATGGGTATAAATAGAGTGAATGCAAGTAGGCTTTTTCCACTGAGACTAGGGCAGAAAAAAACTAGAGGACATGGATTAAGGGTGAAAGGGGGAAAAGTTTAAAGGGAATATTAGGGAGGGCTTCTTCACACAGAGTGGTGGAAGTGTGGAATGAGCTGCCAGATGAAGTGGTAAATGCGGGGTTACTTTTAACATTTAAGAAAAGCTTGGACAGGTACATGGATGAGAGGGGCATGGAGGGATACGGTCCAGGTGCAGGTCAGTGGGATTAGGCAGAAAAATGGTTTGGCACAGACAAGAAGGGCGAAAAGGCCTGTTTTGTGCTGTAGTGTTGTATGGTTCTAAGTTCCACACACGAAGACGGCCTCAACCGGGATCTTGGGTTCATGTCACACTATCTGTAACCATCACACTTGCCTGGGCTTGCAAAATCTCACTAACTGTCCTGGCCGGAGACAATACACATCTCTTTAACCTGTGCTTAACCCTCTCTCCACTCACATTGTCTGTTTAAGACTTGATAACCTGTAAAGACTTACATTCCAATCATTATTTTGTGAACTGAGTTTGTGTCTCTATATGACCTGTTTGTGAACAGAATTCCCACTCACCTGACAAAGGGGCAGCGCTCCAAAAGCTAGTGGCTTTAGCTACCAAATAAACCTGTTGGGACTTTAACCTGGTGTTGTGAGACTTCTTACTGTGTTTACCCCAGTCCAACACCAGCATTTCCACATCATGGCACGGTGGCACAGTGGTTAGCACTGCTGCCTCACAGCGTTAGAGATCCAGGTTCAATTCCTGGCTTGGGTCACTGTCTGTTTGGAGTCTGCATGTTCTCCCCGTGTAGGTTCCCTCCGGTTTCCTCCCACAGTCTGAAAGACGTCCTGGTTAGTTGCATTGGCTGTGCTAAATTTTCCCTCAATGTAACCCAAACAGGCACTGGAGTGTGACAGCTAGGGGATTTTCACAGTAACTTCATTGCAATGTTAAGGTAAGCCAACTTGTGACACTAATAAATAAAGTTTAAAACCTCATGCCTCGATACCTCAAAACTTCCTGTTTTTTCTGTAGACACTGGGAAATTCACGATGAATTTTACTTCTACATCTCGTGGGGCCACCTGACCATGCCTAACAGTGTGGCCTAAATATGTAACTTGTGCTTCGGCAAGTTCACTCTTAGCCAAGGTCACCACCAAATTAGCTGCTTCTAGATGTTATAAATGATCCTCCCATGTTTGAGTGAAAACTACCAATATGAGCAGCACAATTACTCAGTAATCGGTAACCACACTCTCGGCAAGCATCAAAATCCCATGGGAGAACACTGGCTTAGTGCAGATACAGAAAAGAAGATGGGTGTTACAGGTGTTACCACTACTGGCTCACGGCGCCAGGGGCCCAGGTTCGATTCCCGTCTTGGGTCACAGTCTGTGCAGAGCCTGCACATTCTCCCCATGTCTGCGTGGGTTTCCTCTGGGTGCTCCTGTTTCCTCCCACAGTCCGAAGATGCGTGGGTGAGGTGCATGCTAAATTGACCCTAACGTCAGGGGGAAGGAGTAGGGTAAATCCCAAATTCAAACTCCAGCATGGTCCACCCTGGCTGCGGGTTTAATCCGTTAACAAAGTTTGTGTTCATTTTGTGCATGGCTGGGCGAAGGTGGTGATCCCAACAATAAGCTGATATATGATTGGGGTGGGGGGAAGTGGTGAGACGTCTGTCGCTGCAATGCTGAACAGAACATAGAGTAGAAAATGCTGGCGCAGCATAGAAGCATCTTTAGGAGGAAGGTCAGGAGAGCGTCTAGTCTGAAAGACGTGAGGTGCATTGGCCGCGCTAAATTCTCCCCTCAGTGCGTCGGAGTGTGGCGAGTAGGAGATTTTCACAGTAACTTCATTGCAGTGTTAAACTTTAAAATAAAAAGCACGTGTGGAAATGTTGCCCCGTTAAATAGCCCAGTCTGGGTTTGTGTATAAACTGCTCACTCGAGGGGTCCACTAGAGGGTGCTGGTGCCTGGGGGAAATGTACAGCAGCAACAACACAAGCCTCAGAGGGAGAAAAATCAAGGACGACAACAACAAGAATGAAACCTAGAAAACCACTCCTTTGATAGTCCCTTGCCATACTTTTCCTGGATTTTATAATTCTCACCTCGGTGTTCCAATCTCTGAATGTCATTGCCTGGAGTGCAATCTGCAAACTCCGGGGATCCCGTATCCCTCTGGGATCTCAGCACTCTGCAGAGCCTGGCCTCTTGAGCAGCGTAAGAAGCTCAACAGGCTTATGTGGCAGCAAAAGCCACTAGCTCTCGGAGCACTACCTCTTCTTCAGGTGGGTGGGAGTTCTGTTCACAAACAGGGCATATAAAGATACAAACTCAATTTACAAAATAATGGTTGGAATGCGAGTCTTTACAGGTAATCAAATCTTAAAGGTACAGACAATGTGAGTGGAGAGAGCGTTAAGCACAGCTTAAAGAGATGTGTATTGTCTCCAGACAGGACAGTTAGTGAGATTTTACAAGCCCAGGCAAGTTGTGGCAGTTACAGATCGTGCGACATGAACCCAAGATCCTAGTTGAGGCCATCCTCATGTGTGCGGAACTTGGCTATCTGTCTCTGCTCAGCGACTCTGAGCTGTCATGTATCGTGAAGGCCACCTTGGAGAACGTTAGGAGACTTCTTACTGTGTTTACCCCAGTCCAATGCTGGCATCTCCACCTCTTGAGCAGCTGCAGTTTCCCTTCCCTCTGCAGCAGGCTGTAGTATAATTGTGTCCAGGTGCCAATGTCACCTGATCTCATCCATTCCTTTTTACGTTCGGATTGGTTCTGCTTACATGAATTTATCTGTGGAGTGGGTTTGGAAACATGACTAATTCTGCATCAAACTTATCTGATGATAACCTGTACACCCTAACCATTCTGTTAGGAAGTGACTTGACTGCAACTCCTATTTCTCCCACATTAACAACTTGCATTGCGCAGCGTCCTTACAGAATACTGAAAGGCCTGGATAAGTGGACATGGGGAAGATGTTTCCATTAGTCGGAGAGACTAGGATCCAAGGGCACAGCCTCAGAGTAAAGGGACGACCCTTTAAAACCGAGATGAGGAGGAATTTCTTCAACCAGAGGGTAGCGAATCTGTGGACTTCACTGCCACAGAAGACAGTGGAGTTCGGGTCATTGATTGTATTTAAGACAAAGAGATGATTGGTCTGGCGATCAAAGGTTATGGGGAAAGGCAGGAGAATGGGGTTGAGAAACGTATCAGCCATGACTGAATGGGGGAGCAGACACAATGGGCCGAGTGGCCTAATTCTAATCATGAGGGGTAGGGAGAGACTAGACTGGAGAAATCTGTTCCCTTTCACAGAGAGCTCTAAAACCAGGGGTTATAGATTCAAGCTAGTGGCAGAAGGACTAGAGAGACCACGCGGAAGAACACTTTGATGCAAAGGCTGGTGGGCATCTGGAATTTGCTACCTGAGTTTGTGGTGGAGGCAGAGATCCTAAACTCTTCTAAAAAGTACCTGGATCCACCTTCAGTGCTGGAAGCTGCAAAGCTATGGGCTGTGTGCAGGATGGTAGGACTGGAAAGAGCATCCGAGTGTCTTTGGGTCAGCATGGACAAGATGGGCTGAACGGCCCCCTTCTATGCTGTATCTATGGTTCTAAGAATTTGGGCATGTTCACTACGACTCTCACTATGACTAGAAAGCATACTTTCTGGATGCATTACAGCTTGGTATGGCTCCTGCTCCAGCCAAGACTACAAGAAACTACAAAGGGTTATGAACATAGCCCAGCCCATCACTCAAACCAACCTCCATCCATTGACTCTGTCTACACTTCCTGCTGCCTCAGGAAAAGCAGCCAGCAAATCAAGGATTGCATGCACCCCGGACACACGCTCTTCCACCTTCTTCCATCGGAAGAAAGATACAAAAGTCTGAGGTCACGTACCAACTGACTCAAGAACAGCTTCTTCCCTGCTGCCATCAGACTTTGGAATGGACCCACCTTATATTAAGCTGATCTTTCTCTACATCCTAGCTGTAATTGTAACTCTACATCCTGCACCTTTCCTTGCCTTTTTCCCTATGTACTCGATGAACAGTGTGCTTTGGCTGGGTAGCGCGCAAGAAACAATACTTTTCATTGTATACCAATGCGTATAAAAATAATAAATCGAGAGTTGTAAAGGAGGAACGAGAGGCAGAGGTACAAAGGGATTGTGGGTAGGATTTCCAGATCTTTGGATCCAGGCAACTGAAGGCGTAGTTGCCAATGGTGGACCAATGGAAATGAAGGATGCTCAAGAAGCCCAAATTAAAGCTCACCTCTTTGACTAAACCTTTGGCTAGCTGTCTCAATATTTCTCCCTGTAACTCTGTGTTAAATTCTATTTGATAACACTCCTGTGAAGTGCCCTGGAATGTTAGGCTCCATTAAAGGTACAGGATAAATACCATCTGTTGCTGTTGGTGGCACTGGGTTCGAATCATGGACGCGGGCCTGTTCCACAAATCATAACCTGCAGTTTGGCAGGATGGATTGAACAAATTGAATCCAGGCAAAGGAAACCATCACTAATTCCAACAAACCATAAGCCATTTAAGAGAGGGGACTGAGCCAAGCAATTATGAAGGTTTGAGACAAAAAGAACATGACAAATGGAAGGAGTACGCCATATGGCCCTTTAAGCCTGCACATTCACAGGGCTGATCTTCTGCTTTGACTTGGGATGGCACAGTGGGTTAACACTGCTGCCTCACAGCGTCAGGGACCTGGGTTCGATTCCCAGCTTAGGTCACTGTCTGTGTGGCGTCTGCACATTCTTCCCATGTCTGTGTGGGTTTCCTCCAGGTGCTCCAGTTTCCTCCCACACTCTGAAAGACGTGCGGGTTAAATGCATTGGCCATGTTAAATTCTCCCTCAGTGCACCCAAACAGGCGCCAGAGTGCGGCGACTGGGGGATTTTCACTGTAACTTCATGGCAGTGTTAATGTAAGCCTACTTGTAACAATAATAAATAAATAAGCTATAAACTCCACTTTCCTGCCCACCTCTCCCCCAATCATTCCAAGGAACAGAAACACAAATCAGAAAAGGTGGGACAACATGATAAGAGGTCTTTAAGATCACACAAGGACTTGCTAGGGTGGATGTAACATTGTTTCCACTTGTGGGGAGAAAAAAAAAGGGCAATCAATAAAAGATAGTCACCAATAAATTCAACAGGGAATGTAGAATACGCAGGAGAACTGAGAAAGCCCACTAAAGCCTCTATTTCTCAGAAGACCAAAGAAATTTGGCATGTCCACTAGGGCTCTCAGCCACTTATACAGATGCACCATAGAAAGCATTCTTTCTGGTTGTATCACGGCTTGGTATGGGCTCCTGCTCTGTCCAAGACTGCAAGGAACTACAAAAGGTTGTAAATGTAGCCCAATCCATCATGCAAACCAGCTTCCCATCCATCGACTCTGTCTACACTTCCCACTTCCTCAGAAAAACAGCCAGTATAATTAATGACCCCACATACCCCTGACATTCTCCCTTCCACCTTCTTCCGTCGGGAAAAAGATACAAAAATCTGAGGTCACGTACCAACCAACTCAAGAACAGCTTCTTCCCTGTTGCCTTTAGACCTACCCCACATTAAGTTGATCTTTCTCTACACCCTAGCTATGACTGTAACACTACATTCTGCACTCTCTCCTTTCCTTCTCTGTGAACGGTATGCTTTGCCTATATAGCGCGCAAGAAACAATACTTTTCACTGTATATTAATACATGTGACAATAATAAATCAAATCAAAAGCACAGAAGCATTTAAGGGGAAGTTAGTAGGTATATGATGGAGAAAAGAATGGAAGGATGTGCTGACAGAGTGAAGCAGGACAGAAAGAAGCTCATAACACTGACATGGGCCAGATGGGCTGAATGGTCTGTTTCTGTCCTGTATGTTGTATGTAATGCTCCAAAGGGAGAGGAAGGGAGTGGCTGGAAGGGAATGGGTCTGATAGGAGAAAGGTTATTGCAGCCACTGGCTGAAGTTTGCTTCTCGATGATGGATAGGAATATGCTGGTGAGCAAGAAAAGAGGTCATGTCTTTTCCTTTCTCTCCACAGCTGGGGCACATTACGGAAGCAGCAATTCGACAGAAATAAAAACACAAGTCAAAGCCGATATCTGGAAGCAGACTGCGGTTGAATGAATGGTCCAAAGAATTGCCATCAACTGTTTCAAGAGAAAGGTTACATCAGTGAGTAAAATCCATCAGAGTGCAGTATGACTATAACCAAGATAGTGAATTGTTGATTCACAACAGATTGCAGGTGAATCACAACCAGAGAGACTAAACTGAGTGCTCGTAATATTTATATTTTGATAGTTTTGAGTGGAATTAAACCCCCCAAAACAATGCAGATTCAATGTTTCGTAACAGAGTGCGGGAAATGACTGTTTCACAATTCAAAGTTGCAGCACGGTGGCAGAGTGGTTAGCACTGCTGCCTCACAGGCAGGGACCTGGGTTCAACTTCCAGCTCGGGTCACTGTCTGTGTGAAGTCTGCACGTCCTCCCCGTGTCTGCGTGGGTTTCCTCCGGGTGCTCCAGTTTCTTCCCACAGTCCGAAAGATGTACTGGTTAGGTGCATTGGCCGTGCTAAATTGTCCCTCAGTGTACCCGAAAAGGCACCAGAGTGTGGTGACTAGGGGGTTTTCATAGTAACTTCATTACAGTGTTAATATAAGCCTTAACTGTGATATCAATAAATAAATTTTGAAACTTTAAAATTGGTGGGATTACTTAATCTGTACCTCATCGAAATTCACTGATATTCAACCTCTGAGCACATTGTGCAGTCCAGTTACACTCTGCAAACAAGAACAACATGCAGGAAATATTCTGCGGGATTTTGAAATGTTGGAGGATATCTGGGGATTAGTATCAGCCAAAACCATCACACGTGTGTGTCCATTTTAACTGGTGGCAGTTAACATGGTTTGCAATGTTGGAGTGCCCGCGCATCTCAGATTTGTGAGGAGATTGCACCAACACACAAACCTCGCTGAGCACAAACGAACACAGACAAATATCTTCCCATTGATCTCTCTCGCTCAGGGATTGACCCCTAGTAACAGGGTCTACTTATGCAGTACGCAAACCCAAAGAGTTTACAAAGACCCAGTTTGCAGTTGCTTGTGCGCTTAATTTTTTACAGATGTGTCTGTCATCTGCTGCCAAACTCTTTCAAGCAGGCACAAGCACAAAACTGACCAAAGGTTTATAGATTAATGCAGTTTTAATTAGACCATAGCTGATTGTATCTAACTCCATCCACTTGCCTCGGCGCCACTGAAATCTTGTCAATCTCAGCGTTGAGCTTTTTCATTAACTCCAGCCTCAACAGTGTTTTGGAAGAGGAAGTTCTGGAGTTTTACTACCTTGTGCATGAAGAATTGATTCTTAACAGAGGCCAACTTGAATTTTAAGGTCATGTCCCTTGCTCTGGAGAGAAAGACAGAGAAAAACTATCACGTCCTATCAAGGTGAGTGAATGTTTAAGACAATGGATGGAGTGTCAGTCAAGTGGGCTGCTTTGCCCTGCATGGTGTTAAGCTTCTTGAGTTGTCACTGGCTGGCACTTGTGCAGCATGAATGTCTCTTGTCAATCCAAGCCTGGATATTGTCTGCGTCTTACTGCGTGTGGACAAGGGCTGCTTCAGTACCTGGAGGAGTCGTGAAAGATGCAATCATCCGTGAATATCCCCACTTCTGACCTCGTGACGGAGGGAAGGACATTGAAGCAGCTGAAGATGTTTGAGCCTAGGACACTACCCTAGGAACTGAGACATTTGAGAACCAGCAACCACAACCATTTTCTTCTCATTTCCATTGATTCCAGTTTCACTAGGGCTCCTTGATGCAACACTCGGTCAAATGCGGCCTTGATGCCCAGGGTTATCACTCTCACCTTGCCTCTGAAGTTCATCTCTTTCATCTACATATGGATCAAGGCTGTAAGAAGGGCAGGATCTGAGTGGCCATGGCAGAATGGAATAAACCACTTCTTTCATAATTAATAGAATTATTAAAAGAAAAAGCTAATTGTCTATATAAATGATATCAGTGGCTGAGTCTTTGCTATGTCTATCTGTGCAGCTAGCATGAGGCAATGTCACAGGTGTTGCCCTCATCTGTGATGTTCATGTAAAATCATCTGCATTGTTCTGTACCCTGGCAGTGAGTGAGGAAAATGTTATACCCCTGTATTAAACCAGTCAGGAAATTGGGGAGGCAGAGAAATTGGGAAAGTGAGCAGAAAATTCCTTTTCTAAGAATACACCAACTGGCTAATGAGGCCTGAGCGCTATGGCTACAGCAGTACGTCAATTTTTAAAATTCATTCATGGGACATGGGTGTCAGCATTTATTGCCCATCCCTAGTTGCCCTTGGAGGGCAGTTCAGAGTCAACCACATTGCTGTGACTCTGGAGTCACACGTAGGCCAGACCAGGTAAGAGCAGCAGATTTCCTTCCCTAAAGGACATTAGTGAACCAGATGGGTTCTTCTGACAATCACCAATGGTTTCATGGTCATCAGTAGATTCTTAATTCCAGATCTTTAAAATTAAATTCAAGTTCCATCAGTTGCCATGGTGGGATTTGAATCCAGGTCCCCAGAACATGAGCTGAGTTTCTGGATGAATAGTTCAGCGATAATACCACTTGACCATCACCTCACCAGCTAAATCTGTGCATTCAAAACCACACTCTGATCTATTCTATTCCATCACTCCCAATCAGCTCAGCATTTCTTCCTCACTCTGTTACCACAGTCTATGCTGCTGGTCCTTGCTGAGTTTGGAGGAAGAGCTAAAATTCCAGTCCTCGGCTCCCCTGGGACGATTTTGCATACCTGTCTTGCCTCGGAGGCCGCACTCTGCCTCCGGGTGGCATGGTGGCACAGTGGTTAGCACTGCTGCCTCACAGAGCCAGGGCCCGGGTTCGATTCCCAGCTTGGGTCACTGTGTAGAGTCTGCACGTTCTCCCCATATCGGCATGGGTTTCCTCCAGGCGCTCCGGTTTCCTCCCACAGTCCGAAAGACGTGCTGGTTAGCTGCTAAATTTTCCCTCATTGTACATGAGCAGGCACTGGAGTGTGGCGACTAGGGGATTTTCACAGTAACTTCACTGTGGTTTTGATGCAAGCCTACTTGTGGCACAAATAAACAAACTAAACTAAACCACTTTCCCGGCAACTTTTATGAAGGTACGTTTAAATAATGGAAAATAAAAATAAACTCTCTTTATTCTCTGGGGATCCAGCTATCATTCTCAGAATAAGACAACACAGAGGTCAGCCATTGGACCCACCATATCTGTGCTGGCTCTTTGGAAGAGCTATCCAATTAATTCCACAAACCTGCTCTTTCCTCGTAGCTGTTTCTTTCGTTCTTCTTAGGTATCGATCCAAATTCACTTTTATACGTCACTACAGAATCTGCCTCTATTACCCTTCCAGACATTTCAGATCACAACTAAACGTTTAAACTAAAAAGTCGCCTCTGGTTCCTTTGTCCTTGGTTTACTAGTCCGTGGGCCACCAGTAACACTTCCTTTTTATTTATTCTAGCAAAACTAATCCATGATTTCGGATGCCTGCATCAGGTCTGCCTTCGCCACCTCTGCTCGTAAGAGAACAACCTCGGCATCTGCAGGTTCTCCACATGACAGCAGGTCCCCCCCTATCCTGTAACCGTGACAGGAAATCTGCTATCCATCCTTGGCAAGGCTTTGACAGCCTCTGTATAATGGAGTGCCCAGAACTGCAGACAAGACTTCAAGCTGAGACCCAGGTACTGATTTATCATGAAAGCTTCCTTGCTTTTGTTTGCTACACTTAAGCTCACAATCACGTGTGTTTTTTTTTAAATAACAGCCTTGTGCTGCCGGCTTTGGAGATTTGTGAATCCCACATTTCTCAATTCCTGCACTCCCTTCAAGTCCCTATCACTTCAGCTGGGGTCTCACAGAAACTCTTAAGTTAGTGTCACAAGTAGGCTTACATCAACACTGCAATGAAGTTACTGTGAAAATCCCCCAGTTGCCACCCTCCAGCACCCGTTCGGGTACACCGAGGGAGAATTTAGCACAGCCAATGCACCTAACCAGCACGTCTTTCAGACTGTGGGAGGAAACCGGAGCACCCAGAGGAAATCCACGCAGACACAGGGGGGAAAAAGGTGCAGACTCCGCACAGACAGTGACTCAAGCCGGGGATCGAAGCTGGGTCCCTGGCACTGTGAAGGCAGCGGTGCTAGTCAACTAATCTACAAGCTTACTTCAAATGGACCTTACTGCCCCGTGATCACTGCAGCCCAAGACTGACAAGAACAATAATACTACGGGAAAACCATCACTTAGAAGGTTCAGACTCCCAGCATCATTGGTGACGTGCTGGAAAATCCTACCCAACAGCACTGCGGGGAGCACCTGAGTGTAGCTCACCATCGGCTTCTTGAGAATTAGCGACGGGTTATAGATGCTGGCCTGACCGGTGACACTCAAATCCGAAAAAGCAGCAAAAGATCTCTAGTCATCTCGCGGTTAACGGTGGAGAGCCTGTCTTCTGTGCCACTGCACCCGGACTTGAATCACCTCCTATACTGTGAGGGGCGGGGGTGGTACTGCCAAGATGGAAAAAATATATATAAATATGTATAAAAAGTTCTATTTTATTTGATATATGTTGCATAGCTGTACAAAGCATAACATAATACCTGATGTGTTAGCTTCATTCGTGGTGAAGGAACAGTACACTGAAGCACCATAACTCTTTAAACTGGACATTACTTGCAGTACAATTTAGTGAACCATAAAGAAAAGTATTTACAGTTGTAATTTTTTTCTTAATAAAAGTGAATAAAAATTAAAATAAAAAATTTAAAAACCGTAACTAAAAAAAGTTATTAAAATGACGTTTTAAAAATTCAAAGGTTTTCCCCGACAGAATTTGACTTTTGAGGAAGAGGTTGACATTGATTGTGACAGGAACTCCCTGAAATACTTGGCTGTTAGTTTATTTCTGTACAGCTGATCCCCACTGAAGCATCAGGACAGCGGCAGGACCAACTCAAGGGTGTTGCCAGACATAGATGAGAGCAGCCTCCATTATTTACAGCACAGTGGTTCTGTCCTATTAAAGCAAAGGCAAACAGACATTGTTGAAATCGCACCGCGTCTCTTTCCTCACCAGCCAACATACAGCAATTTATACAGCGATGGGTGTGTCAGCCATCATTCATTCATTCGTGGGACATGGGCGTCGCTGACTGGCTGGCCAGCATATGTCATCCAACCCTAGTTGCCCAGCAGCGATTGAGAGACAACCACATTGCTGTGTGGCTCTGGAGTCACATGTCGGTCAGACCAGGTAAGGACGGCAGATTTCCTTCCCTAAAGGACATTAGCGAACCAGATGGGTTTTTCCGACAATGGGTTCATGGCCATCAGTAAATGCTTAATTTCAGATTTTTTTTATTGAGTTCAAATTCCACCAGCTGCCGTGCCGGGATTCGAACCCGGGTCCCCCAGACCATTGCTGAGTTTCTGCATTAATAGTCTAGCGATAGCACCACTAGGTCATCGTTAGCTGTGGTCCACGGGGCAGCACTCACATCTCCAAGTCTAGAAGTTTATAGGTTCAAGCCCCACTCCAGGACTTTAAGCACAATTATCAAGGATGACACTCTATTTCGATGAGGCATTAAATGGAGGCCCCATCTGCCTCCCCCGTATGGATGGATGTAAAAGATCCCTTGGCCATATTTTAAAGAAAGGCAGAGGAGTTTTCTCACCCCAGGGTCCTGGCCAGTATTTATCCCTCAATCAACATCACAAAACAGGTTATCTGGTCAATATCACATTGCTGATAATGGGAGCTTGCTGTGCACAAATTGGTTTCCAACATTACAACAGCGGCTACACTTCTTAATTGGCTTTAAAGCACTTGTGGTAATAAAAGGCAGTATTTAAATGCAATTCTTTAACATTGCAAGGAACATTATCAGTCAAAATCTGTCACTTACCAGAGGGTTTTTGGGCATCATCTTGGGGGGACAGGGTGGAAATTCAGACCTTAGTATCTAACCACCAGAAGACACAGTCACCAATGATGGAGGTATGGGCAAGAGGCCAGGTTTGGAAGGGTGCGGGTATTGGAGAGAGTTAGGGAGTGGCTCAGTGAACATAAGAAAAAAGGTAGCTCTCCAGCCCCTTCGCTCAAACGCCCTGGGTTTTAGCCCCACTTGTTGGCTAGGAGAGAACCCAGCCACTGATGGGTAACAGTGCCAACCCCCAGCCCGGATAAATGGGACGATAGACGGTAGGAAGGTCATCTGGCTGTGACCCTACACATTAAATTGGAAAACGTAACACAGGAATAGCTGAAAAAGAAAGCAAGGTAACTCAGCGAGTTGTAGGGGCTGGAGGATGTGACATTGATAAGGAGGAGGTGAGGCCACGGGAAGTTTTAAATGTGGAGGGTGAAAATTTTAAATTCAAAGCACCGCTTAAAAGTCCTAGGGTGGCACGGTAGCACAGTGGTTATCACTGCTGCTTCACAGCTCCAGGGACCTGGGTTCGATTCCCGGCTTGGGTCACTGTCTATGCGGAGTCAGCACATTCTCCCCGTGTCTGCGTGGGTTTCCTCCGGGTGCTCCGGTTTCCTCCCACAGTCCAAAGATGTGTGGGCTAGATTGATTGGCTAGGCTAAAATTGCCCCTCAGTGTCCTGAGATGCGTAGGTTAGAGGGGTTAGTGGGATATGGGGGTAGGGCCTGGGTGGGATTGTGGTCGGTGCAGACTCGATGGGCTGAAGGGCCTCTTTCTGCACTGTAGGCTTTCTATGATTCTATGATCATGCTCCCACTGCAGTAGAGTCAGAGAATCAAAGAATCCCTACAGCGCAGAAGGAGGCTGTTCGGTTCACTGATTCTGCACCAACCATAATCCCAACCAGAGCTTATCTCCATGCCCTATTCATTTACCCCAGCTAATCCCTCTGACACTAAGGGATAGTTTAACATGGTCAATCCACCTAACATGCGCATCTTTGGACTGTGGGAGGAAACTGGAGCACCCAGAGGAAACCCACACAGAAATGGGGAGAATGTGCAGACTCCGCACAGGCAGCGACCCAAGCCAGACTTGAACCTGGGTCCCTGGAGCTGTGAGGCGGCAGTGCTAATCACTGTGCCCCTGAATTTGGAGACCAGCTAAATCTCTGTCCATTGCAGCAGGATTGGAAAATCCGAGCAGCGTGAATGGCCATAACAATCTGGCCCTAGAGTAGAGGACAGTGAGCAGGGGAGCAATGGGTGGATGGAACGTGGTGCACACTGGGACACAAGGACCAATTCCACTTCCACATAAAAGCAGTCTCCATGAAGGTGTCACAGGCAGCAGTGACCCTAATCTAAAACATCCTCAAAGACCACTCAGTGTTGTAAGGCCCACAAAGACCCACTCAGTCACCCAGGGGCTGCACAAATTCAACAGATACAAGAACTGAAGCAGTGCTCAGCGCAAGGTGCGTTACCTGGCGGACAGCGAGAGTAAGCTGTGGTTATTCCATAGAGGCGGGATCGCTTGGATGGCTGGTGTTCGTCACTCTTTTGTCGAATGATACGGTCCACAGCTATGACAGAGTCCCTTCATGAACACAGACAGTTAAAGAACGGTTAAACATTTGGCATTGTGGAGCCCAGCTGAAGTTGAATCTTTGCCATGTTGGCACCAACATGTGAGAGGAGACTAAAAGGCGACCCGGTTAAGGTCTACAAAATTATGAAAAGGTTAAGTAAGGTCAGATATTAAAAAGAACACTTCAACATATGGATGAGTTCAAAGCCTGGGGCCATAAACACGATCGTCACTAATAAATCCAAAAGGGATGGGTTGGTGAGGCCACACCTGGGGAATTGTGTGCAGTTTTGATGTCTTTGTCTGAGGACGGATGTCCTTGCTATAGCAAGGGTACAGCGAAGGTTTACCAGGCCGATTCCTGGCCTACTCCTGCTTTTAGTTTCTATATGGAATTGAGGAGAAACATCTCTACCCCGAGAGTGGTGGAACTCATTAATACAGAGTAACTGAGGTGAGTAAGTTGGATGTGCTTAGGTAGAAGCTAGGTAAATACATAAGGAAGAAGGGAATTCTGATAGGGTATGGATGGATGTGAAGAACTTTGCATGGAGCACAAATACTTGTATCGAACTGATGGGCCCAATGGCTTCTTTATTCTGAGTAATATAGAATACAATCTCAGAAAATCTCATTGAAATAGAAACTGTACCTCTTCCAGTCTGTATAGTACAAATTCCTTCCATAACTTGCAATCCCAAAGGGATAACGGACGCCGTCAAGGACCCTCCTGCGTCCAGTGTGATTTGGATTCATACATTCCAGCCGCTGCGTTCCTGCACAGAATGAAACAGTGATAAACCTCACCGTGGAAGAACTTGGCAGAGAGAGAGAGAGAGAGAGAAAGGAGAGGGAGAGGGAGAGAGAAGGGAGAGGGAGAGGGAGAGAGAAAGGAGAGGGAGAGAGAAAGGAGAGGGAGAGGGAGAGAGAAAGGAGAGGGAGAGGGAGAGAGAAAGGAGAGGGAGAGGGAGAGAGAAAGGAGAGGGAGAGGGAGAGAGAAAGGAGAGGGAGAGAGAGAGAGAAAGGAGAGGGAGAGGGAGAGAGAAAGGAGAGGGAGAGGGAGAGAGAAGGGAGAGGGAGAGGGAGAGAGGAGGGAGAGGGAGAGGGAAGGGAGAGGGAGAGAGAAAGGAGAGGGAGAGGGAGAGAGAGAGAGAAAGGAGAGGGAGAGGGAGAGAGAGAGAGAAAGGAGAGGGAGAGGGAGAGAGAGAGAGAGAAAGGAGAGGGAGAGGGAGAGAGAGAGAGAAAGGAGAGGGAGAGGGAGAGAGAGAGAGAAAGGAGAGGGAGAGGGAGAGAGAGAGAGAAAGGAGAGGGAGAGGGAGAGAGAGAGAGAAAGGAGAGGGAGAGGGAGAGAGAGAGAGAAAGGAGAGGGAGAGGGAGAGAGAGAGAGAAAGGAGAGGGAGAGGGAGAGAGAGAGAGAAAGGAGAGGGAGAGGGAGAGAGAGAGAGAAAGGAGAGGGAGAGGGAGAGAGAGAGAGAAAGGAGAGGGAGAGGGAGAGAGAGAGAGAAAGGAGAGGGAGAGGGAGAGAGAGAGAGAGAGGAGAGGGAGAGGGAGAGAGAGAGAGAGAGGAGAGGGAGAGGGAGAGAGAGAGAGAGGGAAAGGAGAGGGAGAGGGAGAGAGAGAGAGAAAGGAGAGGGAGAGGGAGAGAGAGAGAGAAAGGAGAGGGAGAGGGAGAGAGAGAGAGAAAGGAGAGGGTGAGGGAGAGAGAGAGAGAGAAAGGAGAGGGAGAGGGAGAGGGAGAGAGAAAGGAGAGGGAGAGAGAAAGGAGAGGGAGAGCCTTACCAGCAGTTTGTTTGGAAGCTGTAATCCATTACGGATCAGAAATATGGTCCACAGGCAGCTTTGGCAGCACGTTTAAGGAAATTGAATTAATTATTAATCAAGCAAGCTACACTTAGAGAATTTATTAAAGTTAAATCCTGGGAAACCTCCAAAGGGAAATGTTAAAAATCAATCGCATTAAATCAGTTTACCACATCGGGAATGATGAATTGGAACTTTAACACATGCCCAACAACACAGCAGCTTCAGCATGATGTGAATACATCTTTAGGTTATTCTTTTACAAGTATTGTTGGAACTAGAAGGTAACTGTTCCTCATTCCTCCAGGAAACACTTGGATATTTTACTGCACACATGTTGCTGCTCTGGGATGTCTGCCAGACTGGGTTATAGTGCTTTAACAACACTGACACACAGGATGCTGAGAACAGAGTATCATTCATTGATTTATCAGAATCATAGAATCCCACAGTGCAGAAGGAGGCCATTCGGCCCATCAAGTCTGCACCAACCAGGCACCATCCCCATAACCACCATGCATTTACCCTAGCTAATCTCCTTGACACTCAGGTGTAATTTAGCCTGGCCAATCCACCTAACCTGCACATCTTTGGACTGTGGGAGGAAACCCATGCAGACTTTACTTCTCTGTAACCCTATGCTCATTGGCTGACGTTGAACATGTTGCTAGATTAGGAACCAATAGGAAATTCTCTCCACTTTTGTGTTCAAATCCCTCTCCGGCCGTAACCGGCCAATCGATCATCTGCAGAGTGCGCTTGAAAATCACTTGCTCAGAAAGAATGAAATCAGCTTTATCTAAAGTTTCCCACAGAAGAGGAAAAGACCGAGATGTAGGCTTTGTTTCTGTTTGTGGAGCTGACAATGAATGATGGTATCTTATACAGTACGTTTAATGTAGCTAAAGCCCAAAGCACTTCAGACAAAATAAAACGTGAGGATATTAGATCTATCAACACTTTGTCAAAAAGATAGGTGCTAAGGAGCATCTTAAAGTAGGAAAGGAGACAGAGAAAGGTTTGGATAGGGAAATTGGAAACCTCCGGGCGTGGCACAGCAAGCATGGACACCAATAGCGCAGAGATGGAAATTAGGATTGTACAAGATGCAAGAGTTAGACGAGCACAAAGACCTCAAAGTGTAGCAGGGCTCGGATGAGGTTAAGGATGTAGGCCGAAAGTTTCCAGGCAGTCCCCTTGGCAGGATCTGCTGGTCCCACTGATGGCAAACCCACGCCATGTGTTGCTCAGGGAGGGTGGGGGGAAGGTTTGGCAGTTCTGCACCAGGACCAGATGTAGGACAGTGAGCCCAAGGAAAATGGATGGCCGGGATGGGGTACAGGTTACAATACAGGCAGCAGAGCTTTGGGTACACTCAAATTTATGGAGGATGGAAGAGGAGAGGCTGGTCAAGAGAGCACCGACATTGCTGTGTCCAAAATCAACAAAGACACAGATGAGGGTTTCAGGAACAGAGATGAGCTGAGAGATTGGCAGCATTTCTTTATTTCGGTGCTTTCCCTAGCGTGGACAGGACCCCGCTTTCCCCGGCACGGCTCACATTTCTCCCACACCGACCCTGGGATCACGCATTTAACTCCCTGGCCTTATTTATCCAATGCCAGTTAGTTTGTGGCTCAGGTAATAATCCAGAAATTCCTTTTGTGATTCTGCTTTGTGATTTAGTCCTTAACTGCTTGTACTCCTTCAGCAGAACCTCTTCCTTATTCCTGCCTATGTTGTTGGCAACCTCATGGACCTCCTCTGCGAGTTCCAGGAAGATGTCCTTAACCTGGGCAGACAACGCAGCCTTTGGGACTCTCCCTCTGATCTGCAGAGAAAATTCTCTACCCTGCTCCCCCCAGCTATACTGTTCCCGACTGTAACTATATTTCTTTTTAGTTCCTGCACTTCAATACTCCTTGCAGCCGTCTCTGCTCTCCAACACTGAGGCTCTTGGACAATTTCAAGGACGGAAGCTCCTCCATTGCCATCGTCTGGATTTCCACGTCTGCCTCTCATAGTCACAGCCACCTGTCCCTGACCACAACCAAGTTTGAAGTACCGAGTGTAAGGGTTGCACCTGCCTCCTGGAATAAAGCATCCAGATAATTTTCTCTCTCCCTGGTGCATCATTGCAGGTTCTGATGCTTGGACGCCAGCTTTTATCACAAGAATCCCTGCCACACACAGGGAGGCCATTTGGCCCTACCCAGCCTGCACCCACCCAGGGCCCTATCCACGTAACCCCACGTATTTATCCTGCAAGTCCCCCTAAAGGAGCAATTTAGCTTGGCCAATCGATCTAACCAAACATTTTTGGACTGTGGGAGGAAACCAGAGCACCCAGAGAAAACCCACGTAGATGGGGGGAGAATGTGCACACTCCACACATCCAAGGTCAGAATTGAACATGGGTTCCTGGCATTGTGAGGCAGCAGAGCTAATCACCGTGCCACTACACCATCCTAACATATTAGCTCTGAGCCAATGGAGATCATGAGATAAGGCACCCAAATATTAACTTGACAAATCACACTTTAAACTTTGTGATTAGAAAAACCATCTAGGTTTAACATACCTGCATCAGCCCAGCACAACAATGCACTGTACGGGTCATAGGTCAAGCCATTAGGAAGGCCAAGGTCATCTTTCACAAGGATCCGTCTGTTAGTTCCATCCATGTAGGAGGTCTCAATTTTGGGAGCAGCTCTATTCCAATCTGTCCAGTACAGGTTACTGAAAGAAAGCAATTGGTAAGTAGTTCCAGCTGCACAATGAAAAAACTGTGAAGATCGGATTACCTTAAAATCTGTGCCCTCTGGTTACTGATCCTCCTTACTATTGAAAATCTTCAACTTTGAAATTACAATTAAATTTCCCCTTGATCCAAGAAGCACAATCCCAGTATCTCCACATATCTGAATTCCACCAACCGACCACCTGTCCTGGTCCCTCCATGCTGATGCTATAGTTACGAAAGCCCCACCAGTGCCTCTACTTTCTCAGGAGGCTAAGGAAATTTGGCATGTCTGCTACAACTCAGCAACTTTTACAGATGCACCATAGAAAGCATTCTTTCTGGATGTATCACAGCTCGGTATGGGCTCCTGCTCTGACCAAGAACGCAAGAAACTATACAAAGTTGTGAACGTAGCCCAATCCTTCACACAAAACCAGCCTCCCATCCATCAACTCAGTCTGCACTTCCTGCTGACTTGGCAAAGCCACCAGCGTAATCAAGGGCCCCATGGCACCCCGGACATTCTCTCTTCCATCGGGTACAAGATACAAAAGTCTGAAATCACATACAACCGACTCAAGAATAGCTTCTTCCCTGCTGCCTTTAGACAGTTGAATGGACATACCTAGTTGATCTTTCTCTACACTCAAGAGATGACTGTACATTCTGCACCCTCTCCTTTTCTTCTCCCCTATGTACTCTATGAATGGTATGTTTCATCTGTACAGTGCGCAAGAAACAATACTTTTCACTTTATCCCAGTATATGTGACAATAATAGATCAAATCAAAATCATCCTTGGTGCATTCTAATAAGTCTTCTCTCCGTACACCAGAAAATACAAAACACAATATCAGTTATAACATAACACATCAGCACGATGGCATAATGATTAGCACTGCTGCCTCACAGCACAAGTGACCCAGGTTCAATTCCTGGCTTGGGTCACTGCCTATGTAGAATTTGTGCATTCTCCATGTCTGCATGGGTTTCCTCCGCGTGCTCCGGTTTCTGCCAAAGATGTGTGGGTTAGGTGGATTGGCCATGATAAATTGCCCCTTAATGTCATGGAGTCTAGTAGGGTAAATATATGGAGTTACGCAAATGGAACCTGGATGGAGTTGTATTCGGTGCTGGCTCAATGGGCCAAATGGCCTCCTTGTGCACTGTAGTGACTCTACATAGATGTTACACATTCAGTGTGGTTTTTATAAAAGAAAATTAGCCTAGGAATCTTGCCCATCTCAATAGGCTCCTAATTCTGAATTAACACTGCATTCACAAGATCCTGTGCTCTGGCGCTTAACCAGTGCTAACTCGGGCACCAACTGATGTGAACCAGAAACACGATACATTCCTTGTGTTACCAACTACCAGTTCTTCCTGATTTCCTCATTCAGCTTGCAACTGCTCCCACCTCTCGGTAACAATTTATTGCATTAATGCTTGCAAACTTTTCTTTTTACATGTTATACAAAAACGGAGCTGCGATCAACATGACTGCTTTTCAATAGTTCAAAAATCAGAGCCAAAGGCTCAGAATACGGAAAGGGCCAACTGCACGCAGCTTGGCATGCACCACATATGTGTGACTCGAATACATTGTGGGATGCACTTGGGAGCTGCGAACCAAATGGCCACACACAGGCATCCGATTTCCGATTTACGTTTAATGAAACACGGCCCAAGTTTATTATTGTCACAAGTAGGCTTACATTAACACTGCAATGAAGTTACTGTGAAATTCCCCTAGTCGCCACACTCTGGCGCCTGCTCGGGTACGCTGAGTGAGAATTTAGCATGGCCAATGCACCTAACCTGCATATCTTTGGACTGTGGGAGGAAACCGGAGCACCCGGAGGAAACCCACGCAGACACGGGGAGAATGTACAGACTCCACACAGACAGCAACCAAGCCAGGAAGCAAACCGGGGTCCCCGGTGCTGTGAGGCAGCAGTGCTAACCACTTTGCTACCATACCACAATTAGCCAACAGAACAGAGAAAGAGATCATAGTCCAGGAAAATGTGTTCCATTAAACCTCTACAAGTGGAACAAACGGTGTTCAATGGAACGCCGTGCAGAGAAGTTATATTTTTTATTCATGATGAGGATGTGGGTGCTGCTGGCAAATTCAGTTGTTTATTGCCCATCCCCCACAGCCAGGAGGTGACTGTGAGTTGCCTTCTTGATCCACACTCGTGGTTTGAGCTGACAGAGTGGCTTGCTGTGGCATTTCAATTAATAGTCAACTATATTGGCGTGGGACAGGAATCACATACAGGCCCAAAGGATGGAACTTCCCTCTTCCTACAGGACACTAATGAATAAATTGGATTTATACAGCAATCCAACAGCTTCGTGATCATTATATGGCCATTCAGTGATTCATATTTATTTATCAGTGTCACAAATAGCCTTACAGTAACACTGCAATGACGTTACTGTGAAAAATCTCCTAGTCGCCACATTCTCTGCCTCTCAAGTCTTCAAGGTAAAGTTGTAAATTTAACGCTTACGACTATCGGGTTAATATTTAATGTAAACTGATAGAAATGTCATGTTTGTTACCTTACAGGAGCTGGAGTCAGCAAGTCACTTGAACCTTTATGGAATCATTACTCACAGGGGAAGGACATTGGTGCCTGTGCAAGCTGTTTCTAAGAACTATCCAATTAGTCCCACCCCACTCCATTTTTCTCCACACCCTGGAAAATCTTTCCAAGTAAACGTCATTATCAAAACAAAATATTTTAAAAGCTCCCAGTGGCAGCTAGGGGATTTGAACCAAGTTTGTTGGGGGTTCATCGGGTTCTGCTGGTCACCACATTAGAACAGTAACTGCACGTCATTGTCTGTGAAATGCTTCGGGACGTTCTAAGGAAGTGGAATGTGTGGGAGGGTAAATTCTTTCTTCCTCATACGAGGCTTAAAGAAACATTCGTAGTGAAAGTTGAACTCTCATTTTAGTACGTACCCGTTGACAGGATCCGCAACAATTGCCCTTGGGTTCACCAGGTCATCGGCAAAAAGCACCCGTCTCTGATCTCCGTCCATTTTGGCCACTTCAATTCTGTCCAGGCCCGAGTCTGTCCAGAAGATATTGCGGCCCAGGTGATCAACGGCTATTCCTTCAGGACTTTCCAGACCTTTAAGACAAGAACGTAGATAGGTGAAGACCCAGCACAGGGGGAGAGAAGACCAAAAACAGGCTACAAGTTAAAATATCGATATTTAAAACCCTTCACAAGTTAATCATGGAATCAAAGCTATTTTCCACCATTAATGGAGTGTCTTTAACTGGAAGACATTCATCCAAATAATTGAAAGTTCTCCTCCTTGTCAAACAATACATTCTGCACTCAAGTACCTCTCACTTGAGAGAGGGATAAAGTGCAAGAATAATATAAATGTGAGACATGGTGGAACACAGAAAAAGATTGGTCCGTGCAAATTAATCTTTCCAGAATTTCAAAGATTGAAACATTCTTTCGAAATGAGTTGCTGGTTCCTCATCCCAAAGATGACAAAATTTGTGGTTTAACATTGTTCTGTGGCTCTGGTTTCCTCCCACAGTCCAAAGGTGTGCACGTTAGGTGGACTGGCAATGCTAAATTGCCTCTTAGTGTCCCAAAACGTGTGCAGGGGAAGAGGGTTGGTAAACATGTGAGGTTATGAGATTAGGGCCTGGGTGGGATGCTCTGCTGTAGAGTTAGTGCAGACGTGATGGGCTGAATGGCCTTCTTCTGCACTGTAGGGATTCTAAGTCAATTTTGCCCCTTGGTCTTCTGGGTGGCATGTGGGCACATTGGTTAGCAGTGTTGCCTCACAGCACCAGGGACCCGGGTTCAATTCCTGTCTCGGGTGATTGTGTGGAATTTGCACATTCTCTTCATGTTTGTGTGGGTTTACCTTGGGTGCTTCGGTTTCCTCCCACAGTCCAAAGATGTGTGGGTTAGATTGATTGGCCATATTAAATCGTCCCTTAATGTCAGCAGGGCTAGTTAGAGTAAATATGGGGGCGGGGGGATGTTTACAGGAATAGGGTCTGGGTGGGATTGTTGGAATCATAGAAATCCTGCAGTGCAGAAGGAGGCTATTCGGCCCATCAAGTCTGCACCGACCACAATCCCAGCCAGGCCCCTATTCCTATATTCCTACATATTTTACCCACTAATCCCTCTAACCTATACACCTCAGAACACTAAGGGGCAATTTTATCATGGCCAGTCAACCTAATCCGCACATCTTTGTGTCTGTGTGGGTTTCCTCCCACAGTCCAAGGAGAACGTGCAGACTCCACACAGACAGTGACCCAAGCCAGGGATCGAACCCAGGTCCCTGGAGCTGTGAAGCAGCAGTGCTAACCACTGTGCTACCGTGCCGCCCATGATTGCTGTCAGCACAGGCTCAATGGGTACAATGGCCTCCTTCTGCACTGTTGGGATTCCATGTGGGCTTTAGTGTGACTTTATATCGAGTTGTCTGCCTGTTATAACAGAAGAGTGCCGAAGGAAGTGGCTTCTGGAATTCTAGAGTCAGACATATCAATGTGTGTCCAGAAATTCATAGATGAGCCAAGTTCTGAAAGCCCCAAAAATTATTAATTTGCCATTTTGTAGTGTGTAATCCTCACTGCATTGAAGTATTAGTCTGGATGACCCACTCAGGTATGCAGAGCAGTGAAATCCTGCTAACCTGGCCTGTGTGCTGCTGTGTTGCTATCAAACATGCTTATATTGGAGAACTGAACAACCTTTAACATAGTAAAGCAGCCAAAAGGCACTGCACAGAAATGATACCTATCCAAAGACATTAGGGCAGTTTGAAGGTTTTACATTTAGTTTTGGTGTCACAGGTAGGCTTACATTAACACTGCCAAGAAGTTATTGTGAAAATTCCCCCAGTCGCCACACTCCGGCACCTGTTCGGGTACACTGAGGGAGAATTTAGCACAGTCAATGCACCTAACTGACATCTACGCTGGAGGAGCGGAAGTCAGAAAGGATCAAGAGGCCAGAATTGCAAGTATTCAAAGCTCTTGGAGGGTTATGGGCAGAGGAAACTACAGAGAAAGGCATTTGAATAAGATAGAACAAAGAGCAAAGAAAATTACAGCACAGGAACAGGCCTTTCTGCCCTGCACCAACTGAACTAAAACCCCTTACCCTTTCAGAGACCATATCCATCTATTCCCTTCCTATTCATGTATTTGTCAAGACGCTCAATATATTCAACATTTTTCGAATAAGGCCACCTATGAGTTGATGGTTCAGAGTGTCAGCAGTGTTTAGTTGCTTGCTGTTTGTGTGATTTATCTTGTAAGGAACTAACGCCCTTACCCATGTCTGTAACTTGTGTATGGAAGCTGCATGCACCAACAGATAATCATTGTATGAAGCAATAAGCAGAGAAGCAGAATCCACATCTGATAACTGAGTCGTCTTGCAGCAGAACAGTGCTTCTTTGTGGTTGTTGTCTGGGGCCAGACTAGGTCACCAATGCAATAAACAAGCTCATATTAAAGCACAGCTGGGGTTTGGCAAATTGGATCTGGGATGAAAGCGCCAGACAATGACACATCTCTTTTCCAGGTTGGTTAATTATGCTTGGCCTTTATGCCACACTGTAAATAAGTATCGCCGAATTCGGTGTCCTGGTGACTGAAGTCACACACAAGCACAAAGTGTGGTCGACGTGCTCTGGTGTAAGCTGATGGGTTACATCCACCAATCTCAGCTGACAATGCAGGTTGGGAGGCAGAGGAAAGGACGTGATTCTGTGTTGGTAACCAATCCGACCCAAAGTAAACCCATGCAAACATGGGGAGAACATGCAAATTCCACAGTCACCTGAGATGGAATTGAACCCGAGTCCCTGGTGCTGTGAGGCAACACTGCTAACCATTGTGCCACCCATCAAGACCAAGGGGCAAAACTGATTTAGAATCCCTACAGTGCAGAAGGAGGCCATTCCGCCCATCATGTCTGCACTAACGCTACAGCAGAGCATCCCACCCAGGCCCTATTCTTGTAACCTCACATGTTTACCCCACAAGTCCCCATTGATGAAGTTATGGTGATGTCCCTTGCCTTTGTACTGCTACACGTATCATCATGGTGAGCATTTTTTTTGTTATTCCTTCATGGGACATGGGCACCACTGGCTGGCCAGCATTTATTGCCCACCCCTAGTTGCCCTTGGAGGACAGTTGCGAATCAACCACATTGCTGTGGATCTGGAGTCAAGTGTAAACCAGACCAGCTAAGGACGTTAGTGAACCAGATGCGTTTTTCCAACAATCGACAATGATTTCATGGCCATCATTCGACTTTTAATTTTCAGATATTTTATTGAATTCAAATTTCACCACCTGATGTGATGGGATTTGAACCCGAGTCCCCGGAACATTACCTTGGGTCTCTGGATTACTCTGCTGACAAAACCACTATGTCACTGCCTTCCCTTAAGTTTCAGAGGCTTGAGAAAAACAGGACTATTTATATTGGGGCACAGAAGACTGAAAGAGAATTGTGTACTTGTTCTTAAAATTATAAAGAAAGTAAATTTCCTCCAGCTACAGTATCAGCGATGTGGTACTCATTAGGAACAAGGAAAGAAATAGAGAAAATATTCTTTCTGCAGCTGTTTGTGAGATGAGGGTGCTGGGAAAGAGACCAATGCAAGAAAACTGGATAAATATTTGCAGAAGATTACAACTGAAGGTTTTTAATATTTTATTTATTAGTGTCACAAGTAGGCTTACATTGACACTGCAATGAAGTTACTGTGAAAATCTCCTAGTCTCCACACTCTGGCGCCTGTTCGGGTACACTGAGGGAGAATTTAGCACGGCCAATGCACCCTAACCCGCACGTCTTTAGGGCTGTAGGAGGAAACCAGAGCACCCAGAGGAAACCCACGCAGACACGGGGGGAACATGCAGACTCCACACAAACAGTGACCAGGATAGGGATTCTATGATTCTAAGCAGTTAGTCCCTGCTGTCCCCCAGTCTCATACCAACCTATTCCAATGATGGTTGAAGGTTCTCCTCCTTGAAGGCTGGCCCGGCAGATGGTGCGTCCAGCAATGTCAGTCCAGTACACCATCTTCTCCACACAGTCATAAGCAATACCAATGACCACCTTATCCTGTAGGGAGGAAAACAAATCCAAATTAAACTAAGAAAACACATGTTAAATAGCTTCATGATATCAGACAGGGAACTGTTGAAATGAATATCTTTCTCTTGCACCAATAGTGTCCAATGGGTTGGTCTTCAAGGAGCTTTGGGACTGATTCAGAGCTAACGGCATGTTCCTTTAAATGATATACCTCAGGTTGTTGATACTAACAGATCTTACTAATCCAAGGCCAAAGATTTTCAAACAGGACAAGTCAGCCAATGAGGAACAGGAGAATAATTTGGGGACTGGACTGGACTCAAGCTGTATGTGGCCTGTTTGATCACAGCTGCAGTCACCAAACATGCATCTCTGCATTCCAATGGTGCTGTTATAGACAGTGATAGCTTCCTCCAGATGCTGACAAAACATCTGCATCATGGCCAGATTTGCCCCAAGGTTAAAACTTTGTTTCAAATTCACTCCAGATGTGAACCTTCCCAGCTAGATAATGAATTTGTTGAGGCACAGGAACTCTGAATGGATTAAGTCACTGCACTAATCCAGTCTCATCACTTTTAGTCAGCTGTGGTCAGTTTGTAACATTTTTGTCCAACTCAAATGGTTATGGGTTCAAGACTCCCTACAACACATAGGAACACAGAACACCCACAGTGCAGGAGGCTGCCATTTGGCCCATTGAATCTGTACCAACAACAATCCCACCCAGGCCTATCCCTGTAACCTGCATATATTTACTCTGCACTAAGGAGCAATTCAGCATGGCCAATCAACCTAACCCACACATCCACTTTTTTGGAGTGTGGGAGGAAACCAGAGCAGCCGGAGGAAACCCACACAGACACGGAGAGAACAGTCACCTGAGGCTGGAACTGAACCCAGGTCCCTGGCGCCGTGACACAGCACTGCTAATCACTGCGTCACCCCCATTTGAGCACAAAAATCTCAGCTCAGACCCCAGTGCAGTGCTAAGTGGGTGCTACATTGTCATAGGTACTGTCTTCCAGGTGAGATGTTAAACCAAGACCTGTCAATCTTTACAGGTGAATATAAAAGATCTCATGGTGTATTTTGTAAGAAAGAGCATGAGAGTTATCCCTGCTACCTGTCCAACATTTATCACTCAATCAACATCACAAAAATAGATTATCTGGTTAACATCACATTGCAGTTTTGGGAGTTTGTTGTATAGAAATTAGGAGCTGTGTTCCTTACATGACAACATTGGCTGTACTACAGAAGTACCTAATTGGCTATAAAGTAGAAGTGGACAGTGTGGTGGCACAGTGGTTAGCACTGCTGCCTCACAGCACCAGGGACCCGGGTTCAATTCCCTGCTTGGGGCACTGTCTGTGTGGAGTTTGCATATTCTCCCCATGTCTACATGGGTTTCCTCCAGGTGCTCCAGTTTCCTCCCACAGTCCAAAGATGGGCAGGTTACGTGGATTGGACAAGCTAAATTGCTACTTAGTGTCAGGGGAACTAGCGAGAGTAAATACATGGGGTTATGGGGATAGGGCCTGGGTGGGATTGTGGTCGGTGCAGACTCAATGGGCCGAATGGCCTCCTTCAGTACTGTAGGATTCTATGATTGAAGTGCCTAGGAACTTAGGATCCTAAAGCTGTGAAACGTGCTACGTAAATGCAATTCTTTCCCCCCAGTATCAAATATTATGAATAAATAAAAATGAAGGTTCCTCATGAAAGATTCCATCTGTAAGTGCTTCAAGCCATGCCAAGAAAAGTACAACTTCTTGCTTCTGTTATTTTAGTGTAGACTGGACTTCAATCTATGCAACCAAGTTGTTGCAGCAGTGCAGTTCCAATCGACCAACAACAACTTGAATTTATATAGCACCTATAATGTAAAATGTCCCAAGGCATTTCATACAGTGTGCTTCAGACAATAACTCAACACGGAGCCAAATAATAAGATTTTACAATAAGTGACATGTCTAAGACACAGGTTTTGGAAGGAGTCTGTGCGAGGTGATGGCCCAGTGGTATTACTGCTGGACTATTACCCCAGAAACTCAGCTCAAGTTCTGGGGACTCAGGTTTGAACCCTACCATGGCCCCTTTGCTGACCTTAGTTTAAATCTGTGATGACTTTAACGAGGTGGACCTCCAAGAATTTAAGGCAGTAATGGGTTGGCCAATCAGGGAGTCCTGCCAATGTATATAATGTGGAGCATCAGGGTTATTGACACTTCAACTTCACACTCTGTACAAGGAAGTATCTTCCAGAGCGTTACATACTATGTAAATAAATCAAACTTCGGTGAATGGACACTGGCCTCTGAGGAGTTATTTCAGAATTAGGCACCAACTCAAGAGGACCTCCAAGCATCCAGCAACAGTGGTGTCATCAAGCAGGGCAATAGCCAACTACAAAGAAAATTACAGCACAGGAACAGGCCCTTCAGCCCTCCAAGCCTGCACCAACCATGCTGCCCGGCTTAACTAAAACCCCCTACCCTTCCGGGGACCACATCCCTCTATTCCCATCCTACTCATGTATTTGTCAAGACGCCACAGTATCGGCTTCCACTACCTCCCCGAGCAATGAGTTCCAGGCACCCACCACCCTCTGTGTAAAAAATCTGCCTCGTACACCTCCTTTAAACCTTGCCCCTCGCACCTTAAACCTGTGCCCCCTAGTAATTGACTCTTCCACCCTGGGAAAGTATTCTCACAGACAGCAAATCAGGAAGTAACTGAATTTACAGCATTAAGTTAGAAATTTGAAAGAACAAAATAAATGGTTAGGGCAAATTACATTAAGATAGAGGCTGAAATATCATAAGCACAAAAAATTAAAATGTGATTTCATTTTATCACAGTGAAAAAAATTCCCATCCCAAATATAAAATTAGTTTTCTATTAAAGCTGTTGAGCAGAGCCTAATGCAAATTGCACGCGGTTAACATCCCAGTTACATTTCATTTAAAACACGCTACACTTCCAAGGCTTTTTGACAAAAAGCATTAAAGAGGATACTTTCATTAGTTCAGTGATTTCTACTTAACTGGAATACAGGGGAACTTCAACAGTGCCTCCTGTGGGGAGGAATGGAATAACTGGACATGTGCAGACTCCAGAAGCTGACAGAGGAGTAATGATGACAAAAGCTGAGAAGTTTGTTATCATTACTATCACAAAGTCTAGGTCAATCATTGGATATAGTTAAGAAAAGCCACCAACGCCTCTACTTACTCAGGAGGCTAAGGAAATTCAGCATGTTTGCATACGACACTCCCTAATTTTTATAGATCCACTACAGAAAGCATCCTTTCCAGATGTATGATGTGGAAATGCCGGGTAAGCACAGTAAGAAGTCTCACAACACCAGGTTAGAGTCCAACAGATTTATTTAGTAGCACAAGTTTCAGAGCTTTTGCTCCTTCATCAGGTGAGTCAAGAATCAGACTTGCTCCAAAAGCTCGTGCTACCAAATAAGCCTGTTGGACTCTAACCTGCGGTTGTGAGACTTCTTACTGTCCTGGATGTATCACAGCTTGGTATGGCTCTGACCAAGACTGCAAGAAGCTACAAAGGGTCATGAACAAAGCCCAGTCCATCACACAAACCAGCCTCCCATCCACTGACACTGTCAACACTTCCCGCTGTTTTGGAAAAGCAGCCAGCATAATCAAGGATCCCTTGCACCTCGGACATTCTCTCTTCCATCAGGAAAAAGTCTGAGGTCACGTACCAAGAACAGCTTCTTCCCTGCTGCCATCAGACGTTTGAATGGACCCTACTTTATATTAAGTTGATCTTCCTCTACGCTAGCTGTGACTCTAACACTACATTCTACACCTTCTCCTTTCCTTCTCCCTGATGCACTCTATGAGTAGTATGTTTTGTCTGTATAGTGCGCAATACTTTTCACTCTATACCAATCATGTGACAATAATAAATCAAATCAAATATAGCAAGTCTGCTGCTAGTCAGTACTGTGATAATCTGAACTGGAACAGGCGTAGAATTCCAGTGAAGGGAATCTGGCTTGAGCTAACAATTTACTACATATCTAAGAGGCTTAGATTTTCAATTAGTTTATTGAAGCCTATCTCCTATTTATGCAACAATCAAGTTACTGTTCTCAAAATAAATTTCTCAGTGTACCCTATCCCAATAAGTATTTTTAAACCTATTAAGATGGAAAACAGAAGTCACTTAGAGGGGGAGATTTGTTTTTTTAAGATCTATAAGTTGCTTCAAAATGAGTTAGTTTTCTGATTCTTTTTTCAAAGATAAATAAGACTATTAAAGTCCCCTCTTAAAGAAATTAGAAGGAATTAGAGAATTGACACTGTATCTCTCCTAAAGATTAACCTAGAGTGTAGAAGAGGCCATTTGACCCATTGAACCTGCACTGACAACAATCCCACCCATGTCCTATCCCCGTAACCCCATGGATTTACTCTACTAATTCCCCTGACACTAGGGTCAATTTAGCATGGCCAGTCAACCTAATCCGCACATCATTGGACTGTGGGAGGAAACTGGAGCACCCGGAGGAAACCCATGCAAACATGGGGAGAACGTGCAAACTCCACACAGACAGTGACCTGAGGCCGGATTTGAACCTGGGTCTCTGGCACTGCAAGACAGCAGTGCTAACCACTGTGCCATGAAAATAACTTACAAGATTACAGGAAAGAGGCAGGAGAGTGGCTCTCAGCAAACTGCTCTCAGCTAACACAAACATAAATGGAAAAAATAGCCTCCCTCCGAATTTGCGTTTGCCTCTGCAGGGTGGCACAATGGTTAGCACGCTGCCTCACAGCGCCAGGGACTCGGGTTCAATTCCTGGTTTGGGTCACTGGGCAGATTCTGCACGTTCTCCCTGTGCCTGCGTGGGTTTTGTCCGGGTGCTCCGGTTTCCTCCCACAATCTGAAAGACGTGCTGGTAAGGCGCATTGGCCGTGCTAAATTCTCCCTCAGTGTAACCCGAACAGGCGCCGGAGTGTGGCGACTAGGTGATTTGTACAGTAACTTCATTACAGTGTTAATGTAAGCCTGTTTATCACACAAACAAATAAACTTTAAAGTTAAACTTCTGTAACCATTCTATATGTTATTCTTTATGAAGTGGTCGCATTCTGTAATACATACTGACCCGCACCAAGTCCTGTTCACCCATCACCTGTGTTTGGGAATTGGACACAATGTTCCAGCTGAGGCCCAAATGAACGGCAAAGGTTTATCACAACTTGCTCACTTTTGTTTCAGATGTCTCCATTTAAAAAGCCCAGAATGCTGTTCATTTCTCTGTATAAACTGTTTCATTAGCTTGTCAAGCTACCTTCAAAAGCTTTGTGTCCATATACCCCAGAACAGTCGCTCTGCTCTGCACTCTCACTTTAAAATTGCAACGTTTCATTTCCATTGCCTCATAATCATAGATCACAGAATTAGAGAATCCCTTAGAGAATTAGAGAATGCAGAAGGAGGCATTTGGCAACTAGATTCTGCACTGACCACAATCCCATCCATCCCTATCTCCGCAACCCTGCGTATTTACCTTTCTAATCCCCTCAGCTAAGAGAGGATTTAGCATGGGCAATCCACTTAACCCACACATCTTTGGACTGTGGGAGGAAACCGGAGCACCCGGAGAAAACCCACGCAGACCTGGGGAGAATGTGCAAACTCTGCACAGACAGTGACCTGAGGCCGGATTTGAACACAGGTCCCTGGCACTGAGGCAGCAGCACTAACCACCGTGCAACACCACCCCCCCACCCCCCCAAATTTTCTTCCTTTCAGTGGAGGAAACGAGTGACAAACAAAACTGTTCTGTTGATACCCATTAGTACAAAAAATGTGCGGAAAAGAATGTGCATGTTCTCACGTCCTGTGTCGTTAGTGATATTCACGTCAGAGACAGCCTCGGGGGGGGGGGGGCACGACGGAAGGGGAAAGAGACAGAGCAACGTTGAACAGCTGCTGACCTCAGGATGTTGAGCTAATGAGGGGGTGGTGGGGGTGGGGGTGGGCACAGGGCTGAGAGGAGAGGCAGAGCGGGATTCGATTTAAACTCAGTGCCTCGGAGCAGACCGCAGGATCCAGCCAGGCCCAGCTGCCTTCCCGTTCTTGCTTGGTTACTGGATAGCAGCGAAATGTGTCCAGGAAGACGGAGGCTGATAACGTGCTGTAGGAACTCGCTGCACACGATGAAAATTACGCCCCCGGGGGGGGGCACCAGAATTCCTTTTCACAGATAGCAGCCATGCAGTCAACGCTGTTATTTCAGTTGTCAGCAGGTCCTCCCGATAAAAATAGTTTCTGTCAGTTCCTGCTGTGCTCCAAAAGGTGGGTTTAAAATAAAAGGCATTGATCCAGTTTAAACACACATCGCGAACACCCAAATTTCCATAAGCCAGTTCCACCATTTGGTGATGGCTGATCTGATTGCCCCTCTCCTTTCCTGTCTAAGCCCTAAACTCTTCACCCCCTCGTCAGTCAAGAATTTATCAAAGTCAGCTTTAAGAACATTAAATGACCCTGCCTTCATTGCCCTCTGAGGAAGAAAATTCCACACAGACTAACAACCCTCCAGACAAAATAGTTCTCATCTCTGTCCTCAGTGGAAGACCCCATATTTTTAAACTGTGTCCCCATGCATGAACCTCTCCTAAAGGGGGAAAATCCGCTCGGCATCGCAGAATCCCGACAGTTGCAGATGGGGGCCATTTGGCCCATCAGGTCTGCACCAACAATCCCACCAAGGCCCTATCCCCGTAACCCCACATATTTACCCTGCTACACATCCGGGGACACTAAGGGACAATTGAGCATGACCAATCCACCCAACCCACACATCTTTGGACTGCGGGAGGAAACTGGAGCGCCCGGAGGAAACCCATGCAGACACGGGGAGAACATGCAGACTCTGCACAGACAGGGACCCGAGGCCAGAATTGAACCTGGGTTCCTGGCGCAGTGAGGCAGCAGTCCATCTGCCCGGACAAGTCCACTCAGGATCTCATATGCAATGAGGAACTGTAGCAACTCATCCCCCTCCGCACCTCAGTCATTTAAAAAAGGCACTGCTGCCTCGTAGCGTCAGGTTCGATTCCCAGTTTGGGTCACTGTCTGTGTGGAGTCTGCACATTCTCCCCATGTCTGCGTGAGTTTCCTCTGGGTGCTCCAGTTTCCTTCCACAGTCTGAAAGACGTGCTGGTTAGGGTGCATTGGCCGTGCTAAATTCTCCCTCAGTGTACCCAAACAGGTGCCGGAGTGTAGCGGCTAGGGGATTTTCACAGTAACTTCATTGCAGTATTAATGTAAGCCTACTTGTGACACTCATAAATAAACTTTAGACTTTAAGGCTTGAATTTGTTTCCAATAAACAAGTCTCAATGTATGATATTTTTTGAATTACCCAGGAGTTTGGGGAGAGTTCCGCATTGCTTTCTTCAAGGCAAATGCTCGACCAGAGTCAACTTGCCAACCAATGAACCTCTTTTTCTCCTGTAGCATAAATTGGGGTCTTTTGAAATTTCACATTCTTGTGTTTGTCCTGAGGAATACCCCAGGCAACAGGTCTTTTCAGAGAGATTCAACTTCTGTGCTATAAGCAACAGTTTCTACAGAAAATTCTTTAAACACCACCTTTCATACCTTCGAATGATCCAACTCACTTAAGTTTTTTTTAAGTATAGTCACTGTTACAATGCAAAAATCACAGGATCTCTGCGGTGCAGGAGGGGGTCATTCAGCCCATCGAGAGCACTGACCCATGCCCTATCCTCATAACTGCACACATTTACCCTGCTAATCCCCCTGACACATTAAGGTGCAATTCAGCAATTGGAGTGTGGGAGGAAACCGGAGCATCCGGAGGAAACCCACGCACACACAGGGAAAACATGCAGACTCCACACAGCCAGGAATCAAACCCAGGTCCCTGCTGCTCAACCCCTGTGCCATTGAAGCAAGCAGAGAGTCAATTTGAACACAACATGATCCCCACAAATGGCAATTAAGTAAAGACTATTATCTTTTATAAAAATGTTGGTTGAAGGTTAAGTGTTGACTGCCACACCAGGGGGTGTCTCCCTGCTTCTTCTACCGTGCCATAGCATCTGTGATGTCCACAGAACTGGGACATGAAAGGTTCAACATCTCATCTGAAAGTTTTCCGATTTGACATTTTAGCTCCCAACTTTGGGGCTGCATTGTCTGGGATGCCTAGATTATTGGCTGAAATCTCACTGTTTAATCTATTATTAAACATGGTAATTGAATATTTCAATAACTGATCAATCACAAGATGCTACCTTCATGCAAGTTGGATCCCTGGTATGTTTGAAGTAAACCTGTTGAAAATTTGCACAGATTACTGCACTGCACGGTGGCAGAGTGGTTAGCACTGCTGCCTTACAGCGCCAGGGACTTGGCTCTGATTCCCGGCTTGGGTCACTGTCTGCGTGGAGTTTTGCACGTTCTCCCTGCGTCTGCGTGGGTTTCCTCTGGGTGCTCCGGTTTCCTCCCACAGTCCAAAAGAGGTGCAGGTTAGGTTGACTGGCCATGCTAAACTGACCCTAGAGTCAAGGGGATTAGCAAGGTTAATATCTGGGGTTGCGGGAGTAGGGCCCGCATGGGTTTGCGGTCGGTGCAGACTTGATGGGCTGAATGGTCTCCTTCTATGTTATAGGATTCTATGATTACCAGAACATCATCTGCCGTTACATTGCATGTATTGAACAGACGAACTGTATTTTTGGAACGCTTGCTTACAGGAACATGGAGTAAAGTCTTTGCTTCACTTTTCTTCAGGCTGTAGCCCTCCACTGGGATGTGATCTATTTTTCCACTTTGTGCATAGAGGAGGTGGGTGCCTGGGGGCAGTGGGATGACATCTGGTCTAGTCGTGGGCCGAGCTGCAGCAGTAGGAGTGACTATATCAAGGCCTGTCGGAACAGTGGAAGAAAACCAGATGGTCATGTTTAGATAACATAGCATCACACCACTTAAACAAATACAAATTCGGGGCACTGCACATGTTAACCCCTTCTGTCAGTCTTCACTGCTTTATCCCAATTCCAAAAGGAGAAGGCTCTGGGGTACGGAAACATAAAGCATTAAGAATAGTATCAAAGTTTTAACAAGGCCAATTTTAAAAAAATGCCTTTTTTTCTAACTGAACATTGAATTGAAAAGCAAGGAAGTTATATCGAACCTTGGTGAGAACACACTAAGAGTACTATGCACAGAATTATGGAAACTCTACAGCATGGAAGGAGGCCATTCGGCCCATCGAGCCTGCATTGACAACAATCCCACCCAGGCCCTATCCCTGTAAGCCCCATGTATTCGTCCTACTTATCCCCCTGACACTAATGGTCAATTTAGCATGGTCAATCAACCTAACTCGCGCATCTTTGGACTGTTCTGGTTTGCTCATTAGAAAGAAATATTGCGGTCTCAGAGAAAGGAAGGATTTGTAAGGATAGTACCAGCGTTGAGATATTACAACTGCCTCACAGCGGCGCCAGGGTCACTGTCTGCACATTCTCCCCATGTCTGTGTGGGTTTCCTCCAGTTTCCTCCCCTAGTCCGAAAGATGTGCTAGTCAGGTTGATTGGCTGTGGTAAATTGCCCCTTAGTGTCAGAAGATTAGCAGGATAAATATGTGGTTTAATGGGGATAGGGCCTGGGTGGGATTGTTGTCAGCACAGGGTCAATGGGCCAAACGGCCTCCCTCTGCACTGTAGGGATTCTATGATTCAAGGCAAAGACTGAACTGACTGGGGATCTTTTCTCCAAAAGAAAGACTGAGAAGTGATCTAACAAAAACCTTTAAAATTATGAAGGAATTTGATAGACACAGTGTTTTCACCGGAGACCAAAATTAAGGGTCACAAATATAAGGTAGAGACTAATAAATCCAATTAGGGGCTGCACAGTGGCACAGTGGTTAGCACTGCTGCCTCACAACACCAGGGACCTGGGTTCGATTCCTGGCTTGGGTCACTGTGCTGAGTCATGTTCTCCCCATGTCTGCATGGGTTTTCTCCAGGTGCTCCAGTTTCGTCCCACAGTCCAAAAGACGTGCTAGTTGGGTGTGTTGCTCATGCTAAATTCTCCTTCAGCGTACCCAAACAGGCACCGGAGTGTGGCAACCAGGGGGTTTTCACAGTAACTTCATTGCAGTGTTAATGTAAGCCTACTTGTGACACTATTAAGTAAACGTTAAACGTTGAAGATATCAGCCAAGGGGATATGGATGCCAATGATGGGGCCATTAATTTTGAAACAATGAAAGAGGCCAGAATTAAAGGAGTAAAGTAATTTCAAAAAGCTAAGATGGCTGGAGGAGATTGCAATGTTGGGGAAGGGCAAGGCATTGGAGCAATTTAAAAACAAGGAAGCGAACCTTAAAACGGAGATGCTCCAGACTGGCTTCCAAACACAATGGTGATGAGAAAACTGGACCTGGCCAAAGTTAGTAAAGTTTTGGATGAGAATCATAGAATCCTACAGTGCATAAGGAGGCTATTCGACCCATTCTGTCTGCACTGATCACAATCCCACCCAGGCCCTTCCCCTACAACCTATGCGTTTACCCTAACTAGACCCCCTGACACTAAGGGGCAATTTAGCATGGCCAATCCACCTAATCTGCACATCTTTGGACTGTGGGAGGAAACTGAAGCACCCGGAGGAAACTCATGCAGACACGGGGAGAATGTGCAGACTCCACACAGATAGTGACCTAAGCTGGGAATCGATCCCGGGTCCCTGGCGTTGTGAGGCAGCAGTGCTAACCACTGTGCCACCATGCCGCCCACAAAACTATCATTAAAATTAACAGAGGACAAGGAGGGCCAAGGAGTGGAGGCTGCTACAAGAATGTGATACAGCTAAAGAATTCAATTCACATCTCAAAAGAGTTGATGCCCTCTTTACATTGCTCCTTGCGTTGTAACTTGACTTCAAGAGTTCTTCATTAGTTTAAATTACATTTGGGAAGGGGTTTAGCAGTTCATATGTGTCATTATTTCGATTTAGGTGACCACTGTGTTCTTCCTCCTCCATATGGGTCCACACCACACAACAGGGAACGAGTACAAACACCGAAAAGACATTAGATCATCTCCAATTGAAGGGCTGGTGTTAACCAGGTGTTATTCTCAGTTTAAGTGCAGGTTTGTAACATTATAGTGCTGTAAGATTTACACTCTAGGGTATCAATCTCCAAATTTGCAAACCGCTCTTTAAAAAAAATGGGTTGTTGTGGTCAAGAGAGTTTTAAAATACAGAAAGGGCAGCTCACATCTCCAGGAATGTTTAAGATCTGGTCTCTGTCAAAGCTGCTTGCTAGTTCAGGCTGGTTTCAATTCTTTCAAAAAAAAAGTGACCAAAAATAGTCATCGGTTTGCTGCCAAACAAGGTGATGATTTTACTTATGGAATTTGTTGCCTTATAAGTATTAAACGTTCACATCTCCATTAACTGAGTGATGAATAACCCTTTCTTAAAAGTACGTTACTGCAAAGGATGGCAAAAATTCCAGAAATACCATCGATCTTACTGCCCGTTCATGCCATCTCCCGCTGCAGCAAGGTTGGAGAATTTGGTGACCAGCCAAATCTCCGTTCACTGCAGCAGGATGGGAAATCCGCCAGTGTGGACGGTGAGGAGATACCGTCTCATGTTTTTTTTTGTAAACATAACAGGGGTGGAGGGGCTGGATTCGCCGACCACAACCTCAGCCAAACACCCTGGCAGTGTTTGTGCAGAGACATGATGCTAATCCAGTTCTAGTTTAACACAACAGCTAGAAGAGAGAATGACACGTATGACTGGCCAGTATGTTAGACATTCCTGAGGTAGACTTCCTCCAGCAGCTGACTGAGGATTCTACATCCAAACTCTCAAAGCTTCCTCAAGCAACAGCACAGTCCAGAAGGGGGATGTCAGCAGGAAGTGAATGACTTGGGTAATTTTATTTCCCACAGGGTCAGCATGAACTATTTACCTGAAAATAACTGGGCCCAAGCTTTCACTTTGACTGTCAGGTAGCCAGCTGGATGATTTTGAGGGATTTGCATCCCGTTGCACTTCATTCTGTCCTCTCCCACCTGCCCCACTCCCTTTCAGCCATCATTAGCACCTCTGCCTCCAACAATCCAGGGCCTCAGCTCTAAAATTCCCTTCATATAGAGTGTGGAAGAGGCCCTTCGGCCCATCGAGTCTGCACAGACACACAAGAAACACCTGAATTCCCACCTAATCCCACTTGCCAGCACTTGGCCCATAGCCCTGAATGTTATGATGTGCCGAGTGCTCATCCAGGTACTTTTTAAAGGGAGTGAGGCATCCCGCCTCCACCACCTTCCCCGGCAGCACATTCCAGACCCTCACCATCCTCTGGGTAAATAAGTCTTTCCCCAATCCCCTCTGAACCTCCTGCCCCTCACCTTGAACCTATGTCCCCTTGTGACTGACCCTTCAACTAAGGAGAACAGCTGCTCCTTATCCACTCTGTCCGTGTCTCTCAATCTTGTACACTTCAATCAGGTTGCTCCTCAGTCCTCACTGCTCCAACTAAAACAACCCACGTATACACAACCTCTCTTCATAATTTAAATGGTGTATCCCAGGCAGCATCCTGGTGACTCTCCCCTGCACCCGCTTGCTAAGCTTCTTTCTGTTTTTCTCTCTCCTTTGTTATGACCCACTTCAAAATCTTTGGCTAAGAGTTTGGTCATCAGTCTTAATGTCACCGCTGTTGGCTCGTAAATATCTCCCAGGAAGCATTTTGGGACCATTTACCCCCATTAAACAAATGCAATTTGTTGATGCTCTAAAGCAAACATTGTAAACAATTTCATTCCGATATTTAAAACATCTGATAATAAATACAAACTGGTCATTCTTATAAAGTTGAGACAGCACAGGGGCCATTCAGCCCATCATGTCTGCACTGGCTCTCCAAATCAGCAACCCATTTAGTGACACCATACTGTGGTCTCCCAACACATTCTAAGTTTTCGGGCAACTTTCTGAATGCCTCAATTGCCTGACCTTAAAAATCTTCTGGGGGGAATTTTCCCACTCTGCCTGCCACAGGGATTGTAGCAGGCAGGACAAGCACCATGCAAAAGTTTGTTGATCTCGGACGAGATTTTCCAATTTTGGGGCGAGTGCAGCTTGAAAATCCGACCCTCTGTGTGAAAAATTCTTCCCACATGTTGCTTTGACGTCTTCTGCCAACTACTCTGGACGGCACGGTGGCGCAGTGGTTAGCACTGCCACCTCACAGCTTCAGGAACCTGTGTTCAATTCCCGGGTTGGGTCACTGCGTGGAGTTTGCATGTTCTCCCCTGTATGCATGCATTTCCTCCCACAATCCAAAGATGTGTGGGTTAGGTGGATTGACCATGGTAAATTACCCCTTAGTGTCAGGGGAATTAGCTAGGGTAAATGTTTGGGGTGGTGGGGATAGACCCCAGGTGGCATTATGGTCAGTGTAGACTCAATGGGCCGAATGGCCTCCTTCTGCATTGTGGGATTCTATGACTCCACTTTAAATCTGTGCCCTTTCATTCTCAACCCTTTCATGCATGGGAACTATTTCCCCCTATTTACTCTGTCCAGTGTTAGACTGCAACTGGTAATGACATTGGATCTGTTGTAATTTGACCAATGGTAACAAGCTGTAAGGGTCAGCTGACCCAGTAAACCATGTAGCCAATGACAGAATGATGTGATGATCAGCTGACTCAGCATAAATTAGAACCTGTTGGGAATTGTGGGGAACTTGGGATGGCCCAGGAAGAGGCCCTAAGTTTGGAGTAACGTAATTTCTTCCTCAAACCTTTTCTTTGATTTATAAGTTGGAGTAAGTTTTGTTATATTTTTATTGTCTACACTGGAAGAGTTCCTTCTGGATCAACATCCCTCAAGATTTTGAACATCCGATCTCCTCTCAGCCTTGTCTTCTCAAAGAAAAACAGTCTCAATTTTTCTGATCTTCTGTCGTCATAATGGAAGTTCTTAATTCTGGTGAATCCTTCCTGTCCTCTCTCCAATGCTTTCATATCTTTCCTAAAGTGCAACAACCAGAACTGGAAGCAATGTTCCAAATGTGGCCGAACTAGTGCCTCAATAAGGTCAAAATAATCTCCTTGCTCTTGTGCTCTGCTTTAATGGATTATTTACAATTCAAAAAAAAAATTAATAACCTGTACCTTGATCCAAAAAGCACCATTACTTACAGGGGGGTCGTACTCCACGGCCAGTCCTGGTTCCTGCAATTTCATTCCCATTTGCGTCCACGCACCAGCAGCTTTCTTGGTTATAGAGACACTGGACTGGCACATAGTTCCCATGAACATCACATTCAGGGATGTAAAAGCTAACAGGCCTGGATCTTCTTGGCTGTAAAATGCTCCGCATTTCATCCCTGCGTCGCTCACAATCCGTTTTCTGGGTGGCTGTTGAGTGACAAATAGAAAATGTATCAAAGTTTTTGAGTGCACACGGAATGACTCGCCAGCTAGTTTATGGCAGGTCAGGACGTTTAAATAAATCAGACAGAAAATATCTGTGAATAAATGGCCTGATCTAACCATTGTCTCAGACAGGTTACTTTTTTTTTGATCCTTAATGACGTGCCTCGCCAACTCCGTTCTTTCTTTACAAGAAGAAAGTTGGTAGACAGAAAACATCTGCTAATCAAACCAGCCGATGGAATCATTAAGGAAGGTCCATCTCCCAATCCATTCAAAAGTCAACACTCAAAGAGTAATCATTCTCATACAATCCCTGCAGTGCAGGAGGCCATTTGGTCCATCGAGTCTGCACCGACCACAATCCCACCCAGGCCCTGTAATCCCACATATTTACCCTGCTAATCCCCTGACACTAAGGGGCAATTTAGCATGGCCAAACCACCTAACCCACACATCTTTGGACCCAGGGACGAAACCAGAACACTTGGAGGAAACCCACGCAGACACAGTGAGAACATGCAAGCTCCTCACAGACACTGACCCGAGGCTGGAATTGAACCTAGGTCCCTGGCCCTGTCAGGCAGCAGTGCCACCCAAAAATAATGGTGCCCAACGTAGACCTGATAGAAGTCTAGAAAATTATGAGGGGCACAGATAGGGTTGACAGTCAGAACCTTTTTCCCAGAATTGAAACGTCTAATACCAGGGCATTTAAGGTGAGAAGGGGAAAGTTCAAAGGAGATGTGAGGGGCAAGTTCTTTTTACAAAGAGTGGTAGGTATCTGGAATGCGCTGCCAGGGCTAGTGGTGCAGGGAGATATAATAGGGACATTTAAGAGGCTTTTAGATAACCGTGTGAATATACAGAGGGATATGGACCAAGGGCAGGCAGAAGGGATTAGTTTAATTTGGTGTCATGTTCAGCACATCGTGGGCCGAAGGGCCTGTTCCTGTGCTGTACTCTTCTTTGTTCTAAGGAAGATAATCAACCTTCAGCACCTCCAACCCATCGACTCTATAATTTCTCTCCACGCCCACCATCCTCCAAATGGGTACTGAAACACCAACAGTGCGTTGGTCAATGTCATCAGTATTCTGCAGCACTGTGGGTTGTTATCTTTCCTTCTGCCCACCTCTCCCCACCCCCTCCCTCACCCACACCCATCCGACTTATCACCTCCTGCGTACCAGACCCTCAGGGTTCCACTTGTACGCGTCTGTTCATTCAGATCCCACCACACTATAGAAAGAGGAGCAGAGTAGGCCTTCCCTGGTGTCCTGGGTACAATATTTATAGATGGCTGAGAAAGGGAATTAATGCAAGTCACTTCATTCTTAAAATGGACTAACTATGCATCCGTGGTTTCTTATCCCAGGATTCAATGGCCACAGCTTTCTACCCCTAACCCCACCCAAACCCCCACCTTAGCAACGTGTCTGCAAAGACATCCGTATGACACCCTACTCCAGCTTTCCATCAGCGGCCCACAACCTGTTAGCCCACCCTGTAATGGCCCGTCCAACATTAAGTTCTGGATTAGTTACAAATTCCTTCGGACGGCATTAGGAAAATAAAAACCCATCCTCTCTAGCTCCTGGTCCTAAAGCCACAAAGGTAGCCTCCATCAATCTGCCAGTACCAAGCCCCTCGAGTCTTTTCTGTCATCTTATAACATAATGGCTAAGCTACACCTCAACTCACATCATGCCCATCTTTGCTCTTTATCCTTTGCCGAACAAAATCTCTTTCTATTCTAATCCAGCCAAGATAAAGACCAACATTCCATTAGTCACAATCTTCATAGAATCCCTACAGTGCAGGAGGAGGCCCATTCGGCCCATCGAATCTGACCACAATCCCACCCAGCTCCTATTCCTGCAACCCCACACATTTAATCTGCTAATCCCCCGACACTAGGGGCAGTTTAGCACGGCTAATCAACCCAACCCGCACATCTTTGGACTGTGGGAAGAAACCGGAGCACCCGGACGAAACCCACGCAGACACGGGGAGAACGTGCATGCTCCACACAGACAAGTGACTTGAGGTTGGAATTGAACCCGTGACCCTGGTGCTGTGAGGCAGCAGTGCTAACCACTGTGCTGCCCCTTGAGATGCAAGGCTGCTGTCAACAGAGGTAAGATGCTGGAACTTCTCAGCTGTTGTAAAACATAAGAACAGGAGTTTGATCCTATCAAGTTTATTCTGTCATTCGATGAGATTGTAGCTAATCTGTGACCCCATATATTCGCCTTGCCTATTATCTCGCAAACAAAAATTTATTAATCTTAGATCTAAAATTAACTTGATCAGCATCAACTGCTGTCTGCAGCTCAGAATTTTTAAATGTCCACCACTCTTCTGTGTAAAAGAAAAGCAGAAAATGCTGGAAATACTCAACAGGTGACTAGCACATACATAGAGAGAAAGAGAGTTACATTTCAGGTCTTCCATCAGGATATCCAGCATCCGGAGCATTTTGCTTTTTATTCCTGCAAATCCTGCTCCAACTTTTAGACTATGTCTCCTAATCCTGGACTCCCCAACCAAAAGGAACAGTTTATCTGTACAAAACCCTAGCTGTCCCTCCCTTAATATCTTGGGAGCATCGGTCAAACCACCCACGAACATTTTAAATTCCAATTAATACAACCCAGGGTTCGTGCAATCTCTCCTCGCAATTTAACCTTTGGAGCCTGGATATCGTTTTGGCAAATCTGCCAGCTTTACACTTTGCAGGAGAGTTTGGGAATGGAAAATTCAGCTTTGAATTGAGTGAGTTGGTAGGTACGCAATTCTACAAGGGAACAAGTGCAGAGCAGGATCAAAACAAAAAGTCAAAGCAACATAGAATCCCTACAGTGCTGAAGGAGGCCATTCGGCCCATCAAGTCTGCACCAACCACAATCCCACCCATCCTCATAACCCCATACATTTATCCTAGCTGGTCCCCCTGACACAAAGAGGCAGTTTAGCATGGCCAATCTACCTCACCCGCACATCTTTGGGCTGTGGGAGGAAACCTGAGCACCTGGAGGAAACCCACGCAGACACGGGGAAGAACACGCAAACTTCACACAGACAGTGACCCAAGCCGGGAATCGAACCCAGGTCCCTGGCGCTGTGAAGAAGCAGTGCCAACCATCATGCCACTGTGCTGCATACTGCGGATGCTGGAGATCTGAAATAAAAACAAAAAGCGTTGGAAAAACTCAGCAGGCCTGGCAAATGTCTGTGGAGACACAGAAACAGTTCACATTTCGAGTCCAGTGAAACTCTTTTTCGGAACGGTCAATGTCAAGCTCTATTGGTGAGCGATAGTGTGAAGCTGAGAGAGCCAACCTGCCCATGTTTAAGGATCCACCCATATTAGGGTAAGGCTAGATCCCTTCTCCAAAATCTTCTCCTTTTGTCTTCCCCACTCCTGCTTCCAGGAACTGGTGCGTGGGAGCGAAAACACCCAGGAGTTGAAGCATAGTTATTACCCAGCCCGGACATGGCTGGATTTGGTTATTCTCTCCTACATGAGAATCCTCTCCAGTTTCCAGACATGTGGCAGTTTTCATCTTCAGCCGCAGTCTGGACTGCAGTCTTGCTTCATGTTTAGAAGTTGTTAAGCTCTGGAACCAATTAACTATCGAGTACATCAGTTAACAGCGATGACTTGTCTCTCCACTTACTCACATCATATCCACAGACCTTCTGCAGATGCTGATTAAGGTTTCCTTGACTGTTTTGTCAGGATAAGAACCAGCGCTGTACAATCAAAGTTTGATCAAGGTTAAAGATGTAGCTGGAACACATCTCCAATAGGTAGTTAACCACACACTGGCAACCAGAATAACCACTGGTTTAATGGCACTCAGTGTTATCAATGTCTAAACCATCCAGCAACTTGTACCAAGGAGACACCCCCAGCAATTACTGGGTGATCTGTTCTGCGCTGCTGTTTGACTTGTAAAGGTCACAGCTGCCCATCAACCTCCCTGAGTGTTTCAGGAAATAATGGCAGCTTTCACACTAATTATCCAATATACTCGCTGCACAAACGTAGGCTGTGCCTACAAGACCCTTTTAATGGGAAACATCAAAACTACAAACAGGAATGGTCATGACAGGGATGGGGGTTGGGTGGGATTGTGGTCAGTGCTGACTCGATGGGCCAAACAGCCTTCTCCTGCATTGTAGGGATTCTATGGAGTCACTTAGCCCTTCAGCCTACTCCGCCATTCATTATGGTCACGGCTGATTGTCCAACTCAGTAACCTGTTCCTGCTTTCTCCTCCCCATATCAAACAACAAAGAACAATACGGTGGTTAGCACTGCTGTCTCACATCACCAGGGACCCGGGTTCGATTCCCGGCTCGGGTAATTATCTGTGAGGAGTTTGCATGTTCTCCCTGTGTCGGCGTGGGTTTCCTCCGGGTGCTCCAGTTTCCTCCCACAGTTCGAAAGACGTGCTGGTTAGGGTGCATTGACCGTGCTAAATTCTCCCTCAGTGTAACCCGAACAGGCGCTGGAGTGTGGTGACTGGGGGATTTTTGCAGCAAGTCATCGCAGTGTTAACGTAAGCCGACTAATAAATGTTTAAAGATTAAGTACAGCACAGGAACAGGCCCTTCTGCCCTCCAAGTTTGTGCTGACACATGATACCTTTCTAAACTAATGACCTTTTGCCTCTACGCAGTCCATATCCCTCTATTCCTGCCTATTCATGTATCTGCCAAGGGGCCTCTTAAACGTTGCTATTGCATCTGCTTCTACCACCTCCTCTGGCAGTGCATTCCAGGCACTTACCACCCTCTGTGTAAAAAAAAACTGACCCTCACATCTCCTTTAAACTTTCCCCCTTTTACCTTACACCTATGTCCCCTCGTAATTGAAATTTCTGTCCTGGGAAAAAGATTCCGACTATCCATTTTATCCATGCCTCTGTTAACTGTGTAAACGTCTATCAGGTCACCCCCTCAGCTTCTGGTATTCTAGTGAAAACAATCCAATTTTGTCCAGTCTCTCCTCATAGCTAATATCCTGGCAAACCTTTTCTGTATCCTCTCCAAAGCCTTCAAATTCTTCTGGTAGCATGGCGACCAGATCTGTACACAGTATTCAAAATGTATTCCAAAACTGTTTCCATTAGAATCATATAATCCCTACAGTGCTGAAGGAGCCATTCGGCCCATCAAGTCTGCACCGACCACAATCCCACCCAAGCCCTATTCCCGATACCCCACATATTTACCCTGTTAATCCCCTGACACTAGGGTCAATTTAACTTGGCCAATCCACCTAACCCACACCTCTTTGGATTGTGGGAGGAAACCGGAGCACTCGGAGGAAACCCACGCAGACATGGGGAGCACGTGCAGACTCTGCACAGACAGTGAGCTGAGGTTGGAATTGAACCTGGAGCCTTGGTGCTGTGAAGCAGCAGCGCTAACCACTGTGCCGCCCCGTAAATAGTTAAAATCTGCTTTGTGACATTCCGATAACTACACTTTATGAAAGCAATTTCTGGCACGCAGTGGAGGCAAACAGTAATTTATAGCCCCAATAAAAAATGTATTGTAAATCATAATTGAATTTACATAAGATAATTGCAGTTTTTAACAAGGATTTTCTGTTTAGTTGCCTAATCTGGGGTCAGGCAAACTGTGCTTGTACTCAAAAACTATTTGACTTTTAACATTACAGCGACAAAGAAATGTCAAGAATTTACATTTGAACTGTTTGTATCCTGTATCATGTAAGAGTGCATCTGTTTATAAATTGCAAACAGGCATATGTTCAGGTCAGTACTACTTAGACAAAAAGCAATTCTCAACATTATTTTGCTGATATTTTATGCATTTGCTACAGAAATTTTTTTTTAAATTTGTGGGTTCAATCTCAGTTCAGAGACTTGAGCACATGATTTAAATTTAACTTTATTTATTGGTGTCACAAGTAGGCCTACATTAACACTGCAATGAAGTTACTGTGAAAATCCCCTACTCATAAGAACGTAAGAAATAGGAGCAGGAGTAGGCCATCTAGCCCTTCGAGCCTGCCCCGCCATTCAATAAGATCATGGCTGATCTTATACTCGCCACACTCTGGCTCTTGTTTGGGTACATTGAGGGAGAATTTATCCAATCCAGGCTGCTACTGCAAATACAGTACGGAGTGAGTGCTGCATTGTCAGAGATGCTGTCTTCTGGATGAGGCATTCAACTGAGTCCCCACCAGCCGGCGCAGGGATGGATACAAAGTTCCCATTCTCTGGTCATTGACAGTTGGCTGTTTTTGGGATCTTACTTTGCACAAATTGGTGGCTGTATTTCTTATCTTACAACAGCAAATATATTGCAAATGATACTTCTTTGGCTGTAAATCACTTGGGGATGTCCTGATATTGAGAAAGACAACTGGATTGAATCCAGTTCACTGGGAATGTACAAACTGAAGTTTAAGGGTTTTGTTGTAGAATGTTATAGTAAGAACCTATTTAAATGTGTATACTAATGTCTTCAGAGGATATGGACATGCGTGAGTGACATCATTAGTGGCGTGGGCTTTCACTGGTCTAGTCATACCACAAGAGTTTAAAGTTTATTTCTTAGTGTCACAAGTAGGCATACAACAGCACTGCAATAAAGTTACTGTGAAAATCCTCTAGTTGCCACACTCCAGCGCCTGTTCAGGTACACTGAGGGAGAATCCAGCACGGCCAATGCATCTAACCAGCACGTCTTTCCGACTGTGGGAGGAAACCGAAGCACCCAGAGGAAACCCACACAGACACGGGGAGAACATGCAGACTCCGCACAGACAGTGACCCGAGCCGGGAATCGAAACCAGGTCTCTGGTGCTGTGAGGCAGCAGTGCTAACCACTGTGCTGCCCTACCAGTGTAACTAGCTGCCTCCAGTTCTGAGTCTATACTGTATTGTGTTTGGATATTTCTGTAAGTAAAGAATATCACAATGTGTTTGACTACCATTTTGCCACCAAATTACCACATCTTTTTGGTGATGTGGAGAAAATGGCAAAAGGAAGAGAGAGATTTGAAGTTCATAGCATGGCGCTATGAAGATTTACAGAGTGAGTACATAGATTACAATGCAAATGGCAAACAAGGGCTCTGACCAATCGGCTTGAGAGTTTACTGATGAGGAACAAGTCAGCAGCACCATGACAACATCTGGGTCTATCAGTGAGTTTTGCAATCTGTGGTTTATTGGATTCCCTTGCTTCTGCTCAGAGTACAATGTTTACAAGTGACTTGTTCCAAGAGTTTATGTAAAGGAATGGAATATGCCATGTGCGTGCTGCATTTTCTCATCCAACTTCATATGATTTAGCAGAGCGAGCTGTTCAGACACATAGGATTGAGGAGAATGGCAGGTGGGACTCTGTTGGAACTAAGCTCTCACGGTTCTTGTTCCAGTAACATATCACACCACAAACAACAAGGGGACTTCCACCAGCTGAGTTAGTGATAGGGAGGAAGCCAAAGTCTCACTTGGATCTGCTACATCCAGATGTCAAAGGGAAGGAAACAGGAAAAGCAGAAGAGATAAGACTACCGTGCTAAAAAGTGACATTTCAATGATTGTATACATGCAAGGCGTGGGTTTCCTCTGGGTGCTCCGGTTTCCTCCCACGGTCCAAAAGATGTACTGGTTAGGTGCATTGGCCGTGCTAAATTCTCCCTCAGTGTACCTGAACAGGCGCCGGAATGTGGCGACTAGGGGATCTTCACAGTAACCTCATTACAGTGTTAATGTAAGCCTACTTGTCACTAATAAATAAACTTTTAACTTTAGATTGAATCTGGGGATGAAAGGGTTGACATATGAGGAGAGGTTAAACAGTTTGGGCTTGTACTCATTGGAGTTTAGAAGGATGAGAGGGGATCTGATCGCAGTATATAAAAGTCTAAAAGGGATTGATAAAGTAAACGTAGACCAAATGTTTCCTCTTAGGGGGTAATGTGGAACAAAAAGGTCACGGGTACAGGTTAAGAGATGGTAGATTTAAAACTGCGATGAGGAGCAACTGCTTCTCACAGAGGGTGGTGAATTTGTGAAACTCACTGCCCCATAACGCAGTGGGGTCTGAATGGTTGAATGGTTTCCAGAAGAAGATTGATATATTTCTGATGAAGAAACAGGATAAAGGGATATGAGGAAGAGGTGGGGAAGTGGGAGAGAGCAGCTATGACCTGACTGAATGGCAAAGCAGGCTCAAAGGGCTGTATTTGCCTACTTCTGCTCCTGGTTCCTATGTTCCTCCGAGTGGAACTAGTTAGACAGACCTTTCAAAGAACTAGCACAGTCACAACAAGCCAAGAGACCTCCTTCTGCATAGTATGATTCAATTCGCACAGTGCAGGATTCCAGGAACCTGGGCTGGATGATGATCACATTGCTGGCATTTTGGGCAGAAGGATGGCTGTGCACAGAAGGGAAATTAAATGAGCTGTGACTTGGATTTGGAACTCTTCTAAGCAGCAGGATTCTGGCGACTATCATACAATTATACCAAGCTGCTGAAGCAAGTGTTAAACACCATCTGTTATTTCAAACCTTACACATTTGGATATGGAAATTCCATTAAATGAAAACTACATTAAAAAAAACTCAATACATCTCACCTTAATCTTCACGATCTCAAGGATGGAATTCACTACCAGAAACTACAGCGACACAAGCTGAGGATAACTTTTAGAATCACAGAATCCCTACAGTGGAGGAGGAGGCCATTCAGCCCATTGAGCCTACACCCATAACAATTCCACCCAGAGCCTATCCCCATAACTCCATGCATTTACCCTGCTAATCCCCCTGACACTAAGGGGCAATTTATCACGGCCAATCCACCTAACCCGCACATCTTTCAGACTGTGGGAGGAAACCGGAGCACCCGGAGGAAACCCACGCAGACACAGGGAGAACATGCGGACCCCACACAAACAGTGAATCGAACCTGGGTCCCTGGCACCGTGAGGCAGCAGTGCTAACCACTGTGGTGCCCTTTGTCTTAATGTCTTAAACTATTAAATCTTTGAAAAAAAATTAGACGGATGTGAGGGCAAAGGGTTGAAGTGGATCGGTATTCCGGAGAGCTGATTGCGTGGTGAACGTTTATGAGCATAAACATTGGGCAGCATGGTGGCACCGTGGTTAGCACTGCTGCCTCGCAGCTCCAGAGACCTGGGTTCCAGTCCTGGCTTGGGTCACACTCTGTGTGGAGTTTGCACGTTCTTCTCATTTCTGCATGGATTTCCTCCGGGTGCTCCGGTTTCCTCCCACAGTCCAACGATGTGCGGGTTAGGGGGATTGGCCAAGGTAAATTGCCCCTTAATATCAGGGGGACTGGCTAGAGTAAATGCATGGTGTTATGGGGATAGGGCCTTCTGCACTGTAGGATTCTATGATTCTATGATAAACACCCCCAATAATATACACGAGACACAATTTACCAGCATCTACTGTTCCAATTTAAGTGGCTATCTTCTGAAATTCGGTGTTGTTTTATGAAATTTGATGAGGTGAGATTTGAAGTGGGTGAAATGCGTTCCTTACCTATAGGTGTGCACTGGAAGCCATCACCTTGATAGCCAGGGGAACAGCGACAGCTGAATGATCCCGGAGAGTTGTAGCACTGAGCGTAAGGATGGCATCGGCTCGACTGACACTCATCAACATCTTGAAAAAAGGAAAATGGGTTTTGTGTAACTGAAGGCACGGGAACACAAACAGTCCATTCAGCCACTCCAGCCTGTGCTGATACTCAATTTGATCAGGGCTGACCTGTAATTTAACTCCATCTACCTGTCCGTAACGCTGAAAAAAATCTATTAATCTCAGTTTCAATATTTTCCATTGACAATGGCTTCACCCCCCAAGACAAGAGATAAAGCAAGAGAGAGAGAAATAGTCATCCAGATTTCCACATCCCTTTGTGCAAAGTGTTCCTTAACATCTCTCGAGTGCCGAACTCTAATTTGATTGTTTTGATCTCTTGCTCAACTCAAAAACCAGCAGAGGAAATAGTTGCTATCTATGCTTTAATCATGTTCTGTAATTTAATTCCATCACCTCTTAATCACATATACCAAAGGCAAATTAAATCTAGTTTACTCTGCATAATGTAACCTTTTTGGACTATCAAAATAATCCAATATTGTTATCTCAACATCAATGGGTCCGTTTCTCTTGAAACCTATACATTTCACTTTCCGTGTACAATTGCCAAAATACAGCAGGAAGGGAAAACAGGACTAAAACCAAAATGCTGCAGAAACGAGAAATTTGAGATGACCAGGTACTGGAAAAACTCAGTAGGTCTGGCTGTATCTGTGGGGAGAGAAACAGAGGCTTAATATTTGAGTCAAATATGACTTTTCTTTGAAAGTGAGAATGGGTTGGAAGGCAGGGGTATATTGAATCTGAAACGTTAACTCGGTTTCTCTTGCCACAGATGCTGTCAGATCTGTCTGGATTCAATAAAAAATATCTGGAATTAAGAATCTACTGATAACCATGAAAACATTGTCAATTGTCGGAAAAACCCATCCGATTCACTAATGTCTTTTAGGGAAGGAAATCTGCTGTCCTTACCTGGTCTGGCCTACATGTGACTCCAGAGCCACAGCAATGTGGTTGGCTCTCAACTGCCCTCCAAGTTCAACCAGGAATGTCCTATAAACTAGTTTAAAAAAATCCACTAGTTTTTTTTTCAGCGCTGTCTTCTTGTTGGGAATGTTTTTTTTTAGAAAAACAGCCTGGCATTAGTTTCATTACGTTACAGCAACACTAGTCTTGGCTGCGGGTAGTCAAAAGTCCCACATGACAACTTTTCAGCAATATGGATACCAGCCATGTTCCGAGCTCTTCACAGAACTATACAGCATCAAAGACAAACATTCAGTCCAACCTGCTTGTGTGGCTCTTTGGTAAAGCTATCCAACAGGATCTGCAGCCCCGCCTTTTCCCCATAACCCTCTAAACGCTTCCTTCTGAAGTATTTTTCCAATTCCCTATTAAAAGCTGCTACCAGTGGGGTTTTGGACAGCACATTCCAGATCACAGCCACTCACTGTATAAACAAATACTGAATTTTCCCCTCTGTGTTTTTCCACTCATTATCTTAAATCTGTCTCCTCTGGTTACTGCCAGTAGAAACAGTTTATCCTTCTTAACTCCCATCAAAACCCTTCGCAATTTCCTTTTAAGCTTCTTTGCTCGGAGGGAGACAATCCCGGCTCTTTTACTCTCCTAACATAACTGAGAAACCTTATAATTGTCTTCCTTCATGTCCTGTTATACAGTCTGACTGCACCAATATTGTTCACTTGTCTCATCACCACCCTTGCTCTGTACCTGCTTATAAACTGTTACCTCTTCTAGTTCCAATGACCGATCATAGGCCTGGACCATCAATGTTCCTCGCTCCACACTTGCTCCCTGACCTGCTGAGGGTTTCCAACATTTAGCCTGGGATTCCAACCCCTCACCCTCGCCGTAGGTTTTCCATTTCCACCGCAGGATTTTCCAGGTCCTCCGCAGTCAATGGCCACTTGTGTTCCTTACTTCCTGCACTACAGCTGGCGGGGCTCATTTTCAGCTGGTCCAGAGGTTCCCGGCCTGCAGGAAGGCTCGGAAAAGCCCAGCCTTTGTTTTTATTTCAGATTTCCAAGGGGGAAAAATGGCATAAGAGGTAGATGATTGGCCATGTTCTTATTGAATGGAGGAGAAAGTTTGAGGGCCAAATGGCCTATTCCCTCTCCTGTTTCCTACATTCCTCTGCTCCCAGTATTACAGAATCCCAGTTTTATTATTTAGTCTCATTTGGCTCAACCGCTTGGTGAATCTTTCAGTTATGCACATATTCAGGTAGAAACTGACAATGGTTTACCTCATTCATATTACATAAGAAATAGGAGCAGGAGTAGGCCATCTAGCCCTTCGAGCCTGCCCCGCCATTCAATAAGATCATGGCTGATCTGTTGTGGCTCAGTTCCACTTTCCCGCCCTCTCCCCATAACCCTTAATCCCCTCTCTTATCAAGAACCCATCAACCCGCTTCTTAAAAATATTTAGCGAGGCAGCCTCCACCACTTCAACGGGCAGAGAATTCCAGAGATTCACCACCCTTTGAGTGAAGAAGTTCCTCCTCAACTCCGTTCTAAACCGCCTCCCCTTTATCTTGAGGCTGTGCCCCCTAGTCCTACTGTCTTTTTTGAGCGGGAAGAGTCTCTCCACCTCTATCCTATCCATCCCATTCATCATCTTATACGTCTCAATGAGATCTCCCCTCATTCTTCTAAACTCTAACGAGTACAAGCCTAGTTTATTCAGCCTCTCCTCATAGCTCAATCCCCTCAACTCCGGTATCAGCCTAGTAAACCTCAGATAAAACTCTAAGGTATATTATAAACTTAGCCTGGACCCCAACGTTTTTTGATTTTGGCATTAGGGCGAGCGTAAGCTGTTTCACTCCAGGTGTGATTCGATTGATTTAATAACAGCTTCCTAGTGGGTCAAACTTTATGTAACAAGATATTGAAAGATAACAAAAAGAATAAGCATGACATAAGAACATAAGAACATAAGAACATAACCTTTGCTAATTGAAATACTTCAACATGAAATGGTATAATTATTAACAACTAGCTAACTCTGCTGTTCCAATTTAAGCACTATCCCCACAGACATGCATCTTACTTCAGAATCAATTAGCACAAAAACATGTAGACTGACGTAGGTGGTAGACTTCCAGCCTTTTAGTGCCACTGGACAGTGATACCTGTCTTCTGACTCCCATACAGCAGAATACTGTTGCGAGTCTTCAGAGAAAGAGACTTATTTTCTGGCAGATCCCAGTCTCCAAATCCAGGGAGAGAAAGAGAAAGAGAGAGACAGAGAGCTATTTTTTCCTCGCTAAAGACACCAAGCAGCAACTGAGCTTGTGGCTCTCCAGTCACATGACTTTCCTATCACTCAATCTAATCAAGCCCCACTCTGAAAAACCCCAGGGGAAAACACAAAAATAACAGCACTGCATTAGCCCAGAATACAACAAATATTCCAGCAGGCGTATCAATTATGCTCCTGCAACATGGGCTGCCAGTTATAGACAAACCAGGTGAATAGAGCAGACTGCTAAAAAAAAAAATCCTGCACAAGAAACCTGACACAAACACATTTATTAAAGGCACAGTATCATCACAAGTGAAAGTGGATGTTACATACCGACACAGGACTTTCCATCCCCAGAGAAACCAGATAAACAGACACACATGAAGTCCGAGCCGCCAGTGTAAATACAGCGGGCACGGTCAGGCGAATCACAGTCGTGGGCCCCAGTTTGGCAAGGATTTTCAGGACGGTGAACAGCTGCGTGAATAAAGATAGGTTACGTTGACAGTTCTTTAACATTACAGTATTCATCCAGCAGAGATCATTTTTCTACTCATCAACTTTAGCAACAAGAAAGGAGGCAACAACAGTTGGGCTTTTTATATTTCCTTTAACATAGTAAAACATTCAAATATATTTAGAAGATCAAAGATCACAGAATTCCTACAGTGCAGAAAGAGACCATTTGAATCATTGAGTCTGCACTGACAACAATCCCACCCAGGCCCTATCCCCATAACTCCACGTTTTTACCCTGCTCAACCCCCTGATGCTAAGAAGCAATTTAATGTGGCCAATCCACCTAACCTGGACTGTGGGAGGAAACCAGAGCACCCGGAGGAAACCCACACGGACACAATTGAATGTGCAAACTCTAGTTTCCAAGGCTGGAATTGAACCTGTGTCCCTGGTGCTGTGAGGCCGCAGTGCTGATCACTGTGCCACCGTGCTGCCCTACTTCACAGGAATACAAAGCTTTAAGTTTAAATTTATTAGTGTCACAAGTAGGCTTACATTAACATTGCAATGAAGTTACTGTGAAAATCTCCTAGTCACCACACTCCTGTTCAGGAGAATTTACCATGGTCAATGCACCTAACCTGCACGTCTTTCGCAGACTGTGGGAGGAAACTAGGGTGCCTGGAGGAAACCCACACAGACACAAGGAGAATGTGCGGACTCTGCGCAGACAGTGACCCAAGCCAGGAATTGAATCTGGGCCCCTGGCACTGTGAGGCTGCAGTGCTAACCACTGTGTCGCTGCTGGTGAAAGTGAAAGGTTTTAAGGAGCGATTCAAAGGAGAAGAGATGAATAGAGGGGAAATTATCAAACTTGGGGTCTTGGCTGTGAACACATGGCTGTTGACGGTGGAGCAGTGGAAATGAGGAATGGCAAGCAGTGAGCATCGGAGGAGCGTAGATAACTCAGAGAATCGCAGAGCTGGAGATCAGGGAGAGGTGAGGCCACAGGTGGACTTACCATCTCCTGATCCCAGTTTAACCTTTAATTAAATATGTAAAACAGCATAAAATCTCACACCACAAGATTTAAACATTAGGTAGTAATGTTTTCATAGGTGATATTATGAAAATGACTGTGGATCAGATTGCTGCTAGCATGTTTTGGACCAGTACGTTGTAAAAACAAAATCCTTTTAACGTTGATTAGACTGAAGCAAACTGCAGTCAACTTTTTTTTTTAAAACCACTGCAAATCTTGCCTTGAATTTAAATCAAAGCTGGAGCATTGAACACTGAACGAAGGGGCTTGACAGGAGGAGGGAAATCTCTTTTAAAGCAAAGAAATTTTAGGCATGCAGAAGGCTGAAGGCATTCGACACACTGGAGTCAAAGTGCATTGGAAGTTCTCCGCCCACATTCACACATAACTTCAGCAGCTGAAACCTGACCATCAGACGCTGAACAGAGTAGAACAGGAAGTCAGGGAACAGGGGCGTTGGGGGTCAGGAGGGTGGTGTGGGGGTGGGCAGAAAGGAACTTGAACTGGGTTTGACTTTTACTTCAGGGTTTGGGCACTTCTACATCTGAACACTGGCTCAATCTAGATGGCGGATGCATCTTAATACAGACAGTCGGTTAACAGGTTTATTTTAGTTTAACATCTAAATATCCAATCTTTGTTTGTTACTGTGTTATTGTACGGCTAAGACTGTTCAATGACTCAGCTCACTTTTCTGTTTATGTTCTTCAATCCAAATCTCAAACTGTTGGATTAAGCGACCAGAAAGAATTGGCCAGTATTCCACTGCTACCATAAAGGGGAAAGAAAAGCAGCCTGCCGTTTTGTCCAGTTAACCCTGTCTTTACACTGAACTGATGGTTTAGGTGATTGGTGCAAAACCCCAAAGTAGACAGAGGGACAATCCAGCTTTGATTGAAGTGTGTCTCAGAATGAGAAATGATACAGCCCAGGGTCCTTTCATTCCCTGGTCAACAGAGGAAAACCTGGGTGACAGGGGACATGTCAATGGGTTTGAAGTGGAACAGAAAAAGCACCTTGTTTTGTTTGAGAGTTACGGCAAGTGACAAATGAATCATTGAATTATAGAATCATAGAATCTTTACAATGTAGAATGAGGCCATTTGGCCCATCGGGTCTGCACCGACCACAATCCCACCCAGGCCTTATCCCCATAAACACCAAATATTTACCCTGAAAATCCCCCTGACACTAAGGGGAAATTTAACATGGCCAATCCACCTAACCCACACATCTTTGGAAATGTGGGAAGAAACCAGAGCACCTGGAGGAAACCCACGCAGACACAGGGAGAATGTGCTGACCTTGCACAGATAGTGACCCAAGCTGGGAATCGAACCCAGGTCCCTGGCGCTGTGAGGCAGCTGTGCCAACCACTGTGCCACCCAACTAGGGAGCAATTTAGCATGGCCAATCCACCTAACCCGCACAGGTCGAGTCTATGGCCACTATCACAACTGCCAAAACTATTGAGGTTTTACAAAGTCGTTTTCCAACTTTACCGGACGTGTTGGTGTCAGATTGGTCCACAATTTACATCAGAAGAGTTTGAAATATGTCTGAATAAGAATGGAGTCAAAACCACAACATCCTGTCTGGAATGGTGCTGCAGGATGAAATACAGATTGTGAAGAGATATTTGTTCACAGTGATCAGCTGGACAGTAATTCCCAGGGTTCTCTTTCACACATGCCAGACAATTTCCTGTTTCTTATCGACTAATCCCACATTCTACAGTTTTAGCTTGCTGAACCTTAACCTCAACAGCAAGTAAAGAGAAAAGCAAAGTGAACACGAGTCATGATACCCGAGGCACGAAATTTTGTTCAGTGCTGGTCAGAAGGTCACGGTGAAAAGTCACTCAGGTGGTAAGGAGAAGTATGTGACTGGAGCTGTTATAAAGAGATCAGGTACATTGACATATTGACTGAAGATTGGAGAGACACTCTGTCAGTATCATGTGGGTCATCTACTTGACGAGTGGGAGAAACGTATCGTAGTCCAAATTCCTCCTACAGCCCAAAGTAAAAGTTAGAATTTGATTTGATTCATCATTGTCACATGTATTGGTATACAATGAAAAGTATCGTTTCTTGTGCACCATCCAGACGAAATATATCGTTCATACAGTGCACAGGGGAGAAGGGAAGGAAAGGGTGCTGAGGGCAGCAGGAAGAAGCTGTTCTTGAGTTGGTTGATTCGTGACCTCAGACTTTTATATCTTTTTCCTGAAGGAAGAAGGTGGAAGAGAGAATGTCCAGGGTGCGTAGGGTCCTTGATTATCTGGCTGCTTTAGTTAACAAAAAAAAGAACCTGAAAGTTTGTTGGCAGCATAGAATCCACCAAAACAGCAAAGTGAGGGAAGGTCTTTGATCAAGACAAGCCAATGTCAAAGTCAGAACCGCTAACTGAAGCTGACAGCTAAAATTCAGATTTAGCACAGTCAGAGATGCTGAGGGAGCAGAAAACAGGAGGAGAAACTCAGGCAGAAAGAGAAAAAAAGACAGGTAGGTTTGTAATAAGGAAGAAGGAAAACTTTGTTATTTCTCCTGAAATTATATTTTTGTCAAACACAACATAAAAAAAACAATTTTTTCAACCTGTAAATTAGTCTGGTAGAAAAATAAACATGCAACCCCATGTGTCAAATTTACAGAGATTGTTAGTTTAGAATCCCTACAGTGCAGAAGGAGGCCACTTGGCCCATCAAATCTCCAACACAGCATCCCACCCAGGCCCTATCCCCATATATTTACCCCATTAATCTCCTAACTTACATGAAGACACTAAGGGGCAATTTAATATAACCAATCCATCTAACCCACGCATCTTTGGAATGTGGGAGGAAACCAGAGCACCTGGAGGACACCCACAGAGACATAGGAAGAATGTGCAAACTCCACACAGTCAATCAAGGCTGGAAATAAACCTAGATCCCTGGCATTGTGAGGCAGTGTGCTGTAATTTTCAACAGCTTTACTTGGCAACTGCTTCCTTGCACAGAATTCTTAGGTGCACCATAGAAAACATTGCAGCTTGATATGGCCCCTGCTCTGACCAAGACTACAAGAAACTACAAAGGGTCATGGATGAAGCTCAGTCCATCACGCAAACCAGTTTCCCAACTATTGTCTCTATTGCCACTTCCCGCTGCCTCGGGAAAGCAGCCAGCATAATCAAGGACCCCCTCACATCCCGGAAAATCCATTTGTCACCTTCTCCCATCGGGAAAAAGATACAAAAGTCTGAGATCTTGTACCAACCGACGCAAGAACAGCTTCTTCCCTGCTGCCATCTGGACATTTGAATGGATCTACCTTATATTAAGCTAATCTTTCTCTACAGCCTAGCTATGACTGTAACACTACATTCTGCACCCTCTCCTTTCCTTTTCCCTTATGTATTCTATGAACAATATGCTTTGTCTGTATAGCGTGCAAGAAACAATACTTTTCACTGTATCCCAATACATGTGACAATAATAAATCAAATCAGATTGCAGCTCTTCATCATACTGTATTTTGGGAATGTACCATTTTACAGTTTAATGTAGAAGTTGCTTTTGTTTTTAAACATGGGTGTGGGAATGTGGTCCTATTGTAAAACATGAGCGTGTCATTATCTTGCCCTCGTCGCTGCCTCTCTGTTGGGGAGGTATAATTGAAGTTAGTTCAGCAATGGCTGCCTGCTGTGAGTCCACATTACTAATTACTCAGTGCAATACAAAACTCTCAATAATTAAAAACACCTAAATTGCAACTGTTCAGAGATCAGTAGAACAATGATGAAGCAATCAGGGAAGAAGATTGCTAGAGAGGGAGAGAGACAGGATTTAAGAATGCAGCAAGAATTTATCAACAGACAGACAGAGGGAGGGAGGGAGGGAGGGGTGAAGGGTCTTTTAACATAACTGGGTGTTTAAGCATAATGACTGAATGAAAGGATGGACCACTCATAGAACATAGAACATAGAACACTACAGCACAAACAGGCCCTTCGGCCCACGAGTTGCGCCGATCACATCAACACCTATCTATAACCCCCAATCCCATAAAACCCCATATACTCATCCAGAAGTCTTTTAAAAGACCCCAGCGAGTTCGCCTCCACCACCACTGACGGCAGCCGATTCCATTCACTCACCACCCTCTGAGTGAAAAACTTACCCCTAACATCACTTCTGTACTTTCCTCCCCGCACCTTAAACCTGTGTCCTCTCGTAGCGACCATTTCAACCCGGGGAAATAGCCTCTGAGAATCCACCCTATCTATTCCTCTCAATATTTTATAAACCTCTATCAGGTCGCCTCTCAACCTACGTCTCTCCAGGGAAAAGAGACCCAGTTCCCTCAACCTAACTTCATAAGGCATGCCTCCCAGTCCAGGCAACATCCTTGTAAATCTCCTCTGTACCCTTTCAATAGCTTCTACGTCTTTCCTACAGTGAGGCGACCAGAACTGCGCACAGTACTCCAAATGAGGCCTGACAAGGGTCTTATAAAGTTGCAGCATTACCTCCCAATTAAGTTTGTAAATTGGGTTTTTCATTCCATGAAGGCTGACTGAACTCTGCTAAGTATTTTACAAGCAGAATCAAGGCACAACTCACAAGGAATTTGATGGAGCAGATATGGATAATATTTCCAGCGATCAGAAGGTTATGAAACAGAGGACAAGAGATTTCAGGTCATTGGCAATAGAACCAGAGGGGAGAGGCACAGGTTTTCTTTACATCTACGCACAGCAGGTTCCAATCTTGAGTTCATTGCCCGAAACTCTGGGAATTGGATAAATACTTGCAAAGGCAAGAGAAAACGCAGTGCTGTGGCAAATGAGGAGTGGGGTTAATTAAATAGCACAGACGCAATGTGCCGAATGGCCACCCTGGATGCTGTACAATTCTAGGTTCTTAATGCCTCATTTACAATTAAAATTGAACGGATTTATCGGTTCCACCGGATAATTTTTAAAAAAACCTATAAGCTTTTCCTAAGGAAATCCAGAAGCTGTAAAAGAGAAGGAAGACGTTGTACTAAAGAAGGAGAACTTACGCACACAGGTTCTTCCATCATCAGCAAACTGATAACCTGTGAAACACTCACATCGGAAAGTTCCTGGCTGATTGTTACACACAGCGTAATTCCCACAAATGGAGGGATTCTCTCTGCACTCATCGAGATCTGTAGAATAATAACAATGAAGGAGATTTACCCAGTGGAAACCAAGGAGTACACCCGTCCCTTCTTAACCGAGCAATAAATTAAAACAATAAATGTTTCCACACACTGATATTCCAGGCCTATCTACTGCAGTCAATTTATTTCTTGTCTTACTTAAAACCTTCAATCTTGATTCGTGAACTCTTCACAGCAACAACTTGCATTTCACAGAATCCTACAGTGCAGAAGGAGGCCATTCAGTTCATCGAGTCTGCACTGACCCACCCCAGGCCCAATCCCCACTGCATCATGCATTTACTTTAACTAATCCCCCTGACACTAAGAGGCAATTAATTTAACATGACCAATCCATCTAACCTGCACATCTTTGGACTGAGGGAGGAAACCGGAACACCTGGGGGAAACCTGCACAGATACGGGGAGAATGTGCCAACTTCACACAGACAGTCGGCCAAGCCGGGAATCGAACCCGGGTCCCTGGCACTGTGAGGCAGCAGTGCGAACCACCGTCCTTACATGTCGCCCTATTTCTACCAATAAGATGTTCCATGACGTCTCACAGGTTTGAATAACAAATAAAATTTGATACTGGGCTACCTAAGAAGATAGTGTGATAGCCAGATTACACATAGATTTTAAGAAGCATATTAAAAGGGAGAAATGGAGAGGCTTAAGGAAGGAACTCCTAAACTTATGGCCTAGGCAGTAGAAAACAGTGTTGCTGCTGATGTGATTAAAGTTGGGGAAGGGCAAGAGGCCAGAATTGCCTGGAGATTTCTTTTTGATCGTAAAGGTCCCATAAAACCACAGTTATGTAGAGTGAGTGTTAACTTATTCAGCAGGACAGACATCCATCTGTTGGGAGGTAAAATACAGAAACAGAGTTTTTATTTCACACTCCCCATCTCCATCCTGCTGAGTTCACCATCACAAATTCCATGGACTTGCAAACACATTTCAATCTCTAAATGGTTCATGTCTTACAAACAATAACATTTGGCACAGATTTGCATTGGAAAGAGAGCACAGATTACAAATTTGCTTTCAGAATTGCTGGAATTCAAATCTGTAAATTGGACACCACAAAAAAAGTGCATCTGAAATCATTGAAACATTTCAAAGCTTTATTTATTTATCAGTGTAACCACTGGGCTGACATTAATTCTGCAATGAAGTTACTGTGAAAATCCTCTGGTCGCCACACTCCAGCGCCTGTTCGGGTACGCTGAGGGAGGATTTAACACGGCCAACATACCTAACCAGCATATCCTTTGAACTGAGAGAGGAAGCTGGAGGAAACCCACATAGACACAGAGAGAAGATGCAGACTCCACACAAACAGTGACCCAAGCTGGGAATCGAACCCGGGTCCCAGGCGCTGTGAGGCAGCAGTGCTAAACCACTGTGCCACTCTTAATCACCACATGAGAAATGCTGAAACAAGTGATAGCTTGTACCTCTCCAGTGAAGGATTTCTCTGGCTACTCCAGACTAGGTATTGCTCCTCATCTCAACCACTCCCGTGTTCTGGCAGAATTAGTCACATAAGTAACAAGCACACCTCACATTTAACATTCCCGCTCTGTTCACACTTTGAAAACTAACAGTGTCACATCCACCCTTTGATTAGCTTCTTCTGTCACTTCCTTATCTTGCCTAATCCATAGAAAGCTTCCTTTCTGTATGTATGACAGCTTGATATGGCTCCTGCTCTGACAAAAACCATAAGAAACTACAAAGGGCCGTGAATGTAGCCCAGTCCATCACACAAACCAGCCTCCCATCCATTGATTCTGTCTACGCTTCCTGCTGCCTCGGAAAAGCAGCCAGCATAATCAAGGATCCCACTCTCCCACCCCCCGGGCATTCTCTCTTCCACCTTCTTCCATCAGGTAAAAGGTACAAAAGTCTGAGGTTACACACCAACGGACTCAAGAACAGCTTCTTCTCTGCTACCGTCAGACTTTTAAATAGACTGACCTTATGTTAAGTTGATCTTTCTCTACACCCTAGCTGTGACTGTAACACTACATTCTGCACCCTCTCCTTTCCTTCTCCCCTATGTACTCTATGAATGGTATGCTTTGTCTGTACAGTGAACAAGAAACAATATTTTTCACAAACCAAATCTCCTCCAAGTTTCTTCCTGCCCCAGCCCTGTACTCTCAATTCTCTCTAGCTTTTCCCTGGTCTTCTCTCCTGCCCTCTCTGAGTTTATCTTGTGTGTGAGACCCATTTCCTTCTCCCTTTACCTTATTGCCACTGAACAGCTGACCATCCAGCTTCCCTTCCTGGATCCCACGTTAGCTGATATTAATGGTTCTCTCTCTTCAGGTACCATCTCCTTCAAACCTGCCATCACCATTCTCTTCAAAAGAAAAAGCCTCAATCCTTGAATTCTCCACCCTTTCAAATTATTATCCCATTTCCATCCACCCTTCCCACTCCAAAGTGGGACAACAGCTCCCATATCATGCCATCCTTCCTGGAAGTCCGTGTTTGAGTACCTCCAATCAGGTTTCTACCCACTAATTTACCAAAGATTATCAAAAAACACGATTCACATTTCATGCGACCGTCACAGTGGCGGACGATTTCCCCCCCCCACCCCCCCAACTCCATCCTTCTCAATTCTTACCCATCGAGTCATAGCCAAAGAATCACCTGCAATGCTTTCTCTCCTTTCTCCTACAATGTCACTCCTGGAGTCCCCCACAAAGATCTTTCCTTGGCCACCACACACACCCCCCCCCCCGACTACTTCTCAACGACATGTAGCTTCTCAGTGATATTCTCATCCAAAAACAGTGTCAATTTGCACACACACACACACACACACACACACACACACACACACACACACACACACACACACACGACTCCAGGCTCGACCTAATTCTATCCAATTTCACCGCTAAGCTAAGGGCAGGATTTGGAAACAAGTTGTTGCCTGTTTCCCTAATTGCTTTCCTACCATAACAAGTCTGCCCGTCGCCATAAAAGCCAGCGGAGCATTCACAAGTGAAGCGATTCCCCTGCTCTGGACGGCACGCAGCGTTGGTGTCACATCCATGGGTTCCAGTGTAACATGGGTTCTGGTTCACCGAACTCGAATCATCTAGAAAACAGGAGAGAAGCAGAATTTTGTTTTAAATTTGCATTATATACATCCAAACACCACTCATCATTCTTCTGTAATAAAACAGAAAACGCTGGATAAATCCAGCAGATCTCTCAGAATTCCCCACACAGAAAGAGGCCATTCGGCCCATTGAGCCTGCACCAACATTAATCCCACCCAGGCCTTATCCCCGTAACCCCACATATTAACCCTGCTAACCCCCTGACACTCAGGGTCAATTTAACATGGGCAATCCACCCAACATCTTCTGCACCTGGAGGAAACCCACGCAGACACAGGGAGAACGTGCAGACTCCGCCAGTGACCCAAGGCCAGAATCAAACCCCAGCTCCGCTGAAACTGTGCAAAGCTACAAGATGTATCGAATGTTTCATTTACCAGGATTTGTGTGCTGCAATTAAGTAAATATTTTTCTCTGGTGCTGAAGAAATATGGTAGTCATTATCTTCTTGGAGATCCTCTCCACTTGGAGCTGGCAGTTGGTGGTGTCGATGGTAGTAAATATACCAGAGGTAAAAGCCTAAAAACGTATCAGTGATTCTGAAATCTTAGAAATCGGACTTGTGGCCAAGTCTCTTACTGGAAAATCTGAGTGTTTAAACTTGAATTTTAGACTAGCTTCAATTTGGCCACTGATAATTAAAAGGCATTAAGAGCCATATTCCTCTGGGGATCTTAATTCGAGAATTAATCAGTCAGCCTGATCACAATCTCTGTCCCCACCCCTTGGGTCCCATGAGACAACCAATTACGTATCTACGATAGAGCATTTCCACTGATTCTAGTTTTATTTTAGTGAGTGGCACGGCAGCACAGTGGTTATCGTCACAACGTCAGGGTCCCAGATTCAAGTCCTGCCTCAGGAGACTGTCTGTGTGGAGTCTACATGTTCTCCTTGTGTCTGCGTGGGTTTCCTCCCAAAGCCGTGCAGATTATATTGACTGGCCATGCTAAGTTGTCCCTCAGTGTCAGGGGGACTATCAGGCTAAATATGTGGGGTTATGGGGATGGGGCCTGGGTTGGGGTTGTTATTGATGCAGGCCCGATTGGCTGGATTGCCCCCTGCGCTGTAGGGATTCGATGAAAATCCAAGCACACTGATTCAATTGACTAATCCCTGTCAAATTTCTTTGTCGCTCTCTCAAAAAAGTCCAGTTAAATTGAGAAGACCACCTCTTCAAGGGCCCACATTGACAACCTTCTTTGATTTTATTTCTATCCAAACGACTCATGATCTGAACTTAAATAATGGTTCCCATTACTTTATCCACAACGCACATCAAACTCACTGGTCCGTAGCTTCCTGGGTCAGTAGCTCTGACAACGCAGCATTCCCTTAAAAGTGTACCGAGTTATCAGCTCAGATTTTAGCCCTAGTGCTGAAACTGGCTTGAACTCTAAAGCTTCTGAAACTAAGTCAAATTGGAACATACGGCATTTACTCACATAACGAACTGTAAGAAAATAACATTTTCAACATCTTGTTGGCTTATTTCCAATTAGCAATAATTGGTTTCGTCAAGTCAAACTCCATCAACATTCTTGCAGTCAAATGAAGCAGTTCTGATTTTTATACAGGTCGCTCAGAATTTACACAGCTAAGTAAAACACTGCGATCAGCTACCCTAATCACAGCTTCAGCAGCGCTGAACCATATTGCTGCAAGTTAGGCAACACTCAAGATTCTTGACATATCTGCTGTCAACACACATGCCTCAGTTATGAAATCTGTTCTGGCTTTGCACTGAAGTATTTATCCACATTGCAAAATGTTAACTTTTAAGTTGCTCCAGTTCAGAATCCTGCCATTTCCTAGGATCGGGAAGCTCAGGAGGTGGTCATTTGGCCATCACGATAATCCCACCTCTTTGAAAAAGCCATCCAGTTCACCCCATTTTCCTACAGACTTTTCCTTTTCAAGTATTTGCCCATTTCCATTTGTGAAAGTTACAACTGAATATGCTTCCACTACCCTTTCGTGCAGTGCGTGGAAAATGCAATGGTTAGCAACGCTGCCTCACAGTGCCAGGTACGTGGGTTCGATTCCCAGCATGGGTCACTGTCTGTGCGGAGTCTGCACATTCTCTGCGTGTCTGCATGGGTTTCCTCCGAGTGCTCCGGTTTCCTCCCACAGTCCGAAAGACGTGCTGGTTAGGTGCATTGGCCATGCTAAATTCTCCCTAGGTGCCGGAGTGTGGCAACTCGGGGATTTTCATACTAACTTCATTGCAGTGTTAATGTAAGCCAACTTGTGACTAATAAATAAAGTTCAACTTTAAATGATAACTCCCTAAAAAAAAATCAAACCTCTGATTTTTTTTTTTGACAATTGTCTTAAATCTGCTAACTGTGAAATCAGCCTTTCCGTCAATAAAAGTGATTACTTATTTACTCCACGACTGAGAATTCCGAGCAGCTATCAAATCCTCCCTTGCCTTCTCTGCTCCAAGTAGAAGGAGTCCACCTCATCTAGTCTCTTCACTCAAGTGCATTCCCTCAACCCTGGTACTATTCTAGTAAATCTTCTCTGCATGGTACTCAAGACCTTGACATCCTCCCTAAATTGCAGAGCCCACAATGGGATGCAAGCTGGGGCAGAGCCGGTGTCTTATACATTTTAGCACAACATTCTTGTTCTGTAATCTCACCGTTACAGGCGCAGATTATTACGAGATCAACCTCGGCAAAATGGTCAATTTCTATAGTTGTTCCGTGACCTATACACACACAAACAGCACCCGAAACTGGGCAGTAATTCACGCCTCCCGGTTGGCTGTCCAAGAGGCCACTGGGTTGGCAGTGTCTGCAACACCAGCTTAAGTCCAACAGGTTTATTTGGTAGCAAAAGCCACTAGCTTTCGCAGCTCCTTCATCAAGTAAGTGCTGGTGAAGGAGCAGCACTCTGCAAGCTGGTGGCTTTTGCTACCAAATAAACCTGTTACCTAGTAAACCTGTTGGACTTTAACCTGGTGCTGCGAGACTTCTTTCTGCGTTTACCCCAGTCCAACGCCGGCATCTCCACATAACGTCTGCAACCACATCTAGCATCAATCCAAGAGAATTAAGGTTGGAAGATTTGCCAATTCTGCCCCACAAGTGCCTGTTCCATTAATACTTCCATTACCCACTGGTGGACAGGAGGCTCAGCTATTGATAGCAGTGGAGATACTGGCGTTGGCCTGGGTTGTTTGGAATCACGAGCTTTCGGAGTACTGCTCCTTCATCAGGCGAGTGGAGAGGTAGGTTTCACAAACGCAGCGTATATAGCCAAAGACGCAATTGCAAAATAATGGTGGGAATATACATACATAGAACATAGAACAGTACAGCACAGTGCAGGCCCTTCGGCCTTCAAATGTTGTGCTGAGCTACGTCCAAACCCAAGATCAAGCTATCCCACTCCCTATCATTCTGGTAAATACAACACAGTAATCAAAATTATAGCTTTAAATGCAAATTTTGTTGCACAGGCTCCTTATCCGATTAGAAACATAGAAAATAGGAGCAGGAGGAGACCATTATCTTGCAATTGTGCCTTTGTCTATATATGCCGTGTTTGTGAAACCTACCTCTCCACTCACCTGATGTTAGGGTGGCACAGTGGTTAGCAGGGATCCTGGGTTTGATTCCCAGCTTGGGTCACTGTCTGTGTGGAGTCTGCACATTGTCCCCGTGTCTGCGTGGGTTTCCTCCACAGTCTGAAAGACGTGCTGGTTAGGTGCATTGGCCGTGCTAAATTTTCCCTCAGGAGAGCAGATGCCAGAATGTGGCGACTAAGGGATTTTCACAGCGCATTCATTGCGGTGTTAACGTAAGCCTATGGGTGACACAAATAAGTAAACTTCAACTTTAAAAAGAAGCAGCTGTGCTCCAAAAGCTCGTGATTTCAAATAAACCTGTGAGACTTTAATGTGATAGCAGCCCTGACAACGACTGGAATTAGAATCAGTGTTGCTGAGATACTGATTGCAATCAGTACAATCTGATGCAATCTTGTTCAAGCTCAGAAACTTCAAACTTGACATTCAGGTGAATCGGACAGAGAAAAATTGAGGACAGAACTGTAAGGCGATTTCAGACAAGTCTTCAGCTTTCTAATTTGTTGAAACAGCTTCCCTTCCCAACATGTGAATGAAGCAGCAACTCAAGAAATACCTGTGGGCTCTCCATAAGTAATTGGGCTGCTCTGCTGCATTTAATTTCCTCCCCTGTAATTTACTAGAGTAACCAGAATTGTGAGCTAATTGTTCTCAACAATGCTCTGTGCCTTTTTTAAGGAAAAGCTTCCTTTCCCTCAATTACCATGACGAGAAAAGCCGTTTTCCCTCGGGGCAACTTTGCAGGAAATCCCACACTGGGCCCCTTAATGACTCAAAACCAACAAATGCCTCTTACAAAGTTTATATGCTGGGTAGGAAACGTGCTGTGGGATAAGAAAAGGCTGTTCAATGGATGCAAACTGAACTCGTCTAGCGCAGATGCAAAGCCCGCTGAGGCCACAGTTCCTGGAACAGGAGACAAAACAGCATCTTGTACGAGTCAATCAAACGGAAATATATAATAGGGTAATTTAAATTTTAGCTTGAAATGTAAATGTTGCTGCACATTCAGGTTCCTTATCCTATTAAAGAACAATGGGCTTATAGCTCACTTTTCACAAGTCCAGGACATGCCAGATGCAGCCAACTAAGTCAATGTGGACACTGTTGTAATGTCAAAAACATGGCAGCTAATTTTCACACAGCAAGCTCCCACAAACAGCAATGCCACAATACGTTTTGCTGATATTGGTCGCAGGATAAATGTTGGCCAGAACTCCATGGAGAACTTCCCTACTCTTCTTCAAAATGGTGCTTTTGGATTAATTTCATTCCTCAACAGGTGCAAACAGAGCCCAGTTTCAACACCTCATTCAAAATGCAGCTCCAAGGGAGCCACGCTCCCTCATGTACTGCTCAGGGAGGGTCAGCCTGGATTTTGTGCTCATTGTAAAATCCCTACAGGACAAGAGGCCATTTGGCCCATCAAGGCTGCACTGACAACAATCCCACCAAAGTAACAATTTTGACAACTCTGATGAAGGGGAGAAGGGGCAAACCCCGAAGCTTGTGAGTTTACTATCAAATAAATTGGTTGGACTTTAACCTGGTGTTGTGAGACGTCTTACTGTGTTTACCCCAGTCCAACGCCAGCCTCTGCACATCAAACCAGAAGCAATACAGCACACAACTGAGATGGAGCCACCTTAACAAACACACCTAACAGTTCTAACAATAGGAATTTGCAACACTTTGAATATTCAGTGTACTGTCCTCTACAACTGAATAATTCAAGTTCCAGCTTCGACCAAGTGGGTTAATGTGTGGAAATAAAGGGGCATTTTTGAAATAGTTTTGAGTTTGCCATTATTCTTGAACAAGTATGAGGATCAGATTAGTGGGAGGAATACACCAAATCTACATGATAACTATAACACTTAGAACGAGTCACATTGCCGATTTCCATTTTAAACAAAAACACACCAGGATACTCTCAGCTTCTACACTGCTGGCTATTGCTTTGATATCTGCAAATGAGGTTCACCAATCTCAAAGAAGTTAAATAGAAAGCTGCACAATTTCCGACCAAACGCCCAAGGCAGTTTTAAAGTTTTTAAAAGTATAGTTGGTATATCACTAATAAGATCAAATTAACTTACATGGAGTAGAACCTTTCACAACTTCAGGACATTCCGAAGTGCTTTACTGTCAATGACGTACCTCTGAAGTATAATTACTGTAGGACATAAGAGCCTTCGCAAACCATTCAGCCCATCAAGCCTCTCCCCTATTCAACATGATCATGCACTTCAGTGCCTTTTCCCCACACTATCCTCTTTTCCCCTTATGTCACTGGCATTTAGAGTCTCTACTTTAAACATACTCAAGGCATGAGCTTCCACTGTCCTTTGGCATTGAGAACTCAGAAGATTCACAACCCTCTGAGTAAAAAGAAAATTCTCCACATCTCAGTCCTAAGTGACTTCCCCTTTGTTTTGAAATTGTGTCCCCTGCTTCTGGACATTTCACCTGCATCTATCCTGTCTATTCCTTTCGATATTGTGAAGGATTCAATGAGATCACTGGTCATTCTTTGAAACTAATAGGGAATACATTCCCAGTTTCCCTTTCCAGGAACAAGTCTGATGAACCTTTACTGTACTCTCTCTATGCCAATAATATCCTTCCTAAAGTAAGGGGACCAAACTGCTCGCAGTGCTCCAGGTGCAGCCTAACTAAGGTTCCATACAACTAAACAAGACATCATTACTCCTGCACTCAATCCTCTTGCAATCAAGGCCAACATAAAGGCCTTTCTAATTGCCTGCTGCAGCTGCATGTTAGCCTTCACTAACTTACTCACAAGAACACAAGTGGTACAGTGATTAGCACTGCTGCCTCACAGCGCCAGTGACCCCGGTTCAATTCTGGCATTGGGTGACTGTTCGTGTGGAGCTTGCACATTCTCTCTGTATCTGCATGGGTTTCCTCCCGAGCTCCACTTTCCTCCCATAGTCCAAAGATGTGCAGGTGGATTGGCCGCGCTAATCTGTTCAATAGCATCCAAAGACATGCAGATTAGGTGGAATGGCCATACTAAATTGCACCCTTAGTATTCAAAGATGTGTAGGTTAGCCATGGTAAATGCATGGGGTTACGGGGATAGAGCAGAGGGGAGGGACTGCATGGGACGCCTTTTTGGAGAGTCAGTGCAGATTTGATGGGCCAAATGGCCTCTTTCTGCACTGGAAGGATTCTATGACCTAATGTCAACAACAACATTTTAATATCTCGCCACTGCATCTACAAGGCACAAGACAGAAGTGTGATTATACTCTCCACTTGCCTGGATGGGTGCAGCTCCAACAACACTCAAGTAGCTTGACACCATCTAGGACAAAGCAGCCTGCTTGATTGGCACCACATCTACAAACATCCACTACCAATGCTCAGTACCAGCAGCATGTACTATCTATAAGATGCACTGTAGCAATTCACCAAATCCTTAGACGTTACCTTCCAAACCCACATACACTTCCATCAGAAGGACAAGGGCAATAGATACTTAGGAACACCACCACCTGCATGCTCCCCTCCAAGCCACTCACCATCCTGACTTGGAAATATATCGCCATTCTTTCACAGTCGCTGGGTCAAAATCCGAGAATTCCCTGCCTAATGACAGTGTGGGTCAACAGCACATGGACTGCAGTGATTCAAGAAGGCAGCTCACCACCACCTTCTCAAGGGCAACTAGGGATGGGCAATAAATGCTGACCAGCCAGCAATGCCCATGTTCCATGAATGAATAAAAAAATTGAGGAAATACTCGGCACTTGTTCCTCCTACCATATTATATTACCTCACATTATATTGCATCTGCCATGTTCTTGTCCACTCAATATGTCTATCCAAACCTTCTTGAAGTTACTTTGCATCTTCTTCACAACATATCCCCATAATCTCATGTATTTATCTGCTAATCCTCCTGACACGAAGGGGCAATTGAGCATGGCCAATCCACCTAACCTGCACATCTAGCTCCATTATCTCTTTCAATACTCTGGGGTGTAGATCATCAGATCCGTTAGGTTCCATTAATTTTTCCAATACAACTTTCTTCCTAATACAAATTTTCTTCAATTCCTCATTCTTCCTTGTCCCTTGGATCTCTAATTTGAGAGATTTCTTGGATGGGATTTTCTAGCCGTGTTCACCCCAAAACTGGAAAGTCCCGCCTGAGGTCAATGGACCTTTCCATGGTTTACCTCTCACCCACTCTGATTCCCGTGGCAGGCGAACGGGAAAACTCGGCCCCTTGCATTCACTCAGTGAAGACAGACACAAAGTAGTGATTTAGCTTCTCCGCCATTTCTCTATTCCCCATTCTGAATTCTCCTGACTCTGCCACGATCTCCATAGAATCCCCTACAGTTGCAGAAAGAGGCCATTAGCCAAACCCTTTTTCCATATCTACAGAAGCTGCTAAAGTCAATTTTTAATGTTTTTGCTAGTTTACATTCACCCTATTCTCTCTTCCTTTAACAATTCCCCGCTCCTCCTTTGTTGTATTTTAAATTCCACCCTCTGGTTTACTCCTATTTCTGGCAATTTTTATAGGCATTTTCCTTTTCAATCCTATAAAATCCTTAACTGAAGAAGTCATTTGGATTCAAAACATTAACTCCGTTTTTCTCTCTCATGCCAGACCTGCTGAGTTTTTCCAGCATTATTTGTTTTATTTCAGATTTCCAGCATCTGTAGTATGTTGTCTTTTGCTAGCATTAGATTAGGGTGGGGGTGGCGGAGAAGTCGGGAGGGTGGGGGATAGGTGGGGGGCACAGTAGGAAAGTCCACAACGCCAGGCTAAAGTCCAACAGGTTTATTTGGAATTATGAGCTTTCGGAACGCTGTTCCCTCCTCAGGTGAGTTATCACCGGGAGTATAGGAGGCTGAGGGGTGATCTTATTGTGGTCTATAAAATAATGAGGGGCACAGATCAGCTAGATAGTCAATATCTTTTCCTAAAGGTAGGGGAGTCTAAAACTAGAGGGCATAGGTTTAAGGTGAGAGGCAAGAGATACAAAAGGGTCCAGAGGGGCAATTTTTCTCACACAGAGGTTGGTGAACAAGCATTTAGATAGTTACATGGGGTAAGAGGGGTATAGAAGGATATGGGCCAAATGTGAGCAATTGGGACTAGCTTAGTGATGAAAACAGGGTACCATGGACAACTTGGGCTGACGGGCCTGTTTCCATGCTGTAAAGCTCTATGATTCTATGACCATCTTGTTGTTTGAAACATATTTATATTAGAACCTGTAGTGGTTGAACAAAAGTCCTCACATAGGAACATAGGAATAAGGAGCAGAAGTGGGCAAATTCAGCCCTTTGAGCCTGCTCCGCCATCCAATCAGATCATGGCTGATCTCTCCCTGGTCCCAAATCCACCTCCCCACCTGCTCACCCTTTTTTGTTTAAGATCAGAAATATATCCATCTCCTTCTGAAACTATTCAACGATTTAGACTCTACCGCACTATGGGGCAGCGAGTTCCACAAGTTCACCACCCTCTGCGAGAAATAGCTCCTCCTCATCTCAGTTTCAAATCTAATGCCTCTCAACCTATACCTGTGACCTCTTGATCTAGACTGCCCCATGGTCTACATTTACTTACTTAATCCCTTTTAAAATTTTACGTACCTCGATCAGATCCCCTCTCATCTTTCTAAACTCCAGTGAGTACAAGCCCAAACTGTTTAATCTGTATTCATACGTCAACACTTCCATCCCCAGAATCAAGCTAGTGAACCTACTTGTTCAAAGCAAGACAAATGCTCAGATGACAATATGAAGCACCGACACAGCCTTCAGCATGAGCCAGCGCACACCCACGAGTGCAACGCATTCCACTGACATGTCCCCAGGAATGTAAACTACTCACGAGCTCCAGGAGTAATTGGTGCGTTAGTTTGGGGTCAGAGAGAGGGTGGCTGCAGAATGTTTCATTTTTAAGCATCAGTTATCTAAACATCTCCAACAAACATCCAAACTGATCTAATTGACATTTGTGGAAGTCTACAAACAAATTTACAGAGGCCAAGTTTTTACTCAGTACACGGTGACATTGAATGAAAGAATAAATATTGATGTGAACAACATGTACGTTTTGGCTGTAGTATATACATGATCTGGCAGCACAAGAGTCTATTCAGCCCATCTGATCCAAACTGGTGTTGGGGCACTATGCGAGAATCCTTTCCACCTTACATCTCACCCTGGCAACATTCTTCTATTCTCTTCTCCTTCATTACTTAACCATCTTGAATACATCTCAATGATTTGCCTTAACTGCTCCCATTGTAATGAGTTACTTAAATCACTTTCTGTAAGAGGTTTCTCCTGAATTTGTTATTGGAATATAGAGACTCTGTTGGTTTTAAATCACTCTGAAATGGAAACATCCTCTCCATGTCTACTCAAACCCTTCCATAATTTTAAAGACCTTTGTTTGGATGCTCCCAGCCTTCTTTTTTCTGGCCTAATACTAATCTGAAAATGCCCAATCTTGTTTGATCTCGGAAACTGAACAGACTCAGGCTGAATAGTACTTGGCTGGGAGACTGCTAGGGAATACTAGGTGCAGTTGAGTTTGGGCAGCACAGTGGTTAGCACTACTGCCTCATGGACCTAGGTTCAATTCCTGGCTTGGGTTACTGTCTGCATGGAGTTTGCACATTCTTCTTGCGTCTGCGTGACTTTCTTCTAGGTGCTCTGGCTTCCTCCCACAGTCCAAAGATGTGTGGGATAGGTTGATTGACCATGCTCAATCGCTTCTTAGTGTCAGGGGAATTAGCAGGGTAAATATGTGGGGCTAACAAGGATAGGGGCTGGATAGGGTTGTGGTCAGTGCAGACTCAGTGGGCCAAATGATCTCCATCTGCACTGTAGGGATTCTATAAATAAAAGAGCCCCAGTCTATTCAGTTATAACCTTACAAGTTCTGAAATCATTGCTGCAAGTTATTTTTCACTTTCTTCAATCCTTCTACATTCTTTTTATAATGGGCAAAGACTGGAACAGCGCCCAGTTCTCCAAGAAGAGGTAATCCGAGCAAGTACTTCTCCAGAAAATAGAGAGGGGATAAACAAAAATGCTTCAAATAGGAGTAGAAATACAATGAGTTTTTAAGAATTAACATGTGGACCCATCTTGAAACCCATACGCCAAGTTACAACCTGTTTTCAAGGCTGGAAAGCCATTGCCAGAACACAACATTTTTCTAACAACAGAGTACTTGCTAGAATTCCTTGTTGGCTGATGCAAGCGACCTGGAGGAACACTCCCCAACTAGATTTATGCATTCACCAACTTCCCCACTGATGTTTAGGGATTTATGGCTCGCCTAGAACAGACGGGGCCATGAAAATATCCTTGCCAGTTTAGTGTTTACAATGAAATATTTCAATTTCACATGAAGCTGGAATATATTCAAAAATACTTATTCTGGATGGGTGCATTCAAAAGCAGCAGGTGATTAAATATCTGGACTTCCACACAGACTCCAGAATTGCTTCCCTTGGGTCACACACGCCATTTTGGAGTTGGCACCCTGCTTCAATTCTCCACATGATTAAAGATATTGATCAGAGCTGTGCTGCTGAAGTCCTCATCTGTGCCACGGCCACCTCCATATTCAATTATTCCAACGCTCCCCTCACCAGCCTCCTCCTCCCGATCCTCTACACCAACCCACGCATCCTCTGTACAGTTCAGCTTATCAGAAACTCCACTGCCTGTACCCCAGCTTGCACCTACACAGTCATCCATTGCCCTTGCACTTGGTGCGGTACAGGCCTAATCTGCATTCCCTCAAGTCCGAGAGATGCAGACTTCAAGGGACAAGTTGGACAGCTGGTTTAACTATTTGCACCACCAGGTCTAATAAGACCACTTAAAACACTAGAAGGTCCTGCTTTTGTTTGCTAAAACTGCTGACTATTCCAGAATCATCTTGGAATGCAAAGATAACCCTTCTTTTCTCCATTGATTTGATTTATTATTGTCACATATATTAGATATAGTGAAAAGTATTGTTTCTTGCACACTATACGAATAAAGCACACTGTTCATAGAGGAGGAAAGGAGAGAGAGTGCAGATTGTAGTGTTAAGCAATAGCTAGGGTGTAGAGAGAGATCAATTTAGTGCAAGATCAGTCCATTCAAAAGTCTGATGGCAGCAGGGAAGAAGCTGTTTTTGAGTCGGTTGGTACGTGTCCTCAGACTTCTGTATTTTTTTCCCCGACAGAAGAAGATGGAATGGAAAATGTCCAGGGTGCACGGAGTCTTTAATTATGCTCGCTACTTTTCCGAGGCAGTGGGAAGTGTAGACAGAGTCAATGGATGGGAGGCTGGTTTAAGTGATTGGGAGGCTGGTTTGAGTGATGCAAATGGTCTTCTCCGTTCCCTCCACTTTCACCTCCAGCAAGAGATGCAAGGAGTTCCGAATTCTTTCTCACCAACATCAATTCAATTGAATCGCTGTGTCTGCCATGACCCTCCCTCCCACTTGCTCACCTGTCAGACTTACTTTAAATGCACCCCCTCCCGACCTAGCACTGAGCTAATCTTTCTCCAGTTTCTGCTCATGCCTTCGGTTCATCATTCCTAGGAAGCCCATACCTCCGGCTCCCTTGACCCTATTCCCACTAATACCCCTCTTGGTCCCCACGTTCAGCAGACAGTCCCAGTCCACTGAGTCTCTGGTTTATGAGAAGAGACTGAATAGACTGGGGCTATACTCGTTGGAATTCAGAAGAATGAGGGGAGATCTTATAGACACATATAAAATTATGAATGCAATAGATAAGATAGAAGGAGGGAAGTTGTTTTCACTGGCTGGTGAAATTAGAACTAGGGGCCATGGCCTCAAAATAAGGGGGAACAGATTTAGGACTGAGTTGAGGAATTTTTTCACCCAAAGGGTTGTGAATCCGTGGAATTCCCTGCCCAGTGAAACAGTTGAGGATACCTCATTGAATGTTTTTAAGGCAAGGAAAGATAAATTTTTGAACAGTAAAGGAATTAAGGGTTATGGTGAACGGACAGCTAAGTGGAGCTGAGACCACGATAAGATCAGCCATGGTCTTATTGAATGGCAGAGCAGGCTCAAGGGGCCAGATAGCCTAGTCCTGCTCCTACTGTTAACTCTCTCTTCAGGTGCTAGCTCGCTCTCTTTTCAAATCTGCCTTCATTAAACCTCATCAGTGGTTTTACTGGCAATGCTCACACTGGAATATTGAGCAAGACTAGATCTGATGCCATTCAAGGGTCAATAGTTAAAATACTCATGGCCTAGACTCAGTCTTGAAGAGAGTAACTGGTGCCTTAGGAATGCAATCCAAGTGATTCATAGTCTTCAGGAATGGAGAAGCCAGGACTACCAGACATATTTTAATAGCCTATGGTGCACATCAACAGAGCCTGCTGACTTTTCCACCTCATATCCAGCTAATTGTTTAACATGTTTGAGAGGGAGGCATTATAACCTGAGCAGATTGGCCTGTTTTTGTGCTGTATGTTCTTTGGATGAGAAACATTTCTCTGGATGTCTCTAATGGAGCAGACAGTCAAGATAATAAGACATTTATAAAGTATCGATTGAGTGAAACAACTCAACTCCATTGTTGTAAACCCAGAAAATAATCTCAACCCATTCAGCCCTTGGTGGCACGATGGGAGAGTGGTTAACACTGCTGCCTCACTGCGCCAGGGACCCGGGTCCGATTCCCGGTTTGGGTCACTGCCTGTGTGGAGTTTGCACGTTCTCCCCGTATCTGTGTGGATTTCCTCTGGGTGCTCTGGTTTCCTCCCACAGTCCAAAGATGTGCAGGTTAGATGCACTGGCCATGTTAAATTGCCCCTTAGTGTCCCGGGATGCGTAGTTAGAGGGATTAGTGGGATAAATATGTTGGGATTACGGGGATAGAGCCTGAGTGGGAATGTGATCGGTGCAGACTCAATGGGCTGAATGGTCTCCTTCTCCACCACAGGGTTTCTATGAAAGGCAAAATATTCCATCATAAACACAATACAGCCCTTTGTCATCATGTGTCGTTTGGGTAAAGATTACAGACATTACCTTGAACTGGTCCAATCTTGTTGCTCATTGCATATCGGAGTATCTGCTCATTGTTATCATACAGGACGAACGTGCGATCTACAGACAGCTGCTGAGTGGAGGGTACCGACCGCGCGTCGTCGTCATGGATACAGCCCCGGAAGCTGATGGTCTGCTTCAACTGGAAGGAATAGCTCCGCGAGGTTCCGCCAGGAAATTCGACCGTGTACTGTATGTTTGAAGAGGACTTGATTGCTGAAGGAAGGGGAAAAAAACAAAGCCTGTCACTCTCGGCGTTCAGGAATGAGATACCTTGCTAATTAACTTATTAGCCATGGCGGAGCAGAGTCGATGGGCTGAATGGACTAAGTCTGCTTCTATATCTTATGATCTTAATATAAAATAATTAGAATTTGTATATTGCCTTTCACAACTCATCTAAAGTGTTCTGCAGTCAATAAAACGCGCCCCCCCCCCACCCCGCAATCCAACACCTATTCACCAGTCTTCCCATCCCAAAAGTGCATCAATACATACACAGCAAGATCCCACAATGGGCTCAAATGACCCAAATGATTACTTTTATTTGAGGTATGAATATTGGCCGGAAAAGCTCCTCTGCCACTCTTCCAATCCTTACATTCCCCTGAGGGGCAGATGGGGTCACAGTGAAAGGCTGTATCATTAATGGTGTACCATTTCCCCATTACTGCACTGGCTGCATCGGCCTGGGCCATGCAACCCTCCGGACTGAGGCTTGAACTCAGGAGTTAGATTCCTACCCTCGGACATATGGCAGACACGGGCAATAGCTACATGAAGTGATGCACCCATGTACAAGTTTGCACGTGTAGAGCTCCCTCATGTGCTGGTAGCTTCTTTTTTTCCGAATCCAATGTTATTAGGACCAAGTCCCTGGATAACCTTTTCCCTTCGCGATCCACGATTTATGCGTACTAGAATGTTATTCACTCACACGCAAAATCTGGCCCATGACACCCCACCCACCACCTTGAACATCCACTCCACTGGTACACCCTGTCTGTACAAGACACACTACAACAGTTGTCAAGGCCTTTGTGACAGCACCTCAAACACCTGCAACTTCCAATACCGAGAAGGAGAAGCAAATACATGGGACTGTCACTTGCGAGTTCATCTCCCGGTGAACACAACCATCCTGACTTGGAAATATGTTGCCGTTCCTTTAGCATTGGTCCTGGAAAACCTTGCCTAGGCGCATGGTGGGTGCACCTACACCACACAAATCACAACAGTTTAAAGTGGCTGCTCACCACCACGTCAGGATTTAACGATGTACAATTGCATTGTCAGTAATATCCACATCCCCAGAATTTTTATTTAAATAAATGTAGCACCCCCATCTATCAACCCATCTGATCAGCTGGAGAGCGAACATGGACCTGGGCCTGTATCGCTCACTTACTCAGTGACCTACCCAGCAAGAAAACAAGTTTAAAGTTTATTTATTAGTGTCACAAGTAGACTTACATTAACACTGCGATGAAGCTACAGTGAAAAGGGATGGGCAATAAATGCTGGTCTTGCTAGCAACACCTATAGTTTTTTTGAAAACTGGATGTCACTGGAGTGAGGGCATTCCCAGCTGGAGTCATATTCCAGCAAAGGATCTTTCAGGGAAGGAAAATGGAGACAAGTTGTGAAAAAAAAATTAAAATAACAAGTAACACAGGATCCAAATTTCAGAAAGAAAATCAAATGACAGCTCAAGTTAGTGTCACAAGTGGGTTTACATTAACACTGCAATGAAGTTACTGTGAAAATCCCCTGGTCGCCAGACTCTGGAGCCTGTTCGGGTACACTGAGGGAGAATTTAACATAGCCAATCCACCCTAACCAGCACATCTTTCAGACTGTGGGAGGAGACCGGAGCACTGGGAGGAAACCCATGCAGACACGGGGAGAACGTGCAGACTTTGCACAGTCAGTGACTCAAGCTGGGAATCAAACCCAGGTCCTGGTGCTGTGAGGCAACAGCGCTAACCACAGTGCTATGTTAATGTTGCAGGAGTATTACACTGAGAGGCTGTTCACAACATCACTTGGGAAACTCTTTGAATTTCCCCAGGAATTTATATAAAATCAATGCAACATTTCAATTATCTATTTTTTAAACTACAAAAAGTTACACAAGTAGTTCTGGGCGCTATTAACCCAGTGTTGGGTCAGGAAATGTCAGAACCCATCCAAGGCTTTGCTTTCTTTTTGGACTTGGGGGGAGGGGAAAGAAACGCCACCCTTCCACACCCATCAAGAGGTCAACTGTGCCCTACAGCAAGAGTGGGTCTCTTCAGAGGCACAGAACAGAGTGCACCCACATTGTCCTCCGTCACAAAGAGACTGCATTTAGGATAATTAAAGCAGTCGATATTATGGTGGGGGCAGAAAAGATCAGAACAAAAGGAGCGTAACCATAAAATTAGAAATAGGCTATCACGGGGTGATGTCGGGAAACATTCAGGAGAGCTATGATGAAAGAATATAACATCAGGAAGCAAAACAAGGTGAAAAATATAAGAAATGCTTCAGCAACATATGTTTTGTGAACCATAACCATTGTTTAGGAAGCAAATGTTTGTTAGCGAAAAGGAAGCTAGTCTGTTGACTGTACCAACTCTCTGAAAGAGCCATTGAATGGGTCCCACTTCCTGCATTTTCCCCAAAGTCCTGCAAGTTGCTCCTTTTCAAGCTGATATTCACAGAAGTAATGTTGCTATTATAACGCCCATGCTTGCAGTTTTCCCACACCCAATGCAAATCAAACAGGATTTTCCTCATTTAGACAAAGTTGACTTGGAGATTTTTCTGCAATATTTTTGCAACTAAGAAACCGCCAAAGAAATTTTTAATAAAAAAAATCACACAACATTTTTCGTAAACCGCCACTGTCAATTTATCAGCTCACAGCAATGTCTTGGAAATTAATACTTAATTCCGAGAGGGCCAGCAAGCTCGTGCACATCAGGATCACGCATTATCCAAAATTGGTATCAGGCCCTGTGGTAATAATGGAAGCAAGCTGTCAGCATCAGTTGTCCCTGCCAGTCCTCCCAGAATGAAGGTTTAGAATTAGAGCCTTACTGACGGGCACTGGGAGGTAGGCTATCAGAGATGGTTGCAGGAGTGACTCAGCTGGGGGCCACAGTGATACTTGGAGAAGTACTCCTGCACTCCCCAACTCCGCAGAAATGAATGGAAGACCTTCACCATATCTCCAGCAGCCTCCAGCCGACACAGAACTGGAGGAGAGAAAAGGATAGGTTCTGATTTCAGAAGTGACTCTTCTGCAAAACTGAAGTTGATTAAAAAATTTTTATTAATTCATGGGCGTCACTGGCTGGCCGGCATTTATTGCCCACCCCTAGTTGCCCTTGGAGGGCAGCGGAGAGTCAACCACATTGCTGTGGTTCTGGAGTCACATGTAGGCCAGACCGGGTAAGGACGACAGATTTCCTTCCCTAAAGGACATTAGCGAGCCAGATGGATTTTCTGACAATCAACAATGGTTTCATGGCCATCAGCAGATTCTTAATTGCAGATATTTTTAATTCTTAATTCCAGATTTTTTTTTATTGAATTCAAATTCCACCATTTGCTGTGGCGGGATTCGAACCCGGGTCCCCAGAGCATTAGCCAAGTTTCTGGATTAACAGTCTAGATAATACCACTAGAACATTGCTCTCCCGACATGTTGAGTTTTCTTTTTGCTGATTTCATAAGATATAGGGGCGGAATCAGTCCGCTCTGCCATTCAACCACGGCTGATATGCTCCTCATCCCCATTTTCCTGTAACCCTTCAACCCATTACCAATTAAAAATCTGTACAACTCCTCCTTAAATATACTCACTGTCCCAGCATCCGCCACGCTTTGGGGTAGCGAATTCCACAGATTCATAGTTCTTTGGGAGAAGTAGTTTCTCTTCAACTCTTTTAAATTTGCTACCCCTTATCCTAAGACAATGACCTCTCAACCCAATGGTGTTAAGCATTGAACTGGTCACTGACAAAGCTGTCAACACTGCTTCAAACTAAAAAAAGACAATGAATAATGTTCCTCGGCGTGCTCACCGGAGCTCGAGTAGTGGTACAGCTCGTTGTATGGCTCTATCCGCATGGTTGCCTCGTGTGGAATTTCAGGGACCCGTCCTTCCAGCGAGGTGGTGATGGTGAGATGATTATGTTCGTCGATTCCACTGAACTGCTGATTGATGGCAAGTTTCTCATTACCAGGGATAAAGGTCACCTCCGCCTGACGACTGAATTCACCACCTGGTGGGGGTTAAAAAAAAATCAGACCATCCAGTCAGAACCAATCCCTGTGTGCGCACAGTTTCACAACATGAAACAACGCTGGTAAGTTTGCATTTACCGTATACAGCATCCTCAACACGGGAAAATATCTCAAGGCTCTTCACAGGACTGCAGTTAGTCACTGAGCCACATAACGTAGTAGGACGACAGTTGACCAAAGGTTTTAAAGGGATAGATGGTGAGGGGGGGGAGAAAGAGGGAGAGGGAGAGAGAGAGAGAGAGAGGGAGAGAGGAGGAGAGAAGGCAGAGAGGGATTAGGGATGGAGTTCCAGGGCTGAGGGCACTCACAAATGAAGGCGCAATAGTCTCTGGTGGGGCAAAGCAAATCAGGCCTTCACAAAAGACCGAAATTGGAAACGTAGTGGGCTGTAGGGCAGGAGGAGGTTGCATTAAGGAAGAGGGTTGTTGGGCTAGTGGCTGCAGAGATTAGAATGGATAGGTTTGAGTTGTTTTCTCTGGAACAGAGAAGACTGAGAGGCGATCTGATTGAGGTGTACAAGATTATGAGGGGCATGGACAGAGTGGATAAGGAGCAGCTGCGCTCCTCAGTTGAAGTGTCAGTCACGAGGGGACACAAGTGAGGAGTGGAAAGTTTAGGGAGGGTTTTGAAGAAAGACCTATTTATCCAGAGAGCGGAGACAGTCTGGAATGCACTGCCTGCGAGAGTGGACTGCCTCACATCCTTTAAAAGGTATCTGGATGAGTACTTGGCACGCCATAACTTTCAAAACTACGGGCCAAGTGCTGGCAAGTGGGATTAGGTGGGCACACTGGATGGGCCGAAGGGCCTCTTCTGCACTGTGGTATTCTATGATTCTGAGAGGTGAGGTCAGAGGGAAATTTGAACACAGGAACTAAATTTTAAACGTGAGGCAGTACAGGACTGAGAACAGGGATGGTGGACGCAAAAACTTAACACGTGCATTACAGACTTATCATGACAGAACACCACTATTATGCAAGTCCCCTAGAGAGGCCTGGACTGGATTAATGTAGTAACCATGTGGACGAAGACAGATGTTAAAAGTTTCCAAATGGTTGTAGTAACTTACAATGACCTGTAATTTTTGCAAATGTTACATTTTGGCCCAGCCAACAGGATTTCCACAAGGATTTAACAAATTTAATCACAAGACCAAACTCTGAATACTTGGAGTCCCTAATGAAATAAACAAGCATTTCCTGTTATCTGAAAGGGCCTCCTCAGACTGCTGTCAGCTCAGTGTCCAAGGGAATGCAACACAGCTCATTCTCATCAGAATGAGACAACACTCCAAATTCTCAGATTTGACTAGGCAGCATGCAACATAAAAAGATAAGAGTTATTGATTGTGCTTGACCAAAGTGTGAAAGGTTAGAACACTCTGTCTGGAAGAGACAGCTGCAATAATCTTCAAAGCTCCCCATGATAACTTATTCTCTTGGCCTGAGGACCTGAATGCGTTAGTATCATGGTATAACCTTCACTTCCTGTTGACTTCCTCAGGGCGGCACAGCGGTTAGCACTCTGCCTCTCAGCGCCAGGGACCTGGGTTCGATTCCCACCTTGGGTCACTGTCTATGTGGAGTCTGCATGAGTTTCCTCCGGCTGCTCCGGTTTCCTCCCACAGTCTGAAAGACGTGCCGGTTAGGTGCATTGGCTGTGCTAAATTCTCCTGTGGTGACTAAGGAATTTTCACAGTAACTTCACTGCAGTGTCAATGTAAGCCTACTTGTGACACTAATAAACGAATAAACTTTCTTATTTAATTATCGGGTTTTGGAAGAGATCGGTTACCCTAACGACTAGCTTTGGCTTTCTGAAGATAGAATACATTTGAGAAGATGGCCAGGCAGCTGGTCTCCCCGAGAGATGTAGGGTAGGCAGAGTTCTTCCCATTCCATGGATCATGATGGTCATTAATGAATCCAATTGCAGATTCAGGAGAAACTACTCCAGAGAACGGTCAGCATGGAACTCATTACTACCTGGAGTGCTTGAGGTGAACACTATTAAATGCATTTAAAGAAAAGCTCAATAAATAAATGAGAAAGAATGGTACCAAAGTTCAGAGGATAGGTTCAGATTAATGGTGATGGGTGGGGAGGCTGGTATGAAGCATAAATATTTTTATTAATTTATTATTTTATTATTGTCACAAGTAGGCTTACATTAACACTGCAATGAAGTTACAGTCAAAATCCACTAGTTGCCACACTCCGGCACCTGTTCGGGTACATTGAGGGAGAATTTACCATGGCCAATGCACCTAACCAGCACATCGTTCGGACTGTGGGAGAAAACCGGAGCACCCAGAGGAAACCCACGCAGACACGGGGAGAACGTGCAAACTCCGCACAGACAGTGACCCAAGTCAGGAATCAAACCCAGGTCCCTGGTGCTGTGAGGCAGCAGCGCTAACCACTGTGTCACCATGCCACCCAAAATATCCATCTGGACTAGCCGGGGCTGTTTCTTTTGCTGTAAATGTTTTGTAATTCTTTGTAAGCAACACAAAATCTGTGCATCAAGTACAACACAATGTCTGAAAGCACTGAGGGGTTGAGGTGGGTAAATAGATATTTCCTCTGGTGGCGAGTTCAGAACCAGGGACATAAATATTAGAACATGAGTTAGGTCCCTCAGGAGTGATGGCAGAGATGACTTTTCCACTTAGAAGATGGGGGTAAATCTTGAACTTTACCCACTCCAAACTTCAACCCCATCCTATCTCTCATCCCTCCCGAAACAAAACAGCTGCTGAGACAGAGGTCAGTGGAAAATATCAACAAAGAAGAAATTGAGAATTAAATAAGGATATTGAGTGTTACAAAGCCAATTTAGAAGTTAAGATGCAGCTTGATAAATCAACCATTTTGAATTTACAGTTGATCTATTTTTTCTGGACAAGGTTATCCAGACATATTGAGCCAAGGCCAGTAAATGAGGAGAGGACACTGCTAAATCAGGATCTCACTGAATAGCAGACCCCAACTGAGGGGCTGAATGGCCTCTTTCTATTCTTATTTTGGCAACTTCCCATGCTCTGAAGGACAGGGGCAACACAGGGACAGAACTGCGCAGTTTGCGCGAACAAGTGCTGCCTCACAGCGCCAGGGACCCGAGTTCGATTGCCGGCTTGGGTCACCGTGTGGAGTTTGCATGTTCTTCCCGTGTCTGCGTGGGCTTCCTCCGGTTTCATCCCAACACTCCAAGATGTGCGAGTTAGGTTGATTGGCCATGCTAAATTATTCCTTAGTGTGGGGGGGGAATAATAGGGTAAATACATGGGGTTACGGGGGATAGACCTGGATGAGATTATTATCTATGCAGATCAATGGGGTGAATGACCTCCTTCTACACGGTGGGGTTTCTATGATTCTGTGAAAGACTATGGAGAGAGATGACAGTGGGGGATGCACGATGGGAATCTCACCATTATATTCTCATGCTAAGTAGATCGGAATATTTTACATGGGCAATCCAAACTTTGGTCCAGGAAAGAAAATGCTGAATAATTCAGCTCTGGGGAACAGGCGATTAGGAGAGCGGCTGATAAATTCTCTTTAGTCCTTCACTTCCCATTGGTGCCTCATGTCTAAAGAAGCTGATGCAAGGATAGAAATTTAATCTTTTGGTGACAACTCGCAGTTTTTCCATCTGGCGATCGAACACTGATCCTTCTCGGAGGAGCTGCCTTCCCGAGTGGGATGACAGTTCTGGCACCATTCCTGTAATCCTTGTTTCATTATCCTCAAGAGAAATATCAAGTCACTTGTTGTCTGCACCAAAATTGAGCAACTTTGGTGGGAAAAGCTGTGACGCAGGCTATCACGGGGCTTTCAATCAGAGGAATCTAGCGAAACATGATTGCACCAGGGACCCGAGTTCGATTCCCGGCTTGGGTCACTGAAAGGGTTTTTAAACTGTTCCCACAACTTGCCATCAACTTAAACCTCACAATTGCTGACACTGAGATCACCAATGTTACTCAGATATCCTGCCAATCTCTCAAACCTGCTCACCCTCACAACACCAGGTTAAAGTCCAACACGCTTATTTGGTATCACGACCTTTCAGAGTGCTGCTCCTTCATCCACTCACCTGAAGGAGTAAAGCTCCAAAAGCTCGTGATACCAAATAAATGTGTTGGGACTTCTCTCTGTGTCCACCCTGGTCCAACGCCATCATCTCCCCGTCATGGCTGCCGACCCTCATCAATTCCTGGAAAATAACTAACCCCAGTTTGCTCAGGGGCAATTTTTCAAAATACCAAATCCTCTTCCCGGCCCTCTGTCATCACGTGTTAAACAGTTGCCACTTTTTTTTGTGCCTTGAACACACTTAACCGCGCCAGGTCCTTCCTAGTCACTCACAGTCCCCCATCACAACCAGAGTGTGTCTGTTGTCTGATCAGCCCCCACCAGACAGATCTGACTACCACCAACAACATTGCCTCTTCCTCACTGCTGCCAAGTCTTCCTCTTACTCTTGTGATTTCCATAAGGAAGATCTCAAACATACTCTGGTCCACCACACCATGAAAAGGTTAGAGGAGGGAATTTCAGAGCTTGCAGCCGAAACCGCTGTTAAGTATGGTTGCCAATATTTGTAGCAAGCAAAGACAGCGTCAATCCATTTCACGCCAACATAACCCAGTCCTCTCGGGGTGAAGAAACTACTTACCAACAATGCTAAATCCGTTTTCATAGCCAGGTTGTTCCAAGGCAAACATCCAACCGATAATACTTCCAATAGAAGACAGTGGCAAGAGAGAGTAGCCGAGCACTGCTGGGATTCTGCTGATAGCAGTGTACGAGCGACCATCGTTCACCACTACGTACGAATGCAGATCAATGTTCTCAAACTGAACAGGGACCAGGCTGGATCCGACAAAAATCTTTGCGTTCACCTTTCCGTTCACACGTTGTGGAGACCCTGTTTAAAAAAAAAGGAAAAATAGTTAATGGATTTCCAAACTCATTTCTGGGTTGAATATTTTGTGACTGAAGGGCCACCCCTTTTGTTATCCAAAGGTCTACCCGGACAGGATGTGGCGGACAACAAAAAAGCATAAGATTAAAAGGGTGGATTTTATAGGGTTCTGTGGTCTCCACTTGCCTCCCCTCCCCCCACCCAGCAACTAAAGTCAGTGGTTAGTCTGCCCACAATCCTGAAAGCTGCCCGGCAATCATTTAACGCTGCAACTTAAACGGTTGCCCAACACCGCCCCCCCCCCACCCCTCCCCTAACCAGTAACATTTCAGGCGGGTCAGAGACTGGGTCACCTCAAGCCTTCAAACACACCGGCAGCCGAGTGTAAAATCCAGCTCCAAGATTCAAACATGGTGCTCACTCTTCTTCCCAAAGGTTTGATAACACAACCAGAGAGTACGAGAAGAGACTGGCAGCTAACATAAAAAGGAATTCAAAAGTCTTCTGTAATTATATAATCAGTAAATTAGTGTTAATAGTGTGAAAGTACTCCATACATTAATCTGCTTGTAAATAAGCTGTTGTACTTTGTTATATACTGGCTGGTAGCTGCCAATCCTTCCAATTACTACAGGATAGGCTAAAAATTGAATAAAGGGCTATTAAAAAGGCTCTGTGATATGAAATTAATAAGTCACCAGGACCAGAGGGAACACACTTAAGGGCAGCAAAGGTGACCTCACCATTTGCCATTCTTATAAACTTGGGTAAGTTTTGTACGTCACCCATCAATCATCCAGTTTTCAGATAAAAAAATCCCAACGGATTAAACTCCCTTCCATTCACAAATCAACAGTCAGGCTTCCCAACCCTGTACAGCGTACGATTAGCACAGACAAACTGAGGCAGATACCAAATAGTGCAGCGTAGTGTGAGCAACCTCTTAGCAGGAGAATAGGCAGAGATTCTCCGAGTCTAAACTAACCGATTTCATAGAATAGAATCATAGGCTGGGCAAGGAGGCCATTCAGCCCATCAACTCTGCATTGATAACAATCCTACCCAGGCTCTATCCTCATAACCTCACCTATTTACCCTGCTAACCCCCCAGCACTAAGGAGCAATTTAGCACAGCCAATCAACCTAACCTGCACATCCTTGGTGCGTGGGAGGAAACCGGAGCACCCAGAGGAAACCCACGCAGAGACGGCGAAAATGACCCATGGAACTGAACTTGCGTCCCTGGTGCGGAGATGCAGTAGTTAACCACTTTCCCATCGTGTCACCCCTAATAAATCTTTATTCCCTGACCTGGAATTGAACCTGGGCCATGGCGGTGACAGTGTGGAGTCCTAATCTAGACCACCAGAGAAAGTAAGGAGCACTTCCATCATTAAACTGAGGCATTTGTCTTTCTGGTGGTCTTCTGCTTTTGACCACGTTCTTGTTCTGTCAGTGTTCACTCACAAAGTCACTACCCTATAAAGAGTTCAGAGGCTTTTGTTTGTAGGCAACGTGCATCCAAATAATGCAGCCAGCCATCGCTAAAATCTTTTCTTGCAGCTGAGTAAGCCTTTTACCAAAATCACAAAGCAAGTCAGACTTACCTTCTGCGACACACTGCTTGCCATTCCCATAATAACCAGGATTACAATGACAGCAGAAGCCTGCCGCATAGTCCCTGCATTGACCGTGAATCGAGCAGACGTGACGACTGTTGGCACATGTCAGTTGTCTTTCTGTACTGTATGAGAAAACTGGTGGGGGGGGGGGGGAAGAAAGCCATGATCAAACTTGCAGAACAAAACACGGGTTTTTAACTTTAGCAAGAGTTTGGTTATATCTACATACGTTACACATGCGGGTGGCGGGGTAGACAGAATGCTTCTTTGCTTCTGTCACTTATTTAGAATTTTACCGTATAAGGGAGAAACACATACAAGTAAACGCAGCTAATAGAAAAGTTAAAATCAAGAGTATTACTCCAAATATTACACCAAGGGGAAAAGATGTCCAACATAAATGTGACAATATCGGGAGAGAAAGGAAATAATCAGGTAGGATACAGAGGGACAGAGAGAGTGGCTCCAATATGATCTCATGAAAAGAGGTACAGAACAAAGTCTCTTTCCCTGGATTGGCACAGTCTCACTAGGAACACTCAGTGCATTGACTCAGTGACTGTGTCAGGCGCTGACAAACTAATGGGATGGCAGGCTGTAACCAGCGGACTGCCACAGGGATCAGTGGCGAAGCCTCGACTGTTTGCAATCTATATCAATGACGTGGATGAAGGGACCAAATGCATGGTGGATAAATTTGCTAATAACATAAAGATGTTAAGTTGTCAAGATTACAAAGAGCCTGCAACAGGATTTGGACAAGTTGTACAAGTCGGTAAAACTTTGGCAGGGATGGAGATGTGGGAGAAGGTAAGCTTTGGCTGGAAAAATAGAAAAGCATCTTATTTAAATGGAAAGAGACTGCAGAACTCAATAGCACAGAAGGATCTGGGTGTCCTGATACATAAATAAGGATAAGAACTAGGAGCAGGAGTAGGCCATCTGGCCCCTCGAGCCTGCTCTGCCATTCAATAAGATCATGGCTGATCTTTTCACGGACTCAGCTCCACTTACCCACCCACTCACCATAACCCTTAATTCCTTTATTGGTCAAAAACCTACCTTCGCCTTAAAAGGACCCCATCACCTGGACATTCTCTCTTCCACCTTCTTCCATCAGGAACAAGATACAAAAGTCTGAGATCACATACCAACCAAGTCAAGAACAGCTTCTTCACTGCTGCTGTCAGACTTCTGAATGGACCTATCTCACATTAAATTGATCATTCTCTACACCCGAGTACACCTGAGGCGTTCAAGTCAGGCGATCCTGACCTACGCAAGAAAGCCAGATACAATCTAAGGAGATCCATCAAAGATGCCAGAAGACAGTACCAGACCAAGCTAGAGACCCAGGCTAGCCACACAAACCCCAGCAGACTATGGCAAGGTCTGCAAGACATTACAGGCTACAAGGTTAAGGCATGCAAAAATCACAGGCACCAACGCACCCCTCCCTGGTGAGCTCAATGTATTCTGTGCCCGTTTTGAGCAAGAGGTCAGCGAGAGCATGCCCTCTACCCTGGGAGCCCTCGATGCACCCATATCTGAGACTCACCATTGCAGATGTCAGAGCAGCTTCTTCAAAGGTCAACAAACAGAAAGTGACTGGCCTGGATGGGGTATCCAGACAAGAACTCAGATCCAGCATGGATCAGCTGGCGGGGGTATTCACAGACACCTTCAACCTCTTTTTACAACAATCTGAGGTCCCTATCTGCTTCAAGAAGATGACCATCATCCTAGTACTTAAGAAAAACCAAGCAGCGTGCCTTAACGACTATCGGCCGGTGGCTCTGATTTCCATCATTATGAAGTCCTTCGAAAGGCTAGCCATGGCACAAATCAATTCCAGCCTCCCAAACTACCTGAATCTACTACAGTTTGCCTACTGTCACAACAGGTCCACAGCAAATGCAATCTCCCTGGTCCTGCACTTAACCCCGGGACATCTAGATAAACAACGACATCTATGTCAGACTCCTATTTATTGACTACAGCTCAGTCTTCAACTCTATTATTTCCATGAAACTCATCTCCAAACTCCGTGGCCTGGGCGTCAGCTCGTCCCTCTGCAACTGGATCCTGAATTTCTGAATTCACAGACCACAATCAGTAAGGATAGGCAACGACATCTCCTCCACAATCATCCTCAACACCAGTGCCCCACAAGGCTGTGTTCTCTACCCCCTACTATACTCCTTATACACCTATGACTGTGCAGCCAAATTCCCGTCCAATTCGATTTTCAAGTTTGCTGACGACATCACCGTAGTGGGTTGGATCTCAAATAATGACAAGACAGAGTATAGGAATGAAACAGAGAATCTGGTGAACTGGTGCAGCAACAACAATCTCTTCCCCAATGTCAACCAAACGAAGGAGATTGTTATCGATTTCAGAAAGCATAAAGGAGAACATGCCTCTGTTTACATCAAGTAGAAAGGGTCGAGACCTTCAAGTTTTTAGGTGTCTAGATCACCAACAACTTGTCCTGGATCCCCTGCTGATGCTATAGTTAAGAAAGCCCACCAACGCCTCTACTTTCTCAGAAGCCTAAGGAAATTTGGCATGTCAGCTATGACTCTCACCAACTTTTACAGATACACCATAGAAAACATTCTTTCTGGTTGTATCACAGCTTGGTATGGCTCCTGCTCTGCCCAAGACCGCAAGAAACTACAAAAGGTCATGAACGTAGCCCAATCTATTAGACAAACCAGCCTCCTATCCATTGACTCTGTCTACACTTCCTACTGCCTTGTCAAAGCAGTCAGCATAATCAAGGACCCCATGCACCCTGGATATTCTCTCTTCCACTTTCTTCCGTCAGGAAAAAGATACAAAAGTCCAAGGTGACGTACCAACCAATTCAAGATCAGCTTCTTCCCACCTGCCATAAGACTTTTGAATGGACCCACCTTGCATTAAGTTGATCTTTCTCTGCACCCTAGCTATGACTGTAACACTACATTCTGCACTCTCTCGTTTCCTCCTCTATGAACGGTATGCTTTGTCTGTATAGCGCGCAAGAAACAATACTTTTCACTGCATACCAATATCTGTGACAATAATAAATCAAATCAAAATCAGAAGGCCCCAGTTGACCTTCATCGCTGACACACTCCACACTGTGGGGGACAGCAAAGTCAAATCTTTTACCAAAGTGGAAAAATACTACAAATTACTAAAATACTACAAATTCTCAAACATCACATGAAACTGGCATCTTGAAGGGAGAGCAGAGCACTGGGGACTCAATTGGAAGGACAATTTTAATTAACACAGCACCTTTCACACTTTAAACTTCCCAAGGTGTAGCAGAATGCCAAAATTAGATGCTGAGACACATTTGGAGATACCAGAATAGGCAACCAAAGGAAGGTTTTTTTAAAGGACATAAAAGCAGAGAGGTGAGGGAATCAAGGGGGAAGTTTTATAGCTTAAGGTCCAGATAGCTAATTGCCACTAATAATGGGGCAAAGAAAATTGGCAATATACAAAAGGGTAGAACTGAGGAGCGCAGAAATCTTGAAGGACTTGCTGAGTTTACACAGGTAAAGATGGGAAAGGCCAGTGGAGAGATTTGAACACAAGGATGAGAAAGTTAAAGACAAGGCATCGACAGTCACCCTGAAACCCTGAAGAAAAGGAAAAGGTCTGTCTAGTGAAGAGAGATTCAACTGGACAAGTCACATAAACATTGGAGTTAATAAAGCTGGTTGGAGATTTGGCATTCATATGATGACAGCCCAGAGCCGCTTCATCCCCAAGTTACAAGCCAGGAGTGTGACTCTGCACTTGTCAAACCTTGGCAGCATCCAGGGCAAAGCAATCCGCTTGTTTAGCACCCTGCACACTATGGCTGCAGTGTGCACCACACTGGCCAAGACTTCTTCAACAGAACTTCCCAAACCTGCAACCTCTTAGCACCTAGAATCCCAAGCACAGAAGGTGCATGGGAACATGACCCACCCTCCAATTCAAACACCACCCTGATTTGTAAATATACCATAATTCTTCACTAACGCTGGACAAAATCCTGGAACCCCCTTCCCTCACAGCACTGTGGGAACACAGAGTACCTTCATGGCTCAAGAAGACAGCTCATCACAATCAAGGGCAATTAGGGACAGGCAATGAATGCTGGTCTCACTGGCAAAACCTATAGTTTTTTGTAAAAACTGGATGTCACTTGAGTGACATTCGAGAGGGGGCACTTCCTGGCTGGAATCATACCCCAGCAAAGGATCTCCCAGCGAAGGAAAAAGGAAACTAGTTGGAAAAGAAATGAAAATAACAACTAACAGAAGGTCCAAATTTCAGAAAGAAAATCAAGTGACAGTTTAAGTTTATTTATTCATGTTACAAGCAGGCTAACATTAACAATGCAATGAAGTTACTGTGAAAATCCCCTCGTCACCACACTCCAGCGCCTGTTCGGGTACACCGGGGTAGAATTTAACATGGCCAATGCACCTAGCCAGCACGTCTTTTGGACAGTGGGAGGAAACCAGAGCACCTGGAGGAAACCCACGCAGACACGGGGAGAACATGCAAACACCACTCAGACACGTGACCCAAGCTGGGAATTGAGCCGAGGTCCTTGGCTCTGTGAGGCAGCAGCGCTAACCACTGTGCCAATGGGAAGGGTGGAAATAGAATTTATGGAAAATCAAGAAAAATAATGTTGAGGTGAGGAAAATAAGCAGCTGGGAATGCAAGAATGTTGGAACCACCATTGATCTCCATAAGCAAGTAAAATTAAGGAAATAAACAGGAACAGAGAAATAGCCGAGGAGGAAATCGAATCAATTAGTGTCAAATTAGATGCAGAAAGAAATAATGAGGGAACAAAAATCAGATAGACAGGACACTGAAAGGAAAAGAAAGATTTTAATCAGCAAGATTTTAAAATTAAAATCCCTCCTGGGATTTACTACGTGTAGGAGTGAATGGCCACAGGTTTATGATGAGCTTGCTGGGCCAGAGAATTATGTTTCATATAGTTATAGAATTGAGTCATATAAGTACTCCCATAGCCATACTCATAAACCACATCATTAACATGGTCATTACAACACGACTCATTAAAGCAAGAATCATTCGTACAACAAGGCATATTCTGCATTTTCAGGGGGAGATAGTAGCTTTGTGATAACGTCACTGGACTAAAAAGTTTATTTATTAATCAGAAGTTAGCTTACATTAACACTGCAATGAAGTTACTGTGAAAATCCCCTAGTCGCCACACTCCAGCGCCCGTTCAGGTGCACCAAGGGAGAATTTAGCACGGTCAATGCACCTCATCAGCCCGTCTTTCTGACTGTAGGAGGAAAGCGGAGCACACGGGGGAAACCCATGCAGGTACGGGGAGAACATGCAGGCTCCGCACAGACAGTGACCCAAGCCTGGAACTGAACCCGGGTCCCTGACGCTGTGAGGGAGCAGTGCTAACCAATGTGCTGGACGAGAAATCCGGAGACACAGGTGAACGCTCCAAAGGCTTGTGTTTAAATTCAGCCACAGCAGCTGGAGGTATTTAAATTCAATCAATAAATCTCAAATCGGTGATAGAGACCACGAAATGATCAACAATTGTAAAAACCCATCTGGTTCACTAGTGTCCTCTGGGGAAGGAAATCTCCCATCCTTACCTGGCCTGGCCTACATGTGACTCCAGAGCCACAGTAACATGGCTGATCCTTAACTGCCTCTTGAAATGGCCCAGCAAGCCACTCAGTTCAAGGGCAATTAGGGATGGGGAACAAATGCTGGCCTTACCAGTGATGCCAATATCCAACAAAAGGATAAATTTTAAAAATTCTGCAGCAAGGCTCGTGACAAGAAAGTCTTTCTTTCCCTGGGCGAAGCTCGCAGAGAAGTGATGAGAATCGTCTTGCAATTTGTAGTCATTCACAAACCATTGCATCTCTTCCTCACCACTTATCTTACGCACTAACTATGGGACCACGCGAGCTCACCTAATTAAAGCACTTGGGAGATTGGACGACAATCTAGTGGTGGGCCTTCTGTAAAAGTTTATTAATTAACGACAAGTCAACAAGTTTCCATACCATTTCCCGTCACGTCCAACTCTGTGTCCACCACCTCGACCCTGCCTTGGGGGAAGTGTGGATGTTGGAACTGGACCGGCTTTGCTTCGATACGTGTTAGGAGTGGAACCTGCTCCTCATAGCGAGATTCCTCTGGAGGTAAATCTTCCCCATTGTGCTGTGAAGCCAACTTGTAAACGACAGCCTCCTCCAGGGTGCCATCTTCCTCTTCTTTTCCTTCCTGGTCCGGGTCTGACCCGTTCTCAGTTACGTCCAAATGGGAGTGCCATTGGCGGTTAGTTGTTGTAGCAGTACTTAATACATTCAGAACGGATTCATCAACATGGCTTACGCTGGCAGGCACAATGGTCTGGTTAGAAGAACTACCAAGTTGGAAGATCCAAACTCCTCGTTGTCCAGAATTACTCTCTCTGTTGAAACAACCATTGGAAAAACTTGTGAGAACAGACAGTTACATTCTTCCTTTGTTTGCAGAATGTATTGAAGCAGTCATGTTACAAAACTGCTTTGAGCAATATTGATCTTTTTTACCCAAGTTAGACCTATTAAGGGCCATGTTAGATTTAAAGCCCCTAGTTTTTGAATCTGCTAAAGTGAGAACATCACTAAGCCACCTGTGATAACCACAGAACTTGAATGGGGAATCACTGATTGTCGCTCTCTGTAGGACTGGTTGAATACGAGCTCCATGAGGATTGGTGATTAATCCACCAAGAGGAGCTCGTGTACCGAGCCCTGTATAAAGCAAGCCCCTGAGTGGGTCTATTATTCCATTGTCGCTCCCTGTTGAACTCATTGAATACGAGCTCCATGAGGATTGGTAATTAACTCACCAGGTGAGCTAGTATATCGAGCTCTGTATAAAGCAAGCCCCTGAGCGAGTCCATTATTCACTGTCCCAGCTGGGACCTGTGTGTGTTCACCACAGGCTTGTGGTTTTTGCTTTACTTTACTTTGTGCAATAAAACTCTGTTCCTTTACAGACGACTCCTGGAATTAATACACCACCCAATCATCATTTCCAGGCCACTCCTCAGATGTCTCCCTCATAAATGGATCAATCTTTCCTGATAGTTATTGAGAATTTAAAACCATGAGGTTTATAGAACATAGAACACTACAGCACAAACAGGCCCTTCGGCCCATGAGTTGCACCGATCACATCAACACCTACCAATCTATAGACCTATCTATAACCCCCAATCCCATTAAATTCCATATACTCATCCAGAAGTCTTTTAAAAGACCCCAGCGAGTTCGCCTCCACCACCACTAACGGCAGCCGATTCCATTCACTCACCACCCTCTGAGTGAAAAACTTACCCCTAACATCACTTCTGTACTTGCCTCCCCGCACCTTCAATCTGTGTCCTCTCGTAGCGTCCTCTCGTATGTCCCGTTTTGTACTCTCATGCTATGAACATGCTGTCCAGCACGTATGCAGAAGTGCAATTAATCACACTTTGTAGTCTAGCTGTACCTGGTACCAAGTGTTTTAACTGTCATGTAAGGATTTATTGCGATAAAAGTGTGTACAGATTTGATTGGTTTTCAGGACATCATGAACTATGCATGCAGCTATACTACCGCTCTATTGGTGTAAAAGAGTCGGGGACAAGTTGTAATAGGTTAATGCTCTGGAAGCCCACCTACAGACTGGGATAAATGTTTGGAAAAAGTAGGAGAAAGGAGCTAGTTTTGCCTGGGTGTGCGGGACCACTGCTGCCTGCTCACCCTAAGGAAAACTAGCCCCGACATTGTAAAAGAATAAAGGTATCAATCTTCTATTATCAAACCAAGCTGAACGCAGAGCGCCAAACCTTAGAAATTGTGACTATGACTTCTCAGTTTTAGCATTGTCCCTTTTGTGTGTAAACCGTGGCTCAGTTGGAGCATTCCCACCTCTGAATCAAGTCTCAGTCCAGGGTTTCAGTGCAAACATTAAAGTTAATACTAAGTGACCAGTGGACTGTTGGGCAGTGCCATCTTTTGGATGAAACATTATCCAAAGCCCCATCTGCCTACTTAGGTTTAGGTTAGCTCCATTGGCTGGGCAGCTGATTCATGATGCAGGGTGATGCCAACAGCGCAGGTTCAATTCCTGTACCAGCTGAGGTTATTCATGAAGGCTCTTCTTCCTCAATCACCATCACAAAAGCATCATCAGGTCATTACCACCTTGCTCTCTGTGGAAGTTTGCTGCAGGCAAATTAGTTGCATTATAACAGTGACTACACTTTCAAAAGGTACTTCACTGGCTGTGGAGTGCTTTGAGACATCTGGCAATCATGAAAAGCGCTACAGAAATGTAAGTCTTTATTTTTATACTATGGAGCCAGAACTATACACAATTCTCAAGTTTGATCTAAAGAGACAAGTTCAACATAATTTCCCTGCATTTCAATTCTGGAAAATACTGAGGAAACTAAAGCACTCAATATTTCTTCCATTTCACTATAATCACCTGCAAGTTTAATTTGTACATCCCTCGGGCAGCACAACGGCACACGGTTAGCAATGCTGCCTCACAGCACCAGGGACACAGGTTTGATTCCCGGCTTGGGTCACTATCTGTGCAGAATCTGCATGGGTTTCCTCCCAGAGTCTGAAAGAAGTGCTGGTTAGGTGTATTGGCCATACTAAATTCTCCCTCAGTGTACCCGAACAGGTGCCGGAGTGTGGTAACTCGGGGAATTTCATAGTAACTTCATTACAGTGTTAATGTAAGCCTACTTGTGACTAATTATTTTACTTCATAAAACTATCCCATCCCTGTCCTTTCCCTATCCTAATTTTTTTTCTCTTTATGCACCTGCAGAATACTCTCTTTTCATATTCCTCAATAATCTAATATCATCATTGTGCTTTGCATTCCTCTTTTTTTTTAACTCCTTCATAACCTATAATAAGACCATAAGATATAGGAACAGAATTAGGCCATTCGGCCCCCCGAGGCTATTCCACCATTTAATCATGGCTGCTACGTTTCTCAATCCCATTCTGACTATCCCCCATAACTTTTGATCCCCTTACCAATCAAGAAGCTATCTACCTCTGCCATAAATACACTCAACGACTTTAACCCTGACATATTAGCAATTTCCATTCTCACCTTTATTGTCTTAATAGTTAGTGTCTGCCTTTCTCTTAAGAGGCTCAATTTCATTTGTAACTCTTTATTCATCAAAGTATTGTTGGTTTGTTAATAGTGTAGAATACAAGATGTATAATAATGGGAAATGTAGCTGTAACCAGCTCACTAACCAGATGAACCGGTTGACTCAGTATAGTTAGTCAGAGGTCTAGGAGGCCTCCAACAGCATTAGCACGCAGTTACAAAGACGTGAAGATGAGTACTTTTTTAAAAAAGTAATGGAAGAATTTGTGTCCATTCTCAGAATAGAGAAAATATGGTTTTGATAACAGGAATCCCAGATATGAAGAAAACAGGCCTTATGGGCAGGCAGGCAGCTTGAACTGTAAGCAATCTGGTTACATTGAAGCTTGCACCAGAGACAACACTGTGTTAACTAGAACTTTCATCACTCTGTGCAATTATCCCAGAGAGAAGGGGCAAAACCATTAACTGATCTTAAAACAACCTGCTTCTCTTTGTTCTAACATGTAACAAAGTGTTGATCTTCTGCAAAGGTGAAAGGGCAACTATCAACTTAATCTAGTGCATTTATATTCAAATTCAATATTCTTGGACTAATAGTTAAATAGAGGGATCACGGTGGCGTAGTGGTTAGCACTGCTGTCCCTCAGTGCCTGGGACCTGGGCTTGGCTCACTGTCTGAACGGAGCCTGCACGTTCTCCCCACGTCTGTGTGGGTTTCCTTCGGGTGCCCTGGTTCCCTCCCACACTCCAAAGATGTGCGGGTTAGGTTGATTGGCCATGCTAAATTGACCGTAGTGTCAGGGGGATTAGCAGGGTAAACATGAGAGGTACAGGAATAGGGCCTGGGTGGGACTGTGGTCAGTGCAGACTTGAAGGGCTGAATGGTCTCCTTCTGCACTGTAGGAATTGTTGAAATGAAAGATGCTGTTAAGTACTGCTCTATATTGTCACTGAATTATTCTTTTTTTTTGGTTTTTTGTAACTATCTTCTTTAAAACATATTTTGAAGCTTCACTTACAATGAGAGTTACTTTTCCCAGGCTTGCAAATTATGAAATAAAGCAATACTGGCTTTCAAATAGTGATCCCATCAGTGAACACAAAATACCTAGAAATGACAGAAGGATATTTTCCCCCAGCCACCTGTTAAAAACTTTCGTAAAATAAATAAGAAAATAAAAATCAGAACCCATTGCACGTCATAAAATCGTGATCAAGTGTCTGATTATCGCCAACAGAGCTAGCCAGGAAATCCCAGCACTTGTTCAAATAAACAAGAGATAATGCTGGGTCGAACAGCAGCTCCAAGATGATCCCTATTAAATGTATATTCATCACTATTACTCCTGTTGCCCACCAACCAGAAAGTCATCAAAGAGCACCAAATGCAAGAGTGGGCAAATTACGTTGCAGCTATGTTAAACCTTGGTTAGATTGCATTTGGAGTATTGTCCAGTTCTGGCCACCACACCACCAGAAGGAAGTGGAAGCTTTGGAGAGAGTGCAAAGAAGGTTCACCAGGATGTTGCCTGGTCTCGCGGGTATTGGCTGTGAGGAGAGGTTGAATAAACTAGGATTGTTTTCATTGGAAAGACGGAGGAAAGATGGGAGACCTGATAGAGGTCTACATAATTATGAGAGACACAGACAGGATGGATAGTCAGAGGCTTTTTCCCAGGGTGGACATGTCAATTACAAGAGGGCACAGATGCGAGGTGAGAGGGGGGGAGTTTAAGGGAGGAGATGTGAGGGGGGGGGGGGGGGGGGAAAGAGTTTTTCACGCAGAGAGTGGTGGGTGTCTGGAACACGCTGCCACAGATGGTGGAAGCAGGCACATTAGCAACATTTAAGAGGCATCTGGATGGATACATCAATAGGGAGGGTATAGAGTGATTTGGACCAAGTAAGGGCAGAAGGTTTTGTTTTTCCGTTTATTTAGGGCATCATGATCAGCAGAGGCTTGGTGAGCCGAAGGGCCTGTTCCTGTGCTGTACTCTTTTTGTTCCAAGAACAGTTGGCATGTGCCAGCTGCCACAATGCACACACACACACAAAGCTGCTCCCAATGCCCTTCCAGTTGGCGGGATGAGTTACAGTGCAACATTCATTGAACAATAAAACGCCTACAGTGCACAAGAGGCATTCAAGCCCATCAAGTCTCTCTCTGGCCCTCTCTCCCCCATTCCCGTAACTCCACACATTTCCCATGGCTAACACCACTAACTTACACACTAAGGGGCAATCCGCCTAACCCGCACATCTTTGGTTAGTATTAACATATCCTTAAATGAAAGGACCATCCGGAAACATCATCTCCTTGCCACTATACACTGTTCCAGCTTGAACAATGAATTAAACCGTTGTGAAGTTCAGCATTATCTTTCACACACATCACAGCTGCATATATTTCATACCCATATGCTAACCACAATTCTCAACCCATAAAAAGTGGCCAACAAAACAAATTTATACTCAACATATGTACAGCTTCCGTTGGAAAGCCTTAATTCCCACGACACGTTGACAGCAAATGGCAAATTTAACAATGGGAGCTCATTCAGTTAGATCATGGTTGATCTGTACTTACCAAACATTTAACTTTGGGAAATAAAATTATTTATTAGTGTCACAAGTAGGCTCATATTAACACAGCAATAAAGTTACTGTGAAAATCCCCTAGTTGCCACACTCCTGTTTGGGTACACCGAGGGAGAATTTAGCACGGCCAATGCACCTAATCAGCACATCTTTCGGACTGTGGGGGGGAAACTGGAGCACCCGGAGGAAACCCATGCAGACTTCACACAGACAGTGACCCAAGCCGGGAATTGAACCCAGGTCTCTGGTGCTGTGAGGCAGCGCTGCTAACCACTGTGCCACCATGCCTCCAAGCCATGTCTAATTAAAATACATCATTTCCAGCTGAATTTTTCCATGAACCCCAGCCTCAGTAGCTTTTTTTAATGGAGAGAGGTTTGGATTTCCATCACCTTTTGCTGCAATCAGATAAGCCTGGCTCTAATTTTAAGTCTACCACTCCCTTGTTCTGGGCCTCCCCCACCAGAGGAAATAGGTTTGTCTGTACCAAACCTATCAATCTTGTAATCACCTTAAACACTTCAATTAGATCACCCTTTGATCTTCTGGCCTCGAGGAAACATACAACATGTCCTTAAGTTGCAAAACACAAAAAAATCCGAAGTCAATGATCTTTTGTGACCACAGCAAACAGGATTCAATGGTTAAATCACATTTGCTCTGGAGATCACCATTATATATAAAAAGAACATAAGAAATAGGAGCAGGAGTAGGCCATCTAGCCCTTTGGGCCTGCCCCGCCATTCAATAAGATCATGGCTGATCTGAAGTGGCTCAGTTCCACTTTCCTGCTTTCTCCCCATAACCCTTAATTCCCTGTCTATCAAAAACCTATCTACCCGTGACTTAAATATATTCAGCGAGGTAGCCTCCACCACTTCAACGGGCAGAGAATTCCAGAGACTCACCACCCAAAGTGTCAAAAATTCTACACGACTCATCTTGGACATACAGAGATCGTGACGGGATAGCTTTATCCAACTTTACAACTCGCATTCACACCATTGTCCCTCACTCGAACCTGTATCCAATTAATATTATTCTTCTTGCTCTTTTCCCAGAGCCCTGTGAATTTCACATTTTTAAATATCTGTCCAAATCCTTTCTGACAGAAGGAACCACGGTTAAAAGAAGTTGTAGATGAAGGAATGGCAGATTTACTTACTGGTAAAGGTTTTTAACAGATTGTTCACTGCTGGATGTAACGGCATAGGATGGCCCCTCGAGTGAGAGCACCATAAAACTGCTTTCCCCTCTGCTGAAGCCCACTCGAGCTGGTAGTTCCAAATCAATGTTATTCACTGTCTTGGAACGGGTTCTATAAAACTGCAAGCCATCTTCTGGATAGAGCAGAATAGCATAGGAGCTGGATTCATCAGAAGTCAATACCACTTGGAAGGTGTTTCTCTGATAACACAAAACGCACGTACAAGAATTTAAAACAGGTGGAACAGCTGTGTCTCTGAGTGCATTCTCGCCTCGGATCAGATGACAGTGAGTTCTAGCACTACTGCAGAGATTTAACATACATACTCCAGAATGGCACTCCATTCCACAGTGGCACAATGGTTAGCACCGCTGCCTCACAGCGCCAAGGACAAGGGCTCGATTCCCGACTTCAGTCACTGTCCGTGTGGAGTTTGCACGTTCTCCTCGTGTCTGCGTGGGTTTCCTCTGGGTGCTCCGGTTCCTTCCCACAGTACAAAGTGCAGGTTAGGTGGATTGGCCGTGCTAAATTACCCATCAGTATCTGGAGACTAGATAGGGTAGATGCTTGGGGTGATGGGGATAGGGCCTGGGTGGGGGTGGTCAGTGCAGATTCGATGGTCCGAATGGCCTCTTTCTGTAGGATTCTATGATTAAATGAAAGGAAACTTAACAGATCCTTATGGCACTATTCTTAGGAGTATGGGGGCACACTCACTGGTGTCCTGAGCAATTTATCCCACATCCGAAACATAAAACCAGATGATCTAGTCATTGTGACACTGCTACTTGTGGGAGCTTGCTGTGAGCAAATTGGCTGCCTCGCTTCCTATATGACAACAATTCAAGACGCTTCTCGCCTTCAAAGCAGTTTGGGCATCCTGAGGTAGTGAAAGCTGCAAGAGAAACACTAGGTCTTCTTCCTCTTATTTTGCTTGCATTTCAAGAAAAATGAATATAGGTGCACGCCAATATATCTCCAGGATATTAGTGTGGAAGAAATGGTTATTTGAAAATGCCTGCAGCCTAAGGCAGTGATCACAGGTAAGGCAGATAGTCAGGAGGGGAAGAGTTGAAAGTCTCTCCATCCTTTCCTATGGGAGGAAGGTGTGGGGTGGAGAATGGCAAGAGTTTGTTGAAACACCTGTGTCACCATTTCTATTGCGACCCAATTCCTTTTATTGCTGGTTACGCTCAGTTTTTTTCAAAATACTCTTTGCATTTGGGTAGCAACCTTAGCAATAAAATACTCTAAGGCTCCCGAGGGGAAAACTGACACCTAGTCACATCAAGAGATAATGGGACAGGTGGACCAAAAGATTGGTCAAAGAGGTAGGTTTTAAGGAAGTTCTTACAGCAGGAGAGAGAGTAGACAGGTTCAGATGGGAAGTTGGGGCACTTGAAGACACGGTCATCAGTTGTGGAGTGTTGGGAATTGGGGATGAACAAGAGGCCCGAATTGGAGGAAAGCTGAGATCTCAAAGAACTGGAGGAAATGATGGGGACAGGGAGGGAGGAGGCCACGAAGAGACCCGAACACAAACTGATAACCCGAGGGTGCTGTGCAGTGTTTCACCGCCATATTTGAAAAAAGGGTTAGGAGGGATCCGAGCGTACAGGCCCACGGAGCCCTGAAAGTGGCAGCACAGGCAGATAAGGTGATCAAGAAGGCATGCTGCATACTTGCCTTCATCAGCCGGGGCATTGAGTATAAAAGCTGGCAAGTTATGCTACAGCTATATAAAACTTAAGTCAGATTGCATTTGGAATATTGTGTGCTGTTCTGGTTGTCGTACTATCAGGAGGACGTGGATGCTTTGTAAGGGGTGCAAAGAAGGTTTACCAGGATGTTGCTGGGTCTGGAATTTTTTAGGTATAAGAGGTGGGACAAACTCGGATTGTTTTCACTGGAGAGACAGAAGCTGAGGGATGACCTAATAGAAGTCTGCAAAATTATGAGAAGCTTAGAAAGGATGGATAGTCAGAGGCTTTTTCCCAGGGGGACACAGGTTTAAGATGAGAGGTGGTAAGTTCGAGGGAGACGTGCGGGGAATGTTTTTCACACAGAGGGTGGTGGGTGCCTGGAGCACATTGTTAGTGGAGGTGGTGGAAGGAGCTTCTAGGTGTATCTTAATAGACACATGAACGGGAGGCGAACAGAGGGATAGAAACCATGTATCAGCACAGGCTTGGTGGACCGAAGGGCCTGTTCTTTTGCTGTATTGTTCTTTCCTTGTACTGAAGAAACCGTAAAAATGTTTCACAGGATTGATATCAAAACTGTTACGTCTCCCAGGAAAGACTAAACAGACAGTGCTCTTTCCTTTAGAAAGAATGGACTCAGGGTTACCCTAATCAAGGTCTTTAAGATTGTGAAAATAAGATAGACATAGAGAAGAATTTCTGCACTTGTGGAGGAATCCAAGTTTCAGGGTCATAAATACAAGTTAGTCACCGATAAAACCCAATAGGGAATTCATGAGAAACCTGTTTACTTAAAGAGTGCACAGGCTGCAGAGCTCACTATCACAAAGATTGTTTGAGGCAAATTGCATGGATACATTGACGGGGAAGCGAGATAAGGAGCTGAATGAGAAAGCAACAGAAGGTTACGCTGACAGGGTGAGACGAAATGTGTGGGGAGAAGGTTCCTGTGGGATAATTAACACTAACAAAGAAGGAGGTACTGAATGGCCTGTTTCTGCACTGACCATTTTATCTAACAACTGTTCTGTCGCTAAATATATTAGTACTAACACAGGAGGAAAGACATATGCTGACACTTACGTGACGCTAATATGCTTTTTGTGCAACATTCATCGTTTCAAACCCTTCCCATCTTAAAAGGTTCACCTACAACTACGGCACAGTGGCAAGCACTGCTGCCTCACAGCGCTAGGGACCCGGGTTCAATTCCTGGCTTAGGTCACTATATCTGTGGAGTCTGCACATTCTCCCCGTGTCTGTGTGGGTTCGCTGCAGTTTCCTCCCACACTCCAAAGATGTGCGGGTTAGGAGGATTGACCATGCTAAATTGCCCCTTAGTGTCAGGAGGACTAGCTAGGATAAATGCATGGGGTTATGGGGATAGGGCCTGGGTGGGATTGTGATCAGTGCAGACTCGATGGGCTAAATGGCCTCCTCCTGCACTGTAGGATTCTATGATCTACCCATATTTCTATATGATGGTTCATAGAAAGAGGATTCTCCAGATGTTATTTGCAGGGATAAAAATCTATACTTATTGTCCCTGCTGAATGCTCTTCGAAATTCAACTAGAATTAATGATGTAAATATCACACCCCACATCTTGTTTGAAAACAATGTCTCCAATGGGAGGAGCAAAAGCTTCACCTGCCAACCATTCTGACATCAATAATGTCATTTAAAACCCATTTATTTCCATTTCATTCCGGAAGACGCTAATTTGTTGGGCAATGTTTCAAGGGCCACACAGCCGTCCACTATACATTATAAATAGACCCAAGCAACAACTAAATACGTTTATATAGCACCATCAACGTAGTATAAAGCTTTAGGGAGGGAAATCCAGCACCTAGGAAACAGACAGCCGGAGGCATGGCTGCCAATGGTGGAACGATTAAAACTGGGGTTTCCAAAGACATCAACATTGGAGAATTGTGGAGATTTTGGATGGTTTGAAGAGGTTACAGTGCTAAGATGGAGGGATTTTAACACAGGAACGAGAATATTAAAATCAGCGAGGGGGTAACAGAACATTCAGTGAGCACATTCCTGTCACCATCAACACATACATAGGTTTTTAAGAGCTTTTACTGGATAGTAATCAGGAAAGGACTTTATCAAAGCCTTCGACAATGTACCGCATGGTTGACTGGCCAGTAAAGTTAGAACATGGGATCCAGGGAGAACTAGCCAATTGGATACAAAATTGACTTGCCAGTAGGAGGCAGAGGGTGATTGTAGAGGATTGTTTTTCAGACTAGAGACCTGTGACCAGCAGTGTGCCACGGGGGTCAGTGTTAGGTCCATTGTTGTTTGTCATTTATATAAATGATTTGGATGAGGATATTGGAAGCATGGTTAGTAAGTTTGCAAATGACGCCAAAATTAATGGTATAGTGGACAGTGAAGAAGGTTATCTAAGACTACAACGGGATCTTGATCAACTGGGCCAGTGGGCCAAGGTATGGCTGATGGAGTTTAATTCAGACAAACGCCGGGTGTTGCATTTTGGTAAGACAAACGAGGGCAGGACTTGCACTTTAATGGAAGGGCCCTGGTTGTCAAACGGAGAGACTTAGAGGTGACCTAGGGGTGCAGGTACATAGTTCCTTGAAAGTGGTGTCACAGGTAGATGGTGCGGTGAAAAAGGTATTTAGCGTACTTGCATTCTTGGTCACAGCACTGAGTACAGGAATTAGATGTTATGTTACAACTGTACAAGGCATTGGTACGGCCACATTTGGAGTAGAACATACAATTCTGATCACTTCTGATCCTTACAAAAGTTTATAAAATCATGACGGGCAACACAGACATGTTGAATAGCCAAGATTTTTCCCCAGGGTAGGGGACTCCTAAACTAGACGGCATAAGTTTAAGTTAAAAGGAGAAAGATTTAAAAGGGGCAACTTTTTCACACAGAGCGTGATGCATGTAAGGAATGAGCTGCCAGAGGAGGTGGTAGAGACGGATACAATTACATTTAAAAGACATTTGGACAGGTACATGGATTGGAAATGTTTGGAGGGATATGGGCCAAATGCAGGCAAATGGAACAAAAAAATCCTGTGACACTATTTCAAAAGAGCAAGACAGTTCATCTAGTGCCCAGATCAGTAATGACTCCCAAGCCATCACCAATAAAAATGAATTATCTGCTCATTATCACACTATTGTTTGTATTTGCTGTATGTAAATTAGTTAACATGTGTCTGACATTACAAAATTGGGGAGGCAATGGTATTATCACTGGACTATTAACTCAAACTCAACTAACGCTCTGGGGATCTGGGTTCAAATCCCGCCACAGTAGATGGTGGGATTTGAATTCAATTTTAAAAATTTGGAATTAAGAGTCTACTGATGACCATGAAACTATTATCGATTGTTGGAAAACTCCATTTGTTTCACTAATGCCCTTTGGGGGAGGAAATCTGTTATCCTTATCTAGTCTGGCCAATTTATGATTCCAGAGCCAGCAATGTGGTTGGCTCTCAACTGCCCATGGGCAACTGGGATTGGGCAATAAATGCTGGCCCAGCCAGTGACACCAATGTCCCACAAATGAATAAATAAAACTTACAACAATAATTCAAAAGAACCTCATTGGCTGTAAAGAGCTTAAGGATATCCCAAAATTTGAGGGTTCAATGTAAATTTCTTCTTCTTAAACATCAGTTAAGCTTCTCAAAGTGATTTTATTCATAATGCCACGAGGAGAGAAAGGGAACAAAAGAAAGATGATGGATAAAGGGATCACTGATCATTCTAAGCACATTCCTTTTTTAACATTAAGAAGTCTCACAAGACCAGGTGGGACTTCTTACTGTGCCCATCCCAGTCCAATGCAGGCATCTCCACGTCATTTTCTTGAACATAACCAATGGATTATTGGGTGGGGGTTATTTAAAGAAGTTCTGAATTTTGTTTAACTCAGGCGATAAGTTTAAGGAGTATTCAGGAGCGACGTACCAACATTTTTCACTCCTGCCCATAAAAAGACAACACATAACTGAGGAAAACTGACAGATTTACAAGTGAAAAAAGTCAGATTATGACTTCATCACATCTCAGTACCAGACAGCCAGCTTGTGGGAGCAAGTAAGTCTCAGGGTTTTACCCTGCCAAATTTGTTTCCCACTCCTTCTGAAGGAGGCAACTTGTTTTTAAATTTATTTATTAGCGTCGCAAGTAGGCTTACATTAACAATTCAATGAAGTCACTGTGAAAATCCCCAAGTCACCACACTCCAGCGCCTGTTGAGGTACACTGAGGGAGAATTTAGCACAGCCAATCCATCCTAACCTGCACATCTTTCAGACTGCGGGAGGAAACCCACGCAGACACAGGGAGAACATGCAGACTCCACACAGACAGTGACTCAAGCCGAGAATTGAACCTGGGTCCTCGTTGCTGTGAGGCAGCAGTGCTAACCACTATGCCACTCAGATTTCCTTATAATCCCATAAGCATTAGCTACTCTTCAGTATTTCATCCACGATTTATACTTTGCCAGAGTTCAAGTCCTGAACATCAGGGGTTTACTTTAATTGCAGAAGAGAATTTATTGCAGAACTCACTCAAACATCATACTCATACTGTAGAGTCGGAGTCACTAATCAAGAATGTGGAGTAGTGTCTTAAACTTTCCCTTTCTACCCTAGGACATCTATCCTGTATCACAATCCAGGATTAAATGTGGAACTCTTTAATCCGCGTGAAGTCATGTTACACAGCCCCCGTACCAACGGGGGAGCAACATTCAAGTCACAAATCACTGAGGGAAACATGATGGCACAGTGGTTAGCATTGCTGCCTCACAGTACCAGGAACCTGGGTTCGATCCCCGACTTGGGTCACAGCGTGGAGTCTGAACATTCTCCCCGTGTCTGTGTGGGTTTCCTCTGGTTTCCTCCCATAGGCCAAAGGTGCGCAGGTTAAGTTGACTGGCCGTAATAAATTGCCCCTCAGCGTCAAGGGGCTTAGCAAGGTAAATACGAGGGCTTACAGGGGTAAGGCCTGGGTGGGATTGTTGTCAGTGCAGGCTCGTTGGGCCGAATGGCCTCCTTCTGCGCTGTAGGGATTCTATGATTCACTAATGGTCAAGACAAAAGACTTAATGCATGACTTCACATTTAGTGCAAAATGATGCTTACAGAAATTATAGAGTTATTGTAGAAATGAGCAAAATAAGTGAAAGCTTCATATAAATGTTTGGACTTCAACAGGAAACCCAGGCTGTCCAGTAACTAACTCCTCCCGGTTATGTAGATCTGAATTAACCCTGGATATCATTACCTTAGTCTGCGTTTGGTCTCCTCGGCTGTGTGATTCGTGAGCAGTCACGTTTTTCCAAGTGGCAATGAAAGCATTGTCTGGGTTAAAGTTTAGCCCGTCGAAGGCCTTGTTTATCATCAGTGCCACGCGGCGGAGGATTTGTGGCGAGGTGTCGTCCCTGTAGTAAATCTTCCCCACTTTGTCAGAAGTGTCCAGGTCGGCCAGAAATGGGGCAACGGCACCAAACCTCAGTGGGAACGAGTCCACGTAGTCCACTTCTCTCGGCGGCTTGCTGGCGGCAACGATTCCGTTTGTGTTCACCTTGGGACACACAACAAAACCGTGAAGGCGATTTTTAAAACCAGGGCCTCGCTGAACAGCCCCCCCCCCGGTACCCAATCCAATCAGAAGTGAGGTTTTTAAGACATTCAAAACAAGAGATCATTCAGCTGGCCTTGCCTGTTCTGCCATTTAGACAGATTATGGCTGATCTGTATCCGAGCTCCATCTCTCATACACAACAACAAAGATCAGCCCGAGGTCTTGAAATTTCCCACTGACTTCCGGTATCCACAGCCTTTTTTAGCAGAGTGTTTTTCAGATTTGCACAACCTAATTTAACTCCTCCGCAGCACGGCTCCGAGTCGCATCTCATGTTCCCTCATTCTTGATTTGGTTTATTATTGTCACATGTATTAGTATCCGGTGAAAATTATTGTTTCTTGCGCGCTCTTCAGACAAAGCACACCGTTCATAGAGAAGGAAATGCGAGAGTGCAGAATGTAGTGTTACAGTCATAGCTAGGGTGCAGAGAAAGACCAACTTGATGTAAGATAGGTCCATTCAAAAGTCACCCATCAGGGGAGGGAAGAATTCCTGCGTACACACACTCCCCCCAAATCCTTACAACATTCTAAACATGCATTGGCTCCGTCTACACTTTCCGCTGCCTCAGAAAAGCAGCCAGCATAATCAAGGGTTCCACACACCCCGAACATACTCTCTTCCACCTTCTTCCATCAGGAAAAAGACACAAAAGGTCTAAGGTCGCACACCAACTGACTCAAGAGTAGATTCTTCCCTGCTGCCATCAGACTTTTGTTAGACCTACCTCACATTAAGGTGATCTTTCTCTACACCCTAGCTATGACTGTAACACTACATTCTGCACTCTCTGCTTTTCTGCTCCCCTATGTACTCTGTGAACGGTATGCTTTGTCCATAAAGCACACAAGAAACAATACTTTTCACTGTATCCCAATACATGTGACAATAATAAATCAAATCAAAATCAAATATCTCAATCATGTACCGCATTCCCTCACTGAATCTGGGAAAACTGCTGTACTGAGGATTGCAACCAGCTGGGAAAATGATTAAAGTTAACAGAATTATTTCCTCAAAACATTCACACATTTAAAAAAAAAGTCACAGGAGGGAAAAAGTTGCTGAATTGAGATTTTAAACCGAAAGATGACCAAAGTACAACCGGGAGTCACAGTAAGGAAAGTGGATGAAACAATTTAATTGCACTGAGAAGTGGTGGGAAAGTAGAGAATGTTGGAGTTGAGCAGGGTGTCTGAGGGGGATGTAAAATGGGGCATGGAGAAGCTGACATTTCAGTGCAGAACACTCCCCATTCACTCAAGATGTGCAGCTGTGCACGAATATGGATATAGGGAATAGTTTAATCTTATTTTTATTCAATTTTACAATCAAACAAAGGGTATTGCTCAATGTCTTTGAAAAGTTGGTCTAAAAATTTAACAGTTGAAAATGAATTAAAATTGAAATGAGTTTATTAATAATGTTAGCAAATCACTCGATTCTCTAACAGAGCAATACAGGTAACAATAATAATAATTTAATAACACATTTAATAATAGCACAATAACTTAACAATGACAATATAAAAATTAATTTAACACAATAATTTAGTAATTATTTAATAAGAACACGATGTAATAACTTTCTAATTACACAATAATGATGTATTAATGATCATGTTTGCCCTCAGATGCAGAGAGTGAAGCACTTTCCCGGGTACTCACATACACATCGTTCACTGTCCTGTCGAATAGTTGCAAAGCCCGGCCCAACCTCACCGGCTCCGAGGTGACATCGTCCCCGGCGGGCAGCAGCTGGTCCCCGGCGCCGTGAGGCAGCAGCTCCCCGGGAGAGAGGCCGCTCACAGCGGCGGCTAGCAGCACCGCCAGTACCAGCCCGCTCCGCAACATTGTGCACACACACAGAGCACAAACTAAACCCCGCCGAAAGAACACTGCTCCCAGGGCAGAGCCTTCAACTCACAGCTCCCCCTCTCCCAACTCTCCACCCACACACACACACAGTCCAATCACCGGCACTCACCCCGCCCAGCCCAGCCTGAGGGACAGCCCAGACCAGACCAGACCAGCCTGAGGGACAGCCCAGCCTGAGGGACAGCCCAGACCAGCCTGAGGGACAGGACAGCCCAGACCAGACCAGCCCAGCCTGAGGGACAGGACAGACCAGCCTGAGGGACAGCCCAGACCAGCCCAGCCTGAGAGACAGGACAGCCCAGACCAGCCCAGCCTGAGAGACAGGACAGCCCAGACCAGCCCAGCCTGAGGGACAGACCAGACCAGACCAGCCTGAGGGACAGGACAGACCAGCCCAGTCTGGTCTGAGGGACAGCTCAGCCTGATGGACAGTCCAGTCCAGGCTGAGGGACAGGACAGACCAGCCTAAGGACAGTCTGGCCCAACCCAGTCTGAGGGACAGCTCAGCCTGAGGGGCAGCCTGGGATAGTCCAGCCCAGCTCAGCTCAGTCCATTCCAGCCCAACCTGAGGGACAGCCCAGTCCAAAGGACAATCCAAACCAGTCCAGTCCAAAGGATAGTCTGGTACAGCCCAGTCCAAAGGACAATCCAGCCCAGACCAGGATAGGTCTGCCCAGCCCAGCCAGCACAGACTCTCAGGGACTGTCTCTAGTCACACACATAGCACTGAGATTTACTGAGTCACACAAACCCACACACAGGACCATATTTCACTTGCACCTCTTTCAGTTTGGTATATTGCATTTGCTGCTCCCAATGTCAGAGAGACCAAGCGTAGATTGGATGATCGCTTTGTTGAGCACCTTCAGTCTGTGCTCAATCAGGACCCTGACCTTCCGGTTGTTTGCCATTTTAACACATGATCCTGCTCCCGTGCCCACATGTCTGTCCTTGGCCTTCTGCGATGTTCCAGCGAATCTCAACGCAACTGCAGGAACAGCATCTCATCTTCCGACTAGGCACTTTACAGCCTTCCAGTCTCAACATCGAATTCAATAACTTCAGATGATTTTCTCTACCCCACCTCAACCCCTTTGTTTTCATTCTATTGTAAGTTTACCAGCATTTTTTTGTTTATTTCATATTTTTTACTATTTCCTCTCCAGCTCTGAGTATAAATCCATCCATACCTGCTCTTTAAATCCCTCGTGTCAACAACCCTCAGATTCTCCTGTTAAATGAAGAGTAACTTTCTTCCCATTCACCCCACCTCCCTCCTGGCCCCCCACCTCCCTCCTGGCCCCCCATCTCCCTCCTGCCCCCTCCATCTCCCTCCTGCCCCCTCCATCTCCCTTCTGCCCCCTCCATCTCCCTTCTGCCCCCTCCATCTCCCTCCTGGCCCCTTATCTCTCTCCTGACCTCATCTCCCTCCTGGCCCCTCCATCTCCCTCCTGGCCCTCCAGTCCCCTCCCAATGCCCCATACCCATCCTGGCCTATCTGGTCTCCTCTCCATTCTGCTCTCTTCCCTCTTTCTTCCACACTGTCCTCTCCCCTCTTCTCTCTCACCAGTCCTCACTAACTTCTCTTCACACATTCCTTCCCTTTTCCTTCCTCCTTCCTCTTCCCGTCTGTCAACCTTCCCCTTTCTCCTAACATTCTCTTACTCCCTCCTATCCCCTAATCTATTTACTTGTTTATCCCCTCACTCCACCAAGACCTGACCTCATCCACTGCAATAACGTAACTCAGCAACACACCAACATGGTTAACTCTGAGTCATTTTCTGAAGTGACCCAGCAATTGTATCCAAGTGTATTTCGTACAATTCAATTGTATCAAACTGTTAACAGAAAGCTCAAGAAGGCAGTGGCATATGTGATGAAACTAATAATCCAGAAACCGGGCTAATTGGTAGCATAAATGGAAATCCCATTGCAGCAGCTTCAATTTAAATGCAGTTAATTTAATACATTTAACATAATTTAATGTTGGTATCTTTACTTAATTATAACAAAAACAATCAGGGTTCACTTATATTGTTTGAGATGGAAATCTTGCATCCTTCACTGACCTGGATTGTTTGCTACTCCAGACCCATTGCAATATGCCTGACATTGCTCAAGGATAATTAGGGATGGACACTAAATGCCAGCGATCCCAAATTCCAAGAATAACATTTTTTAAAAGGCAAAAATGCCATGATGGGTTCAGTAGGCATGAAATACAAATAACCCTGATATTTTATTGGCAGAAGTTGAAGATTCGCTACACATTGGAATAATAGGAAGTTGAGAGATGCAGTGTATCCTACTTCAGGTGCCGCATTTTACAACATTAGCAATCCTGGCTCTCCGACTTTCCCAGTCTTTGATAACAGTCAACATCTTGGTGTTGTTCTCAAATCTTATACCCATTCTGCTTCTCAATCTGTCGGCGTATTTCTTCCTTTGTTTTCCCCTTGCTCTGCGACCGTCAACTTTACCAGTCATTACCAGCTGTTCTAGTCTCTCTGTCTCCCAAGTACATGTCCAAAGCATTATCATCATCCCTTGATGAACATCTATGAAAGTTCTTTTTTGTGGGCCTGTGCTCATCAAAACTTCTTCATTAATTGTGTGTTGTCCAACTAGTCATCATCGTATGTCTCAGGAACCACATTTCTGTTGCCTTTAATTTATCTCCCATTGTCTTGCTTATTTTCCGACTTTAGCATCCATATAGTAATGCTGACCAGATGTAGCATTTTATTACTCTCATTCTGCTTTCCACACAGACACTCTTAATTTTAAAGACTTACAATGTGAAGTAAAAGTAAAGTTTATTTATTAGTGTCACAAGTAAGGCTTACATTAACACTGCAATGAAGTTACTGTGAAATTCCCCTAGTCGCTGCACTCCGGTGCCTATTTAGGTCAATGCATCTAACCAACATGTCTTTCGGACTATGGGAGGAAACCACAGCACTCGGAGGAATCCTGAAATGTTTTTGTGAAGGATTATTTTGCAAATGTTACAAACTTCCTGATGTCCTGATCACTTTGCCCTTCGATGGTAATTTATACCTGCTGCTGTATCTACCATAATTACTGAGTCATCCACATAACTCATTGATTTATATTTTGTCCACCTAGGAGGTCTGATGGATGTCTTCTCATCGTTTCAATGTAAAGGTTGAAAAGATCTGGAGATAGAACATTATCTTGTTTGTCACACTCTTTCTATAGCTATTCATTGCCAATTCTGACCACTGCTGTTCGGTCACAATATAAGTTTCAAAGCAGTCTTAAACCTTTCCCTCCCATGTCCAAGTTCTGTAGCATTTCAAACATCTATTTGTGCCTCACTTTGTTGAATGTCTAGATTGAATCTATAAATCATAGATATACTTTTTAATTTTTTATTGCTCTCTCCATTACAGTTCATGTATTTCTTATTCCTTTTCCTTCAAAACACCCAATTTTATTCTTCTGATATTGCTGGTCTAAATCTGCTTCATGCTGTATCATGATTGTGGTCAAATGGGCCATTTAAAAGCAATTTGTAAAGCACTTTGGGACAATTGGGCAAGAACTAAAACAACAGCCCAGACGAGTGAATACATAGGATATGGGCCATCTCCAGGACAAACTGGGTTGTTTACCAGACATAGGGGGCGCCATAACCCCTTATTTGGGAGGGAGGTGTGTATTTGACATGCCCCCAGCACCAGTAAAAAAAATGACTGTTGGGGACACACCCAAAGATTGATGTGGCAGCACCCGATTGGACTTTATCGATCAGGGTGACCAAGTCCTGATTGATCGATTGACAATGGCCAAAAGGGGCGCAAAACCCAACGGGATATAAAGGGTGCTGCACAACCAGGAATCTCTCTCTGACCCCACGAATGAGCTATAACAACGGTGACCATCACCAGCAATGACCAGCACGATGAGAGCCACCACACCCAAGAAGGAAGGAAGACCACAGCCAGAGTGCCAGACCAGACCAAAGGATCAGGCTGCACAGAGGACGACCAAGACCAACGCACAGATAAAGGCCAATATCTGCTTGGGTACTTGCCAGTCACGCAAAGTTAAGTCAAGGTCTTGTATTGGATTTGAACTCCAGTATTTTCTGTAAGATAACTTACTGTTGGTTGGATGGGTGATTATTGATTGTGTGTCTTAAATAAATATTGGTTGTACTAACAAGACATCTACTCGCAGTTATTTGTCCACCGTATAAGGGTTAAAACAGACTGTGAGGCAGACACAACATGATTGTTCTCAATGACATTATAAATTGTACTTGACTAGTTTCATACTTAGCCTAAGTAAAGGCCAGCATTTATTACTCATTCCTAATTACCCTTGAACCGAGTGGCTTGACAGGCCTTTTCAAGGGGCAGTTAAGGGTCAACCACTTTGCTGTGGATCTGGAGGCAGGCCAGACAAGAACTGTAGATTTCCTTCCCTAAAGGAAATTAGCAAATCAGAAAGGTTTTTACGACAATGGTCGTTATTAAATGTTTAATTCCAGATTTCATAAGAACATAAGAACTAGGAGCAGGAGTAGGCCATCTAGCCCTTCGAGCCTGCCCCGCCATTCAATAAGATCATGGCTGATCTGAAGTGGCTCAGTTCCACTTTCCCGCTTTCTCCCCATAACCCTTAATCCCCTTGTCTATCAAAAACCTATCTACCCGTGTCTTAAATATATTTAGCAAGGCAGCCTCCACCACTTCAACGGGCAGAGAATTCCAGAGATTCACCACCCTTTGAGTGAAGAAGTTCCTCCTCAACTCTGATCTAAACTGCCCCCCCCCCCCCCCATTATCTTGAGGCTGTGCCCTCTAGTCCTGCTGTCCTTTCTAAGCGGGAAGAATCTCTCTACCTCTACCCTATCCATCCCCTTCATTATCTTATACGTCTCTATAAGATCTCCCCTCGTCCTTCTAAACTCCAACGAGTACAGACCCAGTCTATTTAGTCTCTCTTCATCATCCAACCCCTTCATCTTCGGTATCAGCCTAGTGAATCTCCTCTGCACTCCCTCCAAGGCCAAAATATCCTTCCGCAAGTGGGGCGACCAAAACTGCACACACTACTCCAGCTGCGGCCTCACCAGTACCCTGTACGGTTGCATCAGTACCCATTTCATTTTAATTGAATTCACATTCCACCATCTGCCTTGGTGGGATTTGAACTGGGTCTCCAGAGCATTACCCTGGGTCTCTGGATTATCCGTCCAGAGACAATTTCCCTGTGCCACAACTTTCCTTAATGAATAAGGTTTCTCTGTATATTCACTACACACACTCATCATTCACAGACAGTTAAATCCTAGCATTCAGACAGCTTATTTTCATATGAAGGTAAAGTTTGTTGACTTTGAATGCCTCAGACATATCAGCACAGACTAAACATTGACCAGTTCGTACAACAACAACAAAAAGTGCAAGAGAAGCTTTGATAAAGTTTTTCTGAAGAGTTACAAAGTTGAGTCGAAATGACTGCTCATATCAGGCAGAGCAACAGTGCCAAGGTAGAATGTGCTGCATAAAACCACAAAAACAAAACAGAATTAAATCATTAAAACAGCAGGCATAATCACGCAATAATCATAGAATCCCTATAGTGTAGAAGAGGTCATTCGGCCCATTGAGTCTGCACTGACTCATGAACAGAGTATCTTACCCAAGCTCTCCTCCCCTGCCCTATCCCTGTAACCCTTCACTATTCCCATGGCTAATCCATTTAATTTACACATTTCTGGACTCCCCCCACCATCAGGAACATTCTTTCTGAATCTGCCCTGTCTAACCCTGTTAGAATTTTATAAGTTTCTATGAGATACCCTCTCACTCTTCTAAACTCTATTGAATATAATCCTAACTAATTTAGTCTCTCCTCATATGACAGACCTGCCATCCCAGGAATCAGCCTGGTAAATTCAGATTCAGATTCAGCTGCATTCCCTTAACAGTAAGAACATCCTTCCTCAGACAAAGACACCAAAACTGCACACAATACTCCAAATGTGGTCTCAACAATTCCCTATACAATTGCAGTAAAACATCCCTATTCCAATACTCAAATCCTCTGGCTATGAAGGCCAATTTGCCTTCTTCACTGCTCACTTATTATCAGCAACTGATGCACAAAGACACCAAGGTCTTGTTGAGTATCCAAGTCTGTCAATTTACACCCATTCGAATAATAATCTGCCTTTTTATTACTGCTACTGAAGTGGATAACCTCACATTTATCCATGCATTTATCCATTCGCCATGCACATGAAATGTTTTTCAGACTGATTTGTACAGTAGAGTCCCCTAGAGATCAACATTAAAGCCATAGTTCCTATTGATTTATAATGATGACCTGAGTCAGAAGGTTACGAGTTCAAGTCCTGCTACAGTCACTGGAGCACAAAGAGAGAATGTGACTCTCCAGTGCAGTGGGGAAGTGCTGCTGCATTTGGTGGTACCGTCCTGCAGGTGAGACATTAAGTTGAGGCCTGGTCTGCACTGTGAGGTAGACCCTCAACATGCTGATCAATATTTACCTCTCGTTCAATATGACTAAAACAGATATCTGGGTCATTACCACATTGCTGTTTGCGGGATTGTGCCATGTATAAATCGGTTGCCCCAGTCCATACATTATAATCGTGGCCATTCTGTGTACTTTCCTGGTCAAAAGGTGCTTTGGGAATCCTTGAGATTGGGTAAGACACTCAATAAATGAAAGCCTTTTATACAGAGCAGAATTGCAAAGTTTGCAGATGACACATAACTTAGAAATGTAGCAGCCCTGAGGATAGTGATTTCAACAGATGTAGATTGGTGGATTAAGCAAATACATAGCAGTTGAAATTTAACATCGAGAAGTATGGAGTACTTCATTGGGAAGTGGATAGAGAAGTTCCATCTCTCCTCCTCTCCAACCCCCCCACCATGGCCTCTGGTATTGGAAAATCTGGGAGCCCTTTTCTATCATGTTCTGCTAAGTTTCCATGCTTCCCACGCCAAAATCACTTCTGAATGGCTTCTGGAATCATAGAATCCCTACAATGCAGAAGGAGGCCATTCAGCCCATTGAGTCTGCACCGACCACAACCCCACCCAGGCCCCTATCCCCATAACTCCACGTATTAACCCTGTTAATCCCCTGACACTAAGGGGCAATTTAGCATAGCCAATCAACCTAACCAGCACGTCTTTCAGACTGCAGGAGGAAACCGGAGCACCTGGAAGAAACCCATGCAGACATGGGGAGAATGTGCAAACTCCACACAGATAGTGACCCAAAGCTGAAATCGAACTCATGTCTCTTGCGCTGTGAGACAACAGTGCTAACCACTTTGCCAACATGCCACCTTAAGAAGTCGCAGATTGGCGTTCGTAACTAAAAAACGTTGCTTTAAATAAAGTTAGAACTTCTGGCACATATTTATAACAGAGCCTGCAACAGAATATGACTGGCACCATTACATGGAACGCTGAGGGCCTCTATTGGATTGCTGTGGAAGTGCAGGTGCTCTGAACCTATTGCAATTTGTTTACAAAAATTTACTTAATTCATAAAATTTGCAAAATCCGTGGTTTACATGAGACATGACATAAATTGAATATACTCCATTATACCCAGAGGTGGCCCACCACATTAACAATTACAGATCATGTTCATAATTTACATTCCATCTCAAACATTCACAATGCAGACATCGCTGCACTTTAAAAGAGGCTCCTTGCAGCTCTGCCCAAACCAGGGGAAACAAGGGGACAGCAGTCCAAGAGGCCAAAGGACCAGGAGTCTGAGGCCTGTGAGCTGAGACCTTAGAGTGGGCAGTGAGATAGGCAGCAAGGTGGGATTGTGTGTGAGGCTGAGAGGCAGGAGTGTGTGTGTGAGACAGGGAGAGAGGTGGGAGTGTGTGTGTGTCACAGAGAGAGAGGTGGGAGTGTGCATGTGACAGAGAGAGAGGTGGGAGTGTGTGTGTGAGACAGGGAGAGAGGTGGGAGTGTGTGTGTGAGACAGGGAGAGAGACGGGAGTGTGTGTGTGAGACAGGGAGAGAGGTGGGAGTGTGTGTGTGAGACAGAGAGAGAGGTGGGAGTGTGTCTGTGTGACAGAGAGAGAGGTGGGAGTGTGTGTGTGACAGGGAGAGAGGTGGGAGTGTGTGTGTGTGACAGGGAGAGAGGTGGGAGTGTGTGTGTGACAGGGAGAGAGGTGGGAGTGTGTGTGTGACAGGGAGAGAGGTGGGAGTGTGTGTGTGACAGGGAGAGAGGTGGGAGTGTGTGTGTGAGACAGAGAGAGAGGTGGGAGTGTGCATGTGACAGGGAGAGAGGTGGGAGTGTGTGTGTGACAGGGAGAGAGGTGGGAGTGTGTGTGTGACAGGGAGAGAGGTGGGAGTGTGTGTGTGAGACAGAGAGAGAGGTGGGAGTGTGTCTGTGTGACAGAGAGAGAGGTGGGAGTGTGTGTGTGAGACAGAGAGAGAGGTGGGAGTGTGTCTGTGTGACAGAGAGAGAGGTGGGAGTGTGTGTGTGAGACAGGGAGAGAGATGGGAGTGTGTGTGTGTGACAGAGAGAGAGGTGGGAGTGTGTGTGTGAGACAGGGAGAGAGGTGGGAGTGTGTGTGTGTGACAGGGAGAGAGGTGGGAGTGTGTGTGTGACAGAGAGAGAGGTGGGAGTGTGTGTGTGACAGAGAGAGAGGTGGGAGTGTGTGTGTGACAGGGAGAGAAGTGGGAGTGTGTGTGTGAGACAGAGAGAGAGGTGGGAGTGTGTCTGTGTGACAGAGAGAGAGGTGGGAGTGTGTGTGAGAGAGACAGGGAGAGAGGTGGGAGTGTGTGTGTGTGACAGGGAGAGAGGTGGGAGTGTGTGTGTGAGACAGAGAGAGAGGTGGGAGTGTGTGTGTGAGACAGAGAGAGAGGTGGGAGTGTGTGTGTGAGACAGAGAGAGGTGGGAGTGTGTGTGTGTGACAGGGAGAGAGGTGGGAGTGTGTGTGAGAGAGACAGGGAGAGAGGTGGGAGTGTGTGTGTGTGACAGGGAGAGAGGTGGGAGTGTGTGTGTGAGACAGAGAGAGAGGTGGGAGTGTGTGTGTGAGACAGAGAGAGGTGGGAGTGTGTGTGTGAGACAGAGAGAGAGGTGGGAGTGTGTGTGTGAGAGACAGGGAGAGAGGTGGGAGTGTGTGTGTGAGACAGAGAGAGAGGTGGGAGTGTGTGTGTGACAGGGAGAGAGGTGGGACTGTGTGTGTGTGACAGGGAGAGAGGTGGGACTGTGTGTGTGACAGGGAGAGAGGTGGGAGTGTGTGTGAGACAGAGAGAGAGGTGGGAGTGTGTGTGTGTGACAGGGAGAGAGGTGGGAGTGTGTGTGTGTGACAGGGAGAGAGGTGGGAGTGTGTGTGTGAGAGACAGGGAGAGAGGTGGGAGTGTGTGTGTGAGACAGAGAGAGAGGTGGGAGTGTGTGTGTGAGACAGAGAGAGGTGGGAGTGTGTGTGTGAGACAGAGAGAGAGGTGGGAGTGTGTGTGTGAGAGACAGGGAGAGAGGTGGGAGTGTGTGTGTGTGACAGGGAGAGAGGTGGGAGTGTGTGTGTGTGACAGGGAGAGAGGTGGGAGTGTGTGTGTGTGACAGGGAGAGAGGTGGGAGTGTGTGTGTGAGACAGGGAGAGAGGTGGGAGTGTGTGTGTGTGACAGGGAGAGAGGTGGGAGTGTGTGTGTGAGACAGAGAGAGAGGTGGGAGTGTGTGTGTGAGACAGGGAGAGAGGTGGGAGTGTGTGTGTGTGACAGAGAGAGAGGTGGGAGTGTGTGTGTGAGAGACAGGGAGAGAGGTGGGAGTGTGTGTGTGACAGAGAGAGAGGTGGGAGTGTGTGTGTGAGACAGAGAGAGAGGTGGGAGTGTGTGTGTGTGACAGGGAGAGAGGTGGGAGTGTGTGTGTGTGACAGGGAGAGAGGTGTGTGTGTGTGTGACAGGGAGAGAGGTGTGTGTGTGTGTGTGTGTGTGTGTGTGTGACAGGGAGAGAGGTGTGTGTGTGTGTGTGTGTGTGATGTGGAGATGCCGGCATTGGACGGGGTAAACACAGTAAGAAGTCTCACAATACAGTAAACTGTGTTTGCCTTTATTTGCCCTTCTCTGATCAGAACCTTCCACACAGCTGGTGAAGGAACAGTGTTTCCGAAAGCTTGTGGGTTTACTATCAAATAAACTGGTTGGACTTTAACCTGAGTGAAAAAATGTTTTCCTCAAATCCTCTCTGAATCTCTTTCCCGTTCCCCTAAAACTATAGCCCCTCCTGATTGACCCCTCAACCAAGGGGAGCAGCTGCTTCCTATTTGCCCTGTCCACACCTTCTCAAAGCCGATTACATTTCTAAGTTTCCTCAGTTCTAACGAAAGATCACAAAATTGAAACATTAACTTTGTATTTCTATTCTCAGATGCTGCCTGGCCTGATAGGTACTACCAGCATTTTGTGTTTTCCTTTCAGTTTTCCAGCATCTGCATTATTTTTTGTAGATGTCAGTGATGTTCAGTATGTTTTTCCCCACTTTATCTGGCGATTCGTACATTGTTTCCCGGCAAACATGGTCCACTTCTGATCTCCAGGTGAAGCGGAAGATATCTCAGGCAAGCACTGATGCCCAGGAATTTGGTATGGACCAGACCTGTGCCACATACAGCAACACCACAAGACTTTGTAACTGAAGGCCAGGTTCTTACTTTGCAATGGAGAGGGAACATTATGCCCACATACTCTATCTGTTTTTTGACCGTGACCCAGAAGCAGATACAACAGCAACATTTATGAGGCATCTTGACAGATACATGAGTAGCCTGGGAACAGAGGGATATGGATTACAGAGAGGCAAAAGTTCCTTTAGTTTAGAAAGGCGTCATGTGTTGGCGCAGGTTTAGTGGGCCGAAGGGCCTGTTCCTGTGCTGTACCGTTATTTGTTCTGTACACTCATTTCAGTTCTGGGCGCATGCCGAGGCCCTCCTGAAACATTTCCCCAGCACCTTCAGGTAGTCAGTCATGACAGCGAAGGGGACAAAGGATGGGCCATCCCAATTCCCAAAGAACGTGGCCTTGCTGTTGATGCAATTCCCAAATCGGTTTGAACTGGTTACAGACACTCATGGGGTTATGACCCAGTGACTGACTGAAGCAGAAAGCGGGAATGTTGTCCATGAACAGGGAGGCTTTGACCTAACTGCTTCTGTCTGCCTCGGTGTCACCCCTCTTTATACCTGTATCCTTCCTGATGGCCTTGAGAAAATGTTCGATACAACACAAGTACACAGGGGACAGCCTTGTTAGACTTTAGATTCCATAAGAAAGCTTTGCCATTTATTAAGATTGCACTACTGACATTTGTGTAGAGTAGTTGAATGTAGATTCCATTCCCAATCCCCATTTTGGAATGTACCTGCATCATACAGATGTGCAATATTCTTTCAAAGGCCTTCTCCAGTACAAGTTAATGAGACGGATTTATTTTTATCTCTTTGCAGCATGTGAGCATCGCTGGCAAAGCCAGAATTTGTTGCAATCCCTAATTGTCCTTGAGGAGGTGTTCACTCCACTCTCTTGTCCTGTTTGGAGATAATTGTATCTCTGAGGAGTGTGAGGCTATCAGAGCTCTTCCTGTCTGGCACAGTCCAGGCCTCATCGTGGTGGATCACCAGGTCCAGAACAGACTTGACCCAGTTGCACTGGGTTTGAACAAGAGTTTATACTCCACAGCTAGCTGTGAAATGGGTCGCCGTTCTGTAATTCCCTCCCTCTTCCCCTCCTGCTTGTACACGGAGCTGATGATGCCTTTGCTCATGGACTCTGATATGCTGCCAGCCAGCAGCCTCTCACACACTGCCAGCAGGTCTTGGGTGATCCAGTCTCACAGAGTGGAATAAAATTCAGTTGGTACACCAGTGCACCTGGGGGTGTTTCACCCTCATAGGACCTGACACCCTTTGTCAGCTTCTCCAGATTGTCCTGCTTGGTGTCATGAGGACAAGCAAGACCGGCAGACGATGCTATCGATGGGCTTCAACTCATATGGCCTGACATAAAAAAGATTTGCTGATCCTTAGTATGACTGGCACGTTTCTGGGTGGTATTATTTCTTAAGGTTGCTGATCAGAGTTCCTGGAAATCTTTTTATTTATTTTAATTATTATTTATTCATTACAGTCACAAGTAGGCTTACGTTATGAAGTCACTGTGAAAATCCCCCAGTCCCCACGTTCTGGCACCTGTTCGGGTACACTGAGGGAGAATTTAGCACGGCCAATGCACCCTAACCAGTGCGTCATTTGGACTGTGGGAAGAAACAGGAGCACCCGGAGGAAACCCACACAGACTCTGCACAGACAGTGACACAAGCTGGAATCCAACCCGTGTCTCTGGCGCTGTGAGGCAGCAGTGCTAACCACTGTGCCATCGTGCTAAAACATGAGAGTGTCTCATTTAAATATTATAATCAACACCTTGTCGGAAGGCCAGGTTCAGTTAGATTGAGAGGGGAGAAATTGGGCACGAACCTGATTTTTCACCTTTTGAGCATTCTTACTGACTTGCCCCGTCCCTGAACCGACAGGACGAGTGCTGAGATCACCCCAGGGTCTGGGAATGCCTGCAGCTGGCAGGAAGGTGACCAGTGACGTCCTGCTGCTGGCATTGTGGTGTTGTATCGTTTGGTCAAAGTTTGATAAACTGACCAGTTCATTTGCAAGCTTTATTCAACCTCACTTGTTACTGTGCACAGTTTGTATCTATTTCTGAATGTGAGCACTTCCTTTTATTCTCTGCCAGTGAAAGTATTTTGTTTCTTCCTCATTAAGTACTTATTTCACTCATATTTGAGCTGTCTTTTGGAGGATCCGAGTTATTCCTGTATGATATAATTAGAATGTTATGAAGGCTGATCATCAATAGTTGCAGAATGACTTCATCGACTTCAGGAATCATAGTGGAGAACATACCCCCGTCTACATCAATGAGGACGAAGTAGAAATGGTCGAAACCATCAAGTTCATTGGTGTCCAGATCACCAACAACCTGTCCTGGTCCCTCCATGCCAATACTATAGTTAAGAAAGCCCACCAACGCCTCTACTTTCTCAGAAGACTAAGGAAATCTGGCATGTCAGCTATGATTCTCATCAACCTTTACAGATACACCACAGAAAGCATCCTTTCTGGTTTTATCACAGCTTAGTGTGGCTCCTGCTCTGCCCAAGAACTACAAAGGATCATGAACGAAGCCCAGTCCACCACTCAAACTAGCTTCCATCCATTGACTCTGTCTACATTTCCCACTGCCTCGGAAAAGCAGCCAGCATAATCAAGGATCCCACGCATACTCTCTTCCACCAGAAAAAAGATGCAAAAGTCTGAGGTCACACACCAACCGACTCAAGAACAACTTTTCCCTGCTGCTGTCAGACTTTTGAATGGACCTGCCTCGTGTTAAGTTGACCTTTCTCTACACCCTCGCTATGACTGTAACACTACATTCTGCACCATCTCCTTTCCTTCTCCCCTGTGTACTCTAGGAATGGTCTATGCTTTGTCTACATAGCGCACAAGAAACAATACTTTCCATTGTGTACGCATCCATGTGACAATAATAAATCAAAAGATATCTCGAATTTTAAAACGTAATTCTTAGGGAGTAGATGTCACTGCAAATGGGCATTTATTGCTCATCCCTAGATTTAATATCCAGAGGGACAAACCAGTAAACCCAGGGAATAAATACCAGCACATCATGGATTTTGGCCACCCAGTGTAGCTGGTATCAAAGCTCCGAAACCTATAAAACTGGTAATAAATGGGCTCTCGCCCAGCTGTGACTGGTACATGTCAGGGATTGTAGGCAGGCACCTACCAGCTTTGGCCCAGCAGAGGGTGCTTATTTTCCCAGTTGCATCCCTGCGTGGCTTTGAATGCTGCAGCTGCCTGCCTTTATTCTGAAGCATGTTTTTACAGGTGGCACAGTGGTTTGCACTGCTGCCTCACAGTGCCAGGGATCTGGGTTTGATTCCTGGTTTGGGTCACTGTCTGTACAGAGTCTGCACATTCTCCCCGTATCTGTGGGGGTTTCCTTTGGGTGCTCCGGTTTCCTCCCACAGTCTGAAAGACGTGATGGTTAGGTGCCTTGGTTGTGCTAAACTCTCCCTCAGTGTGTCAGAACAGGAGCCAGGGATTTTCACAGTAACTTCATTGTGGGGTTATTATAAGCCTATTTGTGACACTAATAAATAAATAAATTTGAAACATTAAATCTTTGCTGCTTGGACTTTACTATTATCGTTTCAACATCAATTCAGCAGTCACTTTCAAAGCACAGCCTGGAGGGAATCACATTGAAAAAAGGATTTGCTTTTATACAGAGCTCTTTAAAACTTCAGAATGATCCTAAGTGTTTAAGAATTATTAAGTACTCACTTTGAAGTGTAGTCTCCATTGCAAAGAGGAAAATTGGTAGGAGGCTGGAGCGATGTTTCAGTTCAGACTGGAATTGGATGGCCGGTTTCCTTCCCTAAAGGGGTATTAGTGAGCCTGTTAGGATTTTTCAATAATGTCACAGCTTCCTGCTCACTTTTATTCACACTTGTAATTTTATTTCTAGATTTTTTAAAAACTGAATTCAAATTCTTAAATCTGCCATGGTGGGATTGCAACTCTCAACCTTTGGATTATTAATCCAGAAATAGAATCATAGAATCCCTACAGTGCAGAGGGAGGCCATTTGGCCCATCTGATCTGCACCAACCACAATCTCGTCCGGGCTCTATTCCCGTAACCCCATGGATTTACCCTAGCTGGTCCCCCTGACACTATGGAGCAATTTAGCACGGCCAATGCACCCTAACCTGTACACCTTTGGACTGTGGGAGGAAACCGGAGCACCCAGAGGAAACCCACGCAGACATGGGGAGAACGTGCAAACTCCGTACAGACGGTGACCCGAGGTGGGAATTGAACCCAGGTCCCTGGCGCTGTGAGGCAGCAGTGCTGAGATAGAAACGTCTCCACTGCACCTTGGGTTGCTGAAGATCAGTTCCTAAGGGCACATTTCCTTAAATGGTTCTATCCCAACTAGGTGATAGTTAAAGTGTTTAATAGCTGTACCAGTTCCCCATAATTCTCATAATATTTTCTGAACAGTATCAGATCATTTCAAAATGTCTCCCAGGAGAATTGCGGGGAAGTAGAAATAAAAACAAGATTGTTGGAAGTACTCAGGAGTTCAGGCTGCATGTGTGGGGAGAAACAGAGTTAACGGCCAGAACTCTTCAATCTCGCTCGCCCCACTCCCACTGCCAGCAAGAAGGGGGAATTTGGCGCTCAGACAAACCACTGTTCACAGCTGTGGGACTAAAGAATCCCAGTGACAGGAAGGTTGGAGAATCCTGGTCCAAAGCTTCAGTTGGATTTCCAGCATTCGCACTATTTTGCTTTTGTAGGAAAATAAATATTTGCTGATGTTAATGTATTAAAAATTGCTGCCTTTACTTGGAAATCCTTTCTAACACAGATTGATGGGGATAATTCTTATGAATTGATCCCTGATCATTTTTTGTGGGGGGAGAGAGATATCTAAAATTGATATGTCAGAGCGTTAAATAATCCTGAACTATTTAAATGTTCTGGTTTTTGAAGGGGTGGCACAGTGGTTAGCGCTGCTGCCTCACAGTGCCAGGGACCCGGTTTGATTCCCAGCTTAGATCACTGTCTGTGCAAAGTCTGCATGTTCTCCCCATGTCTGCATGGGTTTCCTCCGGGTGCTCTGGTTTCCTCGCACGGTCCAAAGGTGTGCAGGTTAGGGTGCATTGACCCAAAGAGGTGCCGGAGTGTGACGGCTAGGGGAATTTCACTGTAACTTCATTGCAGTGTTAATGTAAGCCTTACTTGTGACTAATAAATAATCTAAAGATGAGGTGCTGTTCCTTGAGCTTACTTTGAGTTTCACTAGAACAGTGTAGGAAAGGGGTCAGGATCCTTTAATCATTCAGTACAGGAGGAGGCCATTTGGGCTGCTATGTCCACGTTGGCTCTTGCAAAGGCAACTCACCTAGCCTCACCCACAAGGAGATATTTGTAATCTTTTTCCCTACTTCGGATGTCCAGGATCCCATACACGTTGTTAACTGCTCTCTCAATCTGCCACCTTCAATGATTTCTGCATATGTACCCCCACCCCCCCAGTCTCTCTGCTCCTGCACCCCTGTAGAATTGTACCCTTTACATTATACTGCCTCACCTTGTTTTCCTACCTAAAGTGAATCATAAAATGTGAGTGGGGCATTGAATTTAAATGAGAAGTGACCAGGACTAGGGGTCAGGCCTATGGAATAAATGAAACTGTTCTGCAAAACATTTACCCAATCTGCATTCACGGTGGCACAAGCGGTTAGCACTGCTGCCTCACAGTGCCAGGGGCCCATGTTCAATTCCCAACTTGGGTCACTGTCTGTGCAGAGTTTGTATGTTCTCCCCCTGTCTGCCTGGGTTTCCTCTGGGTGCTCTGGTTTCCTCCCACAGTACGAAAGACGTGCTGGTTAGGTGCATTGACCCAAAAGGGTGCCTGAGTATGGCGGCTGGGGGATTTTCACAGTAACTTCATTGCAGTGTTAATGTAAGCCTATTTGTGACACTAATAAATAATCTTTAAAAACGTAGGGGAGCTCATATTGAGAATAGCAAGTGGAATACTACATTGAAAAAAAACAGGTAAATTGCTGTTTCATCTGGAAGGAGCGATTGGCTGTCTAGGCTGTGAGAAGGGAGGAAATGAAAAGACATTTCCTGGACTTGCACGGGAAGGACCTGTGGGAAAGGTAGGGAATGCTCAGTAGGAATGATCTGTGGACCAGGGAGTCACAGAGATAATAGTGGCAGAGGAAGTGACAGGAATGGCAGAGGATAATCTGTTGAATGTGGAGGTTGGTGGGTTGGAAGGTGAGGACAAGGGGAACCCTATCACGGTTTTGGGAGGCGGGGGGGGTGGAATGTGAGCAGAGGGACAGGAAGAAGGATGGACATGGTCTAGCAGAATCTTTGTTTGAGGATTACTTTGGCAACTTATTGGCAGATTTCAGGTGCTTGTGGAACTTATAGCCCGTTACAACTAAAGGGAGGAGGGGAAAATAGGCAAAACATTCTGTTGTGGTTAGATGGATGTAATTGTCTATTTCAGTTGTTTCTCCAGAAACAGTTGATGATAAAACAGTCTCACATTTGAGAAATAACACTGATTGTGCTTGGATTTGATATCTTTTGGGATGGTACAGCGGCATGGTGGTTAGCACTGCTGCCTCACAGAGGCCTGGGTTCAATTCCCAGCTTGGGTGACTATCTGTGTGCAGTTTGCACATTCTCCCCCTGTTTGCATTTGTTTCCTCTGGGTGCTCTGGTTTGCTCCCACAGTCCAAAAGACGTGCTGGTTGGGTGCATTGACCATGTTAAATTCTCCCTCAGTGTAACCCAAACAGGTGCCGGAATGTGGCAGCTAGTGGATTTTCACAGTAACTTCATTGCAGTGTTAACATAAGCCTACTCATGACAATAATAAATCAACTCAACTCAAATGCACCATTATCAAATGGAATTAGGGTATGTTTCCAATCTGTTCATAACTGGTATATTTGACCAGGGGAAACAAAATAATCAGAATTCCTATAGTGCGGAAGGAGGCCATTCAGCCCATTGAGCCTGCCCCAACAACAATCCCACCTAGACCCTATTCCCATAACACCTCCTCCCCCCTGGATTTACCCTGCTAAACGCCCTGAAACTAAAGGGGAAATTTAGCATGGCCAATCCACCTAACTTGCACACCTTTGGACTGTGGGAATAAACTGGAGCACCCGGAGGAACCCCACACAGACACTGGGAGAACACACAGGCTTTTCACAGACAGTGACCAGAGGCAGGAATTGAACCAGGGTCCCTGGCTCTGTGAGGCAGCAGTACTAACCACTGTGCTACCGTGCCGCCCATAATACCTGGATGGACGAGTTGAAGTGTAAATCCCATTTAAAACAATTCCAAAATTAAACTTAAATTGTTCTGAGTTCTCCATTATAACCAGTTTAGTGGTTAGCTGAGGAATCATCCTATTGAGTGCAGCCTATGGTGATTCTATTTACACTGTCTATGGGTGGCCAGACTGTGTGGTTTTGCCAAAGATGTGAGTGCATTCTGAGTGTGGGCACCAATGTTTTTTAGGACTGCCTTGAAATGGGCAGCTTTCAGTTTCCTGCCAAATGCTGACAAAGCCTCAGATTTAATGAATCATTCTGGTTGTGGTCATGTGCCTCTGCTGGCTGTCTCCAGCTGCAGGAGCAGGAAATTGAAGCTTTTAATTCGACCGATAAAATGAAACAAAACTCTTGGCTGGATGGAGAACTAGAAGCTGAGTGAAGGATATGGAGAGCGAGGAAATTTTCCTTCCGACTCTGTCCCCTGCTGTACCTGCCTTTGTGAAGCTGGGGCTGACTGTAGTTTACACTGTCTTTTACTCCCTGCTTTTTGTGTTTGTATACGTACAGCTCTGGCTTATTCTGCACTACAGGCACAAGAGGTTCAGTTACCAGACTGTGTTTCTCTTCCTCTGCCTGCTCTGGGCTGCTGTGAGGACCATCCTTTTTTCCTTTTACTTCAGAGACTTTGCGCGGGCGAACTCTCTTGCCCCTTTTGCCTTCTGGTTGCTTTATTGTTTTCCAATTTGCCTCCAGTTCTTCACTTTAAGCTTGATGAACCTTTACTTCACTCAGGTGAGTACAGATATCTCACTGTTCTTGTCAATGAAAGAATGCCTCTTGTTGAAGTATCTTTTTTTAAAACAGCTTTCTGAAGTTGATCTGTTAAACTGGATAAAAAAAATTAAAGTTGTTTTTCAATTTTATTTTCTTTCCCCACACTTCTGAAATTTCCAATAGGTACCTGGTTTTTAAGTTTAAGTTTATTTGTGGGTTTCCTCCGGGTGCTCCGGTTTCCTCCCACAGTCCAAAGATGTGCCGGTTAGGTTGAGTGGCCAGGCTAAAATAGTCCCTCGTCTCAGGGGAATTGGAGTAAATATGAGGGGCTATGGGAAGAGGGCCTGGGTGGGATTGTGGTCAGTGCAGACTCGATGGGCCAAATGGCCTCCTTCTGCACTGTAGGGATTCTATGATTAGTGTCACAAGTAGGCTTACATTAACACTGCAATGAAGTTACTGTGAAAATCCCTAGTTGCCACACTCTGGCGCCTGTTCGGCTACACTGAGGGAGGATTTAACATGGCCAATGCACCTAACCAGCACGTCTTTCAGACTGTGAGAGGTAGTGAGATCGTTGCCCACATTCTCCACTCTGATTTTGTTCTGGGAAAAAGGCCTGGGTGGGATTGTAGTTGGTGCAGACTTGATGGGCCGAATGGCCTCCTTCTATAGGAATCCTATGAAGCTAGAGCACACGGAGGAAACCCACGCAGACACGAGGGGAATGTGCAGAATCCGCACAGACAGTGTCTCAAGGCTGGAATCGAACCCGGGTCCCTGATGCTGCGAGACAGCAGTGCTAACCACGGGGCCACTCATCTTGTTGACTGACACTGGGAGAACCCTTCTCTTTTTCACATTGTGCCATGGGATCTTTTGCCTGAGAGGGCAGGTGAAACCTCTGCTTAATATTTAAAGTTTCGTCGTACTGTAGTGGAATGACAGTCCAGACTATGCACAAAAGTCTCAGCAGTGGGGTTTGAACTATTTTCTGACTCAGAAGTCAGAATGATACCATGAGTTGCATGACCTTTCACCAGTTAGTTCTTTCCAAGACACTGACCAGACTATAGGGCAGAAGGGCAGAGTAATGATGTGAAAGTTTGGAAAGAAGGCAAACTCAGAGGGCAATCTGACCAGATCAGTCTGAACACGAAGCAATGTATAAATTTCATTGCAAAATACTTCCAGCACTCCATCTGCGCTTCCATAAGACATTGGAGCAGAATTAGACCATTCAGCCCATCGAGTCTGCTCTGCCATTCAACAATGGCTGATATTTTTCTCATTCCCATTCTCCTGCCTTTTCCCCTGGTCCCCTTATTAATCTTCTTTCTAACACTAGTGCTGAGCTATGTGAACATTGCACCATATTCCCTTTGAATGTACCTTTCTCCCTGGTGTGTACAACTGGAATTCCAAGTTAACAGGATAGCAACCAATGACTCAACTAGCCAAGAACCTGTATCATCCCTCCATTCTTAAAACCATGGCCCTTCCAGGCATTGACTGTCCAGTTTTTTAGTTTTGTTGGCTATGGTCTAAGTGTTGCGATGAGAAGTAGAGGGTGACCAACAAGTAATCAGACAGACATATCTCATTGGTTTTCAAAGGACAGAATGAGTGAACAGAGACTCTCTCATTAGGTTATAGAGTTGCAGGGACTACAAGCCATTTTCCACCGATGTTGCGATGCACAGTAACAAGAAACTTTGTGGTTTTTGAAAGATTGCACGTAACCAGCAGCAAGCTATTTGTGCTATTAAATAATTAAGATCAGGATGTTCTTTTAATTGGGAATTAAGAGGATAAAGACAAGCAGATGAAACGTGCAAATGTTAAGAACGAGGAAGAGACTGCAGTAATAATTTGCATTTGAGCAGCATTTCTAAAAAAGGAAAATCTTCTGAGACATTTTCACAGGGGCAAAATCTGACTAAAATTAACAGAAAACCAAAAGAGGGGCCAATATGACAGATGACCAAACACTTGGCTAAAAAGAGGTAGATTTTAAGGTGGGTTTTAAAGGATGAAAGAGAGGTGTCGAGATCGGGGGAGCAAACTAGAACTTTTTGTTTTTTCATTCTGGGACATGTGCATTATTGCCTGTTTCTAGTTGCCTGTAGAGGGCAGTTGAGAATCAACCACATTACTGCGGTCATATTCCTTTCCCTAAAGGACATTAGTAAACCAGATGGGTTTTGCCGACAATCGACAATGGTTTCATGGTCATCAGTAGGTTCTTTTTATTGAATTCAAATTCCACCGTCTGCTGTGGTGGGATTTGAGCTCAGGTCAAATTAACTGAGTTTCTGGATTCATAGCCTAGCGATAATACCACTAGGCCATCATCTCCCCTTAGACTTAGGGCCTAAGTGGCTGAAGCCATGGGGTGGCATGGTAGCACAGTGGTTAGCACTGCTGCCTCAGAGCACCAGGGACCCAGGATTGATTCTGTGCGGAGTCTGCACGCTCTCCCCATATCTGCATGGGTTTTTTCCAGCTGCCCCGGTTTCCTCCCACTGTCTGAAAGATGTGCTGATTAGGTGTATTGGCCATGCTAAGTTCTCCCTCACTGTACCCGAACAGGTGCCTGAGTGTGGCTTCTTGGGGATTTTCACAGTAACTTCATTGTAGCGTTAATGTAAGCCTACTTGTGACACCGTGTCTGCGTGGGGAACCCACGCAGACACGGGGAGAACATGCAGACTCTGCACAGATAGTGACCCAAGCCTGGAACTGAACCCCAGTCCCTGATGCTGTGAGGCAGCAATGAACCACTGTGCCACTGTGTCATGGCACAATTTATTGAAAAGGATGATTCATTTCAGAATGTGCAATGTTATACAAATTGGCAGTAAGGTCAGTCACAAATGGGTGGAAATGATCTGCAAGAGGAGTAGATAACACAATGTGGTCACGAAAGAGTGGAGGAATGGGGGGGTGTGATCATGTTGTCAGGTTCACCCTACCCAGCCGTATTGCCAATGGATATGAGGTGCCTCAGGTAAACGGTTGTTGGCAATTGCTTCCAGCAGGGGCAGGCAGGGGGTCAGCTAATGGGGTGGGAGTAGCTCAATGTCAGCAGAAGAGCTGTGGACATATGTGCCCAAATCTTTGAAGGTGACAGAACGAGTTGAGAAAGCTGTTAGTGAAGCATTATAGAATCCTTGGTTTTATAAATAGAAGCAAAGCGTACAGAAGCAAGGAAATGTTTCAAATACTGTGGGGTTATGCTTCAGTTGGTGCATTGCGACCTGTTCGAAAGATGTGCGGATTAGGTGGATTGGCCATGTTAAAGTGACCCCTAGTGTCAGGGGGACTAGCTAGGGTAAATGCATGGGATTATGGGGATAGGGCCTGAGTGGGATTATGGTCCGTGCAGATTTGATGGGCTGAATAGCCTCCCTCTGCACTGTAGGATTCTATGAACCTGTTTTCTAATTCTAGGCACCACACGTTGGGTAAGAAGTCAAAGCTTGGGGAGTGTACAGACGTTTATTTAGTAGGACGATAGGAAGGATGCAGGACTTTAGTTACAAATTACAAGAGAAACCTGAATTACTCTGATTAGAATATAACAGGTTAAGGGGAAATTGAAGAGAGATGTTGAAAATCCTGAAAGGAAAAACTTGGGGAGAATTGGTGTGGGATGGGGAGGTGGTGGAGGTTATACAGGAGACTGGAGTTGAATGCAGAATTGTCTAAAGGTTACTGGGCTGGAGGAGGTTAGATAAAGTAGATGTATTCTGCTGGAATATCACAGGGCACGGAAAGCAGAAGTTTAAAACTAGGTCCTGGCAGTTGTCTCATTTCTGCTAATTCTGCTTCTGCTTTTCATGTCTTCATTAATCTGGAGTGGATCTGTCTAACTGCGGCACTTTGAAAATTCCTGCAGCAGCATGGCAATTTTATTGCATGGTTAGCACTGCTGCCTCACAGTGCCAGGGGCCCAGGCTCGATTCTCGGCCTGGGTCACTGTCTGTGTGGAGTTTGCACGTTGTCCCCATGTCTGCTTGGGTTTCCTCTGGGTGCTTTTGTTTCCTCTCACAGTCTGAAAGATGTGCTGGTTAGGGTGCATTAGGTGCCGTGCTAAATTCTCCCTTAGTGTATCCAAACAGGTGCCGGAGTGTGAGGACTACGGGGTTTTCACCGTAACCTCATTGCAGAGTAAATGTAGACCTACTTGTGACACTAATAAATGACCCCCCCCCCACCAATGCACCCCCCCAGCCCTCCCCCCCCCACCTCCATGGCTGCACAGGAACTACTCGAGTGGAGATCCGCCATTTACAAACAAAGTGGTGCACTGTTGGAGCTGTTTTTCTGGGGATGAGATCTTGGAACTCTCAGTAGCTCAGGTGAAACTCAACCATTCGAAGGCACCAGTTAAAGTGTGGTAGAGGGTTCTCCCGGTGACCTGACCAACCATACTCCTCAACCGGTTGGATTTTAATTGCAGCTTTAATCCAGCTGTTAGATACTTTGTCATTGTTACAATAATGGACTCCAATACCTTGACATTGTAACCGTCTCCATTTGTCAAATTCCCAATCCCTGGGAAATTCAAAGGAATCAACTATTCACCTTCTGGTTGTTTGCTGCACATTCCATACTGTCTGCACAAGATCATTCATTCCACTCCAAATACTTCTGGGATGTTTCTGAGTAATGAGTCAGGTAGTTTCTGGCAGAAGTTCTTGGGGAATTCCGTGTTCATTTTTTTATTCATTCACAGGATGTGGGAGTTGCTGGCTAGGTCAGCATTTATTGCCCATCTCTTGATAAGATGGTAGTGAGACACCTTCTTGAACCATTGCAAATCCAAGTGGTGTGAGCACACCCACTGTGCTGTTAGGTTGGGATTTCCAGCGACAGTGAAGGAACGGTGATTTATCTATATACCACCTTACAACAGTGGTCCTAGTAATTAATGGCATTTAAAGTTTAAGTTTAGGTTTATTTATTAGTGTCACAAGTAGGCTTACATTAACACTGCAATGAAATTATTGTGAAAATCCCCTAGTTGCCACACTCCGGTGCCTGTTTGGGTAGCACAGCCAATGCACTAAACCAGCATGTCTTTAGAACTGTAGGAGGAACTGGAGCACCCAGAGGAAACCCACACAGACACAGGGAGAACATGTGGACTCCACACAGACAGTGACCCAAGGTGGGAATCAAATCTGGGTCCCTATAAACTGACATAAGAACATAAGAACATAAGAAATAGGAGCAGGAGTAGGCCATCTAGCCCTTCGAGCCTGCCCTGCCATTCAATAAGATCATGGCTGATCTGTCGTGGCTCAGTTCCACGTTCCCGCCCTCTCCCCATAACCCTTAATCCCCTCTCTTATCAAAAACCCATCAACCCGCGTCTTAAAAATATTTAGTGAGGTAGCCTCCACCACTTCAACGGGCAGAGAATTCCAGAGATTCACCACCCTTTGAGTGAAGAAGTTCCTCCTCAACTCCGTTCTAAACCGCCCCCCCTTTATCTTGAGGCTGTGCCCCCTAGTCCTACTGTCCTTTCTGAGCGGGAAGAGTCTCTCCACCTCTATCCTATCCATCCCATTCATCATCTTATACGTCTCAATGAGATCTCCCCTCATTCTTCTAAACTCTAACGAGTACAAGCCTAGTTTATTCAGCCTCTCCTCATAGCTCAACCCCCTCAACTCCGGTATCAGCCTAGTAAACCTCCTCTGCACTCCCTCCAAGGCCAAAGGAGGTTTACTAGGCTGATGCCGGAGTTAAGGGGGTTGAGCTATGAGGAGAGGCTGAATGAACTAGGCTTGTACTCGTTAGAGTTTAGAAGAATGACGTTTGTAGTCAATTTTTCTGTTCCCCACAAGCTTACTTTCATACTCTATTTTCCCTTTCTTAATCAATTCCTTGGTCCTCCTTTGCTGAATTTTAAACTGCTCCCAATCCTTATTGCTAATTTGTATGCTTCTTCTGTGAATCTAATACTATCTCTAATTTCCCTTGGAACCCATGGTTTGGCCACAATTCCCTTTCCACTCTTGCGCCAAATAGGAATAAACAACTTTGGAGTTCACCTATTCATTTGTTAAATGTTTGCCATTGCCTGTCCATCACCCTTCCTTTTAGTAATGTTCCCCAGTCTACCATAGCCAATTCATTTCTCATACCATCATAGCTTATTTCATTGAGATTCAGGACCCTGATCTCAGGATCAACTACATCACTATTCACCTTAATAAAGAATTCTACCATATTATGGGTATTCGTCACCAAGGGTTCTCTCTCAACTAGATTGTCAACTGTTCCTTTCTCATTGCACAATACCTAATCCTGTAACCTTGTTGGCTCCTCAATGTCTTGGTCCAGAAAACCATCCCATCTTTATTCCAGAAATTTCTCCTCTATTCTACTGTGACTAATTTGATTCTCCCAATCTGTATGCAAATTAAAGTCACCCATAATCACAAGTGTTCCTTTAACACGTGCATCTCTGATTTCCTGTCTAATGCTTTTCCCAACATTACCACTACAGTTTGGCGGTCTGTATACCACGCCATACATACTTTTTTGACCCTTGGTGTTTCTTAACTCAACCCATACATATTCCACATTGTCTGTGCTGATGTCTTTCCTCAGTATCGGATTGAGCCTAGAGAACTGAAGGCATAGCCATCAATGATAGAGCAATTAAAATTGGTATGTACAGGAGGGCAGAATCAAAGGCATGCAGATATCTCGAGGGGGCAGGGAGGGGTGAGGCCATGGAAGTATTTGAAAAAAAGGATGAGAATTTTAAAATTAAGATGTTACTTGTTTGGGTGCCAACATAGGGGTGACAGGAGGACGGGACTCTCGATGAGATAAGGCACAAACAGCAGTTTTCGCTCAATGGGTAGAATGTGGGAGACCAGCCAAGAGTGCATTGGAACAGTTGAGTCTGGGGGTGAAAAGCATGAGTGAGCAGATGCGTTGAGAGAGGGGAAAAGTAAAGCAATGTCATGGAGGTGGAAATAAGTGGTCTTAGTGATGGCATGAAGAGGAGGTCGGAAGCTCACTTTGGGATCAAACATGACACCAAGGTTACAAACAGACTGGCTTCATCTCAGACTGTTGCCAGGGAGAGGGATAGAGTCGGTCACTAGGGAACAAAGTCTGGAGTGGAAGCTGCAAATAACAGTCTTTGTGTGTAAGCAGTCTAAACTGAGTTTGTGTGTGTCAGCAAGGTGATAAACCACAGATTTACCAGTAAAGCCATGGGACAGATATTGAGATTACACTAACTCTGATAGCGATCTAATTTATTTAGAGAATCAAATCTGAAATCTTGGTGAGGCCACGCCTAGAATATTGTCTGCAGTTTTGGTCTCCTTTTCGGAGGAAGGATGTTCCTGCTCTCGAGGGAGTGCAGCAAAGGTTTACCAGGCTGACTCCAGGGATGGCTGGACTAATGTTTGAGGAGAGATTGACTAGGTTAGGATTGCTTCCGCTGGAGTTCAGATGAATGAAGGGGGAATCTCATAGAGACTTATAAACTTCTAACAGGACTAGACAGGGTAGATGCAGGGAAAATATTCCCAATGGTGGGGTCACAGTCTGAGGATTCAGGGTAGGCCATTGAAGACAAAGGTGAGGAGACATTTCTTCACCCAAAGAACTAGGCTTGTACTCGTTAGAGTTTAGAAGAATGACGTTTGTAGTCAATTTTTCTGTTCCCCACAAGCTTACTTTCATACTCTATTTTCCCTTTCTTAATCAATTCCTTGGTCCTCCTTTGCTGAAGAGTAGTGAGCCTGTGGAATTCATTACCACAGGAAGTAGTTGATGCCAAGACATTGAATGTATTCAAGAGGTGGCTGGATATAGCACTTGGGGTGAATGAGATCAAAGGTTATGGGGAGAAAGCAGAATTAGGCTATTGAGTTGGATGATCAGCCATAATCGTGATGAATGGCAGAGCATGCTCGAAGGACTGAATGGCCTCCTCCTGCTCCTATCTTCTATGTTTCCCAAGACCTGTCAGCCATTGTTCAGGAAGCCGCACTGTGCCTTCTTGCTGGAAATTGTGGGTTCAAGGACCATTCTGTACATCGTGCAAGCTGATACTCTGTAGTGGGAGAGATTAGAACTCCAACCTCCAAATGAAGGGACGCTCCTTTAAAACTGAAATGAGGAGGAATTTGTTCAGTCAGAGGGTAGTGAATCTGTGGAACTCATTGCCACAGAAGGCTGTGGAGGCCAGGTCATTGAGTGTACTTAAGATAGAAATAAATAGGTTCTTGATCAATAAGGGGATCAAAGGTTACAGGGAGAAGGCAGGAGAATGGGGATGAGAATCATATCAGCCATTGATTGAATGGTGGAGCAGACTCGATGGACTGAATGGCTTAATTCTACTCCTATATCTTATGGTTTTATGATCTAATACTGCACTGTTGGAATGGAATAAAAAATAAAGGAATAGAATATAAAGGTAAGAAAGTTTTGTTGTAACAATACAAGGCATTGGTGAGGCCGCACCTGCAATATTGTGCACAGTTTTGGTCCCCTCATTTGAGGAGTGCATTGGAGACAATTTAGAGGAGGTTCACTAGATTGATTCCAGAGATGCAGAGTTTGTTGTATGAAGAGGGATTGAACACTTTAGGTCTATACTCTCTGGAATTTAGAAGAATGAGGGGAGATCAAATTGAGGTGTACAAAATGATAAGAGATAGGGGTAAAGTAGACGTGGAGCAGATGCTTCCGCTGGTGAGGCATTCGAGGACGAGAGGTCATCGTCTTAGGATAAGGGGTAACAAATTTAAAACCGAGTTGAGGAGAAACTATTTCTCCCAAAGGGTTGTGAATCTGTGGCATTTGCTACCCCAAAGTGCGACGGATGCTGGGACAGTGAGTAAGGTTAAGGAGGAGTTAGACAGATTTTTAATTGGTAATGGGTTGAAGGGTTATGGGGAGAAGGCAGGAAAATGGGGACGAGGAGCATGTCAGCCATGATCAAAGGGCAGAGTAGACTTGATGGGCCAAATGGCATAATTTTTCTCCTACATTTTTCAGATAAGATATTAAAACAAGGCCCAGCTGTCCTCTCAGTTGAACACAGAAAGGATTGTCTGTTCATTTGTCCAAGTTACTCTTTGTGGGGCTTGGTGTTGATAGTGCCTCACTTCCTGCACTGCAATATTGACTACATTTCAGAAATTGGTTGCAAAGAGTTTTAGAACGCCCCTGAGGTCACGTAAGGCACTATTTAAATGACGCATTCCTTTCCTTCCAGCGTGATTTAAAGATTGAGAGTATTTACTGAGTGAACATGAATTAAAGTTGTGCGAGTGACTAAGTGAACCATTCCAACCTGCTTCGTGCTAATCGTTAGAAAAGGAATTCTGGATTCCTTGTCAGTTCCCTGGACAATCAGCTCTGGAAAGAAGATTGGGTTGAGAAACATAGGTGAAGAAAACAAAAGAACCAGTTTTTCGAAAGAGTTTCAGTGCAAAATCGCCAGAGCAGGAATGTACATTAGGAAAAGGCCAGAAAATTGTGGGTGATTCCAAACAAATGCATTTCTACAGCACCTTTCATGTGTTTCAAGTCATCTTACAGCCAGCAAACTACTCCAGAAGTACAGAGAGACAGTTGTACTGCAGGGAACCTTTGGCAAGCTGTGAGTTCTGACAAATGGCAACCTGATAATAAAAAGATCATCTTTTCAGTGATAAAAGCAAAATTACTGCAGATGCTGGAATCGGAACAAAAACAGGAAATGCTGGAAAATCTTGGCAGGTCTGAGTGTCTGTGGAGAGAGAATAGAGCCAACGTTTCCAATCTGGATGACCCTTCCCAGATTCGAAACGTTAACTCTATTCTTTATCCACAGATGCGGTCAGACCGGTTGAGATTTCCAGCATCTTTTGTTTTCCTTTTTCTTTCCAGTGATGTTGTGTGGAGGATAATTTTGGATCATGAAACCAGGAAGAACACTTATGTTTTTCCTCAGGATTGTGCCATAGGAGCCACCTGTGCGGCTTTAGTTCTTGTGGAAAAAGATTTTACCAAATTGGGCAGCGTGGTGGCACAGTGGTTAGCACTGCTGCCTCACAGCGCAACAGCCCCAGGTTTGATTCCGGCCTTGGATCACTGTGTGGAGTTTGCACATTCTCCCCATGTCTGTGTGGGTTTCCTCTGGGTGCTCCGGTTTCCTCCCACAGCCCAAAGATGTGCGAGTTAGGTTAATTGGCCTTGCTAAATTGCCCCTTAGTGTCAGGAGGATTAACAGGATAAATACATGGGCTTACATGGGGATAGGATCTGTGTGGGATTGCTGTTGGTGCAGACTTGGTGGGCCGAATGGCCTCCATCTACTCTGTTGTTTCTATGATTTACACATTGTGCTTAGGATCTGAAATGAAATGCTCAGGATTGGTGGAAGCAGATTTAACTTGGGCTTTCAAAAGGAGACGTTGGATAATTATCTGAAGACACAGGCCCGAGTTGTTTTTGCAAAGAACCAACATGGACGCAAGATCCTATACATTAATGTTAATTTATACAATTAACAAGATCCCCCCCAATATTATTCCCCGTCTGTCCTGCACTGTGATCCCGCCTTATGTAGGCGAGGAAAATTCTCTCCAGAATTTCAAAAAAACTTGAGAACTTATTGAATTAGAATGGCAGAAATTCAGCATCGTGCCTATAATCAATGGTAACTCTTTAATTGGAGCTATTTTCTGTAATCCTAGTTTGCTGGCCTTTCTCCACATCCTTTTATGTTCTTTCTATTCAGATGCTTATCCAATTCCCTTCTAAATTACGTTAAAGCTCCTGCATCAATGGTCCCTTTGTCTTAAAGAATTTAATATTCAAAAAACTCTGTTTAAGCTACAACTCGGAAAGCATAAGATCATCAGATAATTATAGATAAATCAAGTAATTCCAACTCATCTAAGGTCACGCATCCAGAAATGTGTTGCAGCTAGAACTGGTATAGGCCATGGCCTAGTGGTATTATCGCTGGGCTCTTAATCAAGAAACTCGGCTAATGTTCTGGGGACCCGAATGCGAATCCTGCCACGACAGTTGGTAGAATTTGAATTCAATAAAAAAAACTGGAATTAAGAATCTGTTGATGACCATGAATCCATTGTCAATTGTTGGAAAAACCCACCTGGTTTACCAGTGTCCCTTAGGGAAGGAAATCTACTGTCTTTACTTGATCTGGCCTACATGTGACTCCAGGTCCACAGCAATGTAGTTGATTCTCAACTGCCCTCCACGGGCAACTAGGACAATAAATGCTGGCCATGTCCCAGGAATGAATAAATACAAAAGATTACCATGCCCAGTCAGAGTGTGTCCATCCTGACTTCAGCTCCTGCCAGGAGTTTTTATCCTGTTCTCAATGACTTGAGCTCAGTGTGGAAATCTGGATTAATGTGTTGTCCTTCCCTGCTTGGTGCCACATCTAAATGCCCGCTGTGTACAGATGGTACTTACCAGTCTACAATTGGAGCCTGGGCCCTACACAATGGAATTTCCTCATTAATGTCATTATATCTCAATAGCTCATTCCTCCTTTAATACATTCCTTAAAATCTATCTCTTTAACCATGCTCTTGGCCATCTGCCTTAATGTCTACGTTAAGTTTATTTATTAGTGTCACAAGTAGCTCACATTGAGACTGCAATGAAGTTACTGTGAAAAATCCTCCAGTCGCCACACTCTGGCGCCTGTTCGGGTTACACTGAGGGAGAGTTTAGCACGGCCAATGCACCTAACCAGCACGTCTTTCAGACTGTGGGAGGAAACCGGAGCACCCGGAGGAAACTTACGCAGACATGGGGAGAACATGCAGATTCCACACAGACAGTGACCCAAGCTGGGAATCGAACCCAGGTCCCTGGTACTGTGAGGCAGCAGCACTAACCATTGTGCCATCGTGCCACCATCTCCTTATTTGGCTTACTGTCAAATTTTGTTTGAAGTGCCTCAGGATATTCTACTATGTAAAAAGGTGCTACATAAATGCAAATTGCTGTTCTAATCTGCTTGTACTCCAGTCCACCACTTGTACAGTCTTACTTGTTTGAAAAATTGCACAGATTTCCTGGCAGATTAAATGGTTTAAAATGATTTTATACCAGTGGGTAATGTAGATTAGCAGAGCAGAAACTCCCTCTAGAGGCCATTGGTGGATGCAATATATTTTTTCTTATGAACAGCCGTCAGTGCTTCAATTATCTATATAGTGTGCAAGAAACAATATTTTTCACTGTATCCCAATACATGTGACAGTAATAAATCAAATGAAATCTAGTTCAAATGATCAAAGAGCTTGGATTAGCTTTGTATGATAAAACAAGTGAAGCTGCTTGAAATATATATCAGCAATTTAATCCTTCAACAGTGTTGAAACATTTGGCCTGTGTCTGCTTCAGTGCATTGTAAAATTCTCAGACATGTTTCCATCCATTTGGGTCAATCTTAATAACTGTATTCAAGTGAAATAAATTCTAAATATTGCAAAGTTTGAATATTTAAACAGTAGATTTTATATTCTAGGTGATTTTCAAAGCAAAATCCAAGTACTACCCAGAGCTTCGAAAATACAGGTAAAATCATAGTCCGTGTTTTATTATCATTATATAGTAGCCCTAACCTACACTCATTATATAGTAATCGGTCCATAATCTGTTACTATTAGAACAATTATAATTTATATACTACTGCCATCGTATAGTACAAGTGGAGTATACAATCTATTACTGTTACCTAGTTGTCACAATTTGTATTCTGTTATCCCAGCTAGTCCCATGATCATTAACTGTATTTATTGTCTGTTTCTGGCTGAGAGTTAGGGTTAAGTTTTCATCAGCCGCTCGGTGAATGTTAGCATAAATAACAAACCTTCTAGGCAACTTCAGAAGGTATTAAGTATTCATGTGAAAGTGTTATGGGGCTATTAGAATGAATATACTTTATTAATACTGCTTGTTGATAACTCTAACAATTATATTGCATGAGTAAAATAGCAAAACATCTCGAGGCTCTCCAGATGAACAAACAAGATCTGGCACCAGATCATACACAGCCATGCCAGGGCAGGTAATCTAATATTACTCGGATTATAAGAGAAATTGAGGGAGAAAATTTCAGAACTCAGGGCCCAGGCTGTGGAAGCTGCAGCCACCAGTCATGGAGTAACTGAGAAAACTGAGGATGTGCGCGTGGCTGGAATTGGAGAAACATAGGGATTTTGGAGGGTTGTAGGGGTGGAGAAGGTCAGAGGTAAGGAGGGGGTGAGGTCATGGAAGGATTTGAGATTAAGATGAAAATCTTAAATTCAAAGTGTTACTGAGCCATGGGGCCAACTTAGTTCATGAAACAAGAGTGGTCACGAACAGTGGCAGATTAACTACCACCCGGAGCCTGAGGCTGAGCTTTAGTAAGGCCCCCTGACCTTGCCCCTTGCCCCCTGCCCCTCCCTTCATTGAATAGAATAAAGTGACGTTAGATAACTTATATTGTTGTACTATGTATAATGTACTACATGTGTAATATCATAAAGTTATAAGAATCAATTACAGCCCGTTTATTCATTTCTTTTTCATTTTCTTTACTTTTGTACTTTAAAAAGCTTCCGTGTTTTTTGGTTTACAAAAGTGTTGATAACAGCATGTAAATCAACAGACCGAAGCATGTCTGGTTCAATGTGCATGAGTGCCAGATGACTAAGTTTCTCATCGCTCATTGTTGAGCGCAAATAGATTTTGATCCTTTTCAGTGCCGAAAATGAATGCTCACCTGAACAGTTAGTGATCATTAAGGACAGATAAATTCTAAAGCAAATGTACGTATTTGGATACACCTCGTGCAGTCAATCTCTTGCCAGAGCTCAATACATCCCTAAGTATGCACTGAGTAAACTCTTTGTTGCATTTATTTTGTATTTATTTGCATGTAGGACAAGTCCCGGGGTGAAGCTCCTCTATTTATAGGTATCTGTTATATTAATTCACCCACGGGGTATAGTTATGAAAATTTATTCACCCTTAAAAGGATTAAACCAATTTTTTTTTTGCTCTTGGGCCCCCCAGTCCCTTCTGGGCCCCTAGCCTTAAGCCTACTCAGCCTAATGGTTAATCCGCCACTGGTCATGGGACTTGGTGCAATTAATAATATGGGAGGCAGAGTTCAGGATGAGTCTAATTTAATGGAGGAAAAAGGATAAGGGGGGTGGGGGTGATAAAAGTTTGGACAGTTGAGGACTCTGGGTCTGTACTCATTGGAATTTAGAAGGATGAGTGGGGTTCTTATTGAAACTTACAGGATAGAGCGAGGCCTGGATAGAGTGGATGTGGAGAGGATGCTTCCACTAGTAAGAAAAACTAGAACCAGAGTGTACAACTTCAGACTAAAGGGATGATCCTTTAAAACAGGGATGAGGAGGAATTTCTTCAGCCACAGGTGAATCTGTGGAACTCTTTGCTGCAGAAGACTGTGGAGGCCAGGTCATTGAGTGTCTTTAAGCCAGAGATAGATAGGTTCTTGATTAATAGGGGATCAGGAGTTATGGGGAGAAGGCAGGAGAATGGGGATGAGAAAAATAGCAGCCATGATTGAGTGGTGGAGTAGAGTCGATGGGCCGAGTGGTCTAGTTCTGCTCCTATGTCTTATGGTCTTATGAATGAGGATTTTAGCAGCAGTCGGACAAGACTGGTTCTATGTTAAAGTCATGTTGAATGTTTCTTTTCTATTCTAGGCTGCCCCTTCAGCTGATTTTCTTCTTCGCCAGTCTCCTATTCCTTGTGGTAAACTTAACATGTGCACTGCTTGTGAAGATCACACACTCCGAAACAAAGACCATTGTGTTTGTCCGTGTAGCGATCAATGACTCCCTCTTTGTGCTGTGCGCAATCTCACTGTCTGTGAGCCTCTACAAGATTGCTAAAATGTCCCTGGCCAATATATATTTAGAATCTAAGGTTTGTTTTCCTATATAAAGTTGTGGGTTAGACATGACCAAATGTTCCTGTTAAGTGTTATCTCCTGATCATTTTCTATCTCCGCAAAAATAAATTATCTATAAAATGCTGACCTCAAGACATGGTGTTTCAGCAGAAATAAATTGATTGGTAACAGTGCTGACTTCGTGTATGGTGGGAATTTGTACTGGAGAGTCATGGACACTGGTCCAATGTAAGATCTCACTGAAATGGTTTTGATTACAATTTTGCAATTGTACAGGTTACCACAGTAAAATATAAAGTTTACATTTGTTTATGAGTGTCACAATTAGGCTTACATTAACACTGCAATGAAATTACTGTGAAAATCCCCTAGTGGGCACACTCTGGCACCAGTTTGGGTACACTGAGGGAGAATTTAGCATGGCCTATGCACCTAACCAGCATGTCTTTTGGACTGTGGGAGGAAACCGGAGCGCCCTGAGGAAACCCACGCAGACACAGGGAGAAGGTGCAGACTCTGCACAGACAGTGACCCAAGCTGGGAATCAAACCCGGGTCCCTGGTGCTGTGAGGCAGCAGTGCTAACCACTGTGCCACCATGCAGTAGGAAATTACTTAATGATTTAACCAGAGTGAACTGAAGCAGACTGTGTGAATATTTGTTTCAAAATCAACTTATTGGGATTAATACTGAATACAATACCTCGCTGTGTTTTAGCGCTTCTCAACAGGTGTCCAAAACCATCTCCTCAGATCTCAATAACCATTGGCTTGCAGCTGTAAAATAGTCTGGCCTCTCATTGTACCCAAACCTGGGAATATTAAACCCTTATTTTCAAGCTATGTTTCAGCAGTGATTCAGGCATGACTGTGATTGAAGTAAAATGCTGGAAATACCCAGCAGGTCTGCCAGTATCTGCAAACAGCGAATCAGAGTTAATATTTCAACTCAGTGCCATTGCCACAGAACTGGGTAAAGTTAGAGATGTTCCAAGTTTTAAAGCAATTAAAGGTGGTGGGAGGGAGGAACAAGATACAAAGTTGAGGTCTATGATAGGGTGGAATCCAAGAGAGATTAAATGACAAAAAGGGTAAAATGGATTCTTGGTGAAAGGCCAAACACAAAGAAAATGTGACAAGAAACAAAAGATGGATGGGCAGCACTTTCCTGTCCCATCGGAGGGCAGGACATGGACCAAAGGTCTGTTTACCTCAGGCAGAATTTTCTGGTCTTGCGGCGAGAGCTGCCAGAAAATCCTGCCCCATGTGTCTAGAGCAGGTATGAATGGCAGAATTCAGAATAACTGCCTTTGGAAAGCAGATAAAGAAAAAGACGAAAAGAAACAAGAGAGAAAAACAAAACCAGAAAAGAAAACAAAGACAATGTGGGGCCAGAGTTTATTAACTAAAATTGTTGAACTCCATAATGACTCCAGAGGCTGTGAGGTGTCTGACTAAGGGGAGGTGATGGCCTAGTGGTATTATCGTGAGACTAATAATCCAAAAACTCAGCTAATGTTCTGGGGACCTGGGTTTGAATTCTACCATGGCAGATGGCGGAAATTAAAAATCAATTGCTGACCATTGTGGCAAAAACCCAGTTTGTTCGCTAATGTCCTTTAGAGAAGGAAATCTGGCCTACGTGTGACTCCAGAGCCACAGTAATGTGACAGCACTGTCAACTGCCCTCAGGCAACTAGGGATGGGCTATAAATGCTGGCCAGCCAGCCATGCCCATTTCCCACAAATGAATAAAGGAAAGCAGTGCAGTTCCTTGAGCTTGTGTGGAGCTTCATTTGAACACTGCAACAAGTCAGGGACACCAAAATGGAGAATTAAATTTAAGGGTGACAAGAAGATCCAGGTGACTGAATAGTGGTTTGCAGTAAAGCAATCACTCAATCTCTGTTTGTCTCCCCCGTCTTGAGGAGAGCACCTTCTTAGCAGCTAACACAGTATATCAGATGGAAAAATCATAGAATCCCTACAGTGCAGAAGGAGGCCATTCGCCCCATCGAGTCTGCACTGACCCCTATCCCCATAACCCCACATATTTACCTTGCTAATCCCCCTGACACTAAGGATCAATTTACCATGGCCAATCAACCTAACCCGCACGTCTTTGGACTGTGAGAGGAAATCGGAGCACTCGGAGAACACCCACGCAGACACGGAGAGAACTCCACACAGACAGTGCCTGAGGCTGGAATTGAACCCAAGTCCCTGGCACTGTGAGGCAGCAATGCTAACCACTGAGCTGCCCTGTTTCACTGAAAGGGATGGTTGAGGCCTCTGAGAATGAGAAGGGAGAAGATAAAAGAAGAGATGTCACATTGCCTGCACTTGCATGAGAAGGTGCTACGGGAATGTGGAGGTGCCGGATGAGTGGATCAAGCTATCACGAATGGAATGGTCCCTTTGGAATGCTAAAAGAGGAAGGGATGGGAAGACACAATTGTGATCAAAGGAAATAATTGAACCTAACAAGGTTTCAGCTATAGCTTGTATCACCTCCTGTAACCAAATGTCAGTCTCAAGGCTGGATAGAAAAGGAAGGTTGGGCATAGGGCTAACACCCTCGCCCTATTAAAAAGCCATTGCTGCCGCAGAAATAACCAGCCACACCGGTAAACCCTGGCAAACAAAAGACAGCACATCCTCAGACGCAAGTGTGATGGGATTTGCTGAAAGCCGGAAGTCCAATTCTCAACAAGTCCAATGCTCAAAACCACAACCATCAGAATCTGGAACATCCAAACATTTTTCTAGTGCAGGGAGACATCCCAGGTGCTGCGAGAAATGATAACCCACTGACTTGACATCTCAGTTGTCCATCAGCAGATGTGGTGGACAGACCAAGGACGAGTTAGCGTTGAGGTTTTTTTTAATTCATTCATGGGGTGTGGGCGTTGCTGGCTGGACCAGCACTTATTGCCCATTCCTGAAGGTAATTGAGAGTCAACCACATTGCTATGGCTCTGGAGTCACATGTTGGCCAGACCCAGTGAAGACGATGGATTTCCTCCTCTAAAGAACATTAGTGAACCAGATGGGTTTTTACAACAATTGACAATGGTTTTGTGGTCATCATTAGATTTTTCATTCCAGATTCTTTTTATTTGGAATTCGAATTTCACTATCTGCCATGGTGGGATTTGAACCTGATCTTCAGAGTCTGGATTACTAGTCCAGCAACAATATCACTACACCACTGCCTCTCCTGTCAAATGATGATCTTGTACTCTGCATAAGAAATAAGAAAAATTTCTTTACATGAGAAATTTTGTGAATCATGGAATCCCCCACTGGATGAGGTAAAGACCATGCCATTATTAAAAGGGCAGTGGATTCATATCTCAAGTAGGAAGTGTTTCAGGAATCTGGGGAGATCATGAGATAGTAGGCTGAGGTTTGGGTTATTCCAATAAAGGACCAGCACTAACAAAAAGGACAGAATGTGCTGTGAACATCTATGACCCCTTACTGCCCCAACCTCATGTCAATCACACACACATAACACTCCATGCCAAGCCATTCTTATGACCCCTTGGAGGGAACTACTAGTCTGTGCAGAATAATGCAGCATAGTAGCCTCACAGCACCAGGGACCTGAGTTCAATTTCCAATTTGGGTCACTGTCTGTGTGGAGTCTGCACAATCTCCCCGGGTCTGCATGGGTTTCCTCCCACACTCCAAAGATGTGTGGGTAGGGTTGACTGGCCATGCTAAATTGCCCCTTAGTGTTAGGGGCTTAGTAGGGTGAATAAGTAGGATTCTGGGGATTGGGGCTGGGTGGGATTGTGGTTGGTGGAGACTCAATGGGCCAAATAGCCTCCTTCTGCACTGTGGGGATTCTGTGATTCATTTCACCGAAAGAGAGAGGTAGGTTATCGTTTTAAACAGGATGTACAGATCCCAGAGATGCTAGAAATCTGTACAGATCCACTGCACCATTTAGTCCATGATACTTCACAATGTTTCCTGAATGTCATTGGGTATTAAATATTACTATTTGTACAATTGAAAGGAAGATGTTGGCATTAAAGAATCTCCATTGTGTTTGTATTTTCAGGGGACATCTCTCTGTCAGACTGTGGTGGTGGGAGTGGTAATTATATTACTGTATACATCAAGGGCCTGCTACAACTTGGTCGCTATTGCGCTCACCTCCCATAATCACATCAACACTTTTGATTATAATTGGTACAATGTATCTGATCAGGTCAGTACTTATTGAATCAGGTAAGCCTGGAACTCCCACGGTTTTCTACCTGGTTTGATAGAATTATACTGCACTAAAGGAAGCCACTTTTTTAATTCAATTATGGGACATGGGCGCCGCCAGCTGGCCAGCATTTATTGCCCATCCCTAGTTGCTCTTGAGAAGGTGGTGGTGAGCTGCCCTCTTGAATTGCTGCAGTCCATGTGCTGAGGGTTGACCCACAAAGCCGTTAGGGAGGGAATTCCAGGATTTTGACCCAGCGACTGTGAAGGAATGGTGATATATTTCCAAGTCAGGATGGTGAATGGCTTGGAGGGGAACTTGCAGGTGATGGTGTTCCCATGTATCTGCTGCCCTTGTCCTTCTAGATGAAGGTGGTTGAGGGTTTGGAAGGTGCTGTCTAAGGATTTTTTTGTGAATTGCTGCAGTGCATCTTGTAGATAGTAGATACCCAACAACGTGGAAAATTGCCCAGGTATGTCCTCTACCCAAAAAACAGAACAAATCCAACCCAGCCATTAGCATCCAGTCTATTCTCCATTATCAGTAAAGTGTTGGAAGGGGTCATCAACAATGCTATCAAGCAGCACCTGCTCAGCAATAGCCTGCTCAGTAACACCCAGTTTGGGTTGCACCAGGGCTCAGCTCCTGACCTCATTACAGCCTTGGTTCAAACATGGACAAAAGAGCTGAATTTCTGAGCTGAGGTGGGTGACAGCCGTTGACATCAAGACTACATTTGACCGAGTGTGGATCAAGGAGCCCTAGTGAAACTGGAATCAATGGATATCAGGGGACAAACTCTCCACTGGTTGGAGTCATACCTGGAACTTAGGAAGATGGTTGTGGTTGTGGAGGGACAGCCTTCTCTGCTCCAGTACATCTCTGCAGCAATCCTTCAGGGTAGTGTCCTATGCCCAACCATCTTCAGCTGCTTCCTCAATGTCCTTCACAAGGTCAGAAGTGGGGATGTTTGCCTATGATTGCACAATGTTCCACACCATTCGCAACTCCTCAGATACTGAAGCACTCCATGTTCAAATGCAACAAAATCTGGACAATATTGAGGCTTGGGCTGACAAGTGGCAAGTAACATTCGCACTGCACAAATGCCAGGCACTGATCATCACCAATAAGAGTGATTTTAATATGCACATCGATTGGAAGAATTAATTTGGTAAGGGTATCCTGGAGGCAGAATTCATTGAATGTATCAGAGATTATTTCTTGGAACAGTATGTTGTGAAGCAACCGGGGAGCAGGCTACTCTGGATTTGGTATTGTGTAATGAGAAGGGATTAAGTAATGACCTCAGAGTTAAGGATCCTCGAGAGAGTAGTGACCATAGTATGATAGTTTTCAAAATTCAGTTTGGGGGTGAGAAAGTAGAAGGCCGGCCTTCACGACACACGACAGCGCAGAGTCTCTGAGCAGAGACTGATAGCCAAGTTCCACACACATGAGGATGGTCTCAACAGGGATCTTGGGTTCATGTCGCACTATCTGTAACCCCCATGACTTGCCTGAGTTTGCAAAACCTCACTCACTGTGCTGTCTGGAGACAATACATATCTCTTTACCCTGTGATCAGTGCTCCTTCCACACACATTGTCGGCCACTTTAGGACTTGAACAGCAGGTTAGGGGTAAAGATTCGCATTCTAATCAGTAATCTCTACACTGCCTGTGCTTTACATGCTCTGTCCGAGGCCAGAACTCTCCATGCACCTGACGAAGAGGGAGTCCCCTCAAAAGCTTGTGAGTTTACTATCAAATAAATCGGTTGGACTAAAACCTGGTGTTATCAGACTTTTTACTGTGTTTACCCCAGTCCAACGCCGGCACATCCACATCATGGTGAATTCAGCTCAGCCCAGTGCCTGCAGCAGCTAAAAACAAGCGAGATCATTTTTTCAGTAATTAGTTGCATAAGAGTAGGTGTGAAAACTCTCCCAAAAAAAAGGATCAGGGACTCTCCCATTTTCACACTAGTTGAACGCTTAGAATCAATCTTGTAAAATTCTGCCCAACATCTTTTTGGCAAGTCTCCTTAGTAAAAGAAAATATCTGGTTTGGTGTCAAATTCTTGCCTGATTAGTGTCCCGTGAAAGACATTTCATTAAAGGAGCTGTGTAAATGTAGGTTGTTGTTGAGGTGCTGACATGTTGGTTGTCTCACGCAGGCAGATCTACAGATCCAGTTGGGTGATAAAGGATATTTAGTGTTTGGAGTGATCTTATTCATCTGGGAACTGCTGCCAACAACTTTAGTTGTCCTCTTCTTTCGCGTAAGGAGTCCAGTCCGAAGTCTGGTAAGTGTGTTCAGTCTTGGTCAAAGTTCTCAGCACCTCTTGAAGCATATTGGGTGTTATTTTAGATTGCAGAATTTCCAGGAACAGGGCGATATCTCAGATATTCAAGTGTGGAAGGTGTAGGAATTTTCAAACATTCATTCCGACATATCCAAGGAGGGTTCACATAGAGGAAATAACAAGGTCACAGAGTCATAGGAGAGTCATAGAGAGAGAGAGAATGACAATTGCACTTGTTATACAGAATAATTTGCATAACTTAAATTGCAGTACATTTAGCCTTCTCAGCAGTCATTGCTTGAACTCTTAGAACCATGCTTAGAAATGTGAAATAATAAATTCAACAAGGGCATTTAGTGTTTACCGGTACACATAGGTGAGTTTGAAATTGCTATGGTGGTTGTCACTGCTCATGATTACTTGTGCTGTTGCAGACAGGGACGGGAATGTCATGCAGTCACGGGTTCACTTCCAGGGCCTTTTTCTTTGACAATCCTCGACGATACGACAGTGATGATGACTTGGCCTGGAATGTCACCTGTCACAGTGCACTCAGCAGGTAATTAGTAGAAACTCATTTCTGACTCCACTGCAGCTCAAGGAGAATCATGGAATTTTTTTTTCATCCCTGGGACATGGGCATCACTGTCTAGGCCAGCATTTATTGCCCATCCCCAAGGGCATTTAAGAGTCAATCACATTGCTGTGGATCTGGAGTCACATGTAGGCCAGACCAAGTAAGGAAGCAGATTTCCTTCTCCCTTAGGGCATTAGAGAACCAAATAGGGATTTAACAACAATCAACACTGGTTTTATGGTCATCATCAGATGACCAGACACATGATAGGTGGAACAGCCAAGTGGAATTCACTTTCCTATACATGAGACTTTTATTCCCAGATTTCCATTGAATTCAAATATCATATCTGCCATGATGGGATTTGAACCTGGGTCCTCAGGGTATTAACCTGTGTCTCTGGATTACTAGTCCAGTGACTATACCACTGCCTCCTCATACTTTGTACAGCACAGGAGGCCATGTGATCTGTTGTGCCTTCATCAGGTCTTTGCTGAAGATGTCAAAACATTTAATCTTGCACTCATCAGAACATTGACAAGAACGCCAAAGATAAAGGGAACAATTTATACTTTGAGAAAATTGATGAGTTTATTTATTAGTGTCACAAGTAGGCTTACATGAACACTTACAGTAACCCAAGCCAGGAATTGAACCATTGTGCATTCTCCATGGCAACACCTCTACCAGAATCCACTTGACAGCCATTCAGTACTCACTTCTCATGAAGTATAAATTGTTATTCCCTATACATTTAATATTCCTGCAAATGTCCTGTTAAATGCAGGACAAAAAGCTTCAACATTTTTTTTCCTCAGCAATATCTCCAGCTGCACTTCAACTATACCCAGTGTCTCCTTTTCAAATACATATCAGTTAGGCTTATCGCTGGGGGGAAAAGCGAGAGTGATCAAATGCGAGTTGTTCTTGCAGAGAGCTGACATGAACACAATGACTGAATGGCCTTTTATGTAATTCTACTCACTTGGAAGTAGTGATTGAATCTGCTACCATCTCCTTTCAAGCAACTCATATCAAATCACAACACACGTAAAAAATCTCTGGTTCTTTTGCCAATTATCTTAAATCTTCACCTTGAGTCACCAATTGATTTATTATTGTCACATGTATTAACATAGTGAAAAGTATTGTTTCTTGCGCACTATACAAAACATACTGTTCATAAAGGAGAGAGTGCAGAATATAGTGTTACAGTCATAGCTAGGGTAGAGAAAAATCAACTTAATGCAAGGTAAATCCATTTGAAAGTCTGGCAGCAGCAGGGGAGAGTCAGTTGGTACATGACCTCAGACTTTTGTATCTTTTTCCCGAGAGCTGAAGGTGGAAGAAAAAATGTCCGGGGTGCATGAGGTCATTAATTATGCTGGCTGCTTTGCCAAGGCAGCAGAAAGTGTAGATAGTCATGGTTTGCACGATGGATTGTACTTGTAGATTGTACTTGTCTAGTTCTTGTACTCTGGTCTCGTCATTGTTCGAGATCCAAACACTACAGTGGTGTCATCAGCAAACTTTAAAATTGAATTGGAGGAGAATTTGGCCACATAGTCATAGGTGTATAAGGAGTATAGTAGGGGGCTGAGAACACAGCCTTGTGGGGCATCGGTGTTGAGGATGATTGTGGAGGTGTTGTTGCCTATCCTTACTGATTGCGATCTGTGAGTTAGGAAGTTCAGGATCCAGTCGAAGGAGATGATAGCCAGGCCAAGGCCACGGAGTTTGGAGATGAGTGTTAGGGGAATAATGGTGTTGAAGGCTAAGCTGTAGTCAATAAATAGGAGTTTGACATAGATAAAAAGACACCTGATCTGCAGGCAAAAATGGTTTCTTCTTATTTACTCGTCAAAATCTTCCATAGCCTGAACAACTCAAATTACCTCAACCTTTTCTGATCTAAGGAAAACTGGAGTTTCACTAGTATCTCCACTTACCTGAAATCCCTCATCCATAGTACCATAAGTGCCCAGAATTTGAAACTCCAGTTGATTTTCTGTTATTTCTCACCAATCTTTCCCTATTCAATCTCTCCCAAAGATATTGATTCCTTATAGGTTGAGTGTATATTTCACAAATGCCCAGCTATGTCTTATTCAGAAAAAGGACATATCTAATCCAGCTAATTACCACCCCAGTGTACACTCAATCATCAACAAATTGATGAAAGGTGTTGACAGTAGCAATCTGACAACACCAGGTTAAAGTCAATGTGTTTATTTGGTAGCACAAGCTTTCAGAGTGTTGCTCCTTCTTCAGGTGAGTGAAGAGCTGTGATCACAAACAGGGCATGCATAGACACACTCAATTTACAAGATAAGTCTTTACAGGTAATCAAGTCTTTACAGATGCAGTTGGAGAGAGGGTTAAGCACAGGTTAAAAGAGATGTGTATTGTCTCCAGCCAGGACAGTTAGTAAGATTTTGCAAGCCCAGGCAAGTTGTAGGGGTTACATGAACCCAAGATCTGGTTGAGGCAGTCCTCATGTGTGTGGAACTTGGCTATCATAAGGCTAGAAGTGACAATATTCACTGATGATTTCACATTGTTTGGTAGCATCCACAATCCTTCAGGTACTGAAGGATTCGGCATTCATGTGGCAAGACCTGGACCAAGGCTGGCAAGTAACATTTGTGCCAATAAATGCGAGGCAATGACCATCTCCAACAATAATCTAATAAGCTCCTGTGACATTCAATGGTATTATTACTGCTGAATTTCCCCATCATCAATTGAGAGCAGTCACTGTTGACCAGAAACAAAATTGGACCCATCCTATAAATACTGCAGCTACAAGAGCAGGTCACAGACTGATAACTCTGTGTCTTAACTCACCTCCTGATTCCACAAATTCTGTCCAGGACTGTGATGGAATACTCTCCATTTGCTTGGATGGGTGCAACACCAATAATACCTAGGAAGCTTGTCTAATTCAGGATAAAGCAACCCCACCCATCACCTGCAATATTTACTCTCTCCACCACTGGTGCACAGTAGCAGCAATGTGTTCTATCTACAATGCACTTCAGCAACTCCTCAGGGCTCATTCAACAGCAATTCCCAAACCTGTGACCTCTACCATGACCTTCAAGATCTCTTGCAGGTCTCATACATTCATAGTTTGGAACTTAATCATCATTCCTTCACTGCCACTGATTCATCTATTCTTTCAGCCAATGTCAACATATGCATATTCTAGCATCACAATTTCATTTTGAGCAGGGATGTGGGAAGAAATCCCTGCAGTGATTGGTAATGAGAATGCTAGCAGAATATCCCAAATGGATCATGTGATGGCTATTGTGTCGTTGAGATCAGATTTACAACAAAAACCATATATTAAATTTGTGGCTTTCCCAGTCTGCATACTGCAGTTTCTTGAGCCATAGCTAACCTTACGAAATGTCATTTCACAAGAGTCTGGCACGAGGCACATAATCACAGCCCCTGAATTCATTGTGATCTTTCTTTGTAGCTCGTCAAGTGTATCCCAAATTACCAGCTACTGTGGAACCAAGCACCAAAGCTACAATTACGAGGAATTTGCTTCATTCGCTTCAGATGCCCAGGTGTCGATACATGCAGAGCTCCACCCACAAAACTCTCCATCAGTCATGATCTGAAAGGGGTCATCTTTCAATAAGCTAATTACCATTAATTACTTCAGGAACAAATACAGTAAAAAGCTAACTAGTGTACACTTGAGAGGTTTGTACTGAATATTGTTTTACTGACAATACTAACTTTGAAAATTTTTAAAAAACTTTTTCATTTATCTGACATTAATATAAATGTGGGTAAAGATGTGATTAGAATTATTTGTTTATGTAAATATTGTATAGTTACCACTTCAGAGTCTATGATGCAATGAATCACAATAAATTATAGCCAATTTTACCAGCATCTTTCTGGTCTCTGAATACTATTTATTTTCTATTGGAGAGAACACTATCCTCACTATCCTGTCTCTGTGCCTGTTACATTTTGTTTATGGTTGGGCACCAAGCCAGAAATAAATTCCATTTAAAAAACAAGCCCATTTGGGTACCCTAGAAGTTATGGTACTGAATGAGTGACCCAGAGATTGAGATTAAAATACCACTGTAATGTCTTAACCAGAACCAGGAGAACCTTGAAAGTTGTTGGATTGCAAAAGCAATGTCCTTCATTAAGAACATAAATTGGTATGACATCCCAAAGCGTTTTACAGTCAGTCAGTTTGCAAATAGCAAAGGACCTCAAACAGAAAAGTAGTAATAATTAGATTTTTTAAAAAAGATAGCACGAATGAGAGAAAAGCATTGCTGGGAACAACGGAGGAGCTTTCCTGCTTTCAATTCAGCCAAGGTATCTTTTATAACTTCCAGAGGATGGATAGGGTTTTGAATTAACATCTCATGTTAAAACCTGCAGCTCCAAAAGTGCAGCACTGCTTCCCTGGTACTGCAGCAGAGTGTCAACATAGGTTTTCTGCTGAAATCCTTCAGCGGAACCCACAACTCTAAGACACTGAGACCAGATTATTACATTGACAGTGTAGTAAAAAAGTCTGAGTTGCTGGATTCTAGTCTATTGAGCAGTTGGCATGCCTGAAACATGTACTTGGGGAATATGGTTGGCTCACTAAAGGGCTATGGTTATTCCAGAGTCCATCGCCACAGTTCAAAAGATTGTGGAATTTCAATTTTCATAAGTGCCAGTGATACTGTATGTCAAGTGTTCAAAGAACTCCTATCTTTCTGGACCCAGTAAACAATTTGTGTTCTGAAATTAATATTCCTTTATATTCTTAAGTTCACGTCCCTTAGCTTCTGCCTTGCCATTAAAATCTTCCAGGAATTTCATTTCTAGTGCCTTCAGAAACATTGACCTGATCATTTCTCAAATCAACCTGTTAGTTTATCCTAGCAGTTGACATATAGGTGGACGAAAATTATCTTTAATTTTTTTTTAAAACTGTTACCAAGAGATAATTTCTGAACACACAAAATTGACAGGCATGAAAAGATCAGCTAGTTCAAACTGGCCCTACATGATTAAACACTTACCTGTCCTGGACCAAAAAGAAAAAATATTTGGCAGAAGTCCTTTGATTGCCTAGAACTGGATGAATGATCCAGAGATTAAGATTAAAATATCATTGTAAATGTGTTGATCAGCACCAGAAGAACCTTGAAAGTGGTTGGATTGCAAAAGCCCAGTGTCCTTCAGAAAGGACAAATTGGTACGACATTCCAAAGTGTTTTATGTCAGTGTGGCATGACATCCCAATGTGTGGATTGTGTGCAGTTATGGTCTACTTTTCTAAGTAAGGATATTCTTGCTCTCAAGGGAGTGCAGTGAAGGTTACCAGGCTGATTCCTGGGAAGGCTCAAAGATTATGGAAAAAAACAGGATTAGACTTTCAAGTTGGATGATCAGCCATGATCATAACAAATGGCCTCCTTCTGCTTCTATCTTCTATGTTTTATGCCTCAGGCAATGTGAACCTGCTCAAGAGATCACACCATCCAAGTTTTATCTACAAAGGTTCTGGCTATCTAGTGCAATTGCTACCCTAGTCAAGAACTGGCCCAGCTCCCTCTTCTACACATTTCAGCTGATCTAACCAATTAAACAGCAATAAATGCCCAAGATGTAATTGAAGCAACATATATACTTTACAAAAGACTGTCAGAACTTTAGAGAGTATGTTTTAGTAAAAGCACAGATGAGACTTATGGCACAACACTTTCATTCACACAGTTGTCAGCTTCTTTCTCCTTATTCAAGGATGCTTAGTACAAGGAGAATCCTTCTTTGACCAGTTAATTTATTTGGTGAACTGGCATTTTGACTTAATCTGTAGATGTTGAAAGGAAATTAGCCCAATTGGCTGCAGCAACTTTCCCAGCACCAATAATAACAATGACATGGGAAGAGCGACATTGTTAGCTTGGTTGCATTTATCTTTTTTTAAAAAAAAGTTATACAACTAAAATAGCTGATTGGGGTGCCAGAAATACAAGGTAGTTTCAGACTTGGTTAACATACACATGCTCACACACAACCAATTTCCCAGTTTATTACTGCAAAGGAACAATAGTCACAGCTACATGAATGCACAAAGGTAATATTCATCTCTAAATGCATGATGAAATGTCATAACATCACTTGCAATATGGATCTTTCAACAGGCTGTTCTTAAAACAAGGTGTCAGTTTTCAAAATGGATAGCTAGGAAAAGTTATTTTTCTTTTTAAATAAATACATCTGACAAGTGCTGTAAACACAAGAGGTGCAATTCAATATTTTCAAAAATGTTGCTCTCTTTATGCTGAATAGACATACAGTACATCAAAACCAGAAAAAAAATCAACTCGGCAAGGTTTGGAACACAGGTGACTTGTGATCAAAGATTTTTTTAAAAAAGCATTTTTACAATCAGTTTTGTCACATTGACCAAGCAAGCACTCCTGTTGCTTAAGGCAGGATACAGATGCACCAAAATATTAGTGATCATGCAAATGAAAGTTAGGAAAGTGTTATAGTAACAGTGCAGTATCTGCAGCTAAAGATGATAGATTTTTGTATTTACTTTCAGAGTTGTAGTTGAAATAATACTTACACAAAAGGAAACAAATGCTTGGTTCACAGAACATGGGTTATTCCAGTCAACATTTACAAGTGTGCATTCAAAACAAATTACTGATTAACGATTTTAAGAACTTAGAGCAAGTGTGTGTCATTTTGTTACTTGGATTTCTGCTCTTCTCTGGCAAGGAAGGAATTGCAAATAGATAAAATTGCACACTGTAGAAACAACAATGGTTCTTCATTGCTACTTTCTGCTGAAACTGAGTGATGCAAAAAGACTACGCAGGAAAAAAAAGTGGCTCAGTATCTGGTTTCTTCCCTGAAATCATAGCTTATTAGGCAAATTAAAAAAAAGACTTCATTGCCTCTGCTCATTTAACATGTTGAAACAGTGTACATAGATATAAATTGTTTAAATGCTTGTCAGTACAATGCCAATTTGTTAGGCCCACATGACTTCAGCAGCTTGTTTTGTTGTACTCATATACTTTTCATATTTAAAACCATAGCTAACTATTATTTAGATTAGTTCTGATCTATACTAAATGATCACAAGTAGAATGAAGAAAATTGTTATTTCCAGTTCTAGCTTGAACCCACATGCATTCTCTTCTTCCAGAGCACCAAAAGCCAAAAGAGAAATTCCTGGTTTAAACAACTTGTTTTAAACAGATAGTGTTAAAATAAATGATATATTACAACAAAGATAAAATATTCATTATAAAAAAGCAATTAAGGTTGCTTAAGAATATAAAGGAGCATTAATTTGCTACTGGACAAATATTGGAATTCAATTGAAAACTGGATTTTTTCTTTGGTCTTTCTTGCTGTCAAAATTATGTTTTTAAAAAAAACTGCACCCCAACGCATCATTCTCTGATGGAGGTTTTCTGGCCAGTCAACATGCCTACGCATTCCCTTAACACAGATGTTTCCACTTGTGAAGGAGGTTAAAACTACAGGGCATAAATAAAAAAGACAGTTGCTAATAAATCCAATAAGGAATTTGAGCAAATTCTTTATCCAAAAAGTGGAACTTGCTATCACATGGACTAGTTGAGGTGAATACCATAAATACATTTAAGGAGGTAGGTAGATGAATACCCAAGGGAGAAAGGAATAGAAGGTTAGGAACATTTGAGCCTACTCTACCATTAAATAAGATCATGTCTGAATTTGTACATCACTCCCATCTTTCATCTCACGTAATCAGTATAACCTCTATCCCTTTCTTCCTAAGATAGTTAGCTAGCATTCCCTTAAGTGTATTTATGCTATCACCTCAATTACTGTGTAGAAGATTTCCCAATCGCACCATTCTCTGGATCAAGATGTTTCTTAGTGACCACCCTCTCTCCCACCAAAATGAATAGCATGATAACAGGTAATGTTATTTGCACTAATGCAGCTGCTATAAGCAGTTATCGGGTTAGATGAAGGAAAGGAAAATGGAGACCCACGTGTAGCATGAAAACCAGCATGGACCAGATGGTTATTTCTATTTACACACTCCATGGAACTCTCAGTGTAGTATACATCAAATTCGCTCTCCCAGTGGGTGCACTGACTAACTCAACTTAACACCTTCTCGAACCAAGAACCCAACTGGATTTAAGAATGCTTCATCCAACTGACACACAAGGTGTAAATTTAGAAGTACAAGCTTGCAGGCAGCAAGATCTAATGACTTCAATCTGCAAACCTTTAGCAAAGGTGCAGATATGCAAACAGTAATTTACTAATGGCATAATCTTTTCTGAACTTTTATATTTTAATATTTTGAGCATCTATGTGAACCAGGCAGAAATTTCACACCAACTATGCAGGGGCTGAACAAGTATCAGCAACAACCAAGAGATTAAGACACAAACAAAGGCAGGAAATACAGTTTACATAACAAAATATAGTCACTATTATTTGTGCTATATACATATATAATATATAACGATATCCTTGTTGCAGATGTTCCAACAATAACTTGCTTTAAGTCCACAAGTAGATTTTAAAGAGTCACATTGCTTTGACCCGCGCTTCCAAAAGGTTGCTCTCCATCAAGTACGTCAGCAGGTTAGGCAGCTATATTTGGTCATTTCAGAGAGACCTGCTTAATACAGGATACTAAAATCTAAAATAAAAGCAGTCATTGGGAACAAGCTACATCATGGTGCTGACATCTATTTTATGTGGAAAGCAAATTTTAAACAAATATTATTGCTTTTTGATTTTGAAAACCATTGTCATCTAAACTACTTCTTCTTGGTTTCTCTTCCTGAAGAGAAGTCCAACCCACAGCACCACATTCTCTACCACAGACAGGGCAAGGAGTCAGAATCCACCCCAGCTAGAAGAGGGACTGAACCTTGTGCTGTTAGCACCAATCTGATCCACATCAGCTGTCCTGTTCCCCCCCCAACCCCCAAACCATAAGTCCAAGTGCTGTGGCAGCACACACTCTTACTGCAGGCATGTTGCAGCCTGGAGCTATGGATAGTGATGGAGGCCCCAATTTCTTTCCATCACATGGTTAACATTTAGAAATACAGGGTTACCAAATTGTGAAAAAGAGAATCCTTGCATTTGGTCAAATCTGTAGATCGTTATGACGATCACAATATACTTTTTAAAAAAAAAGTTGTCTTAAAATCCTCCATTACTTTAGATTACCAACATTTAGAAACTGCTTCCATTTCTCCACAGGATTTGATTAAACACTTAACATTGCTAAAAAGCCCACTTAGCTCATTAAACAACAGTTGAAATTAACATTTTTCCAACTGTTGCTTTTTTTAATTACAAAAAGTAAAAGTACAAATGACACAATCTGACAGTAATGTACCCCAGAGTGACAGGAATTATTTTAAGGGAGCCTGATCATTTTACAGTTCATTTGAACTTTATGCCAATGATCAAAGATTTAGGAAGAACTGCCCAAAAACAATACTGACACGTTAGGTTTCAGAAACTCCTCTCAAATCATTGGGGATTAAAAATAACTTAATTTGCATTTTAAAAGTTTAGTGCAGACAAATCTAAAACTGTTCAGATTTATAACTTTCTTAAATGGATAAGGCTTGGCAGTTTTTGAAATCAAAGAAATCCAAATATGTGGTCAGTTAAAAACTTACAGACCATGAACACTGTAGGTTTGGGAATAATTAAGAACCTTCAGAACATTTAATTCTATTAGGCTCACAAGGAAATGCTATTAAATGAAATGAAGTGGTTGTTCACTGTTACTAAACCAAGTTCATCTCTTTACCTTTTATTCACTCAAATGTAGTTCAAGGTCAACGCAATACTGTAAAATGTGCAACAGCTACTGGATCCCTGAAGAGTCTGAAGTTTTGTTGAGTGCCAGAGGCTGGGACAATGTTACAAAGTCTTGACCCAGCACCCATCTTTGTTTCCACAGCATTTGTTACCTCTTGCCCTTCAACAGCATTTTGAAATTCTGTAACTCTTGTATACTTGTTGAAAGTCTGAAAGAACAAAGCAGCAAGGTTATACAACAGCTTCAAGACTATAGGAGTCAGCTTTTTTTAAATAGCTATAGTGCATAAGCCCAAAGGCTACAGACTGGAATGAAGAAAGGGAAGACAACTAGAACACTTCACTAGCCACAAGTTCCCCATTTCAGGGAGAAACCTATGCACATTATGGAACTGTGCTGCTTCCTTAAAGAGCATTTTAGGAGCAGCACGGTGGCACAGCGGTTAGCACTGCTGTCTCACAGCACAAGAGACCATGGTTTGACTCCTGGTTGGGTCACTGTCTGTACGGAACCTGCACTGGTTTCCCCCATGTGTTCTGGTCCAAAAAACGTGGTTAGGCGCACTGGCTGTGCGAAATTCTCCCTCAGGTGTACCCAAAGTGTGACGACTATGGGATTTTCACAATAACTTCACTGCAGTGTTAACGCAAGCCTACTTGTGACACTAATAAATCAACTTTTAATTGGCTTCTTCAAAGTTAATAAGCACACAATTTAAATAATTTAACAAGTATTATGGGATAATTTAAGTAAAATGGATCCGTGGAAGAAATAATTCATACGTTTCTTGCACTTGCCCTAAGTAGCCTCCATGTAGCTATGTATCACGAAATATCACATATGACCAATGTTATATCCACAAATCTGTTTGACACATCAGTGTGGCTGATATTCAACATTCAGGGTTCCTCTGAAATGATCCACAGTCCCAACTCAATAACCAGGCAAAATTAACTTAAACCTTAATGTTAGAAATGCGATGACAGTGCTGCAATTAGTATGTGTCATCACCAAAATGCATTAAGACAACACATTAAACCACACATAGCTGTATCTCAAGTTAATGATCAGATATTGCCCATCATAGACTGTGATAACAGCCACTTACAGCAGTGGTAAGGGCGTAGATGGATAGGAAACTTATCTTGCCTGATTCTTTGGTCCAATTAAAGCTTTCCTTAACCTTCTGTTCAAAAAGAGAACAATTCCAGTCTCCCCATATAACAAATAAAAACAGAAAATGCTATATAAACTCAGCAGGTTTGGCAACATCTGTGGACTGAAACAGAGTTAATGGGCCCTATGTTACCATTTTGATTTGAAGTGCTGGGTGGACTTGAAGCTGGGAATGCTTCAGATCTGACTTTTAGACCTGTTCTCAGGTGCCCCCATAAGCAAACTGCCTGCAAAAATATCAGCAATTCCAAATCGTGCTGTAGAAGCCTGTGGACAGGGCTTAACCCACCCAAAACCCTGCAGCTCTAATTGGCGCATGTGCCAAAAAAGATAGAATGCTGCTCCCCTGCCACATTGCTCCTGGGCTGCTTAATGCCTCCCCTGGCCCCCACAGACATTGCCTGAGATAGTGGGGGATAAGGGGGGCAGTAATGTTGGGGATAGGGCAGTGTGGCAGCAGAACCCCCCTTCCTATCCACTGAATTCAAGCAAAGTGGCAGTGAGCCCTGTCCCCTTTCCCTCCACTGATCTCAGACAGAGTCCTCCCCACCCGCCCCCCACTCCGCCAAACGACTTTCCCGCCACTGATGTCAGGTAGAATGGTAACATATGCCCCCCTTTCCCTCCACTGAAGATAACAGAATGAACTAATTGGAGAAGAGTGGGAGCAAAACTGAACAAGGGGCAGGTGGACACGTGGGGAGGGGTGGGTTGTGTTGAGGAAGGCCAAGGAAACCTAACAAAATAGGAGATCAAGATGGAGGGGAAGTTCACTATCCGCAAAGTGGTCACTCAGTCTGCATCTAGTCTCGCCAATGTAGAGACAACTGCATTAGGAGTAGCACATAAAGTGGACCAAGTTGAAGAAGATGCAAGTGAAACACCTCGGGCCTTTGGACAATGAGGAGCGAGGAGGCACTTGCATGGGAAGGTGATGAAAGATTGGAGGTGATGGAAGGGTCCCTGTGGAAGGTTGACATGGGATTGGGAGGGGGTGGTTAAGTAAAGATATGTTAGAGTTGGTGGAAATGGTGCTGGATAATACCTCAAATGCAGAGAGGTTGGCTGGGTGAAAAGTGATAACAGGGATCTGGTCATGGTCTTGGGAGGGAAGGTGTGAGGGTAGGGGGAGGGAAAAGGCAGACAAGTTCAAAGCGAAGGTGGCATCATTGGAACAGATGCAACCAAGGCAGAGAAAAAGAGTGATATGGAGTCCTTACAGAGGGCAGGGTGTGAGGAGCTGTAGTCAAAGCTATGGGAATCATTGATTGGTGTATTGGTGGTCAGTCTATCGTCAGAAATGGAGACAGAGAAGTCAAGGAAGGGAAGTGTTAGAGATAGAACAGATAGAAGGTAAGACAAGGGTGAAAATTGGGATAAAAAAAAAATGATATATTGTTCCAGGTCCAGATGAGAGCATCAAGGGGCAGCGAAATAGCCATCATTGAGGGAAAAATGCCTGAGTAAGACTGGAACAAGGAATGTTCCACATACCCAATAACAAGACAGGAATAACCAGGGCCCATGTGGGTATCCATAGCCACACCTTTTATTTGCAGTGAGACAAGTTAAAAGGAGAAATTATTTAGTGACAGAACAAGTTCATCCAAGTGGAGGAGTATGTTTGGACCTCTGCTCGAAGAAGAGTGGAAAGCCCAAAGATCTTCCGGTGGGGGAAGGGGGTGTAGAGGGATTGGATATCCAAAGAGAAAGGAGCTAGTTAGGGCTGGAAACTGATGTGATGTAGGGTATTGGAGGAATCACAAACATAGCTGAGAAGGAACGAGGCAATGGGAGTGAGAACAGAGTCAAGATGGGAAGAAATCAGTTTAGTGGGACAGGAACACGCTGATGCACTGGATTTACCTGGGCAGTCTCGTTTGTGGGTTTCAGCAAACACACAGAAGTAGGTTGTGCAGGGTTGGACGACTCTGAGGTTGGAAGCTATGGAGGAAAGATTCCCCACAGGCAATAAAGGTCATAGTGTTCTGGAAACAATGGCTTGACTTTTGGTGGTGGGATCATGGTCCGGGGGAGGTAGGAATAATGCCTGACAGTTGACATTCAACCTCTGGGAAGTAGATGCTAGTACACCGGAAAACAATACCACAATTGCTGGCAGGTTTGATAACAAGGTGAAAGTTGGATCCAAGAGAACGGCTGCAAGATCAGAAGATAGATTGGAGTGGGTAATAGGGACAGAGAAATTGAGGTGGCTGAGGCCCTGTTAACGGCTCTCAAAAATATCAATAGCAGGTGGAAGGCCAGGAGGGGAGTCCAGGTTGAGGGAGAATACTCAAAGGATCTACTGAACAGGGTGGGGGAGGAATCCTGCCCGAAGTGAGGACAGAGGTGAAGGCGAGTTCTGAAGAGCTCAGCATTGTGCCAAGCCTGAAATTCATTGAGGTGAGGACATAAGGGGATGAAGCCGAGTCCTTTGAGTACAGAACGTGCAGCATCAGGGAGTGGAAGGTCAGATAGTATGGTGCATTCACAGTAGGGGATGGGATTGTAAAAAGGAATGGGGTCAGAGGGATGGAAGTGTATGTGGAGGGTTCTGGAAAGACATTGGTATCCGTAACTTTCTGGAGCTTGCATTCCTTAACACCAGGAGGAAAAAAAAATGTTTTGTTAAGATATCAGGTGATTCCAAAAACGAAATGGAACTGGGATAATGATAGTTTTGAGGGGGCTTCGGTGCTGCTGAAGAGGTCCAGTGTGTACGTGTGTAGATCGCAAATTTTGACGAGAACAGCAGTCTGGAGAACTTTGAATGGCCTGGAGATCTCTGTAATCTTGGGTGGTTTCAAAACACAAGGGATGGAATTTCAGAGTCAGAGTGAGGTGATACCCAACTCAAATAGGATGCACAGTGCATAAGAACATAAGAAATAGGAGCAGGAGTAGGCCAACTAGCCCTTCGAGCCTGCCCCGCCATTCAATAAGATCATGGCTGATCTGTCGTGTCTTAATTCCACATCCCCACCCTCTCCCCATAACCCTTAATCCCCTCTCTTATCAAAAACCCATCAACCCGCGTCTTAAAAATATTTAGCGAGGTGGCCTCCACCACTTCAACGGGCAGAGAATTCCAGAGATTCACCACCCTTTGCGTGAAGAAGTTCCTCCTCAACTCTGTTCCAAACCGCCCCCCCCCCCCCACCTTTATCTTGAGGCGGTGCCCCCTAGTCCTGCTATCCTTTTTTGCTTAGGCACGCTACAGCTTCTGGACTTGATACAGATTTGAACAACTTCAGTCAGTGAACTTTGCTCTCCATCTTGACTCCATGCCACCCTTCTCCACTGTTTATTTCAAAACCGCACCCCTCCCCCACTTGGCCAACTGTCCTGGATGTTTAAATTTGCTTCCACTGAGCATTAATCTTCATTCTTCTTGTAACACATTCCATTAACACACCACTTTGTCTTATGCCAATGACACCTTTATCAATTTCTCCTCTGCTGTGACCTATATCTATATCCTGCCTCATGTCCTCCACAACTATATAATTTATTACATTTCTACTCTGGTTTGAATCATACAGGTGTGTAAATAATGGATTGGGGACATTTGATTTTTAATTTCCTGCTACGGGGAAGTTCCAGTAACACACTTTCAATAGTTCAAACTTCCCTGCTGCTCTTCCTGCGCACCTTTTGCTTCAGGTTCACATACCTGCACATCGTGGTATGGAATGCAAAAGTACTAAAGCGACATTGAGTTAAAGCATTATGCTCCTGCTTTGTAAACGCACCGACTAAATAAACGAACAAGTCTCAAAAACTGTGTTCACGGGGCCGACTATATTAAATATGATGGAATACAATGGGGGAAATTTAAATATTTCGAAGTCCATGACAATATTACCCGAGTATGTGGGTTACACACCAGCCCACTCAAAAAGTGCTTCTTCCCTGCTGCCATCAGACTTTTGAATGGGCCTATTTTATATTAACTTGATCTTTCTCTACACCCTAGCTATGACTGTAATACTACATTTTGCACTCTCGTTTCCTTCTCTATGAACAGTATGTTTTGTCTGTACAGCGTGCAAGAAACAATACTTTTCACTGTATGTTAATGTGATAATAATAAACCAAATAAAAAATCCATTCAAGTACAATAGTTACAAGTTTAAGAACTCTCACATGTTTGTGTTATCACTGATTGACATGGTTCTGGTCATACATTCCGTACATCAGAGCAAGACTTGATAGAACAAGTACTCAGTCAGTGGAACTAACTATATTAATTGACTTTATATTGAGGAGGTGGCAGATATAAGCTTCACTTCCTACGCTTCCTAGAAACAAATGGGCTCATTGTTGGGATTCCTGGTTTACAACAGGTCTCCAGTACTTCTAAGTGGCTATTATTCATGTGTGCATGACAATGAATGCCACATGCCAATCAACTGTACAGCAATACAGCCAAGACAGAAAAGGACTTCATTGGATGCCACATATGCTTTTAGCTATAGTCACTAAAAACTACTGGTGTCTAAACTAACCCACGGGATTAGAAACAATTTTTAAAAACACCTTCACAACAGTCTGAAAGAGATCAGCTAATCCACAGTAACCAGTGTTCTACACAACCTAGATGGCAACTCATTGGGCCAATTAGATGAACCCTCTTCCTTTGATAATACATTAAAATACAGCACATTTAGGAAGCAGTTCTTACCTGCCAAATGCATTCAGAAGAGCAACAACTTCCTGTCTAGTCAGCTGAAAGCCTGATGAAGGACTTCGCTCGGGAAGATTCTTGATCTCGCGTTCAGAAAATAAAATCTTCAGAGCAGTACCCAAACCCTGAGTCTGGAGAGGAGACCAGAAAATAAAAATAAGTGTTTTGCTGCCTTTTCTAGGCAAGGTTGTGCACTGGGGATATTTTAATCAGTTGACTTTGGGTTTTTCAATTGCTCCATCTTATGGTTAAATTTTGACAAAAGTCATCAACCTGATGTTTTCACCCTCCACCAAATGTTGCCTGACCTGCTGGACATGTCTAATATGTTTTCCTTTTATCCATCACACAAACCAGCCTCCCATCCATTACCTCTGTCTACGTTTTCTGCTGCCTTGACAAAGCAGCCAGCATAATTAAGGACCCAAGCACCCCAGACATTTTCTTCCTTCGGGAAGAAGATACAAAAGTCTGAGGTTACATACCAACCCACTCAAGAAGTACTTCTTCCCTGCTGCCATGAGACTTTTGAATGGGCCTATTTTATATTAACTTGATCTTTCTCTACACCCTAGCTATGACTGTAATACTACATTCTGCACTGTCTCGTTTCCTTCTCTATGAACAGTTTGTATAGCGCGCAAGAAACAATACTTTTCACTGTATGTTAATATGTGATAATAATAAACTAAATAAAAAATCCATTTTGAAGTACAAGTTACAAGTTTAAGCAATATTTTGGAACTGGTTCAAAAAAAAACCTTCTAATACTGAAGCTAGGACTAAGGGCGAGTACTGTGGTGCAGAGAACTGATGAGGTCAACCTGAAATGTTAGCTGTTTCTCTCCACATACACTACTGGACCTGATGAGATCTTCTGCATTTTTGTTCTTATTACTAAATTAAACCATGGCAGTGGAACACTGGAGAAGGAAAGATATGAGCAATTCTTCATCAGAGTGATCAAAGTCTGAAATTGACTCCTAGATAGGTTACTGCATTCCTCAGGAAATCAGAGTTTCAATGGCAACATTCACTTTTCACATGCACATCTTCTGGGCCTGTGGACAATGATGGTAGAGCTTCCAGCATTCTTTCAAGCACATCTCTGGAATTCTCTGCCCGTTGAAGTGGTGGAGGCTGCCTCGCTAAATATTTTTAAGACGCGGGTTGATGGGTTTTTGATAGGAGAGGGGATTAAGGGTTATGGGGAGAGGGCGGGAAAGTGGAACTGAGCAGCGACAGATCAGCCATGATCTTGTTGAATGGCGGGGCAGGCTCGAAGGGCTGGATGGCCTACTCCTGCCCCTATTTCTTATGTTCTTATGGCTGACCAGGAATCTATCCCACTCTTATTTCCTGCCACTGGCATGTCTTGGAAGGATTTGTGGTTGCATATCAATCACATTTGGCCACATTATGGATACACATACATTGTCCAGCCAATCCTGAGGTGTGACTTAAACTTCTAGCTCAGGGGTAGGGATGCTACCCACTATATCACAAGACACCCCTCAGATGGAGCAGTGGAAGCAAAAACTCTGGAATCCTTTAAGAAACAAGCAGTTGTCATAACGGGGATGACATCAGGATTTCTAAATGACAGAACAAAAATATCCAGAGTAGCGTCCTTTATCCTTTGGTAAGAAGGATAATTTCCTCTGAATAATAGCAATAACTAGAGCAACTAATTATGTGAGAAACCAGAAAGTGAAGTATTGCAAGGCTTAAGGAGACCAGGTGGGGATAAACCTGCACTAGGGTAACTGGAGGGCTGGAAACAAGCACCAAAACACCTCCTTTACGTTTATTATTAATGTCACAAGTCGGCTTACATTAACACTACAACGCAGTTACTGTGAAAATCCCCTAGTCACCACACTCTGGTGCCTGTCTGGGTCATGATGTGGGTATGCCGGCGTTGGACTGGCGTAAACACAGTAAAAAGTCTGACAACACCAGGTTTTAGTCCAACCTATTTATTTGATAATATACTCACAAGCTTTCGGGGTTAGCCCCTTCGTCAGGTGAATGGAGAGTTCTGGCCTCAGACAGAGCATATAAAGCACAGACAGTTTAGAGATTACTGATTAGAATGCGAATCCTTACACCTAACCTGCTGTTCAAGACCTGAAGTGGCTGATAATGTGAGTGGAAGGAGCACTGATCACAGTTTAAAGAGATGTGTATTGTCTCCAGACAGTATAGTGAGTGAGGTTTTGCAAACCCAGGCAAGTCACGGGGGTTACAGATAGTGCGACATGAACCCAAGATCCCTGTTGAGACCGTCCTTATGTGTGCGGAACTTGGCTATCAGTCTCTGTTCAGCGACTCTGCGCTGTCGTGTGTCGTGAAGGCCGCCTTGGAGAATGCTTACCCGAAGGTCAGAGGCTGAATGCCCGTGACCACTGACGTGTTCGCCAACAGGAAGGGAACAGTCTTGCCTGGTGACTGTCGAGCGATGTTCATTCATCCGTTGTCGTAGCGTCTGCATGGTCTCCCCAATGTACCATGCTTCGGGACATCCTTTCTTGCAACATATCAGGTAGACAATGTTGGCCGAGTTGCAAGAGTATTTACCATGTACCTGGTGGATGGTATTCTCACGTGTGATGATGGTATCCATGTCGATGATCCGGCATGTCTTGCAGAGGTTGCTGTGGCAGGGTTGTGTGGTATTGTGGTCACTGTTCTCCTGAAGGCTGGGTAGTTTGCTGCGAACAATGGTCTGTTTGAGGTTGTGTGGTTGTCTGAAAGCAAGAAGTGGGGGTGTGGGGATAGCCCTGGCGAGATGTTCGTCTTCATCAATGATATGTTGAAGACTCCGGAGAAGATGTCGTAGCTTCTCCGCTCCGGGGAAGTACTGGACGACGAAGGGTACTCTGTCCACTGTGTCCTGTGTTTGCCTTCTGAGGAGATCGGTGCGGTTTTTCGCTGTGGCGCATCGGAACTGCCGATCTATGAGTCGAGCACCATATCCTGTTCTTATGAGGGCATCTTTCAGGGTCTGGAGGTGTCTGTCACGATCCTCCTCATCTGAGCAAATCCTGTGTATACGGAGGGCTTGTCCATAGGGAATGGCTTCTTTAACATGTTTAGGGTGGAAACTGGAGAAGTGGAGCATTGTGAGATTGTCTGTGGGCTTGCGGTACAGTGAGGTGCTGAGGTGACCGTCCTTAATGGAGATGCATGTGTCCAAGAATGCAACTGATTCTGGGGAATAGTCCATGGTGAGTCTGATGGTGGGGTAGAATTGCCTGTCTGGGTAACAGACAGAATTTAGCAAGGCCAATGCACCCTAACCAGCACGTCTTTTGGACTGTGAAAGGAAACCGGAAGAAACCCATGCAGACACAGGGAGAATGTGCAAACTCCGCACAGACTGTAACCAAACTGGGAATCAAATGAGTCCCTGGTGCTGTCACCACTGCCCATTTGGTAAGCATAGTGGATAAAGCAGTCGTCTTTGTCAGACTGCAGATCCTGGCTGAAAGCATTTATTCTGAATCCCACTGTAGTTTCACAGCTGGAAGATCCACATAACCTTCTCAATTCAGCAATCAAAAGAGAAGTCCCACAAACACAGGGGGCCACTATATATGGTTTTCATTGAATATGTTGACGAGATCAACCACGTGAGCAGAGGTGGTCTATTTAATCTGAAGAAAACTGGCTGTCTGCAGAAGCTGCTCAGCGTAATGTGCAAGAAATGAATGGTAACTTTGGAGAGCTTGAAGTTCCATAGTAAAGTCAAACAACTTGCATTCTGACACCAAAACTGTCGTGTTCTTCTCATTGTGGCTGTCATATGCCTTCTAATCATCTACAAACTGTATTTCTGACATACAAGAGCTTTCTGAGATCCTAGACAAGTGTGCTAAGTCCTCATCAGGGAATGATTCTATACTAATGATGGCATGCTAGCATTCCACACTGAAGAATATCTGCAACATCAAATGGAAAGACTCTCATGTCTACAGAAAGGTTGGGTTGATCATTAGCATCAAGGTGACAGATGTTGCCATATCAAATCAGTTGTGGCACAGCTGCAGGTTGTTGACAACTTCACCTATCAACGCTCCTCAATCACTCATGACCTGTTATTTGATTGTGAAATCAAAAGCTATAGCTGTTATTTACAAGCTGCAAGAACAAGGACCAACTGATTGAGAACTTCGGAGTCTACTAGGAAGCATCCTCCTCTATGATCATGAGACCTGGGTAACATATGATAGGCAAAAATGGCAGTTTCAGAATTTTTAATATCCTCTGATCTGTCAAGAGGTGCTAAGATGACCAACTCAGAGGTCCTGATATATGCTAATCCCATTAATATACGCTCACTGCAAAGCCAATGACATATGAGCTGGTTCAGCATGTTCATCAGATGATGAATGGCCATATACCCAAAGACAGCCTGTACGATGAATTTCTCCATCCACTTTTCATCTGCAGTAAATGCTGCAGAGACTGTCATGCTAGAGGGTGGCTCCTGAGTCACAACAGGAACGATTTGACACATCTGACCACCAAGGCGCAAACCACCATCTCACAAGATGGAAGGCTGCCAAAGAAGTCAGATAAATTCTGGGCCGGAACTGAATGGTGTCACGGAATCTTTTACACCCATCTGGGAGGGCAGATGGGACTTCAGTTTAACATCTGAAAAATGCAACCAACAATACTGCAGCACGCCAAGTACTGAAGTGTCAGCATCTGATTATGTGCTTAAGTCTGGAAATGGAAATGGTGGGAGTGCTACCACTGAGCCATGGTTCACACCTGAGGGAGAATGCTGCTATTCCAAAAAAATCTTTAAATAATTGCAATCAGTTCAAAGAGGAAAAAAGTTAAAAGTTTGAAATCAAAAGTAATCTTTTTATTCTACAACGCTAAAATTGGACATTAAATTCAGCCAAGAATACCCTGATCCAAAATTAAAATATTAAATTTACTACCTGCCATTTGTATTAACAATTTAAACTTTGGAACCAAAGCAAATTCCTAAAATAATGGATGATACCAATTTTTGGGTGAGGGGACTGCAGAGGGATGGCGTCAATCTGAGGAGGACTGCAAAAAAAATTACAAGGCAACATTAATAAACCTGCAGCATGGAAATATAAATGGACAAATAAACGTCAACCTTGCTATAAAATGAGGTATTCATGTTGGTAGGAAAAAAATTAGAATGTCATCTATCGGTTGGGAAAGAAGAGTTTGAATGGGATAGAGAAGCAATGGATCCAGGCGTATAAATACACAAATCACTAAAAACATAGCCATGCAGGTGAATAAAGTAAGACAGCAAATCAACCACTAAGATTTATTCCGATACAGATATATTTGAAAAGTAGAGAATTTGTTTCAAACCTTGGTTAAACCACAATTCTAACTCTCAAATTATGAAATAGATATAAAGGCACTGGAGGAAGTGGAAGAAAGATTTCCAAGGCAGAACCAGAAGTGTGGGATCACAGCTGTACGGTAAAAGATGAACAAGCTTAGTTTCATTTAACTTCAAAGAGGTTGAGGGATAACTGAATACAAATCTTTAAAACTATGAAATGTTTTGAAGGTTAGACACTGAGTGCCTTGCTTCTATTGTGGGAAAGCATAATGATCACAAAAAGAAATCAGATAGCGAATTCAGAAAATTTACTTGCCTATGTTTTTGATGTAGAATTCACTATCAATATTCCCTCTAGGATACACAGTCACGCAACAAACTGGAAGCTGCTGCACATGCCATGCTTATGCCCAATTTAAGATAATACATGCACTTGGCTATGCAAAATAATTTCAACTTTCAGCATATTTCAACAAACAAATCATGGACAAAAAGTGGAATGTTGTTTGGTTCTACAGGGAGTAGCTGAGGTGTACGTAAACAGTCTGAAGTACATGGACAATAGTCAGGCTTGGGCTGACAAGTGGCAATTAACATTGTGCCGCACAAGTGCCAGGCAATGACCATTTCTGACAAGAGAATAGAACCACCCACCCCCTCACCCTTTACATTCAATGGCATTAACATCACAATATCCTGGGGGTTAACACTGGACAGAAAATGAACTGGAATAGTCAAATAAATACTGTGGCAAAAAGGGCAAGTAAGGGGCTAGTAATCCTGCGGCAAGCAGCTCATGTCACAACTCAAACTTGTCCACAATATCAAAACACAAACCAGGAGTGCGATGGAGTACTTTACCCTTGCTTACACCAGTGCAGCTCCAAAAAAAACCTCAACAAACTAATACCATCCAGGACAAAGGAGCCTGCTTGATTGGCACCCTATTCACATCCATCACCAATACACAGTACTATTTACATGACGCAGTGCAAGAATTTACCAAGGCTCCTTAGACTACACAATTCAGACCCATTACTGTTTAGGACAAAGGCAAGATATGTTGAAATGCCGCTACCTGAAAATTCCCCTGCAACCCACACAGCATCAGGAGTTGGAAATTTACCATTGTTCTTCCACTGCTGTCAGGTCAAAATTCTGGAACTTCTTCCTGACAGTACTGCACCTACATGATATAGGCTGCAATGGTTCAAGAAGGGAGCTCACCACTACCTTTCCAAGGTCCAATAGGGATGGACAATAAATACTGGCCTAGTCAGCAACACCCATATTGCTTGAATGAATAAAAAAAACTTCAAAAAAAGCACGAGGGAGAAGAAAATATTCCCATTCTGTGTGTTTTATCTAATTCTATATAAAAGACTAATTTTGATGGTGTTTCCATTCATTTCTTCAATAAATGGAATGTAATTTTTAAAAATATCCATATTCAAGCATTGCTTTTAGGGTGAAGGTTTTTGCCATGCATTAAGGCAACAGAATCAACAGTTTAGGTTATTAAAGAGCATTTACCTGCCAGAAGTTGATGAGTGCTCGAGTGGTGAGTCAGTTTAAATTTGTTAATATTTGGTAGAAAAAGAACTAATTGTTCAACGTGTGGCACCTTTATCAGTCACATGTGAAATTAGGGAATCGCATAAGGGAACAAAACAAAATATTTCACCACTGTTTAAACAGCTGTGTCTTGGACTGTGTGCTGCCAGTTGAGTAAGTTGCCACTAATGAGGGTACAGAGGGTTTTGACCTGCTTCCTTTCTAACCTATATCACCCAGTAGCCTGTGAACCATTACTTTGTCACAATGCAAAAAATTTCACTTCCACATGCAATGATTTTAATCAGCATTGATTGTTCTCCAAATTGCTTGCATTACTTGGGAATATTATGCAAAACAAACCTGAAGTTTACCCCATAATCTGCACTTGTCACATCCAACACAATCCATTATGAGAGAGATATTCTTAAAATGGAGCCTGAATTCCTCCTATAAAAAAAATAAAATCACAATTCATCTCTTGCATTAACTTTGCACAGTCAGCCAAGATTAATTTCAATTATGTGGGAGAGAGAAAGCAGTGGATAGCAGGGGGGGAAGAGGTCTGCTGCAATGTTCCAGTGAAACTCAACGCAAACTGGAGGAACGGTATCTCATCTTCCGGTCTCATCATCGAATTCAACAACTTCAGCTGATCAGCTCTACCCTTTAGTTTTCATTTAATTTAACTTTTAACTGTTCACTAACTTTTATTTCTTTGTCTTCATTTTTCTTCCCCCCCCCACTCTTTCACCCTATTCTTATCTTTTCTCCCCCTTTGCTTCTCTCTTCCCATCTTTTTCTCTACCTTGTCTCTCTCCCATCCATCACCTCCCTCCCCCACACATTCATGTCACAGCTTGCCCTCCAATTTCAGCTTCTTTCCCATTTGGCTAACCACACCTTCTAATCTCTCCATGGACTGCCATTAGCAGCCTTTCCCCTTGTTTTTGAGGCTATAACTCATCTTTCATTTCCTCACCCTACAGTATAAATATCCCCCACATTCAATGCCTTTTAGCTTTGACAAAGGGGCTCAAAAATGTCAGCTCTTTTCTCTCCTTACAGATGCTGCCAGACCTGCTGAGATTTTCTAGCATTTTCTCTTGGTTTAATTACAGTTACCACAGGCTGAGCAGGCGATCTCAAATTAAACAATGCCTCAGTTTTGATTGCTTTCTAAAGGTTCTGGAAATGAATCCCTGCTACATGGATTGTTTGCAATGACAGGAACTAAAGATACAGCAATTAGAAACAGCATCATTTATACGGCACCTTAAAGCTGATAACCCAAGGAGCTTCAAAACAAAAAGAGTAATCAGATAAAATTTGACATCAAGCCAAAAGAGGAGATGATGAGGTGCAAGTAAAGTGTGGCCAAAGATCTGGATGCTAAAGGAGGAAAGAAAAGCAGATAGCTGGAGAAGTTTAAAGAGGGAAGTCCAGAGCTTAGGGTGCAAACTGGTTACGATGAAGATGGGGTATAGAGTGATGAAGAAAAATCAACCAATATAAAAATGCAGAAGTGACTGAAGGGCTAAAATGGGGTTGGAAAAGGGAAGAAGAATGCAGGTTCCGAAAGATATATGAAGTGGTTGGAATTGATGATGGCAGTAGCAGACAAGGCAAGATGACAGAGGTGGCTGTGACTAACGATAAGAGTTTATATGGACAGCAAGTTTAAAGAATGGGGAGTGAATTCAGAAAGGGAGAGTGAGAGGAGCAGAGATGGAAACTGCATCCTCAGAGGATGAAGAGTTTCTCAGTGTAGAGACAGAGAGGGGTTATGTCAAAGAAGAACATCGAGTGGGAATGGGTTGTCAATGAATATTTTAAAGAAAAAGATCAGATGGGTGGAACAAGATGAGGTGCTTGAAGAAGCAGAGTAGTAAGGGGAAAGTTCAGCCTGAGGTTTGGTGATATGGCACCACAATGGTAGTGGAAGCAATAGTCAGACAGGGGAGGGGCATATAAGAGGGAATGCAAGCCTGAGATGGTGGCAGGAGAACAGGCATAAAGAATTGGGTAAGAAATTGACAGTGTTTTGGTGAGGAAAGGGAGAGAGAAAATTTATCCCTGTACAATCATAAGGACAGCTTAATTATGTTAACATTTCTACAGACACCAAATGCAAGAACCAAGAGGGAAATGCTGAAAATAATATCGCTAAAGTAGGTAATTTGACCTTTGAAGCTTGCTGTGCCATCACAAGATCATGACTGATCAAACTCAATTTCACCTCCCAGCACACAGTGTATAACCCACATACCCAAAAATCTATCCAGTTCTTTACTGAATATATTCAGCAATTGGGAAAAGGATGGATGGTCAAACTTTCGATCAATCACACAAAACATCATTTGTAAGATAAATGATTCATTTGGTAGAATTAATCTTCAACAACATACTAAGCCAACACTTTACCTTGAGTGTTTTAGCCTCTTTCTTGTTGCCTGCAAACATGGACTTCTCATCAAAATGCATAGGAAATGACCTATTACAAAGGAAAACTGTTTATAGGATTCAGGATAAATACAAGATACTAACTTGAACTCAAATTTCTTCCCAAATTTTGACCATGCAGGGTCAACCAAATAATGGAAAATCTGCTTTAATCTACCAACTTTTCAAATGAGCAATAAAATCAATACCATTTATATGCTGGAATTTAAAAAATACAATATTTCATTAAGTTTTATGCAATTCACAGATATATTAAATAGAAAACTTTAAAAGAGTCAAAATATAAACACATTATAAAAACAAATTCCCAAAGCATTGCATTTAACGCATCAGAATATCAAAAGGGGAGGGATAGACTTGGTTTGTGAATCTGGAATTTAAGAACTCAAACACCATTTATTACCAAACATATTACAATAATGTGAGGACAACTTAGTGGTTAGCACTGCTGCCTCACAGCTCCAGGTACACAGGTTCAATTCCAGCCTTGGATGACTATGTGCGTGGAATTGACATGTTCTCCCCATGTCTGCATAGGTTTTCTTTGGGTGCTTCAGTTTCCTCCCACATTCCAAATATGTGCAGTTTAGATGGATTGACCATGCTAAAAATTTGCCTTTTAAGTGTCCTAAGATGTGTAGGTTAGATGGATTAGCCATAGTAAATGCACAGAGTCACAGGGTTAAAGGAGGAGGGGGCTTGGTCAAGATCTTCTCAGTCTATGCAGACTAGAGGTGGTCAATGCAGAACTGAGGGTGTAGTACCTAAATGTGCGCCGTATACGGAACAAAGTAAATGAGCTTATTGCGCACTTCGAAATTGGCCAGTACGATGTTGTGAGCATCACAAGGGGTTCAGGGCTGGGATCTAAATATCTAAAGATATGTGTCCTATTGAAAGGACAGGCAGATTGGGGTTGTATTGTTAGTAAGGAATGAAGTTTAATCGATAGCTGGAAGCCATATAGTTTCAAAAGGCATAGAATCTCCGTGGGTAGAGTTGAAGAACTGCAAAGATAAAAAGACCCTAATGGGAGTTATATACAGGCTCTCCTCGCAGCAGTCAGGGTGTAGGGCAGAAAATAAACCAGGACATAAGACAAAAAAGGCAATATTACAATAATCATGGGGGACTTCAATATGCAGGCGGACTGGGAAAATCAGGTAGGTAGTTGATCCCAAGAAAAGGATCAAGTGGAAAAATAGACATTGGATCACTGGAAAATGAGGGTGAAGTAGTAATGATAGGAAACAAAGAAATGGCACAGGAACTGAATAGTTACTTTGCAGTCTTCATAGCAGAAGACACCAGTGTGATGCAGAGTTCCAGGAGAGGGAGCAAAGGTGAGTGTAGTGGCCATCACTAAGGAGAAGGTCCTTGAGAAACTGAAAGATCTGAAGGTGGATCAGTCACCTGGTCAGACGGACTCCACCTCAGGTTCTAAAACAGGTAGTGGCAGGGAGGGTCCCAGAGGACTGGAAAGTGGCTAATGTAATACCGCTGTTTAAGGGAGGGAGTCAGCAAATGGGAAATTATAGGCTGGTTTAGCCTGATTTTGGTCATTGGCAAGATTTTAGAGTGCATTATTAAAGATGAGATCGCGGAGTATTTGGCAATGCATAATAAGATAGGACTAAGTCAGCATGGCTTCGTCAAGGGAAGGTCATGTCTGACAAAGTTGTTAGAGTTCTTTGAGGAGATAACAAGGACGTTAAAGGAAAACCAGTGGATGGGATTTATTTAGATTTCCAGAAGAGCTTTGACAAGGTTTCACACAGGTGTCTATTAAATAAGTTAAGTGCCCATGATGTTACAGGTAAGATCCTGGCATGAATAGAGAATTGTTTGACTGGCAGAAAGCAGTGTGTGGGGATAAAGGGGTCTTTTTCAGGTTGGCAGCCAGTGACTAGTGTTGTACCTCAGGGTTCAGTACTGCGACCACAACTTTACACAATATACATTAGCAATTTGGAAGAAGGAACTAAAGGCACTGTTACTAAGTTTGCAGATGATACAAAGATATGTAGAGGGACAGGTAGTATTGAGGAAGCAGGGGGTTGCAGAAGGACTTGCATAGATTAGGAGAGTGGACAAAGAAGTGGCAGATGGAATACAATGTGGAAAAATGTGAGGTTATGCACTTTGGAAAGAGGAATGGAGGCATAGACTATTTTCTAAATGGGAAATGCTTAGGAAATCAGAAACAGAGACTTGGGAGTCCTTGTTCAAAATTCTCTTAGGGTTAACACGTAGGTTCAGTTAGCAGTTAGGAAGGCAAATGCAATGTTAGCACTCATGTCTAGAGGGCTCGAATACAACAGCAGGGATGTACTTTATACAGCCTCTGGTCAGACCCTATTTGGAGTACTGTGAGCAATTTTGGCCCCCGTATTTAAGGAAGGATGTGATGACCTTGGAAAGGGCCCAGAGGTGGTTCAAAAGAATGATCCCTGGAATGAAGAACTTGTCGTATGAGAAACAGTTGAGAACTCTGGGTCTGTACAGACTTGATGGGCCTAATTCTGCTCCTATCTCTCATGGACTTGATGGGCCAAATAGTCTCTTCTGCACTGTAGGAAGTCTATGATTTTATTCTATGATCTTATTATCCAAAATAATATATAAAACATTCACATTAAAATAATTTAAAAAGAAAAATAACCAAGAGCAATTTGGAGTAGGAACGCTGGCTTCTTCACTCTTTCCTTCCTATTCCAGAGGAATATAGGTACCAATGTAGCACCCATACTAAATGCTCTCTCACAAAAGAGATTGGTCTGCATTGCTTAGTTATGCTCTAGTTGCATCATTAATACATATATATAGCTAAGCTGATTCAAAAAAAAAGAAACATTTACAATATTAAGAACATATAGTGACACCAACGTTCAGACAAAGGATGTACAACAGGGATGCATTTGCACACACTGGAAGTAAACAGCCAAGTGGTTGAGGTGCAAGAAGGTGATCTTGGTGGTGAGCAACTTGATGAGATAGGCTCAACTAAGTACAATTTAAGATGGTGAAAGAGAAGGAGAATGATGGAATCAGAAACACTGGTACATCCCTGCCAAACAGTCCAAAGATGTTAACTACTCTCAGTTTGGTAAATTTAGGTGGTCAGCCACCAAAAGTATCTAATAATAGGCAGAAAACTGCCTGCAATATCTTCTCTTCCTGCTCTCACACCATTATTTCTGGTGTTGAAAGATTCATTCTTGATCTCCTATTTCTCATCTATAGGGTGCCCCTGGGTGACAACAGTTTCAGTTTCCACATGTTCTCTCAATTCCCAGCCCTATCTCACCACCACCTCTCCAAATTGGCTCTAAGTTATCACACTGCCAATCAAACAACCAGTTTTAGATGAGCAGAAATTTCACCCAAGTAAACATTGGAAGGCCAAAACCATTGTCTTTTAATCCAATGACAAACTCCATTTTCTAGTAACTGACTCCAGCCTTCTCCAGGCAAGTGTCTGGGGCATAACCAGCTTGCCACCACAGTATCATATTTGACTGAGACGAGCAGACCACCACATATCTGGGAAATCATTAAGATGCCTCATTTCCATCTGTCATTTCACTTCACTCACCTGCTGCAGTTAACCTCACCCAACACCCTTAATGCTTGCGGCTCCACACAAGCTCCCAGCTAAGTAAAGCTTCTATTTTTAAATATTTCATCCAAGTAAGTAACTGCATGGCCTCATTCCACCCATTCCTGTAACCTCTTCCAGCCCAGTGTTCAATATATCTCTGCTCCTCTAATTCTGGCCTCCTGAGCATTCCTGATTTTAATTGCACTACCACGGGTGGCCACACCATCAACTGTCTGGGTCTCAGAATTCCCTCACTAAATTTCTCCAACTCTTGGCCTCGTGTTCCCCCTTTAAGATCATCCTCAAAACCTATCTCCAGGACTACGCTTTCAGTTATTTGCCCCACCATCTCCTTACGTGGGTTGCTACTGTCCATACCCTTTGAACACGAGTGGTAAAATGTTGTTTCCAAAGACTGAAACATTTGCCAGTGTACACAATTTGCCCACAAACAATATACACATTGCCTTTAAAAGATAGAAAAGAAGAATTTTAATCACAGGGATGGAAGATTGCAAGGATCCTGGAAGGATTGGGAAAGCCTTTTGAGGCAGGTAGGACCAAGGGAATGACAAAAAAAAGGCTCTTGGCGGATTCAAACCAGAAGATAGGAAGTTAGCAGTTTAGAAGCTTGTTCAAAGGGATAGCTTTTCTTCCCAAAAACACAGGAAAGAGTGAGCAGAGGTGTTTGAATGGGACAGCATACAGATGTTAAGGGGAAAAAAGACCCATCAGAAATACATTTGCTAAAGGTACAGCTCTGAAGTACTACAGTTGCTTGGGTGAGCGGACAGCAAGTGATCAGGGAAGTTTATGTCAGGGGGAATTTGGGTGAAACATAAAATGACTGCTGATTAGCAGCCACTTGGAACAGAGGCTGAGCAAGTAGTAGTGTACGGTCATTAAAGCTGGGAAGTTGTGGGGTGGTGAATGGTAAAATGACCTTGAAGGATTGAGGCAGAGATGCTAAAAACAAGTTAGTAAAGGAGTAAGGTGACAGGCCAAACAGGATCTGATGATCAGAGCCACACAACCAACATCAATTTTTAATAAGGCCCCAGAGTCTAATGGATTGATCTAGATTGTGGATAAACCTTATTTCGAAACAAACACACATTTTCAGATGGTAATGCAAAATAGTAAGATCCAGGTTGTGGTCTATCAATTTTTGTCTGATTACTGGTTGCTATGAAAATGCTTAGGGCATTTTACTGTGACTAAGACTCTATGGTCATGATCAAGAGGCCTTGTTAGCTGTGGCGCAAATCCCATGATGGCCGCTAAATTGTGTAAGGGTCAGAAATGTGATTTGAGCTTGTAAGATCTCAGTTTGAGTTCTTCTTCATCCCCCTCCATTAACAATCAGGTTCACGCCCAAATTTCCATGTATTTTAATAAATTTAAATGTACTTACTGGACTTGATGTCTTAGCGTCCACTGACAATGTATCCTCCGCCCTAGCAGTATGATATCATGCCTGTGTGAAACACTCCTGGTTTTCAAACGTGAAAACCAATTGTGATGACCATATCAGAGATGCCCGTAGGTCCTGGGGTTGTGGGACAAGGCTGAGCATGTGCCCCCTGAGGTTGCCAGGAGACAATGAAGGAGGTAGTATACAGGATGGTTACCCTCCTTCATTGATAGTTGGTTGGAGAATTCCCTTGTGAGAGGGGTGCAGGGAGACGCAGGTGAGGAGAAGAAAGAGGGGAGAACCAGATGTCTGGGGGTGTCCTTTGCTGGTGTCTTTAGGCCCTACCCCTCCAGCTGGCTGTGAGATTCGCCCAATCGCACTGTTAGATGAGAAAAGCGGTCAAGTTTCACACAGGTTTTCTCGCCTATCCAACACACTGTGCAACTTTGGGAAAATTGCAGCCTCTATAAATGTAAATTGTTTTTCTTATTGACTGGTTAATTCACAGGGCAGCAAATCTTAAGTTTCACCCTGAACATATTCTCCCCCACCACCCACGCCCCCTGCCATTTATAGACATTACATAGAATTTTGCAGCCCAAAACAAGACATTCAGTCCAACAGATTTATGCTAGTGTTTCTGCTTCTCATGATAAAAAAAAAAATCAACTTATTCTCAGGAACAATACAAGTTTCATTAGTTGGGATTGCTGCATGACATTTCTAGGTCTCAGCAGTACTTCATCAATAATACTAAGCTGGTGCTGAACTTGCAAAGAACGTGTGCGCAATTACACAACAACTAAACTATATAACTTATCAAGTACCAACTGAAGTAAATTTGGTAACTGAAGACAGGATAACTATAAGCCATCAATTGCACTCCCACCAGCTATTTGCTGTGGGATGGCAACATTAAGATAAACAAACCCTGCAGCTTCTTTTAATTCCATACTTTGTGAAACTTAATTAAATAATATTACACAATCAATCATTCTCTTATCACATCCATTACAAGTATTTTTCTTACTTGGTTTCCTGGAGAACCTCCAGCAGCTGCTTTTTGCTAATTGCATCTTCTGTTGCATTTCCAGTGTACAAGTCCACAATTGAACGTTCAAAATATAGAGCTACTTTGGACAAAGCTCTCAACTGAATTAAATACAAAAAATAAAGGTTTTTCAATCTCCTTGGACCTTCTCCTTTTGTTTCAGCTGGATGAAACCGAGATTGGAATTCTTCCACGTTTGGTCCCCATCTAGTTCTTCCCCATCCATCTGAAACAAGCGGTCAGATAATAGGTAAATTGACAGAGTCAGAATGATCTATTCTGTCAAAACATGAGAATTTGTTATATCTAGGTAAAAAGTGATTGTTACAGGTCAAGTAATTCACAAGTTTGCAGTGCATGAATACAGTAGCCATCTGGTAAGGCACAGCACAGCATAGCATACCATATCCAACAGCCTATGCTCAAGTAAAAGGCACAGTTTGCATCAATAATAGTTATTGCTCTTCTGTGGTGAAGCTTAACAGTTACCCAGTATTATGGTGGGAACTAGCAAACGTGTATTCATTTGCCAAAGTAAATGATTAATGATTTGAAGTTATAAGGCATGGTGGCACAGTGGTTAGCACTGCTGCTTCACAGCACCAGGGTCCCTGGTTCGATTCCTGAATTGGGTCACCATACGTGTGGAGTTGGCACATCCTCTCCGTGGGGTTCTTCCAGGGGCTCCTGTTTCTTCCCGCAGTCTGAAAGATGTCCTAGTTAGGTGCATTGACCCGAACACGAACCGGAGTGTGGCGACTAGGGAAATCTCACAGTGACTTCATTGGAGTGTTAATGCAAGCCTTACTTCTGACAAATAAATAAACTTTGCTTTTTTAATTGCTAAATTCACATGCAAAAAGTATGAGGATAACTTTTTAACTTGAGCTGTTGGACAGGTACCTGGTGAATCAGTGAATTTCAAGGGAAGTGAAACCATGCAGATACTACCACAGTGGGCTGACTCTACCAGATTGCTGACCATGTAGTCAGTGAAAAGGATTCCCTATTAGAGCTTTTTGAATAGCCTTTTCTGTTCTTATAGCATACCAATGACATTTTAAAAAATCCTTGCTGCATGCTGTTCCTCCAAAAACAAAGTGAAGGATCAATTCACGGAGAAGTTTGTGGCTGCATTTGCCATCTTATTGGTCTTGTGTAAAAAACAAATTTGTCCTGATTTTTCTCTTTAAAATCTTTACAAGATCATTGGGAATCAACAATATAGCATGATTTTGCCTGTTTGCGGAATAGTGTGCCCAAATGAAACAGGGACAATAAGTAAATCTTCTACAGAACTAATTTATTTACATTTGATAGTCAATAAATAAAAGTTGGTCCTGTGGAAGATTTGTTTGGTAAACTTTCAGCTGACTAGAGAAAGTTGGTAGCCTACTTATCCCATTAGCCGAGTTAGGAACATAGGAACAGAGTCGGCCATTCAGCACCTAAAGCCTGCTCCAACATTCAGTTAGATCATGGCTGATCTTCTGCTTAATGCTATTTTCCTTTGGTATCTTTAATGTCCAGAAATCTATCAAGCCATACCTTAAATTATTCAATGGCTGAGCTGGCTCAGCTTACTGGAATAAAGAATTCCAAAGATACCTTCTAAAGAAATTCCTCCTTATCTCGGTACTAAGTGACCTCCTTCTCATTCTGAGACTGTCTGTCCTTTGGTTCCAGACCCACCCCAGCCATGGGAAGCATCCTTTCTTCGTCAACCCTGTCAAGCCCCAAGAGAATTTTGTACATTTCAATGAGATTACTTCCCATTCTTCTACATTTTAGAGAACATAGGGTCCATGTCCTCGATCTCTCTCCCCATAGGAAAATCCTGCCAGCCCAAGAACCAACCTGTGAGCCTTCACTGCACTTGCCATATATGTCCTTCCTTAGGTAAGGAAACAAAATCTGTACACAATACATCAGGAGTAGTCTCTCCAAGGCTTTATATAGTTGTTGCTTTCAGTTTGAGTGTGGTGGATTTTGATATTAGGGTCCTGAACCTAGAATGAAACTACGATAGTTATGAGGCACAAGTTGGCCATGATGAATTGGGCAATGTTACTTAAAGGGATGACAGTGGACAGGCAATAGCAAGCATTCAAAGAGCGCATTGGTGATCTGCAACAATTATTCAGTCTTGCCTTGGAGCAAAAATAGAATGGGAAAGATGGCCAACCAATAGCTTGCAAGGGAAATTAAAAGGTAATATTAAATCCAAGGGAGAGGTATACAAATTGGCAAGAAACAGGATTGGGAGCTGTTTAGAGCTCAAAAGGAGGACAAAGGGATTGATTAAGAAGGGGGCTCTCTTTGCACTCTAGCCTTACCTGATGGCACGTTTTAAAGCTTGTATGCAGTTTCCTCCTGTCACGTTATTGCTATGTTTCACTCTTGCTTCAGATTTTTGACACTTATAGCAGACATGTTTGCCCTTGAACACACAGATGTCCCATTCCGCAGTTGCAACACATCACCTCCCAATCATCTATTTGTTTTATGTAACTAATGAACTATTTTAATTTGAAATGAATGCCTCTTCTCAGCAGCACTTACTGTACCAACTGAAATCCAACAAAACCTCCCACTTAAAATAAATAATAGATTTACTACATTCTGACTTCCCTTCTGCAAGTATTTTATACTCAATTATGGTTGTAAGCCACTTAAGGGTTATTGAAAAAAGTTTTTCTAAATTCCAACTCTTTACCAACATATTCCAAAAGCTGTTACACACCAAACAATTTACTATTTTCCAGTAAATCTTACTATATATAACTCCCAATAATACAAGTTTTACTTTGGAACAAAAAAAAGCCCACACACCAGTTTTAATTCTTATTTTAGATAGGCTGGTGAATGTTTCCTACCTACTTGCTTCTGTGATATCACACCTCCATTGTTTCTTTGGTTGATTGGCTACTGTTACGTTTAAACCCTACTACTGCTCTGTGACTCCTGCTCCATCTCCAAGCTTTTAACCCCCCGCTGCTGTTCTTGCTGATTCACACACTTGTGTCCTCTCACTCGATAACTATATACCTCTTGTATGGGTTGCTAAGTCAGCGTAGATCAAACAAGCACCATGGTTCATTCCTCTTTCCCTAATCCTTGGTGCTGAGGTCTGTGTCTATTCCACCATACCAGCTGAAATCAACTGAGAAGGATTTTAAACAAAGTCCTTACTGATTGATATGGCTCTGCTGTGCTACACACTGAATATCATGACTGAGTTAGTCATACCCTCACATATCCAAAGCAATGTAATTATCTAAATATCATAATTTTACATTTTTTTCCCCTCTGCATTTCTCATCATTCCCAATTTGAAGTTACATGGGCAAACCGCTTCCAAGCTGTTTTTCTTGAAATAATTAGGAGGAACTGCAGATTTCAATTTTTCTTGTGTTAGTATATGAAAATGCTAGTACCCACACCCTACCCAAGGTAAAATTTGACAAAATGTACATCCTAATACTCCAGCTCAGTGAAGCATACTGCACATTCACCATTAAATAGCTCTCTGCTCTGAATGAAATATTTCAAACTTTTAAATGAGGAAATTATTCATACATACCATCAAGGAGATACTTTGCACTGAGATGTAGATTGATACTAGCATGGAGCCCTGAAATAAGCCTGTAAAATACTCTCTTTTCAAGGCAGAGACCTATAGATACAAAAAATTGCATCATAAATATAAGCAGAGTGCAGTTAATTTATTTCACAACATAAAAATACAGTATTTTGTTCACAGAATATACAAATCTACCTTCACATACATACACATATCTTCCAAAGATGTGGGCTGGGCTGATTGGCCATGCTAAATTACAGCGTCAGGGGGACTAGCAGGGTAATTACGTGGGGATTATGGGGGTAGGGATGGGTGGGATAGTGGTCGGTGCAGATTCGTTGGGCCGAATGGCCTCCTCCTGCACTGTAGGGATTCTATGGATTAAACTGCAAGACTTCGGAAACTATTTCTTCAGAAACTAGAAAAGTTTAACAAAATTCAAGTTGCATTTCAGAATTGTGTATCATAAGTCAGCCTTTTAATTAACTCCAGTATTTTCAATTTTGTTTTTAGAAAAATAAAGAAAACGCTTATCCACATAACCCATTTAAGATTCCTTAACCCACTTATTCCCTATTAAGATGTACCACAGAACAGTTTACCTTAGAAAGCTTACACTGTAATTTTTAAAGCCTTTTGTCCTGTTTGAATCATAAATTAGGTGCTTGGGCTCTTCAATGGAGGTGTGAGTGTCTTGACTGGTGAGACGATGTCTCACTCTTGCAGGTTACCAAAAGCTGATGTTGAAGCATTATGTTTATGGTTAGTTTAATAGGAAAACTTTACAAGAGGGATTCTGTTTTACATGATAAATACAAATAATACTTAAGAAGGATTGTTGATTGTGATGTACACACATGGTCAAATATTACAATGATGGCAAGCTTTTCAATGTTTCATAGGGTTTTGAGTTGAGTTTTAAAAGCTTTGCATCACTTCAGGGTATTGGTTTCAAGACAGTGACTGTTTAAAGACTTTTCATAAAATAGGAGGATCTTGTACAAATTATAAAGCCCTTACAAGGATTCCTTCCAGTCTTGCTACAACTAATCAATTGTAAGTGTCCTAGGGATACGGACTAGTGGCACTGTGCTGCATGAAATTTATTTTGAACTGAATCTAACAACAACGCCTCTGAATTTGTAATAATTAACAGAATGTACTTTGTTTTTGCTGTCACCTGTTCCATTGCATTAAGAAATCATGATTAAAGATATGGTTGCTGTCACGCTTGAGCACCTAACTGAACCATGGACGTTCAGTGCTAGATATGGGCGAATTAGGAAACCACTCAAAAATGTTGGCTGCATTTCTTTATTTACATTTCCACCTGGCTGGTCAAACAGTTCAATAAGGCTATTCCAGATAGCTTTAACTTAATGGATTTTTCAAGCATTTCGTACATGTATTCAGTTATTACCTTCCAACCACTTGTAGAAAGATTCACCTGTGGATATAAAAATAAATTGCTATTTATGGCAAATGATATGAAACATGCTACCATACTCAACATAAGCAAAGTATAACAGAATTGTTCCATTAATTTTTGTTCTCCTGTCCTTAAGGCACAACTCAAACTAGAGTTTACATCACTTGCATCAGCAGATCCTTGGAAGCTTACCAAAAGATCAGTGAGTGTAAACCAAGCCAGAAAGAGCTGGCATATTATCAGATGCTGTGGGACATCACAGCCAAGTTTAAAGCTGTTCTCACTGAATGTACACGTGTATCTTCCAGCAAAAGGCCACTGAATACCAACCAATAGCAGGAGCCCTAATTTTCCACTCCCAAATCAGAGACACTTGAGATCAATAAAAATATCACCATTGCCACCCAAACTGAGATTAACTTAGTACTAATCAATGATTGAACCAGCAATTTTTTGGTCTGTACAGCTATTTTATAACACCAATTAGACTAAATTTATACTATTCCTTTGAAAGGATGAAAAGTAAGCACATTTGTTTCATCAATATTACAATGGTGTACACCAGAGTCATTATATACAAATGAAGATAACCAGCTTGAATAAATTCCTTGTTCTAGTGCAGAATTTGTTTTTACTTCAGTTAAAGGCAACTTTGTTCAAAAGGTATGAATTTTAAGTGGCTAGAGGAGAAGTTACATTTGAGTTAACAATGCTTCATTTCAGTGTATTGTGAAAATTGAATTCTGTATAATTTTTGATTAAAACTAATTTAGGTAAAATCATTTAACTTCTCTTTCTTCTAAAAAAAAAGTGGTTTCCATTACAAACCAAATTGCAGAAACTGCATCAATAAGTTCACATATTTGTTTCCATTTCATTTGTTCTTACCATCATCATTTCCTGAAGAGAAAAAAAATAAAGAATAAAATTCAGATAATTAAGACCATTTTTAACATTTACAAAAAATAAAATCAACATATAAAAATAAAAACATTAGCTTGTGTATACGTATGGCATTAGACTGGCTTAATTGGTGCTTGGTTACTTGTGATTAGAAGGCTGTGGGCTTCAGATCTGCTCTGTGACTTCAGGCTACAATCTAGGTTGGCATGCAAGTGCATCACTGAATGTGCAATACAATGTTACAGGAATTATTAAACAAAAGCCTGACTAGCAGCCCCAAGTGATTTCAGGGACAATAAAAGTCCCATGCTACTATATGGAGAACACCGAGTTCACCCAGTATTGTGACCAACATTTTTCCCTCAAGATCACCGAAAATAGATTGGCTGATCATTCATCTTGTTGCCATTTATGGGATTTTGCTACATGCAAAATAACTTACAATTAAGCAACCAGCGTGCTTCCAACTAAGCCAGTGTATGTGAAATACTTCGAGACAATTGAGATACTTTATGTTGATACAATTTTATTATTTTCTTCTGCTTACTGATACAAACCAGTTAAGGATCAGTAACTTGATGAAATTTAAAATCCTAGGTATTTACCAAGAGAATAAAACCATAAAATACCATGCTTTTAAACAAACAGAAGAGTCAAAGCCAGCAATTAATACTATCTGTGATACTCCAACATCTAAAATTAACACGAGGTAACATGAATTAATGCAAACTGCGGTCAAACAAACTGCACATTAAATGGCAGACACAGTCAAGATGTAGAGATGCCGGCGTTGGACTAGGGTAAACACAGTAAGAAGTCTCACAACACCAGGTTAGAGTCCAACCAGTTTTTGATAGTAATCTTACAAGCTTTCGGAAACGGTGTTCCTTCGTCAGGTGTGTGGAAGGACTCCACACACCTGACGAAGGAACACCGTTTCCGAAAGCTTGTATCAAATAAACTGGTTGGACTCTAACCTGGTGTTGTGAGACGCAGTCAAGACAGATTTCACGAATTTTCTCAGTGACCCACCAAGATGTCAGTATTCACAATCACATCCTTTATCTGTCTTCCTCATGAGGTAATACACCTCTCCAGGTTAGCTTGGAAGGCCTCTTGTTGCTTTTTCCTGCAATCGTTGTCAGGCATTAAGAGTTCATGCCAAATTGCCCCAATGACTTCTCCCCTCCCAGTTGTTCAATCATTTCATTTAAGGCTACGTTCGACTGATTGGCCAGACAGCATGCCAGCATCTAACTATCTGCACAATTCCAGCTATCTAGCTGTACTGAGCAGATATCCACTGCTCACCACTTCTTTGCCCCAACTGCCAGCTTTACAGAGTGGGTAGCCTTACTTCAGTTTCACAGAGCTATCTGCTGCTCCCAGGCTTCTGACCCCCAACTCCCTAAGGAGTTTGCAGAATTCTACAATGCAGGAGGTGGCCATTCAGCCCATCAAGTCTGCGTGGGCCACAAACCCACCTAGACCCTATCCCCATAATCCCATTTACCCTACTCTATCCCTGACACTAATGAGCAATTTAGCATGATCAATCCACCTAACCTGCACATCTTTGGACTGTGGGAGAAAACTGGAGCACCCAAAGGAAACCCACACAGGCATGGGAGAATATGCAAACTCTATACAGACAGTAACCCATGCCGGGAATCGAGCCCAGGTCCTTGGCGCTGAGGCAGTTGTGCTAACCACTGTGCCACCATGCCACCAGCTTCTTTTAATCTCAGCTGCATGGAGCTATGATTTGTAGCACTTCAACTTAGCCTCTACCCAAAGAGAGGCACAGGAGCAAATTGGAAAAAGATTTCCTTGCACTGCATTATTTAAATACATAGTTAACTCTTTTTTTTACATGTCCCCAGATGAGTGAATGACAAGATCATAGGCAGATCAAACTTCTGTTAGTGCCAACTTTGAGCTGAATTTTAGGAAGCATTTTAAAATGCCTGTGGTAATGACAACATTTATAAACAAGCTTTAAATATTCTAAAGTTCCACAATTGTCAGAGTTTACCATTTTAACTCTGGAAGTATATATTGCCTTTTCTCAATGATTCCATGCCTTTTCTCAATGATTCCACTGCCAGTATATAGAAAATATTGAGAATTACAAGAGAACTGTTTGTAGTTTTCCAATTATCAAAGTCAAATAGGCAGACAATTGCGTGTGTTTGTCACTGAATTTCTAACAAGTCTAAAAAAGGACCATCAACAACTTCGTGGGACAATTAGTGATGAGCAATAAATATATCCTTGTCAAGAAATATTTAAAAACAAATGTTTGCTCTGTTGAAACAAATACTTGTAATTTCCGCATGCTCACCAGCATTAAAACAGAATTTGTACATAAACTCACCTCTGCTGGGTGCTAGTGGATTCAGAGGACGATATACAGAACGAGGCCTGCAAAAGATATTCAGTCAGTTGCTTGTAAGCATAGGTTTCAACAATGCTGTAACATTTTGTAACGTGCAGGATGAGTGGCAAGGCATACTTCAGTCACAGATAGAACTGTGAGTAACGTTTTGCCTTCATCTAAACTGAGCTCCTTTCTACAGGTACAGGTGGATATCAAGACATGAAGAACAGGAGATAAGGTTTCTCAACCTAACATTTCCCCCTCAAAATATCAAAAAAAAGGTTGCATTTATTGACCTCAACACTATAGGAGCACTTTCTGCACATCTGCAGATGTAGTCAGTGACATCATGCAGCAATGTTCAGCCTCAGTTAGGGAATTGTTCCAAAACAAAATGCATCAATTACTAAAGCATGGACAGTCATGAGAACATAAAAGAACATAAGAAATAGGAGGAGTAGGCTATCTAGCCCTTCGAGCCTGCCCCGCCATTCAAAAAGATCATGGCTGATTTGAAGTGGATCAGTTCCACTTTCCCGCCAAAGTCACTAACTTTGTGCAGATAAGAACAAAAGTTGTAGTTACGGAGAATGGGATTCAGGGCCATATTAGAGATCTTCAACGATGGAAGCTTTAACCTAGAACTGTGTGTTCTCCTCCAATTGTGGAACTATTGAGCTGTGTCTGAAAGCAAACCAGCCTTGAATAACTCAACAGGATGGGGTGAGCATTAATACAGAAAGTATAGTTAGATAAATTAGCATCTCAGCCAGCTACTAAATATTCCAAATCAACAAAGAATCAAACATTGTATCTTAAAGACTCTTTCCTGAACAAAGGGCTGAACAGATCCAAAGGATTCAAGTCTCAAATAGACAGTTCAGAAATTTCCACTTGCCACAAATTTAAAAATATTAGTGCACCGTAAAAAATAATGCACAAAAATTATAAATATGATGGGGGAATTTATAGTTAGAGGATTTGAAAAGTGATAGTCACCATCAACCCCAAAACTGAGAACCTTTGGTAAGAGCAATATAAAGCTTCACAGCTGTACAGATACACAAACTCTTAGTGTCCACTGATCACAAATTAAAATAAAAACCATGATAGGAGCCCTTAAGGTTTAAAAAAAAACACATTATTAGGTGCAATTCTAACCCAAACCTCACCATCACCCACTCCAAGCAAAAGGAAATCAGAAAGTTACTTCAAATGTCTAATTTAGATTAAATTGAAAGGAAGTACTTAAAGCAGTTCTCTTCATAGATGCTGTTCCACACCCTCCAAGCTGATGGTCCCCTATATCCAGTGTAACGCTCTGGATTCAGGAGAAGATCCACATATTCAGCATCAGGCGATAACTCATCTGTGGAGAGACATTATTTTCATTTTCAGGAATGAATGTATAGTTTATTTACAGATAAGAAGCAGCATATCAGTTGACTCAGCATTTATGAATAAACAAGTCAAACTTTTGACATTTCTGATGGGAATGGAGTGCGTACCCTTCATCCGAACAAAAACAACTTGCTAAGTTTAGAAAGAGGAAACTAATTAACGAATGTCAATCGTAGCAAGGAGGTTAAATGTACTGAGTAACCCAGGAACTGCTTATAAAAAGACAAACAAAGAAATGCAAAATCATAGAATCCCTACAATGCAGGAGGCCATTCAGCCCATCAAGCTTGCACCAACTGACAGAGCATCTTATCCAGGCCTTATCCCCATAACCCCATTTATCCTACTAATTCCCCTAACCTACACATCTTGGGACATTTAAGGAGAAATCTGGCATGACCAATCAACATAATCTGCACATCTTTGGAGTGTAGGAGGAAACCAGAGTAAACCCATGCAGACACGGGGCGGGGGGGAAACATGCAAACTCCACACAGACAGTTATGAGGCTGGAACTAAACCTGGGTTCCTGACACTGTGAGGCAGCAGTGCTAACTTGTGCCACCCAAAGAAAACAGACACAAGAATGTGCAAATCAAAAGTACTTAAAAAAAAAGACAAGGATAAAAAAATGTGGGGATAGTGGGCAATGAGGAAGAAAAATTGAAAATGCAAGAGTTGCATTTAAACAAACAAAGTTGAGAAAACACAGCGGTTGGTCAGACCTGCAAAGAAATGTTCACACCACAGATCCAGACCTCAGGCACAAACTTACTGGCTCACTGCACTGGTTGATTGGCACAGTGAACTGTTAAGATTGCGTGCAAAGCCAAAAACCCCAGTTTGCATCCTTGCACACAAGGATGTTTTGCCAACGAGATTTGCCTTGTCTGCAGAAAGGGCGCAAACTCTTATTTGAGGGGGTTTTATTTGGTTTGGAAGGAGGCCTCCCACTTCATCGGGAGATCAGGGCACTGTGTGCAACAGCCTGAGTGCTCAGAAGCCAGCTTCACTGACATGCTTAGACTACGCGGCCCCCAACCCCCAGTGCAAATCTTTCTGCTGTCAGAAAAACAGATGAGTCTAGGAAAATTGCAATGCCAAACTCACCAAAAAAAGGTATGGGCACACTTTTGTTTTCTAACCTTTATGACAGTTAGAAATTTTGAGAGAAGATTGCATTGTACTCTGACAAATGATTCCCGCCTCCACTTGCCCCTCCTTCCGGAACTTGTGCTGAATTCACCTGATACAACATTAGAAGCGAAGACAGATTCGTGTGCGACAGATGAGGAATTAAAATAGCAAGTCACATGGTTACCTAATTAATTGGTTTGCTTTCCCAGTGTCGAACAGTAAAGAATATAACAGCTCACCTCCAACCATACCAAATTCTTTCAGAGTTTACAATGAGATGTATTCTTCCAGATATTGTCCTGGTTACAATTTATTTTACAGATTACTCTCCTGTGTTTAGTTCATGTTGCAACTCTTCAGATAATGCTGCCTGCAGGCACAAACTGTTTCAAGACTTGCACAATATTTAGGATTGGGCTGATAGCTGGCAAGCACCAGGCAAAGCCCAACTCCAACAAGGCAAGAATCTAACAACTTGCCCTTGGCCTTCAACAGCATTGTAAGTAGTCTCACATCACCAGGTTAAAGTCCAACAGGTTTATTTGGTAGCAAACGCCACTAGATTTCAGAGCGCTGCTCCTTCATCAGGTAAGGCCTTACTGTGTTTATCCCAGTCCAACACCGGCATCTCCACATCACTTCAACAACATTCCCATAACTAAATGCTGTAATGACAAGAACCTCTCGGGGCAGTGACATAAATGCAACGGCTACAAGAGATCAGAACCTGGCTGGTGAATGACTCATCAACTGATTCACCAAAGCCTTTCCACCATCTACAAGACAAATCAGAACTGTAAAGAAACATTCTCCACTTGCACAGATGAGTGCAATTCCATAACATTTAAAAAATTTGGTGCCAGCCAGGATAAAACATCCAAGATCTTATACACTTCACCAAGAGAACTGCAACAATTCACGGAGGATTCATCAAGCAAACCTTCCAAACTAGTGTCTTCTACTGCCTATAAAGCACAATAGCAGCAGGCACACAGAAGCTCCAAACTTGGAAATACAATGCCTTTCCTCGACTTTGTGGAAAAAGCCTGGAACTCTCAAATTAACAGCACTGTGGGAATATATTCAATATACATACTGTGGTAGTTTACAGAAGTGGCTGATATTCAACAATTTCTCTGGTTTTGTTTCGAGTGTGAAGGAAATTTTTTTTAAGTGTGTGGTCCCTATGGGGCGGAACCTTATCAAGAATTCTCTAAAAAAAAACAGAAGGCAACGTAGTAATGTCAAGAGATCTGGATTGGGTAATGAATGGGCATAACCTCTACCCAGCGGCATAAAACGATAGCCTGAATTACAACAGCGTAAAGCACCCTTCATCACTCTGATGAATCCTTCGCTGGTTGGAGTTGCTTGCAGCCTGCAATAATAAAATCCCCAAAGGCCACAGCACAATGCAACTCCTACACTCCCTTTTGTTTTTAAGCACACTGGCTGCTGGAAAGGTAGGTTTGGTCCTGGTAAAACACTTGGGCCAGGGAGAAGGCAAGTGTATGGAATTTGAGAGGTCTGTGCAGTTGGAGGACTCCTGTGGGGGCACAGGGTCAGGTATACACTAGGGGTTGATTGGTCAGGGGGCTGAGGAGATGCCTCACACAGGGCTCAGTCTAGGTTTTATAATAGTTATCTTTTTTATTCTTTCCAACTCTTTCAGAGTAATTATTGGCATAAAACTGGCAAAACCATCCAAAGTCAGCTATTGAAAATTGCTTTGTCAGATGGTCCCCAGCACATTGCAATCACCAAGTGAAGTTAGCACTTATGGACATTTACCATGTAATGCCTTACTTGGGAATTTCAGCAAAAGATTCCCCAACATATCTTTGGGGTCTCCCCCAAATCCTGACTGAGGAGGTGGGAAGTTGGTGTCATTAAGCTCAAGAGAGAATTGATTTAACTTTTACACTGTTGAAGCAAATTCCCTGGATTAATATAAATTTTGACTGATTTTACTTCAACTATCTTCAGATGTAGATGCTAACACCATATATCTGTCTCTTAACAATTTAATCAGTCCTATTGACAAAACCATCCATGGGATGAGTGTGCCATGGACAAGGTCAGCATTTCATGTCCAGTCCTAATTATCACTTAAAACATGGTGGACAGCCCCATCCAAAGTGCTGCAGTCCATCTGTTGTAGGTACAGCCTCAGACTTTCAGTAAGGAGTTTCAGGATTTTGACCCAAAGGAACAGTGATATAGTTTCAAGTTAGGATTATGTGGGGCTTGGATAGGAACAGAGACAGTGGCACTCCCATATGTTTGCTGCCCTTGTTCTTGTAGGTGACAGAGATTGCAGGTTTGGAAGATGCTGTCAAAGAGGTTTAGTAAGTTGATGCAGTGCATGTTGTAAATGCTACACATTACTGCCACTGTACCAGTGATGAAAGAAGAGAATGGTGTCCCAGTTAAGCAGGCTGCTTTCCTTTGGATAGTGTTGATCTTTGAGTGTTGTTGGAGTCACTCATCCACGTAAGTGCACAGTATTCCATGATATTCCCTACATGCCTGGTAGATGACGGTACATGCTTTGAAAAGTCAGGAGGCAATTTATTCACTTCAGAATTCCCACTATCTGACCTGCTCTTGTAGTCACAGTATTTATATGGTTGGTCCAGTTTAGCTTCTGGACAATGGTGACCATCAGGATGGTGACAATGCAAACTCAGTAATTTTAATGCTTTTGAATGTCAAAGATGATGATTAGATTCTCTCGTTGCAAATGGCCATTGCCTGGCACTTGCATGCAAGACACAAAAAAGTTACTTGCCACTTCCCAAGGCTGAATGTTGTCCAGGTCTTCCTGCATGCTTCATTATTTGGGGTGTTGAAAGTGGTATTGAAAACTGTGGAATCGTAAGTGAACAGCCCCACTTCTGACTGACCTTATGATGGAGCATCTGAAGATTGCTGGGCCTAGAACACTATCCGGAGGAGCTCCTAGAGTAGAGTAATGCTCTGGGCCTGGGCTGCTTGGCCTCCAACCACCACAAACACCTTGCATGTGTTAGTTGTGATCCCAGGCTGTGCAGATCCCAGAGTTCTAAAATGCCACACATTCAAATTCTGCCTTGATGACAATGGCAACCAACAACCTCTGGATTTCCGCTCTTTTGACGATGTTGGACCAATGCGGTTATATGGCCAAGAGTTAAATGACCGTAGCAGAATCCTAATCTGAGCACAGATAAACAGGTCACTGCTGTGTAAGTGCCATTTGATAGAACTCAGTCAAATCTTCCATAACAATACTGATGATGTTATCTGACGGAGTGCTAATTGGCTGGTTTAGATTTGTCCTGCTTTTTTTTTTGGAGACTACATAATTCATCAATTTTCCAATTGCTGGATTGATGCCAGTGTTGTTGCTGTTCTGGAAAAAGTTGGCTAGGAGTGTAGCTAAGTCTGTTGTATAGCTGGAATGTTGTCAAGGCCCACAGATCATATTGCAGCCAGTGCATCAGCAGTTTCCTGATACCACATGGAATGAATCAAGTTAGCGGAAGACGAGGTCTCTAATTGTGGGGATCAGAGAAAGAGACTGAGATGCATTGTCCATTTGGCACTTCTGGCTGAAGATGATTGCAAACATGGCAGTCTTGTCTTTTGCACTCAAACTGTGCCCCACTAGCATGGAAGACATATGTGGAACTCTCATCCTGTTACTTGTTCAATTGTCTACCAACATTCATGACTGATGTGACAGGACTGCAGAGCTTTAATCTGAGGGCAGCAATGCTGCTTCAGTGCTGGGGACCCTTGTTCAATTCCAACCTCAAGTCGCTACATGCATGGAGTTTGCATGCTCTCCCCATGTCAATGTGAGTTTCTTCTAGGTGCTCCTGTTTCCTCCAACAGTTCAAAGCCGTGCTGTTTAGTTGCATTAAGTCAGAGTGTGTCGACTGGGGGAATTTCACAGTAACTTCATTGTCGTGTTAATGTAAGCCTATTTATGACTAATAAAAGTAAATAAAATCTGAGTTGGCTGTGGGATTGCTAATCACATGCTGCTTTTGCTACTTAGCATATATATAGTCCTCCACTGCACCTTTCATAGGTAGCCACCTCATTTTTAGGTATACCTGAAGCTGTTCTTGGCATGCTCCATTACACTCCTCATTTAACTAAGGCTGATCTTCTGCCTTGATGACAATGCAGACTGAAGGGTATACTGGGCAAATTAGATGGCAAATACAATTCCACTGCTGCTGATGGCTCACAATGCCTCATGTATACCCAAATTTGAACTACTAGATCTATTCTGAATCATTTAATATTTTGATAATGCCACACAACACAGAGGGTGTCCTATATGTCCAATAGAGGTTGGGACTTCATCTCAACAAAGACCATTTGGTGACCATTCCTACCAATGCAGTTATGGATAAATGCATTTGTGACAGGCAGGTTGTTGAGGATAAGCTAAACCGATCTTTTCCTTTTGTCGATCCCTCATTACCTGCTACAGACCCGAGTACGGCATATATGCCTTTCAGGACTTGGCCAACTTGGTCAGTAGTGGTGTTACTGAGTCATTCTTCTGCCGTAGCTCCCAACTGAGTACACTGTGTGTTGCTACTGTCAGTGCTTTCTCTAAGTGGTGTTGAGCATGAAGTGGCAAATAGGAAGAGGTACATCAGCAGGTGGTTTCCTTGCCCATCTTGACCTTATGCCATGGGATACCTTGAGGCCCAGAGTTAATGCTGAGGACTCCCAGGGCAATTCCCTCTTAACTGTACACCACTGTGATTGCTGATAGAAAGATTTGTTCATAATAGAATATAAAATGGAAAACAAAAAAAATTAAAATAATTGCAATATCTCATAGCACTGCTCATTGGGAATCAAAGCATTGTGTGATCTTCAGGCAAATGTGCTCAGAGAGCAAGGAATTTCATGCAAATGAAATTCAGTTCTCAATTTAAAATCACACATTAAGAATGGAAATTGCACATGTAAATATTTCAAGCTGGAATTGGATCACGCTGCCAGTGGTGCTGGTGATCAACATTGTCTGGAAACTAGCCAAATACAGGGATCAGAGTCAGTTCTTTTAACCACTGATTATTATTGAGCATTTGCAGTGCTTTTGTTTAAACTTCATTTAATTATTAAATATATTTACATAAAATAATCTGAAATTCTTAAACATAAATGCAACACTAGAATGTCACAAGATCCTTACCATCAAGTTCACAAAAATGGTCTTGTGCATCATCGTATCTTGCCCAATCAATGAAAGCTTCTTTTGTTTGGTTACTAAGGACAAAAGAAGAGTGATTTTGTACAGGAGTATAAACATGTCAACCGAGCAGTACAATTATAATACCACTTAAACATACAACACATCACAAGTCTAGTTAATTGCCTCTGATGTTGCAGAATCAAATTGATGAATATAAGTTTTATTTTTCTAATATACTTTTCCAACTGTGTTGCTGCCTTGTAAAAATGTTAGAACCTCACTCCATAGGGCTATTTAAAATGGCCAAAGCATGCAACCACCCCACAATAGTGGGCAAAGAAATTTAATAAGAAATATTGACACAGAAGAATGACCAAAAACCTCAATGAAGTATGGTTTGTTGACAGGAAACATGCATCACATGCAAGATGTTACAATAAAATAGAAACAAAATATGGAGATGCTGGAGATCTGTAATAAAAACAGAAAATACTGCAAAAACTTCCAGTGTCTGTGGAGAGAGAAACAAATGATATCTCTGCTTCTCTCTCCAGAGGTGCAGCCAGACCTGAGATTTATCGTTAATTTACACAAGAGCATTAGAGGCATAAAGACAATATTAGAAGTAACAAAAGGATGCCAATGCAGGAGTGAATAAATGTAGTAAATCCCATCATAAAGTTAAATAAATAACAAACAAGATGATATTAAACAGCAATACACACTCCTTTTCATTCACTTGATATGGGATGGGAGAGCATGCAGAGAGCACAACTGATGCTTTTGCATTTAACAAATAAGTGCAAATATGTTCTGCAGTGACTGCATTTTCCTGAACGCTCAATCCACTTTCCAAATTTTCAAAGTTATTTAATATAGGATACCAACACCAGTGACTATAAGAACATAAGGACATAAGAAATAGGAACAGGAGTAGGCCATCTGGCCCTTCGAGCCTGCCCCACCATTCAATAAGATCATGGCTGATCTGTTGTGGCTCAGTTCCACATTCCCGCCCTCTCCCCATAACCCTTAATCCCCTCTCTTATCAAGAGCCCATCAACCCGCGTCTTAAAAATATTTAGCGAGATAGCCTCCACCACTTCAACGGGCAGAGAATTCCAGAGATTCACCACCCTTTGAGTGAAGAAGTTCTTCCTCAACTCCGTTCTAAACCACCCCCACTTTATCTTGAGGCTGTGCCCCCTAGTCCTACTGTCCTTTCTGAGCGGGAAGAGTCTTTCCACCTCTATCCTATCCATCCCATTCATCATCTTATACGTCTCAATGAGATCTCCCCTCATTCTTCTAAACTCTAACGAGTACAAGCCTTGTTTATTCAGCCTCTCCTCATAGCCCAACCCCCTCAACTCCGGCATCAGCCTAGTAAACCTCCTCTGCACTCCCTCCAAGGCCAAAATATCCTTGCGTAAGTACGGCGACCAAAACTGCACACAATACTCCAGCTGCAGCCTCACCAATGCCCTATATAGCCGCAGCAAGACCTCCCTACTTTTATATTCAATCCCCCTCGCTATAAAGGCCAGCATCCCATTCGCCTTCCTGACCACCTGCTGCACCTGCAAGCTGGGTTTTTGCGGCTCATGCACAAGGACCCCGAGGTCCCTCTGCAACATCGCCTGCTGCAGTTTTTCTCCACGTAAATAATAATCCGTCCTACCATTATTCCTACCAAAGTGGACCACCTCGCACTTGCCAACATTAAATTTCATTTGCCAGTTCCTGGCCCATTCGCCCAGCCTATCTAGATCCTTCTGCAGACTCTCCACACCCTCCGCACAATTTGCCGTTCCTCCAATCTTGGTGTCATCAGCAAATTTCGACACCATACACTCGGTTCCCTCCTCCAGATCATCTATATAAATGGTAAATGCTTATGTTTCCCTGGGCTCCCTTTCTCTAGTGACATGTGGAAAATATCCAATCCCTGTACTCAGACAGATTTTTAAGACTGTTTAAATCTTGAAGATAAATGAAATGTGATGTAATTTTAAAAGCATTAAATATACACAATGGCCTGAATTTTACTAGCACACCTGCCCCGATTCGGCTCACAGAACAGATTTTTCCGTAGGCCTCAGGCAAAATTTTACAAGTCTTGCCCAAGCGGAGTATAAAATCCTGGCCAATAGCACCTCGATTTCTGATCGCATATTTGTGCTGAAATAAGAACGTTTTTAACATCGCAATGTAGAACTGAAAGTGAAGTTTGCAGGGCTATTCATTTCAATTTCATGTGTCAAAAGCTTTCAAGATTTGCCAGTAATACTTTGAATCTGGTCAGCAGTAAAAATAGTACAAAAGTTGGATCAGAAGCCTCTGTCAGCACCTTGCTTTACATTTACTGCAAAAAAATGTTTTAAGATGTGTACTTTCTAACCTTTGAGAGATTAAACAAAAATAATTGATTTCAAAATTTTTTTTTAAAAATCTGTGCGCTCAAAGTGTTCAAACTATTGACATCTTTATCCAAAAGTAGCCATTGACCGGAAACTAAACTAGACTTGCCATACAAGTATGTGGCACTACAGGGCAGGTCCCGAGATTAGGAACTGCATGGCAAGTAACTCTCCTCCTGATTTCTCAAAGCCTGTGCACCATCTACAAGGCACAAATCAAGAGCATGATGGAACACTCTCCACTTGCCTGGATGAGCACAGATCCAACTCAAAGCTCAATACCACTGAGAGAAAGCAAGCTGCTTGACTGGGTTCCCAATCCGCATGCATTCACCCCCTCCCTCCATCACTGATGCACAGTGGCAGCAGTGTGTAGCATCTACAAGATGCACTGCAGCAACTCACCAAGGCTCTTTAGACAGCACCTTCCAAACCCACAACCTCTGCCATCTACAAAGGTAGCAGATGCATAAGAAAACCACCATTTGGAAGTTCCCCTCCAAGTGACACACATCCTGATTTGGAAACGTACTGTCATTCCTATATGGTCACTGGGTCAAAGTCCTGTCTCGCCTTCTCTAACAGCACAGTGGTGTACCTCTACCACATGGACTGCAATGGTTTCAGAAGGCATTTCACGACCACCTTCTCAAGAGCAATTAAACATGGGCAATAAATGCTGGCCTAGCCTGCATGTCCACTTTCCCTGAACAAATATAAAAACTGCTGCATCTTTTTATAGCTAGTGGGCAATGGGAGATGGGTGGTGGGAATCAACAGACTCTGCTAAAATCAAAACCACAGCTAACCTCATTAAGGTTAGCACAAATAAAACGACAGCTAAATCAATGAATTAATAGTCTCACCTTAATGTGCTATTGACAGCTCCAAGCTTATTTGCTTCCTCACAGTCTTGCAAATCTTTGACTGTATTCGCTTCCACAGAATACTAAAAAACAAATCAGTAAATTAAGCAAGTGTCTGGAACAAAATCTAAATTAACTGCACTTACTGCAAAAATTGAAAATATATTACTGCAATCAGTTTATGCAAAGTTTCAGGATAAAAACACACTTTGATTTCAATTAGATTGTTACTTTAAAATCAGAAAATAGTAAAAATTATGGGCATTTTCACATACATAAAGAACATCTGAAGTACAAATACAGGGATTTGTTTATTCCATGTTACTTTGGCACTTGTGCAAAAGTTTGCATCTGTATAGAGATCATTTGTTATTTTAAACATTTATCCTTACATTGCCACATGCTTAACTATCATGCCAAGCCCTTTGTACAAAAGGTCAGGCATAAAGGTCAACTCAAATATATTTACATGAACTTTACTAGATATCAACTTGCCTTGTTGTAATTAGCTGCTTTAATTCCAATCGGAATCTCACTCTAAAAATGAAAACAATGTGTTAAAATAGATAACTGCAAATTGAAATTAGCTCTTTACGAAGGTCCCCACGACATGCCAAGGAAACTATAGGAACAATTGCTTAATTTAACTTGTTACTTCTCAATTACTCTACTTTAGATTGGGGCAATTATATTTAAACAATTTATTTGATTTAATTTAATAAACAATTATGCTGGCTGTTGTGCTACAACCACTTCTCCAGCTTACTTGCTCACTAAAGCCTGCTGGTCAACCCCTTCAGGTCCCTTTACTTTTGCTGCCCACTCTTGCTCCCTTTGCTCAACTTGAGAGCTCTGTTTCATTAATACGCTGTCTGACTACGTCACTATTTCAAATATTCTGCCTGCTTCCATGTTTCTTGGGTACCCACACTGCGAGTAAGACAATCAGATTTCTAAGCTTTGAGGAAGAGGTATCATGCAACATTTGGGAAGTGTTGGTATATTCACATGCAAATATCACTGAATGGCAGAACAGGATCAAGGAGCTAAATGCCTGTACTTACAACTATGTTTTGAGCGCTGCTACTATACATATATGGTTCAAGATTTGTGATCCAAGTGTTCCCTTTGCAAAATCCTGCACAACAATTTCTATTTAATATAAAAATATTGACACCCTGATCAAAATTTCTGTATAACATCTCCAGACCTTACCTCAGAGCAAGGTTTTACATGGCAGTCCTTAATCGAGCAGTGTCCATCATTGGACCAGAAAGGACAAGGCCTCTTCAAATTAACCTATTAAACAAAGTATACACTAATATAATCAGCATATGTCTAAACATTTAAATATATAGGAACATTTACAAGGCTATGTGGAACTAACAAGAAGTGAGATTAAATGGATAGATTTTTCAAAGAGCAGAATGGATATGATGATCTTTAAGGCCATCCCAAAGTAACGACTTAGCCTCTATGGTCAGCTGTGGCTGTGTGGATAATACCTGCATCTCAGAAGATTGTAGGTTTAAGTTATACTCTGTAGACCATAGCACAAAAAAATCTAGGCCAACGCTTCTTCAGTCCTGATGGAGTGACAGCAGCTCTGATGGTGTATCTTTTGGAATAGAAGTTAAACTGACGGATACATTATTTTTAGGAAAAGCAGTGGCACTATATCCCAGTTGTCCAGACTAGTATTTCCTTCTCAAACAACATCACAAAAATACACCGAGTCATTGCTATTTGTGGTAGCTTGTGATCTGAAAAATGGCTCCTGTGTTTCCTACATGACAGTGACTACTCTTCGAAAATACTTCACTGGCTGTAAGTATTTTGGGATATCTTGTGGTCATGAAAGGTGCTACAAAAATTGGTCTTTTGTTTTTTTTAAAGAAATGAATGGGTGGGGCACAGTTGATGTAAGCAGGATATTTCTGCTTGTGGAAGAATTTAAAATAAATCTAAGATGATGACTAATAAATTCAGTAGGGAAATGAGCAGAAACTTCTTCACTCAGTATGCAGAATGTGGAAATTGCTATCATAAGTGGCTGAGCCAAAAGAGCTTAGATGCATTGGACAGACAGCTATGACACACGTGGGTTCTTCAGTGCACTCGAGACCATTTGCAGCCCAAGCACCTACTCCAGAGAGCTACAGTGTGATGCTTCGAGTAGAGAGAGGCAATCAACGCTCATTAAAAGGAGCACTTCAAGAATCTCCTTAACAGTGACTCAGTCCTTAATATGAATACCCTTAACCACATTCCAAAGCACACTACCACCTCAGCACAACCCCAACCCAGCATGAGGCTGGGAGGCCAACTGACAGCTAAGAACTAATATGACTGGCAGCACAGATGCTTCCTCAAAATCCTGCAAGTTCATCCATATGCCTGATGCAAGATTTCTTCTTTTAAAACCTAGGTAAGTCCGAGGGAAGATTTAACTTGGGTGATAAGGAATTTAGATGGAGTGGATTGAAAGAACCCATTTCCGTTACCTGAGAAGTTGGTAACGAGCATTTTTTTGAAAGTAATTGGTCGAAGGATTAGATAGGAGTTGAGATAGCGAACATATGGAACTCATCACCTGAAAAAGATGGGAGAGGCAGAACTGCTTGTCACATTTAAAAATACTTGAATATCTACCAGAGGTGTTGCAACATACAGGGCTATGAACCAAGAACTGGGAGGCAGGGTGGGATCAGACTGAGCAGCAACTTCTCAGCCGGAACAGATGAGATTGGTCTCCTACACAAGTTTTTATATTGCAAAATCATTCCTTTCAATGCACTTACGTTAACTTACACAATGAATACAATGCTGCTTCAAATCTGACATGAAACAAGTCTTAATGTGAAAGAATCATTATTTTATCAAGTCTATACATCAGGATACGATCCAGTAGTTACACTTGCCCTCAGTGGTAAGTTAACACATCCCTCCCCCACAAACCCCCCTTACTCCTCACCACAGACTCAAACAAATACATTCACTTTGGATTAGTTCTGTCATGATTAAAATTTGGTCCTTATTACAAAATAATGCACAAAGCCAACTTGTATTTTAATGAATCTTATGACAAACATTATTGGAAAAACTTAAATTAAGTTGAGCATCTTACCTTGTAATATCTGAAGTAATCCCTTTCGAGCAATTTTTGTAGTTTAGGGAAGATCTTGTAGCTGTTGAAGTCATCAATGCTCTCGATGTCACAGAAACAGTCATCCAAGACACCCGTCATCTAAAAAAAATTAGATTTTATTCTCAAGTGTAAATAAACAAACAAACAATTACATGATTGATCCATGAATAAAACAAAAAAAAATACTGGACATACAGCAGGTTGGTCAGTATTTTAAATGCAACTTTCCAGGTTCAGGCTTTAAAACAAACTGAAATAAAAAAAAAATCAGCCAACCAAAATGAAATGGGGAAGAGCAAAGACAAATTAGAATCAATTAAGCTACTATAAACATTTTTACTGGCTTTACTATACAACCTGATTGAAGTTACACATACTGCAACTCGGTGAGCACTTTACATCCTCAGCCTTTTAAAACAAAGGCAGTTGATGGAATGCTGGACAGTATACAAGGTGTGGCCTCAATTTGATTATGAAAAGGCATTAGAAAGAAAAGGTAAATAATTAGTTCATAGTTTTTTTTAGTGTCACAAGTAGGCTGACATTAACACTACAATGAAATTGCGGTATCCCATAGTCACTACATTCTGGTGCCTGTTTGGGTACACGGAGGGAGAATTTAACATTGCCAACACATCTTTCAGACTACGAGAGGAAAACAGTGCACCCAGAGGAAACCCGGTTACACCTGATGATGCAACAACCCAAATATGATAATGCAGCTTCACCAGCTCAACACCAAACATTTATATTAAGACAGATCCTGCACTTTCAATTACTTCATTTCTCTCTCTCCTACTGTTGTCTTTCTTCAACCCTACCCATACTTTTGATGTCAGTTGAACTACATTGATCAAATGCCTTCAGGCTGCAAATGTTCAGTGTTTCTTAAAACCTCATTCTTTCACGGGATGGCAGCATGTATTGCCCAGCCCTAATTGCTACTGAACTGCATGGCTTGCTAATCCAATACAAAAAGAGTAGCTACAAGTCAACCACGGTGTTGTGGTCTGGAGCCATATCAGTCCAGGTAAGAATGGCAGATTTCCTTCTCTAAAAGACATTAATGAACCAGATGAATGTTTATGACAATTGGCGATCTTTTTATGGTCACTCTTTTCAAAACTAACTTTCAATTCCTGATTTTATCAACTGAATTTAAATTTGACTAGCTGTCCTGGTCAGATTTGAACCCCTGGCCTCATTACTGTACCTTAACCTTAATCCTGTACCTTAATCTCCCCCAATGTAGATGATTTTATTCCCCAGCACCTTTGATGATCCAAAATATAAAAAGTATCGAAAAGCGTAATGGAATGTTTTTTGAATCATGGAGGATGGCATTCAGATGTCAGGAAGCAATGCTTCAGTTGAATACAGTCATGGCCATGCTCTATGTAGAATGCTACACTCAGGTTTGGGAACTGACCCTCAGGAAAAATATATTGCCACTGAATGGCAACAGTGCAGTCACTACAATTATATCAGAGCTTATTAGAGTTACGTTGAGGACCGGTTCTGAAGACTCTGCATATCACCTTGAGTTTAGATGGTTACCAGCTGATTAACGGACGTATTTAAAGTGACTGGGGATTTGATACAACAGAAAATGCCATAAACAGGCAGCACAAGTGGACAGTGAAACAGTAAACATTTTGATACAACTCTTCCAAGGCAGGTGTCCCTTCGCCAAATTTAGATTTATTTGCATAGTAAGCAACACTTGGATGAGGCTTACTCATACAGAGTATAAACCTGGAGTGCCTATAACCTTGACACTCCACATTATGTACACATGCAGGGCTGCCCTGACTGGATAAGTTAAGTTATTATTGCCTTAATCTGGGACCTTGTATTCTAAGTAGTCTACACTGTGAACCTCGTTAAAGTCATTACATCCCTCCCCCCTCCAGGTAGAGGGAACCTCAGCAGTTTGTTCGTCTTGGGGCATTTAAGTGCCAGATCCAGTTTCTCTACGTCTGATGTAGGTAGAGTGTGGTGAACTGGTGCATCTCTTTCGTCTAGAGTAGCAGTCTCCAAACTCCGATCCAGATGTGGCCCACGGACTGTAGTTTGGAGACCTCTAGTCTAGAGCGAGGCACGAGTTCACTCTCTTCCTTGGGTAGGGAGCGAGTAAACTTGATGACATCCACCATAGATGGAGATGGTGAGCAGGAGCCGATGATTCCCAAAAGTCTTTCCAAGGCTCCCAACGTGCTGGGCATTGTTTGTTGCTGAAAGGCCTGAGATATGATCCCGGACAATATCCAGTATGTGGACTTTGTATGAAACCAGCCCTGTCCGAGCCCACCATGCCTTGTAACCACACAGGGCCATTCCCATGATTCAACAATACTTGATCATTTGCCTTTAAGCGTCTCTTACAGTTGGATGGGTCAGCAGCCCTGGCTCAGGACAACTCTTGATCCCCATAACAGTATGCCATTGACTATGGTCAGTTGCTCTCTGGACTCCAATAGTGGGGAATTCGAGTTCGCTTCCTCTGTCAATGTTAACTGTTTCAATTTAACGAGAACTGAATCTTTTGAGTCCACAGTCAAATATTAGTTGCAATCACTGGGGAGAATTTACAAAAAATTGTTATGGTCTCTTCCATTTGGGGTACCACTGATGGGGTGTCTGCTAATGGTAGCTGTCTTAAGGCATTAGTTAGTCAGTGTCCTAGACAGTGTTCCAATTAGTAATCATAGGTGAGAATGATAAGCCCACTGCTGAGTTTGGGCCGATGCTATGAGCAGCAGTCCCAGTGGTGGCTTGTGGTCTATGATCATGATTTTCCACCCATACAGCTACTGGTAGCATTTTTTTTTAAGAACAAATATCAGCCCCAACCCTTTTTTGAAGTGAGCATATTTGTGTTCAGCGATAGCCAAGGTCCTGAAAGCTTATCCAACTGGGTGTTCCTTTCTGTTTGGCCATAAGGTGATTCATCACAGGTCAGTAATAATTCTTTCCTCTGATCTTATTGTGCCAGAACATTGAAGGAGGAAGGCTGTTGCTTTACTTTAATGAAAGCCAAGGATTGACTGGAAGACCACTCCCAAGGCTAATCTTTTGTTTACTAGTTCATATATTGGAGCCAGGCTAAGCAAGATGGAGTATAAATTGCCCGCAGTAAGTTACCAATCCCAGAAATGATCTTAATTCTTAGAAGGACATGGGAACCTTTGATTGCTCACACCTAGTCCTCCAAAAGGGTGTAGACCAGACATGCTTCTCCGTAGCCTAGATAGGTCACTTGGGAAACATGGAATTTTTCCCTCTTTATGTAAGAACATAAGAAATAGGAGCAGGAGTAGGCCATCTAGCCCTTCGAGCCTGCCCCACCATAAGATCATGGCTGATCTGAAGTGGATCAGTTCTACTTTCCCGCTCTCTCCCCATAACCCTTAATTCCCTTGTCTGTCAAAAACCTATCTACCCGTGACTTAAATATATTTAGCGAGGTAGCCTCCACCACTTCAACGGGCAGAGAATTCCAGAGATTCACCACCTTTTGAGTGAAGAAGTTCCTCCTCAACTCTGATCTAAACTGCGCCCCCTCCTTATCTTGAGGCTCTGTCCTCTAGTCCTGCTATCCTTTCCAAGCGGGAAGAATCTCTCTACCTCTACCCTATCCATCCCCTTCATTATCTTATACGTCTTATCTTATAAGATCCCCCTCATCCTTCTAAACTCCAACGAATACAGATGCAGTCTATTTAGTCTCTCTTCATAGTCCAACCCCCTCATCTCCGGAATCAGCCGAGTGAACCTCCTCTGCACTCCCTCCAAGGTCAAAATATCCTTGCGCAAGTGCAGCGACCAAAACTGCACACAGTACTCCAGCTGCAGCCTCACCAGTACCCTGTACAGTTGCAGCAAGACCTCCCTGCTTTTATATTCTAACCCCCCTTGCCATAAAGACCAACATCCCATTCGCCTTCTTGATCACCTGCTGCACCTGCAGACTGGGTTTTTGCGACTCATGCACAAGGACCCCTAGGTCCCTCTGCACCATAGCATGCTAGGCTTATGTCTGCCTTGAAAAATTGACTTGGAACTTTAAGATTCTCTAGGCGGTCCTCATTTATTTTTCCTGTTATAAAGGCCGTCATCAAGATAAATAACCTGAGGTAGACCTTGTTCTCCATTGTTCAGTGGAAGATTGAGCAGACTGACAAAAAAGGCTCGAGTGAGAGTTGCATTTCCCCAGGAATTCTCATCTAGCTAGCTGAAAATGTAAGTGTGATGCATATCAAGTTTTGAACAGAAGACTCCTCCTACCAAGTACACAGATAAATCCTTGACTGGGGGAGAAATAGTTTACCACTTGTTTAGTATACCTGCAAAGGCAGACTGATCACCTAGTTTCAAAATTGGTATGATCAATGCTGTCCGTTCCACAGATTGGACTGGTTTGATGACATCTTCATTCCCAGTTTTTGGATTTCTGTTTCAACCTTTTCCCCATCAGGCAAAATGGTGCTGGGCAGACCTTGCAAACAAATCGTGGAATCTCTAACTGGCCAACATAAGGTCACCTTGGCTCCTTTGATAGTCACCAAACCTTCCTGGAAAATTTTGGGGTATTTATGCAGGACTTCACTCAGGCACTAATTAACTACCGGAAAGGTGTCGAGCCAATCGAGGTGGGTGTCTTGCAGCCAATTTTGCTCCATTAGGCTTGGCCCAAGACTTCCAATACAATCCTTGGTAACCGAACCAGCTTTCCTTTCATAGGAGACAGCAACTTAGGTAGTACCCAGAATTGTCAAAGGTGCCCCTGGTATAGGCTGAGAGCCTTAAGGACTAGAGACCAGTGAATTTTATGGAACTGATTCTGTGACCACTGATATGGCCACACCAGTATTGACCTCCATTAGTATATTTATCTTGATCGGGTCCAAATGGATATCGATATGCAATCTAAATTGTTCTAGGTGGACCTTCCAGGTGTGAACTTTCCTGCAATAGCGGCCTATTAGTTGCCTTTCTAAACCGAGATCTCGTAGGACTCCTTTACTGTTTCGGTTCCACATACCGGCGACAATTACAATCCATCAATTACTAGGCAGGATTCTGAAGGGACTTGTAACTGTTTGGTTGAGTTTGGCTTTGCTTTGGGATAGTGCTGTGGGCAGACCTGGAGTTACATGTAGCTGGATACTTTGAGTCCAAGCGCTCAAATAACGGTTCCCGAACTCAGTCAAACCAGCATAGGTATCCACTTCCATTGGAATATCTTGCAATTTTTCAGTGATAAGATCAACTGTTTGAAGTTTGGTTGAGCTTTAGCTAATAAGTGTTTCTGAATAGTTATTAATCCCGCATACCAGCCGGTCTGTAAGCATCTCGTCAAGGGTTAAACCAAATTCACATACTGCTTCTACCAACTGTCTTAACCTTGTTCGGAAACCCATAACAGATTCCCCTGGCTCTTGAATTGCAGAGTAAAAACTACAACATCTGAGATTTTGGTATCCAGCGTCTCAGGGAAAGTTGAACTCCAAAATGACACAAAATGCTGAAGCACCATAGGCAGTCGGAAAAAGCGTCCTTCACTTTTCACCTGCTGTAACGCCATTTGCCCGAAAAAGGTGAGACAGACGCTCCACATTTGGGCCCAGTCCTCGGCAGCAGGGTTGAACTAGTCTAATCTTCTGAACAAAGGCATGATGCATAAGAATGGCTTACCCCAACTTAGGCCAACTGTTGCAAGCAAGTTCCTTCAGGATTGTGCTTTACCCCATCACCATTGAAATAATTCCTCTGAGGTAGGAGTCCCTTCACCAAATTTAAATTTATTTACATAGGAAGCAATATCAGACAGGTACTTCCTCATACAGAGTCTGAACCTTAAGTGCCAGTAACTCTTGACACTATGGACACTACTATGGATATTACTGCCTTAATCTGGAAGCTTGTGTTCTAAGAAATCCATATTGTGGGCCTGGTTAATATCATTACACATTTTGGATCAATGACCTTGTTTTTAAATAACTGGTAGGCATAGATTGTTAAGAGTGACCCACTCAATGGTTAGGCCATGTGATCTGGCAACTGATGTTGCAAGTTAAATCAATATTATGAAACATGCTTGCCAGTTTAAACTGGAAAGTCACAGTAGCAATATTGTTTTTATTCCAAGTAATTTGCAAACATTTTAATCGCACTGTCTCAAAAAAAGGCTATGGGCTTTGTATACACTAAGGTACAATAACTTTCGGTTGTTTTTCAAAAGCTATGGTAAAAAATAACTTTAGATAGCTGCATCTTGAAAATACTTAAGAGTATGCCCCTAATAAGGACGTTTTACCATTAAATAGAGTTGTGTTAAGCTGCACGCTACATAGAGTTTTGCTTTTCGAAAGAGCAAAAGTTTGGAAGGAATTTCTCAGAAGTAAGCTTCAAGAGATTAGATTCCGTGTTTTAACAGTTAAGCTTTTAAGAAAACAATGATAAAACCTAAAGTGATTAATACAAGTACACTAAGTGGACTGAAGCTGGTGTTAAAGTAATACAATTTAGAAAATCTAGACTTTTTGTTGGAAAATGGATTCACTAGAACAAAAATTAATTAAAACGTGAGATCAAAAACTCAAGCAATAAGTGAAGAAATAGCCACTTCCCTAATTTGATCAAATTTCATTTATGTATTATAATGCTAATGACAACAAGTACTAAAAATGCACCATAGGGACAGAAGAAAAGAATTATGAATTACCATTTCTACATGAGAAATGCTGACAGAGAAATATCTGAGTACCTTCCAAGGTAGAAAGAAGGTTGACACTGCACTGGAGATGGGAGTAACAGGTATCCAACATCTGAAAAGATAGCCCTTCTTCTGGACACAAAAGTTGGTAAACTTCTCACATTTTGAGGTTGGAAATAGACTGGAAGAGGAATGTCATTCTCTCCAGGATTATCCCAGAATACAGAATTACACTACAATTTAAAGAGCTCCAGTCAGAATTGGCAGTGGGAAGACAAGATGTACATTTCCAATACTTTCTGTTTTTATTTCAAGTTTGCAGCAATCATAATCTTGCACTTTTGTGTTCAATCCTATAACTTCCCTTCATGGAAACTGACAAAAATGCTGTATTCTTTAAGGGGATTGCTGAAATGTATGTGTCAATCACTTTTTCCTTTAATGCTTCACTAACGACAAAATGATTCACTTTGTTACTCACTGGGATAAAAATCCCAAAGCCTTGCTTAAGAATACACCTATTTACTAACTGCCATTTGTGCTCAAGTTTCCAGGTGATGATTACAGCAAGCGTCCCAATGCAATACCACATCATGGGATACAACAAGCATCCATCAACAACTGATGGTTGAAGGCTTGGGAATTACCTCAACTCCCCAGTGTACGCAGCCATCTGTGTTTCCCCATCGCTTTCTGCTGTTATGATTAGCAGTTAGTTGTACGAGTGAAGAAACAAAACTTGCAGCATTGTCTAGGGACGTCTTAGCCCATCTCAAAAGGTGACTTAGTCCCGCTTCACCTGGTGAAAAAGCAACTTAATGAATCAACATATGACAGTGCTTCCCAAACTTTTCCCATTGAGGCTTGCAAAATGCTGTGACCCCAGAGTGAGGAAAGCAGGGGGCGAGCTGCGAGGCTGAAGAGTGGTTTGAATTTTCAGGTTTTAAAATAACAAGTGCCTATCTTTTCTGCAACAGAAATTGGACCTCAAAAGGTTGGCTGTGTCTATCATTAAAAAAAAACAAGGATTTCAAGGGCCCTTTCAGCCCCACAACCAGAGGACTTCTCAATCCATGAATGAACTGCACAGCGATCTCAGGCAAGGCTAGGGGACAAAGTCTGCCTCCTAATCAACACCTTGCAGTGTCTAGATGTAGCAATACTGGCGAAATTCTGTTCCCCGGCCCTAGAATGTGATGCTAAAACACCACCCCAACTAATTTCTGAGAGAGTTCACCTCTGTTATCCCGACTGCGGTTTACATCCCACCCCACACGGATGTGAAAACCGCACTGGACAAAATATACACCATTTAAAATAGCTTTGAGACAAAATATCTTGAGGCCTTGTTCATCAGGGACTTCAATCTTGCCAAGCTCAAGAGTGTTCTACCAAAATACCACCAACATGTCTCCTGCTCCACCAGGAGCCCAAACATCCTAGACACTGCTATACAATAGCAAACATGTCTACTGCTCTATCGCCCAACCACCCTTTGGCAAATCAGACCACAAGACTGTGCTCCTGCTCCTGGCTTACGAGAGAAAACTGAAAACGGGAGAATCCTTCAAAAAAAAACAGTTGTGCAGTGTTGGTCTGAGGAATTGGATGATCTCCTAAAGGACTGCTTAGAGTCAGTAGATTCGTCAACATTTAAAAACTCTGAGACCAGCCTGAATGAGTATGCCATGACAGTAACTGACACCATGAGTAAGTGTGTAGAAGACTGTGTGCCAAAGAAGCAAATCAGTGTTTTCCAACGTGAAACCATGGATGAACAAGGACATCCACTGCTTGAAGTCCAGGTCTGAGGCATTCAAGTCAGGTGACACTGACCAATACAAGAAAGCCAAATATGATCTAAGGAGATCCAAAGATGCCAAAAGACAATACTGGACCAAGCTAGAATCCTAGGCCAGCCACATCAACCCTCGCTGACTACAGAAAGGTCTGCAAGATAAAGGCATGCAAAAAAAAAATCACAGGCACCAATGCACCCCTCCCTGATGAGCACAATGCATTATGTATCCATTTTGAGCAAGAGGTCATCGAAAGTACACCCTCCATCCCAGAAGCCTCAGCCGAACCTGTATCTGAAGTCACCATTGTAGATGTCAGAGCAGTTTTCCTGAAGATCAACCCACAGAACACGACTGACCTGAATGGGGCACTTAGATCCTGGCGTGGACCGGCTGGCAGGACTTTTGCAGACATCTTCAGCCTCTCATGGTGACAATCTGAGGTCCCTATCTGCTTCAAGCAGATCATCATCATCCTGGTACCAAAGAAAGGGTATGCAGCATGCCTTAATGACTATTATCCGGTGGCTCTGACATCCATCGTTAAGAAGTGCTTGGAATAGTTAGTTATGGCACGAATCAATTTTGGCCCCCCCAGATTGCCTGGATCCACTACAGTTCACTTACTGCTGTCACAGGTCCAAAGCAGACACCATCTTCCTGGCCCTGCACTCAACCCTGGAACACCTACACAACAGCAACACCTATGTCAGACTCCTATTTGTCGACTACAGCTCGGCCTCCAACACCATTATTCTTCCAAAACCCATCTGCAAACTCCATGGCCTGGGGTTCAGCTCCTCCCTCTGCGACTGGATCATGAACTTCCTAACCCACAGACTGCACTAAGATAGGCAGCAACACCTCCTCCACAATCATCTCAACACCTGTGCCCTACAACACTGTGTTCTCAGCCCCTTACTATACTCCTTATGACTGTGGCCAAATTCCCATCCAACTTGATTTTCAAGTCTGCTGATGACACCACCATAGTGGGTCAGATCTCAAACAATGAAAAGACAGTAAAGGAAAGAGAATCTGGTGAACTTGTGTAACAACAATAATCTCTCCCTCAATGCCAACAAAACAAGGGAGAAACTCATCAACTTCAGGAAGCGTAGTGGAGAACATACCTCTGTCAACATCATCAACAGGGACAATGTAGAAATAGTCAAGAGCTTCAAGTTTTTAGGTATTCAGATCACAGGCGACCTGTCCTGGTCCCTCCAAGCTGACACTATAGTTAAGAAAGCTCACCGACACCTCTACTTTCTCAAAAGACTAAGGAAATTTGGAATGTCCACTACCCAACTTTTACAGATACAATGAGAAAGGATGCTTTCTATGGTGAATCACAGCTTGGTGTGGTCTTGGACAGAGCAGGAGCCATAAGGAACTCCAAAGGGTTGTGAACGAGGCCCAGTCCATCACTCAAACCAGTCTCCTGTCTACACTTCCTGCTGCCTTGGAAAAACAGCCAACATAATCAAAAACCCCATGCACCCTGGACATGCCCTCTTAACACCATCTTCCACCAGGAAAAAGATATAAAAGTCTGAGGACATGTACCAACTCAAGAACTCCTTCTTCTGACAGACTTCTGAATGGGCCTGCCTTGCATTAAGCTGATCTTTCTCTACACCCTACCTGTGACTGTAACACTACATTCTGCACCCTCTCCTTTCTTCCCAAAGGATGGTATGCTTTGTCTGTATAGTGCTCAAGAAACAATATTTTTCATGTATTTAATCCACGTGACAACAATAAATCAAATTAAAGCTAAGGCAGAGCTCTATGCCAACTACCTCCACTTTGGGAAGTCCTGACCTAAGGAAGGGCTTGCTATCCTAGCCTGAAGCTCAAGCCATTAACAACAGTGCTCAAGACAGTATACAGTGTGGTTCTAAACCACAAAGCCAGAAAGTCTCAAATTTGGATTCTGGTCATTTCTTCACCTGATCAGCGTCTAGTCCTACTCTTAAATAGATGTATGGACATTGGGTAAACTGGTATGTTGGTTTTGACTGTAGATTGCAACACCGTCAAAGTGTATTGACACGTAGGCTCATAGAATGAAAGGCCAATTCAGCAAGGTATTCAAGGTTGTCCAGCAGCCAATAAACGTATTCCAAGTATATTAACAACTATAGGAGAGAAGGGATACTTGGAAGAAAATACCCATGCCCAATTTTAAATTAGCTCAGTGCAGCAGCCCCATCTTTGACCCACTAACCTAGTTAGGAAACCAGCTCTATCTAAACATTGCTGGGAACAAACAACCCAAATCAAGTAGGAAATGCAATCTTCCAAAGTAAAATAATCCTTTGTAAAGCAACCAGACTTTGCAATTATTTGAAATGACCTGCCCGAGAAGGAAATAAAGTTTGGATACTTCACTTTGCATCAAAGCACACAAATAAAAATAAATTGTCATTCCAAATTCTAAGATTTAAATGAAGAAAATATTTCTCATCACATCCCTGTTCCCCCCTCCCCCCCACCACCAACCAAATCAACATTGATCAGTTTACAGCACATCAACTACGTACCATTGCTTAAAGCAGAAGGTCATGGGTTAGAAATCCAAAATGGTTTGACACAATGAACCTCGGCCGAGACTTTAGTGCAGTACGGAGGGATTACCGCACAATTAAATGTACCAGCTTTCAATCAAACTTTAATCCAAGACACTATCTGCCTTCCCTTGCAGATGAAATCAATCTGATGGTAATATTCAAAACAAGGTAGGGGAATTCTCCAAGTGTCCAACATATACCCAACCATCAGCATCCATAAAGAGAATATCTAGTCCTTTGGTTGTTGTTGGTTCTTCTGTATGGGAATTCACTGTTTTATTCACCTATAGGATTGCACACAAAAAAATTGGGTAATTGTTGCAGAGTCCATTCCTGACTCCAGTTTCTTTGCCTCCCCCCATTTAGACCACCCCTTTAGCACCATGGCTTCAATCATACAGGTTCCTGTTCTTGAATTCCCTCCACCCTCCTCTAAGAGTTTACTGATTCCTCTTTCACCAAGAAAATGAGCTTTGGCTTGACTACACCTGCCTGTTCACAATTCTGTGAAATGCAATGGGACAATTTCCCAAAGTGCACTATAAATCCAAAATGTTGCAAGTATAAAATTATTCACATTTCTGTGAAACTTTCTTTGAGATCATAAATGTGGCAGCATTGGGATTAAAGCATGGTCACAGGACTGAACAAAACTGTTGACTGTAGAGTGCTTTGTTACTTGAATGTTCAAAAGATTATCTTATCACTGCTTGATCATTCAATTTTCTCTGGATTAAGGGAAAAAGAGCAGCATCACAAATATATAATTTGAAAGTGTCTTTAGCAGAGAAAATTGTTCTCAGGAGGCGCATTAAAATAGACACATCAAATGACAGGTATTAGGAAGGGTAACCAAATGTTTGCTCAGATGTGGAATTTAACGAGGGTCTTAAAATAAGAGACAATGGAGGAAGAAAAGTTGAGAGAAGCAATTCCAGAGTTAGGGGCCCAGACCGCTTCCGATGATACGATAACGGGGAGAGACAACTTGTAATGATTGAGTGGAGAAGGGTAACGCTTGTTGACAGGTACAGGAAAATGAGCGCTGTAAGTCAAAGATTTAAACGTGAGGAGATTGAAAATTTCAAATACAAAAGTCTTTACAAATGATTGGTTTAATTGAAAACATACCGTTAATGCAAAATTCTGTGTGTCTTAAGATTTGTCAAATTCACAGGATTCAACTTTCAAGGCTACTCAAACATGGAAAACAGAAAAGGACTTCTCAATCCCAAGTTGAAAACGGAGCAGAGCATCATTGTTCTTTGTGGAATACCCATTCTGAAAGCAGGTCTACTTTCCAACATGCTACAATATAGTTCTTAGCCCAGCAACTATGTAACAGATACGTTGACTTGGTACAATACACGTTTTTTTTCTGCTCCTAGACTTCGAAATATTAATGAGACATCGGTATAGAGTTGCTCTAGATCGCTAAACACCGGGCTATTTAACATTCTGGTCTCTACCTAGTACTCCGTAAATTTACGATTAATACACTAGAGAGAATTCACATTAACGCTTGAGCGGTCCCGCATCAATAATTAAAACACATCCAATTCAAAACCGTCAACATGAACAAACTGAACATTTATAAAATTTGCTTCCAAACAAATCCCTCCATCTAACAAGACGCTTCTTGTTTACGATTCGGTTTACAAAATACAAAGCATTTCTGACCAGGCTACAGAGAGATCATCTCATAAATCCTGGATTTATTTTTGTTTCAACTGTTGCTGTAGTTATTCTACGTTTCTTTTAAAAAAAAAGAAACAAGTCCTCCAGTGACTGGTAATGCTGGATGGTTTTGACTTGATGAAACTGGGTGCAATATATGAGAAACATTCACAAGAGGTTTACTTTAAGAATTAAACAAACGACGTGGGAAAGACCAGTTTAGATGAATGATTTAAAAAGAAAAATCACAGGCTGCGTGTACATTGTTCAGAATCCTCTGAAGGGAGGGAAATAGGCAGCTGCTGCAGCCTAACTGGGATCAGTGTGAGGGGCAGGCAGGGTTAGCCGGGGTCCCGATGTGAGCCACTCTACCTGGCTGTTGCTGCTGCCGCCGCCGGCATCCCAGAGCGAAGACAAGCTGAGGAGGGCGGCCAATGCCGCGCGGACAGCTCGCATCGCCGCTGCTGCCGTTACTCTGAGCCCGAGCTCGCGGCGTCGTTGGGATTCAAAAAGGCGAGAGAGACCAGCGTGCGATGGATGGATGGATGGATAGACGGGAGTGTGAACCTGCCGTCCCAGTGCACACCCTCCTCCTCCTCCTGCCGAAGACAGACAGGGTGTTCCAGCACCTTCTCACACCCACCCACGCGATGCTCCGGCGTCGCGCGCACACTCCGGCACCTCGCCCATTTCAGCACGCACTCGCCCACCTCTCCCCACCCCCCGCCCTAAGGCCGAGCCGGCCCGCACTGCGCAGGTGCAGGCGCCGCACGCTGTGCCTGACGGGAAGTGGAGTCGCCGCACACTACGCCTGACGGAAATTGGAGTCTTCGTCGCCAACTCCCCCCCCCCAACGCGCCGACTCAAGACGAAGAACTACAGTTCCCAGCCTCCCTTGCGCGGCGCTCCTCCCCCCGCCCGCCCGCTGTACGTGCCTTCCCGCGGCGGGCCAATAACTGTCGGCCACATGTGGCACGCGACGCCCGCCCCTCTCTCCCCCCCAACGCGGTGGAACTCCCACTACCTGACCAAGCAGCCGCGCTCGGAGAGTTAATAGTGTCTACTACAAATAAACCTGTTGGACTTTGACCTGGTGTTGTGAGATTTCTTACTGTGTTTACCCCAGTCCAAAGCTGGCATCTCCATCCACATCACACACACACACACACACTCTGCAGGTGCTGTGCCTGAGTCCAAGCCTGCAGCCCACTGTGTACAGTGCAAAACACAATAGAACCAAGGCACTGACCTGCAGTAAAGACATGCAAACCTTAAATTTAAAAGCAGGAAACTTGACAAAGGCAGACTAACGCAAAAATCAGTAAAGTGAGGCCATAGAGAGAGCTGACAGGATCATGTTTCTACCAGCTTCTTCCCTGCTGCCAGACTTTTGAATCAACTCGCCTTGCATTAAGTTGATCTTTCTCTACACCCTAGCTATGACTGTAATACTACATTCTGCCCTCTCCTTTCCTTCTCAATGCATAATATGCTTTGTATAGCATGCAAGAAACCATACTTTTCACTGTATACTAATACATGTGACAATAAATCAAATCAAAATTAATCTGCTGGGCTTGTCCAGCATTTTTGTTTTATTTTCTGATTTTCAGCATCTGTGGTATTATTTTTGATTTTAGTGTTTAATGCATTGCATATTTTGTTTCAGTAAGAAGTCTCACAACACCAGGTTAAAGTCCAAAAGATTTATTTGGTAGCAAAAGCCACTAGCTTTCGGAGTGCTACTCCTTCATCGGTAAGTGGGACTTCTGTTCACAAGCAGGGCATGTAAAGACACAAACTCAATTTACAAAATAATGGTTGGTGTACGAACCTTTACAGGTAATCAAGTCATAAAAGGCACAGACAATGTGAGTGGAGAGAGCATTAAGCACAGATTAAAGAGATATCTCCAGAAAGGACAGTTAGTGAGAGTTTGCAAGTCCAGGCAAGTTGTGGGGATTACAGATAGTGTGACAATGAACCCAAGATCCTGGTTGAGGCCGTCCTCGTGTGCGCAACTTGGCTATCAGTCTCTGCTTAGCAACTCTGCATTGTGTCTTGAAGGCCGCCTTGGGGAACACTTACCAGAAGATCAGAGGCCGAATGCCCATGACTGCTGAAGTGTTCCCCAACAGGAAGAGAACAGTCTTGCCTGGTGATTGTCAAGCGGCGTTTATTCATCCACTGGGGAGATCATGGAGATGCTACGACAATGTACCTTTCCTGCAGTGTATCAGGTAGACAATGTTGGCCAAGTTGCAAGAATATGGTGTTCTGACATGAGATGATGACATCCACTCAATGATCAGGCATGTCTTGCAGAGGTTGCTATGGCAGGGTTGTGTGGTGTCATGGTCACTGTTCTGAAGGCTGGGTAGTTTGCTGCAGACAATGATCTGTTTGAGATGGTGCAGTTGTTTGAAGGCAAGTAGTGGGGGTGTGGGAATGGCCTTGGCGAGATGTTCATCTTCAATGGCATGTTAAAGGCTCCAGAGAACATGTCATAGCTCTTCCGCTCTGGGGCAGCACTGGACAATGAAGGGTACTCTGTCCGCCATGTCCCGTATTTGTCTTCTGAGGAGGTCGGTACAGAACTGTTGATCGATGAGTCAAGCGCCATGTCCTGTTCTTGTGAGGGCATCTTTCAGCGTGTGAAGGTATCTGTTGTGATCCTCCTCGTCTGAGTGGATCCTGTGTATACGGAGGACTTGTCCATTGGGGATGGCTTCTTTAACGCGTTTAGGGTGGATGCTGGAGAAGTGGAGCATCGTGAGGTTATCCGTGGGCTTGCAGTACAGTGAAGTGCTGATTTTGTTACAGGTATGCTACCTTGAAGTTTTGCTCTTCTCTCCAATTGGATTTATGTTTGTTTCTTTCACAATATTTGCTTTCTTGCTTTCCAAATCCCTCCTAGCGTTTGACAAGGTCTTTAGTAAAACTCACTTTCTTCAGTACTTCTTTCCATTTAGTCTACTCTACTTGCTGCTCACAATGTGGTCTCCTCTCCACTGGGGAGACAAAAGACAGACTATGCAACTGCTTTGTAAAACTCTGTCGCTCAGTCCACAAGCATGGAGCGTGTTGCTTGCCATTTCAGTTCTTGCCCTCATGCCCACATTTGTGTCCTTGGCTTACTACGAATTCCAGGGAAGCATTTCATCTTCCAATTAGGCACTTTATAGCCTTATGGGCTTCACATTGAGTTCAGTTACTTCAGACCATGAACTCTTTCCTCCATTTTGATAATTTTGTTCTACAATTTTTTCCCCAACCGCCTCTCCTTACAGGGCCACTTGTTCTTATGTTTTGCTTTCAGAGAGTGCTGACCCTTGTTTTGCTATTCACACATTCTGCCATTTGACTTTTTTGCCACAGTTAGTCCCTTCCTCAATCTTGAACATTTCCTTTGTCTTGCGTCCATTGCCTCTGTCAAATCTCTTCTGAGCTTCCACCTAGCCCTGATCTATTTTGTTTCACCCTCTCTCATTAACTGTATAAAATCCAACATATTTCTACTCTCTTCAAGTCTGAAGAAGAATCATACAAAAAATTCTGTTTCTCTCTCTACAAATATTGTTAGACCCACTGAGATTTTCCAGCATTTTCTATTCTTATTCAATGCAAGATACTTTGGGATATACTGAAGTCATGAATATTTTCAATATTTTATTTAGTTTGCAACTTTGACCATAAATCATTATTATGGTCAAGCACTCAAACAATAGTCTGCAACATGAATTTGCTGCATCCATGACACAAAATATGGAACTTGAGGGCAATGAACTCTGAAGCATCTGAAAAAGTGATCCAGCAGTTGAATTTGTTACAAAATATTCCATTATTATCTTTAAAATTAATCGAATGAAACATCTTATTTAACTGAAAGAGAAATAAGATTTGTACAATACAGGTCTAAATATGAGTTGATCTGGGCAGGGCTAGGAAAAAGCATGCACTCTCTCAAATACCTTAACAACTTGCACCTTCAAAAGATTCCTGAATTGTGCATCAGCAGGTGTCTCTGCTCTTGCACCTCACTCAATTTGGATTGTACTGCCCCTCTGTGTTGCTTCTCCCAAAGAGATCACTTCATAAGAACATAAGAACATAGGAGCAGGAGTAGGCCATCCAGCCCTTCGAGCCTGCCCCGCCATTCAATAAGATCATGGCTGATCTGTCGCTGCTCAGTTCCACTTTCCCGCCCTCTCCCCATAACCCTTAATCCCCTCTCCTATCAAATACCCATCAACCCGCGTCTTAAAAATATTTAGCGAGGTAGCCTCCACCACTTCAACGGGCAGAGAATTCCAGAGATTCACCACCCTTTGAGTGAAGAAGTTCTTCCTCAACTCTGTTCTAAACCACCCCCCTTTTATCTTGAGGCTGTGCCCCCTAGTCCTATTGTCTTTTTTGAGCGGGAAGAGTCTTTCCACCTCTGTCCTATCCATCCCATTCATCATCTTATACGTCTCAATGAGATCTCCTCTCATTCTTCTAAACTCTAACGAGTACAAGCCCAGTTTATTCAGCCTCTCCTCATAGCTCAACCCCCTCAACTCCAGTATCAGCCTAGTAAACCTCCTATGCACTCCCTCCAAGGCCAAAATATCTTTACGCAGGTGCGGCGCCCAAAACTGCACACAGTACTCCAGCTGCGGCCTCACCAATGCCCTATACAGCTGCAGCAAGACCTCCCTACTTTTATATTCAATCCGCCTCGCTATAAAGGCCAGCATCCCATTCGCCTTCCTGACCACCTGCTGCACCTGCAAGCTGGGTTTTTGCGACTCATGCACAAGGACCCCGAGGTCCCTCTGCACCGTCGCCTGCTGCAGTTTTTCGCCTCGTAAGTAATAGTCCTTCCTACCATTCTTCCTACCAAAGTGGACCACCTCACACTTGCCAACATTAAATTCCATTTGCCATTTCCTGGCCCATTCGCCCAGCCTATCTAGATCCTTCTGCAGACTCTCCACACCCTCCGCACAATTTGCCGTTCCCCCAATCTTGGTGTCATCAGCAAATTTCGATGACACCAAGATTGGGGGAACGGCAAATTGTGCGGAGGGTGTGGAGAGTCTGCAGAAGGATCTACATCTACATTCAACTGTACCTGCCATGTGTTTGCTCATTTTAATAGTCTGCTAATGTCCTCCTGAACTATTCTCTGATTCTGCTAACTCTTTCTAATGTTACCAAATGCATCTTCCACAAACTTTGAACATAAAATATATCCTATAGCCAAATCCAGGTCACTGATATACAAAAAATGCAATGATCCAAACAACAATCTCTGGAGAACACTGCATACTCCTCTCCTGTCAGGAAAATATCTGTTTACCTCTCTGCTTTCTATCCTTTGGCCAATTAAGTACCCAAGTTAACACTGTCCCTTTAATCACGTTCTATTTTCCAGATAAATCTGTTATTCAATTTTATCAAATTCCTTTGATAGTTCACATAAAACAATCACTGCACCACTTTCATCAATCAATTAAAAATAAATGACCTCCCTACCAACTAAGGCTGCCATTCTGGGATAAACTGCACAAGTCGTATGTGGTTTGTTCTCTGAGAAAAATCATCAGAGGCACAATGACTTCGGCATTTCTGTTGAAACCCATCGACGTGATCTCCCTGCTCCTTTCTTCCAGGGACCTCGACACCAATCTCCCAGAATGAAGGTATAAGCATTGAAGGAGGACACAAAAAGGTGAACGAAACAACTGAACCTAGTTTGGCAGAAGATGGCGAGAGAGAACTTTTCTTGGTTCATTCTGACTTCAACTGAAATTTTCAATACTAAAGATCAAAAGATTTTTATATGGTGAAGGTATCAAGAAGTATGGAACAATGGCAAATACATGGAATACACAGAGTCTAATGTCATGTTCATGCTATATGGACTTATGGAATATTAAATTGTAATGGAGTTGAGGTCAGGTGACACTTTAATACTATACAGAACTACAAAAGACTCCTGGGCTAATCTTCATGTCTGGACAAGTGAGCAGCATGGTGGCACAGTGGTTAGCACTGCTGCCCCACAGCGCCAGGTATCTGGGGGTTCAATTCCAGCCTCAGGTGACTGCGTGGAGTTTGCATGTTCTCTCCGTGTCTGCATGGGTTTCCTCTGGGTGCTCCAATTTCCTCCCACATTCCAATGGTTAGGTGGATTGGCCTAAAATGGCTAAATTGACCATTAGTGTCAAGGGGATTGGCAGGGTAAATATACAGAGTAGGGTCTGTGTGGGACTGTTATCAGTGCAGACTCGATGAGCCAAATGGCCTCCTTCTGCAACGTAGGGATTCTATGATGATATGATATGATTCTATGAAGTCATTAAAATACAAACAAACTTGAGAGTTGCATCTTTGACTGTGGGCCTTCTCCAAATAATTAAAGAAACTGTTTTCATAATACTGCTTGCAGACTTTGGGCATCAATTTAGACTGAAATAATCCTATTCTATTACAATGATAAACAACTGCATGAAACTTGGACACAGCTGTCAGACAATGGCTTAGTCATCACAACCTATTTGTGAAGGCAATGAACAAAAACACAGATCAATGGCAGAAACTAGGTTTTTGGTAGAAAAGTTCATAAGGCACATTTTTTGGGCTGGCAAAGGATCGAGACTACTGAAGGAGCTTTGACTAAGAAGCAAAGAGAGGCAGAGAAATTGGGTTGGCCTCTGTCTCTCTATTTGAGAAACTGAACCAGGGTTTCACTATAGAGCTTTGATTGTATCTCGATCAGAGTGGAACCAGTGAAGTCTGCTTCCACAAGCAATAGTCCACAGTGAATTAATCTTCCTAAACCTCCAGACTCTATTCAGTGGACCAAGTGGGGCAGGACAGTGGCACAGTGGCTAGCACTGCTGCCTCTGGGGTCACTGTCCACGTGGAGTCTGCACATTCTCCCCATGTCTGCATGTGTTTCCTCCAGGTGCTCCAGTTTCCTTCCCAGTCCAAAAGACGTGCTGGCTAGGTGCACTGGCCATGTTAAATTCTCCCTTAGTGTACCCTAATAGGTGCCGGAGTGTGGCGACCAAGGGATTTTTACACTTACTTCATTGCAGTGTTAATGTAAGCCTACTTGTGACACTAATAAACAAACTTTCAAAACAAAAAGAAATTGCAAGATAACAATATTCCAAGACTTCATCTTGGGGCGAGGGGAGGGGGGGGTATATATTATCATTCCATCAATGTTGCTGTGCCAGAGTTCTGGAACTCCCTCCCTACCATCACTGTGGGTGTCCCTACAGCTCAGGGACTGCAGCGATTCAAGAAGGAAGCTCACCATCATCTTCTCAAGGGCAATGAGGGATGGGCAATAAATGTTGGCTGAGCCAGCGAAGCTTCTTGAATGAATTTTTTCAAATTAGGCGGTGTGGACCAAGATATCAATGCCAAGACAGAAATTTCTAATAAAAATAGTAATTATTTAAGAATCTAAAGCTAAATACTATCTATACTGAGCTACAGAGATAATACATACAAAAATAAACCTATATAAGCATGAAGTTATGAACAGGGTGTAGAGTGGAGAATATATTAAGGTCTGAAGTATCTGCGGCTTTGGGTCATCTTTCCTTCCCTCACTTTACAGTATAAATATCTCCCACTTTCTATTCCTTAATTTTGACAAAGGGTCATCTGGACTTGAAACATCAGCTCTTTTCTCTCCTTACAGATGGTGCCAGACCTGCTGAGATTTTCCAGCGTTTTCTCTTTTGGTTTCAGATTTCAACATCCATAGTAATTTGCTTTTCATATATTAAAGGTGCTATATGAATGCAAGCTTTCATGGTAAAGGACTGCTACTGTGCGTTTTTTATGCTTCACATGAACAGGCTATGCCAAGTCTTTGCCACATGAAACAAGTTTTTGTTTGAAACACTGCCACAGGACACCATCATTCGCCAATGCTCCCAGAGGCTGGCTCAACTCAAGATTGGAGTTAGTAACCCAAAAGCTTTGTTGCCACAAAGCAGGTACTTTGGCTGAAATCTTCATCCATCAAGGCTACTGTTATCTCAACATAATCTGTGATTTGTAAAGCAAATAGTAAAGCACGAGACACTGGCACAGTTAGGAAAAACCTCCTGATAGGCAAATCAGGAAAACAATGAAGTGTATGTAAAGGTTGTCCTAAATTTTCCATTGTGGCCCATACGCTTTGAATAACGGATATTAATAAAACAGCGTTAAGTACCATACCAAAATCCAAGCATTGCACCCAAACCTGCCCCATCTATGGCAGAGTACATGGAGTAAGAAGTCTCACAACACCAGGTTAGAGTCCAACCAGTTTATTTGGTAGTAATCCCACAAGTTTTCGGAGACTGGGTTCCTTTGTCGGGAATGTGGAAGGTTCTGATCAGAGAAGGGCATATAAAGTCACACACAGTTTACAGAATACTGATTAGAATGCAAATCTTTACAGCTAACCTGCTAACCTACAGGTTAGCTGTAAAGACTTGCATTCTAATCAGTATTCTGTAAACTGTGTGTGACTTTATATGCCCTTCTCTGATCAGAACCTTCCACACACCTGACAAAAGGAACACTGTCTCCGAAAGCTTGTGGGATTACTATCAAATCAACTGGTGGGGCTCTAACCTGGTGTTGAGAGACTTCTTACTGTGTTTACCCCAGTCCAACGCCAGCATCTCTACATCAAGAGTAGATGGATCCAGCATTGGTATTTATAGGCACCCCAAAACCCAAAACCCTGGAGTGGAAGAAACTCATTCTCAATCCCAAGGAGCTGCGTAAGAAGAGATAATGTCTTACGTGACTCAGTGTCAACTGGTGTGATAACAAAGAACAAGAACAACCCAGCACGGGAAACAGGCCCTTCGGCCCAACGAGCCCGCGCCGCCGCATCCTCCTACACCTACCCTGCCCTGTGTGTATGTGAGTGGAACCCCTAACTTAGCCAGATTCAGGGGAGAATAGTGTCAATTTGGTATACCAATCAACCTAAGAGCACATCTTTGGGGTGTGGGAGGAAACCAGAGCGCCCGGAGGAAACCCATGCAACCACAGGGAGAATGCGCAAACTCCCACAGACACACGCCCAAATCCATGTATCTGCACAGCTAGCAGTGATAGTCACTGAGCTGTTGCGGTGCCCGTTGATTAGTGATGACACTAATCTCTCCCTCAACAAAACAAAGGAGATTGTCATCAACTTCTGGGAGTGTAGTGGAGAACATGCCCCTGTCTATACCAACAGGGGCAAAGTAGAAATGGTCAAAAGCTTCAAGATTTTAAGGTGTCCAGATCACCAACCTATCCTGGTCCCCCCAAGCCGACACTATAGTTAAGAAAGCTCACCAACACCTCTACTTTCTCACAGGACTAAGGAAATTTGGCATGTCAGCTGTGATTCTCATCAACTTTTACAGATGCATCATAGAAAGCATTCTTTCTGGTTGTATCACAGCTTGGTATGGCTCCTGTTTGGCCAAGACCGTAAGAAACTACAGAAGGTCGTGAATGTAGCCCAATCCATCACGCGCACCAGCCTTCAATTCATTGACACTGCCTACATTTGCCGTTGCCCCCACACACCCCAGGCATTCTCTCTTCCATCAGGAAAAAGAGAAAAAGTTTGAGGTCACATACCAACTGACTGAAAAACAGCTTCTTCTCTGCTGCTGTCAGACTTTTGAATGGACCTACCTTGCAGTAAATTGATCTTTTTCTATACCCTAGCTATGACTGTAACGCTACATTCTGCACTCTCTCATTTCCTTCTCTATGAATGCTATGCTCTGTCTGTGTAGCGCGCAAGAAACAACATTTTTCACTGTATTCCAATACATGAGACAATAATAAATCAAATCAAATTGTTGTCAGGTAACGCTTCTGTGAAGCAACCCTGGGGCTGTTTACTACAGTAAAGGCGTACATATTGCAGGTTTTGGATTTGAAACAAATAATCTTGGATACAAGAAGTTACGGACACCCAAATTTCAATATCTTCACAAATCACAAAACTATGAAAAGATTCTTTGAATAACTAAAATTCATAATATTGCTTTTATTCTCAATGGATTATTCTTTTATTTTGTATATTCTGGATAAGACTACTGCTGGCTTGTGCGGTGTAGTTATTTAAATTTACTAAAAGATCACATCGTCACACTTCAAGTATCAGCACTCATAAGAACATGCTTCAATGTCAACTTGAAGTTACGCCACACCTTTAATGTGCCAAAGTGTTTCACAGGAGCATTTTCAGACAAAAATTGGCACTTGAGCTAAAAGAGCACACATCAGGACAGGTTGTAAGTTTTAAGGGAGAATATCTGGAGAGTTCAGTGAATGCCAGTGAATACGGTCCAGCTAGTTAAAGGCATATTTTTCAGTGACAGAGCGAAGGAAGTGGCATATATGTATGATCAGGGAGTTCAAGGAATGCAAAGATCTTAGAGGGAGGTTGGCTACAGGGATAAAAAGGGGAGACGCTGCAGAGAGATATAGTTTTTAAAAAAAAGTTTACTTATTAGTCACAAGTAGGCTTACATTTGCAATACAATGAAGTTACTGAGAAAATCCCCTACTCACCACACTCCGGCACCTGTTCGAGTACACTGAGGGAGAATTTAGCATGGCCAATGCACCTAACCAGCACATCTTTCAGACTGTGGGAGGAAACTGAAGCACCCGGAGGAAACCCACACAGACACGGGGAGAACATACAAACTCCGCACAAATAGTGATTCAAACTGGGAATCGAACCTGGGTCGTGCTGCGCCACTGTGCCGCCCCCTTAAACTTAAGGATATAAACTTCAAATATCAAGGTGTCACTGTGAGATCTTATGCCTCAGTGAAATGGGGTATGCATGAAGTTTCTCATTTGCCTAGATCTTCTGCAAGAAGGGATATCAATGTTCCTGAATCAACTGAAAGATACAGATTGAAAAGTACTTAAGAAAGACAAAGACCAAAATAATTTGGAAAAAAGATGATTTAAGGGAATTAGCATGAAACTCAGGAAAGAATTACTGACAGAATTGAAGAGGATAGTATTTCAAATGGTGATCAGAGTCTAGGAGAAATAAGCAAGACAGGAATGTCACTGCATAAATGCATAAAGAAATAATGACAACATTGAAACTGAAAAGAAAGGCATTTACTAAGTACATAGATAATTGGGAATTTTGGAAGGTTTCTGAGGCAGACATAAATACAAGATCATCACAGGAGAACATTCTTTGCAGAGTAGCGAGAATGTGGAACTCACTACAACAAGCAGTAGTTGAGGCAACTAGCATTTAAAGGAGAAACTAAATAAAGCCATAGAAGGTTAGCTGACGAGGTGACAGCACGTCAAGTGGTTGGAGGCTTGGATGGAAAATAAATAGTGGCAATGATCTGCCTCTGTGCTGTAAATACTTTGTAACTACAACAAAGAATTGATCATCCAATCTGTCAAGGAATAAAGTACCAAATCCACTGTGAATCATATTAAATAAGAATGAATAAAAATAATTAATGGTGTAATAAGCCACAACAAGCTCCTGTTTATGTTCTTAAAGGAAACATGGTGAGGTCTATTCTGCCATCTTGAAGGTTAAAAGCATTATGCTTGCAGACTATAATTAAGCCAATATATTCCCAGAAGAGCTTAAAAGCATGCCGTGCAATAAACAAGTTCAATGGCAAACCTTGAGCAGAGTGTATGACAGGTACAGGCAAAATGCATCACAACAATACCATTCACTCTCCAACAATACAAACCAACGTAAAAACAGAAAATTCTGACAATATTTAACAAGCGAAGCAGCATCGGCATTGATAGAAGCACATTTCAGCTCACAACCGGAATAGGAAAAGTTAGAAAGGTAATAGATTTTAAGCTGGCAAAATGGGGGGAGGATGGAAATAGGAAAAAAAACAGAAGGTCCATGAGGGGGCGGGATAGGGGAGACATCAAATGACAAAATTGTTGGTGGGGCAACTAATTTGAAAGCAAAATTAAGAGTAAAATAGATTAAGACTCATGCATACAAAGAAAAGGGAAACAAAATAGGGGAAATGGAGATTATGTCTGAAATTGCTGAACTCAAATGTAGATCCAGAAATTTGTAAAGTTCCCAATTGAAAGATGAAATGTTGTTCCTTGCTTGCACAGGGAGATGTCACAGGAAGGGGACAAGATGTTATAGGTGATTGAGGAGTGGACCAGGATGCCGGAATGCTGAAAGGATGGAAGATGTGTTTGGCTATGGCACCACGCTGGAGGGTGTCAGAAATGACATCTATTGAGTGTGGCGGCTGTTAGGGCGAAAAATGAGGACTCCAGAAACCCCATGAGAGGGAGGGAAAAGGGTGGAACAGAATTGAAGTAAGTGGGTCTGACATGGTGAAACACGATCAGGTGGGGTGGATGGGGAATCTTTCGTTGTGGAAAAAGGAAGACATATCAGAAGTGATGCTATTGGAGGTTGCATCATCATTATGGATGTGATGGAAAAACTGAGAGAATGGAACAGAATCCTTCCAGAGTGCAGGGTGTGAGAAAGTATAGTCCAGAGTAGCTGTGGGACTCAGTGCATTTCTAATGAATATTTGTTGATTTTGTTTCCTCAGAAATGAAGGTAGAAAAGGCAAGGAACAAAAGGGAAGAGTGGAGGTGGACTATGTGACGACGAGAGAAGCCTGAAAATGGGAAGCAAAGCTGAAGAATTCTCGAATTCAGGGTGAAAACAGGAAAAAGCACTGAAACAGTCACCAATGTACCGGGAAAAAAAATAGTTGAGGGAGCCCAAATAGGTTTGGAAGAAATATTCCACATACTCCTCCAAAAGGTATAATTAGGATCCAGAGCAACCCTTGCAGTTGGAGAAAATTAGGTGAGTTAAAAGAGAAGTTGCTCCATTAGAACAGGTTGAGCCAGTTGTCGGAGGGTGGCGACGGATAGGAAATGGTCTTCATTCAAGGAAGGTGTGGAGAGCCATCCTGGTAGGGATGTAGGTAGAGGAAATTTGGATGCCAATGGTGAAGAGGTGGTTTTTAGGGCTAGGAAACTGGAAACTGTAGAAATGACAATAGGCATCAGAAGAGTCACAGATCTTAGGCACAGAGAGACTGGACAAGGAGAGAAAAGTAAAGTCAAGATTGGAAAAAAAAAATCAGTCCGGTGGGCAGGAACAGGCTGAATTGAAAGGTCAACCAGGGCAATCCTTTTCTGGATCTTGGGAAGGAGGTAGGGTTGAGGGATTATGCAGTGGGAAAGTGTGGAAGGAAAATCTTCAGAGGAGATGAAGTCAGTAATAATCCTAAAAACAATGGTCTGATGTTTGAGGTGGGGCCACGGTCCACGGGGAGGTAGGAGGTCGTGTTGAGAGTTGACGGATTAGCCTTCCCTCAGTAGAGATCAGCACACCAGGCAACAACTACACCATTCGTCAGCAGCTCTGATAACAATGTTCACGTTGGATGTGAGAGAACTGAGTGCAACAGGTTAAGAGGGAGACAGGTTCAAGTGAGCAGATAAATGAGACAGTTGTTGTCACGTTTGCAGTCCTCAATGAAAAGATCAAGAGGGTCTTTTGTTTCGTAACTAACCCACTACTCTCTCTGCCACTGCGTCACCAACTCTTGCCATTTAATGTTTCTGACCTTTCACCCTATCAGTTCTCTTGTTCTTCTTCCACCCTCCCCCATTTCATTCACTACAACTACAGCTTTTACTTACACAGAATCCCTACAGTGCAAAAGGAGACCATTCGGCCCACCAAGTCCGCACCGCATTTTACACGTCCAATTGTTCTGTTCTCGTGAAAGGCACAACCTGAAATGTTAATTCTGTTTCTTGCTCCACAGATGCTGCCTGACTTCTTGAGTGGCTCCTGCATTTTCTGTTTTAATTTCAGATTTCCAACATCCACAGTATTTTGCTTTTGGACACAAATTCAAAATATATGCAGGGATGTCAAATCAACAAAGTTAGGGGGTGTTGTGAATTATAAAAAAAGGAAAGTTGACTAAAACTGACTTCAGTCAACCACCACTTCCACCAGATCACTACAATTACAGCAAAACAAAATCAGAACTGTGTCCTCAGACACAGACCCCCATATCAAACTAACAGAACAATGATCAGAACTGGAGGAGGCTATAGGCAAAGCTCAGTCCCACATTAATTCAAAAAGTGTAATGTACAATCAGACAATTAACAATGTGACAGCTCCAATGTTATCCTCAAATATAGAGGAACTTAGCACAAACTGCAGAAGACAAGATTGAAGTGTACACAAGTATCCAGCTAAAAAAAAATGTTGATAATTCTACATGCCTGCTTCTACCTCCTTCCCAAGATTCAGAAAAGGATTGCCTGGGTTGACCTTTCAATTCAGCCTGCTCCTTGTCCAGTCTCTCCCTACCCAAGATCTGTGACTTTACTGATGCCTGCTGTCATTCCTGCAGTTTGAAATTTCCTAACCCTAAAAACCTCCTCTTCACCAAATTTCCTCCACCAGGATGGCTCTCCACATCTTCCTTGAATGAAGACTAGATTCTATCCATCACCACCCTCTGACAACTGGTTCAACCTGTGGTCCATCACAATTGGCCACGTCAAGACAATTTGGTTCATGTTGTGTGATATTAAGAAGTACCCAAGTAAGTTGGGCACAGCAAAGGCTACAGGCCTCGCTGGTGTCCTGGCTATTCTGCTGAGGAACTACGTGCAAGATCTACCTGGGCTCCTAGACCAACTGCCATTTAGGAGGCCAAGCAAAACTGAGGCCAATCAGAATCAAACAGAAAGCCATACAATGGATGTGCTCATTTCTGTCAAAGGAAGGTGGTTGTGCTTCGTTGGAGATCAAATCATCAGACCCCATGACATTGTTGCTGGAATTCCTAAGGACTGCAACACTGCTTCATTAATGACCTTCCCTCCATCAGAAGGGTGGGGATGGTCATTGATGATTATTGGGTGCCGTTGATTGCACGAACCCAGGTAATGAAGCTTTCTGCCAATCCACAGCTGGACCTGGATAATATTAGAGTTAGCCGATAAGAGGCAAGTATCAGCTCAGACATATAAATGACAAATATTGACTGTTCTGAACAAGAGAAGGCCCAGCCATCTTCTCTTGATCTTCAACAGGGCCACCATTAATATCTTAAAGGTCAACACAGACAGATGATTGGCTGGACCAGCCACATCAATACTTTGTCTACAAGAAGCAGAGCAGAAGTTGGCCATTCTGTCATGAGTGGGTCACCTCCTGACCCTTAGGGTCAAATCAGGAGTGTGATGGAATAGTTGCCCATTTGCCATTTGAACAACATTTAAAAAGTTAGCACCACATCATTTGATCAGTCATCTGCTACTGAGCTCAATATCCATGTCCACCAGGCTGGTACAACATCGCTGCAGTCTGCACAAACAACTCACGACCATCCATCATTATCATTCTCAACACTTAGGAGATGTAGTAGCTGTAATGACCACCTCAAGATTCCCTCCCAGAAATCCTGACTTTAAATTATTTTTGCCATTCCCTTGTTATTGCTGGATTAATATCCTGGAATTCCATGCCTAATGCAATGTTGGGAGCCAAGAGCTGCAGTGTTCAAAGAGAAGGCCACCACCCCACCATTGGGCAACTGGGAATGTTGTGTGTTTTATTGCCTTGCTATTGTTGTTTGTATTCTGAGAGCAAATAAAAAGCCAAATGACACAACCTCGAATCATGAGAACCTAGAATTAATAACACTGACTCTTATGCTCTTCCAATGCAAAGTCCACCCGAAAGGTTGACCTAATTCATGTGTGCTGGGGAGATCCAACCAGCAAAAAAAAAATCAACATTTTTGAGAGAAAACATTTGATTATATCAGAACTGATTAGAAACAAATTGACTGGCACTTTATTACTGATGGACATCCATTTAGTTCAGCCCAAATGCAGCAAGCTTTTAGTGTACTATAACACAAGTGCTGTCACTGTTAAAAACAGAACAATTTCAGCTTTCTTCGAATGTTTTCATTGAGAAATATATTACAACTGAGCCAAAAGCTTCAGTGCCAACATTTCCCCAATAATAACCATGGCAACAATTCAGCAGTAGCTCAGTCTGGGTTTTAATTGATCCAACTTATTGTCTGCAGTTAGCTCCAAGCAAGCCATTAGCAGCCAACATTCAGAATAATTGTCCAGCTGGCACAAGGTGGTCTCCACATTCAACAGTCAAAACCAGGAAGATCTGACCTTTGGTGTTCGCTGCCACCAACACCACTCCAAAGTGGATGTCCAAAAATCAGCCATGCCTAAAAGCAATGATTTAAGCTGGCATGGAACCACATCTTTACTGGCCTACACATGCCTGCACTTTGAAGAAAGTTGGATTAAACACTCCCAACTGTTTAAAAGACCAATTTATCAACAGGATATAACAGGTTCTGCCATTCTGCATTTAAACAAAGTTCACACAAATCTCGAGCAAAAAGCATTTCACAAATTGTCCCCTCATGAACATCAACAGAACATTTAAAGGATCATCAAGCAGCCTAGAAAACAACAAAAGATCCGATCAGCCCAAGAAGCAAGGGAACCAAACCTGTGCAATATAACACTGTGCTGTACAGAGTTTTGGTCTCCATATCGAAGGAAGGATACACTTGCATTGAAAGCAAGACAGAAAGGTAGACCAAACTGATTCCTAGGATGAGAAGCTGAGTTAGTTGGGCGTATCCACTCAGAAATTTAGAAGAATGAGTTATCTAATTGAAACACAAAAGAATCTAGAAGATGGAGGCACAGACCCAAGATAAGAGTTGATCATTTAGAACTAAGATGAGGAATAATTCTTCAGTTAGGGGATTGTGAATCTTTGTAATTCTCTGCCCCAGAGGGTTGTAAGGAACTCCATTGTCAAGTATATTTAAGTCCAAGTTAGTTGGATGTTTGGTCTTTTGGAATCAAGGGATATGAAGCGGGGGTCATGAGAGTAGAGTTGCAGCACAAGATCAGCCATGACCATGAATGGCAGAGGAGGCTTGAGGGGCAACATGGGCCCCTGCTCCTGTTCCTTATGTTCTCCAAACTCAAATCAGGCACAGGTCCAAGACAGCATCACCTGTAACCCAATGACAGAACTCTTGGCTGAGTCACTCCAGAGGCTTGAGCACATAATCCAGACTGACACTGCAATGCAGTACTGAGAGTGTATCACAGTGCTGGAGGTGCCATTTTTCAATTAGACAGGTTCAAAAACCTCTATTTTGCCTGAAGGAACTTCTCCCACTCAAGCCAGGCAAGTCATTTTTCTCCTTTGAATATGCAAAAAAAAAATTATTGCAGAACATCAGCTTTCCATCTCCTTGAAGTAAGTGGCCATTAAATACTAGATTTAAGATGCTTTATCTTTAAGTGCACTGCATGTTGGTAGTGAATGGGATTTGTATCTTTATAGCAGTGGATCACAGAAGCTGTGCATCTGTTGCCATATCCAAGTCTGTTATGTAGAAACATGCATAGAAAATAGGAGTAGGCCATTCAGCCCTTCAAGCCCACTCCTAGCAGGTTCCTGCAGTACCCCACTAGTCACTACCTGCCAATCAGAAAAAGACCTGTTTGTTCCAACTCCAGCTTTCTATCCATCTCAAGATATTACCTGCATTCCCATGTGGTTTAACTTCATATAATTGTCTGCAATGTGAGACCTTGTTGAAAGCCTTCTGAAATTCTAAATAGACTACATCTACCAGTAGTCCTTGGTCAATGCTACTAATTGCATCCACAAATAATTCCAGTCCATTCACCAAGCATGATTTTCCCTTTGTAAATCCATGTTGACTTTGTCTGATTATACCACTGCTTTCCAAACGCTGTGCTATGAAATCCTTGGTAATGGACTCTCACAACTTCCCCAGTACTGACGTTAGGCTCACTGGTCTATAGTTTCCTGTTTTCTCTTTACCTCCCTTTCTGAGTAGCAGGTTTATATTAGCTACCCTCCAATCTGTAGGAACCATTACAGAATCCAAAGAATTTTGGAAAATACCCACCAATGATCTACTATCTCCAGGGCTGCTTCCTTATATACTCTGGGATGAGGATTATCAGGCCTGAGAGATTTATCTATCTTCAATCCCATTAATTTCTCCAAAATTATTTCTCTGCTAATACTGATTTCCATCAGTTCCTCACTAAAACTTGCGTTATTCAGAATTTCTGGTACATTATTTGTCTTCAGAAAATAAGACGAATGAGGTATGAATTTAGTTCCTTAGCCATTTCTTTGTTTCCCCTACGAACTCCCCCTTTTCTAACTGTAAGAATAATACTATAGAATCCTTACAGTGCAAAAGTAAGGGGCCTACATTTGTTTTGTCAACCTTTTTCTCTTTAGATACCTATAGAAACTTTTAGTCAGTTTTATGCTCCCCACTAGATTACTTTCATACTCCATTTTTCCCCTTCTTAATCAATCCGTTGGTCCTCCTTTGCTGAATTTTAAACTGCTCCCAATCCTTAGGTATTTACTCTTTGTCAGTTTGTATGCTTCTTTTATGAATCTAATACCATCTCTAATTACCCTTGTAAGCCATGGTTTGCCCACAGTTCCCCTTACACTCTTGCACCAAATTAGAACAAACAACTTTTGGAGTTCACCTATTTATTCCTTGAATGCCTGTCCATTGTCTTTCCTTTCAGTAATGTCGTAGATCATAGAACCTTACAGTGCAGAAAGAGGCCCTTCAGCCCATCGAGTCTGCACTGAACATAGTCCGACCCAGGCCCTACCCCCATATCCTTACATATTATATCCACTAATCCCTCTAACCTAAACGTCCCTGGACACTAAGGGGCAATTTTTTTTTTAGTGTAGCCAAATCAACCTAACCCGCACATCTTTGGACTGTGGGAGGAAACCGGAGTACCTGGAGGAAACCCATGCAGACACAAGGAGAATGTGCAAACTCCACACAGACAGTGACCCAAGCCAGGAATCGAACCCTGGAGCTGTGAAGCAGCAGTGCTAACCACTGTGCTACCATGCCACCCATGTTTCCATCATCAGCCAACGCATGCCTCTTCCATTATAGTTACCCTTACTGAGATTCAGATTCAGGAACCTGGTCTCAGAATCAACTACACCACTATTCACCTTAATAAAGAATTTTATCATACTATGGTCACTGATCCCCGAGGATTTTCTCACAACTAGATGTTGTTGACTCACTGAGAAAGAATGCATTATCATTACATCATGTGAACATAAGAACATAAGAAATAGGAGCAGGAGTAGGCCATCTAGCCCTTCGAGCCTGCACCGCCATTCAATAAGATCATGGCTGATCTGTCGTGGCTCAGTTCCACATTCCTGCCCTCTCCCCATAACCCTTAATCCAGGATGGTTACAAAAGAATAGTTGGTCTGTGATCTTCCTTCATCAACCCATTCCTACGTAACCCTTCAGCTTTTACACCCAGAATATCTTCTTTCCCAATTCTCTAGCTGTGAATAGTTGTGCATAACATAGCAAAGAATCCTGTCTAGGAATTAGGGTAGCACAGCAGTTAGCACTGCTGCATCACAACACAAGGGATCCAGATTAAATTCCAGCCTCAGGTGGAGTTTGCATGTTCTCCCCATGTCTGTGTGGGTTTCCTCTAGGTGCTCCAGTCTACTCCCACACTCCAAAGATGTCGAGGTTAGGAATGGGGCCTGGGTGGGATTGTTGTCAGTGCAGACTCGATAGGCCAAATGGCCTCCTTCTGCACTTGTAGAGGTTTTATGAATCTATGATTAATTCTATGAATTCAATTAGGTGCAGAATGCATCACATAATTCAGATATTCCCAGTCTTGTGAATAAGACATATCTGCTCTCTCAGGTGAATGCCACATATTCCATGACACTATTAAAAGGAGAGAAGGGTGTTCTCGCTGGAATGCTCGCCAATACTTAACTCATCAACGAACACCAGCAAAAAGACAGATCTTTCTCTGCTCAATCTAGCTGCCTTATTTCACAGGGAGGGGGCTCCCACCAAGAAGAAGAGGATGGGCTGAACCTCAGTAAGTAGAAATGAACTCACGTCGCAGAAGCAGTCCTCGGCCTCGGGGGCCCTGTGAGGTGGCGGGGGCCGAGGGCGGCTGGCGGCCGGGAACCCCGGGTTGTTGAAGCAGGCGCCTCCGCCCGCCACCGCAGCCACAAGGAGCAGCTGGAGGTTCACAGCAGCGCAACTCCGCATCGCCCCGGGCTTCAGCTCATCACACTCGCAGCCCCTTCTCTGCTGCAGCCCAAGCCAATCTCTGCCGCTGATAACAGGCCACCAGCCCGGAAGAGGAAATCCGAGCAGACACGCAGCGATTACCGGTGAGCTCCAGAACCCAGCAGCAGCCCCCACGCTGCAGTCATATTAATGCATCGAGCCTCTCTGTCCTTGTGGGCTCACGTTCCCATTCCCACTTACACCCGGCTGCCTTTCGCCTCCTGCCAGCTCAGAGGATGGGCACGAGAAAGAATTTGTGAGGCACTTTTTAATTTATTTATCAGTGTCAAAAGTTTGTCATGCCTTGCGACTTTTGATTTGATTTGTCACATTTATTGGGATATAGTGAAAAATATTGTTTATTGCACACCATACAGACAAAACATACACAGAGTATATGGGGAGAAAAAGAGTGCAGAACGCAGTGTTATAGTCATAGCTAAGGTGTAGACAAAGACCAGCTTAGTATAAGTTTTAAAGTTTATTTATTAGTGTCACAAGTAGGCTTACATTCACACTGCAATGAAGTTACTGTGAAAATCCCCTAGTCGCCACACTGCGGCACCTGTTTGGGTACACTGAGAAGAATTCAGCATAGCCAATTCACCTAACCAGCATGTCTTCGGACTGTGGGAGGAAACTAGAGCACCCAGAGGAAACCCACACAGACTCAGGGAGAACATGCAGATTCTGCCCAGGCAGGCCCCCAAGCTGGGAATTGAATCCAGGTCCCTGTCACTGTGAGGCAGCAGTGTGCCACCTTGATGCTTACAGATCACATGTATTAGTATACAGTGAAAGGTATTGTTTCCTGTGCACTATTCAGATAAAACATACCGTTCATAGAGTATATAGGGGAAAAGGAAAGGAGAGGATGCGGAATGTAGTATTGCAGTCACAGCTAGGTTGTAGAGAAAGATCAACTTAATATAAAGTGGGTCCATTCAAAAGTCTGGTGGCAGCAGGGAAGAAGCTATTCTTAAGTTGCTTGGTTCGTGATCTCAGACTTTTGTATTTTTTTCCTAATGAAAGAAGGTGGAAGAGAGCATGTCAGGGGTGCCTGGGGTCCTTAATTATGCTGGCTGCTCCAAGTGGTTAGTCATAATCACACCTTTTGACATGAAATGCTGGAGGTTTATTGAATGTATTTTACAGATCTTAAATACTGTTGGCTGATATATTGCTCCAGGACTGGCTGTGGTCAGCCTAGGCATACGTTTTCCCAAGATATGTTTTATTCACAAAATTTGTTGAAGCAAATTAGAAAAACATTTTGTCTTGAAAATTACAGAGTGCAATAAAGTTCAACTTGTCTCCACACAGCACGTTCCACTCACGAACCTTGATACAATTGTAAAACTCTTGCTAAAAACAAAAATCTAAAACACAAAATGCTGAAAAATCTGAGGGGGTCTGACAGCATCTGTGGAGAGAGAACAGAACTAACTTAGCACCTGTCTCAGTCTCAATTATGTACATCCCAGGATTCTTAGTTTCATCAACAGCGTTTATAGGGTTTCAAGTTTTCAAGATTGAATCTTGTACATGTAGAATTTATCTTCTCAACCATGTATCTTCTGGAGAGGTTCTTTCTGTATAAATTTCGGTATGATTAGGCTGGATTCAACTGGCAGAACATTACCATTGTCTCTGATAAGACTAATACTGTTGTATTGCTGATTGTGCTTGTTGTATCTTGTAAGGCCAGTGCTGGATCACTTGCTAGAGAGCACATGTAACTCTTCATCTCTGCTGGTCTCTTCTCTAATTTGACTCCATTTTGGTGGTGCATTCACTAGATGATGCACTTTTATACCCAAATCTTTTATCTCGTGTTTCTCCTGTGAAATAGTCTGCTAGCACCATTTCTCTTCCTGGCTAGTTTTTTTTTTGAAGAATGAAATTGTAACTCTGAAGCCTCTGGAGTAAACTCTGCAGTTTTGCTGGTGTTCCACACAGATTTTTATTGTAGGTCTGTTATAGTGGACATGATCACTCTCCATAATTAACTTTCTCCCATTGAGACCCAAAGGGGATTGCTCACATCCATTCAAAACTGCCAAAAGCTCTCTTTCTTGTCAGCATATCTGGTGTCAGCTGTTAATTGGGCTTTGAATGAGAATGTTATTGGCATATCATCTTGTACCAGAGCTGCAAGTTTCTTTCCACTGTAGTATTACTGACTTGTCTTCTTCATTATTACTTTCTTGAGTTTGCTGGAACTTCATTCATGTGACTTCGATCACTGGCGTTCAACATCCCCTTCCATTAGCTCTTTGTATGCTGATATATGAGATATGAAAGGATTCAAGCCAAGGAAACTTCTCAGCTCTTTACCTCTCGGAGCTTCCAGGTCCAAGATCGCTGTGACTTTTTCTGGGCTCAATTTGACTTTGTCAGGTGTGTACACCATTCTGAAGAACTTGCATTCTGTCACGCTCACATTTTATTTGTCTGTTTTTAGATTGATCCCAGCTTTCCTGGTTCTCTCCAGGGCTTCATGTAGTCATGATCATCTTTATCTACAATGTAGACCTGGATAGCACCAGTTATGCTGACTGCTGTGGCACATCTTCGTAAGTCTCACCTACTTTCAGTTGGAACACTTTAAGGCCAAAATGTAAATGCAGGAATTTGCACCAACTAAAGGATATATCGAATGTTGTTAATAGCAAAGATTTCTTCTCGAGCATCACACTCCAGTAGCCATATCTGGGATCATATTTGTTGATATCTTCTGCCTCTGCAAGTTCTGGCATGATATCTTCAGGAATTGGAACAGAGTAGCAATTTATTTTTATTGCTTAGAAGATTTTTGGGATATAGGCTGTTCATTTGGCTTCTCTGTCACAACAATAGAATGTACCAATCCGTTGGCTTTATGACTCTGGCAATCACTTTCTTTTCTTCCATCTCTTGGAACTCTCTTTTAGGTTTTCCTTTTCATTGTACTGTTACTTTACAGGAGGGGAAAACCATTGGTTTCCTTGCCAGATCTATAGTGATGTGATATTCAAAATCTTTAACGTATCCAACTATCTCATCAACACAGTTTGGTTAAGTTTGTATTGGATCTTCCTTGCTTCTGATGGGAAGGTACTTTTAAATGGGTGTACTACCTTCAACCATCAATGAGATCTCCTTCAACTTATGATTTATTGTGGTAGGCTGCAGTCTTTCACAATTCCTAAACCCCAGAATAGCAGGTCTGTCTGTTTCAGTGATATAGAACAGACTGTTAACATCCTTTCCTTTGAATCCCCCTCTAGTTTGGGTTGTTGGCAGCTGTTGAAACTCAGTTCCACCACATGCCTTCAGCATGACATTACTTGGTTTCAGAACATCATTTTTTGGGTAACCATTTTCTTCTAAATTTTCAGGAGCAATCTTGTCTGAGCGGGCTGATGTCACTGTGCTCAAGTATCAAGCTTCAGATTTACACGGCCTTATTTCACATTAGCTTTCTTATCCCATTTCTTGGACACATTTTTGGTTAACTGTCACATCTAGACATTTTGTGCAGTTGAATGGTCTATGTCTAAGACATTCTGAAACCCATTGTCATCTTACAGTGTGTGGATGTTTTGGTTTCTTATTCGTCCTGTTACTCTGCCGCATTTACTATCTTTTTCCTTTCTTCTGCACATCTTTTCCCAAAGGGTAAAATGTAAGAAGAGATTCCATTGAATTCTCAGCAAAAATAGACCTATAAACACAAAACAAACTTCACTTTAGTACCATTAGTAATCCATTGAGTTAAACAACATAATGATAGTTTCTGCTCATCCTCTAGGCAAGGCAACTCCACCATTGTGGAAAATCACACTCGTTTGTGAAAAGCTAGAGTTTGTTCACACGTGTGATCTCTGATGCAGAAACATCAAGAGTAAAGCCTAAAAATAACTGTGCAAGTTGCCTAGGTTAATAAGGAACAAACAAGAAAGGATTTATGTTTCTTATACTTAGAATCCCAGAGTCCCTACAGTACAGAAGGAGGCCATTCAGCCCATCAAGTCTGTACCAACAACAATCCCACCTTGGCCTCATCCCTGCAACCCTACGCATTTACCCCACTAATCCCTCTCACCTATGCATCCCGGGACACTAAGGGGACAAGATTAAAGAAGTGCAACAGCTATTGCTGCTGGTACATTTGGATAGCTCAAAAGTGAATGCATTTAATCTTGTCAAATTTTATTTGATAACATTCTATGGAGCACTTTGAGATGGGTTACCACCCGAAAGACATTATAGAAATGCAAACTGTTTAGTTTTGCATCTGATTCTGTAAAATCTTTGAAAAATAAATTCATTTGCAAGAATGGAATTCACTTATATGTAATCTCACAGGCCTGTTTTCTCCAGTTGAAATTATTCCTTTGTTGAGCCTGATTCAACCCTGAAGAGATGAAATTTAAGACCATTTGAAGTAAAGATTGAAGATGAAGAATGATAAGCAAGAAGACAAGAGAAGACATCATTGAAACAATTGAACTGTTCAACGTTCTTTCTAGTCTATCACTATAAAGAAGACCAGAGGGTAGAAGTTGATCTCTGTCTACTACTGGATCTGAAATGATTGACATGCCCCAAGAACACATTTGAAGCTAACCTGAAATTGGGCCTCCATCTTACATCAAGAATTACAGCAAGCTCCAGGAATGGCTCACCAGTTGCCATCAGATCTCCAGCAGTGGTCCCAAGGTAAATCCTGGGATGGGAGGGAGAGAACATAGAACATTACAGCGCAGAACAGGCCCTTCGGCCCACGATGTTGCGCCGACCAGTTAAAAAGCAATGACCCTCTAACCTAAACCAAACCCTTCCCATCCATAAACCTGTCCATGGATCTCTTAAACGCCCCCAAACTAGGCGCATTTACAACTGCAGCAGGCAGGGCATTCTAATCCCTCACCACCCTCTGGGTAAAGAACCTACTCCTGACATCCGTCCTATAACTACCACCCCTTAATTTAAAGCTATGCCCCCTCGTGCTAGCTTTCTCCATCCGAGGAAAAAGGCTATCACTGTCCACCCTATCTAAACCTCTAATCATCTTATATGTTTCAATAAGGTCCCCTCTTAGCCGCCTTCTTTCTAACGAAAACAACCTCAAATCCCTCAGTCTCTCCTCATAGGACCTCCCCTCCATACCAGGCAACATCCTGGTAAACCTCCTCTGCACCCTCTCCAAAGCCTCCACATCCTTCCTATAATGTGGGGACCAGAACTGCACACAATACTCCAGGTGTGGCCGCACCAGAGTCTTGTACAGTTGCAACATGACGCTGCGGCTCCTAAATTCAATCCCCCTACCAATAAACGCCTAGACACCGTATGCCTTCCTAACAACCCTATCTACTTGATGCCCAACTTTCAGGGATCTATGTACACATACACCTAGATCCCTCTGTTCATCCACACTATTCAGAGTCCTACCGTTAGCCCTATACTCTACACATCTGTTATTCCTGCCAAAGTGAATTACCTCACACTTTTCCACATTAAACTCCATCCGCCACCTTTCGGCCCAGCTCTGCAACTTGTCCAAGTCCCCCTGTAAACTAAGACACCCTTCCTCACTATCTACCACACCTCCGACTTTGGTGTCATCAGCAAATTTACTAATCCACCCAACTATACCCTCATCCAGATCATTTATAAAAATTACAAACAGCAGTGGCCCCAAAACAGATCCCTGAGGCACACCACTCGTAACTGAACTCCATGACGAATACTTACCATCAACCACCACCCTCTGTCTCCTATCCGCCAGCCAATTCCTGATCCAATTACCTAAATCACCCTCAATCCCATACATCTGCATTTTCTGCAGAAGCCTTCCATGGTGAACCTTATCAAACGCCTTACTAAAGTCCATATATACTACATCAACTGCCTTACCCCCATCCACCTCTTTCTCAAAAAACACAATAAGGTTAGTAAGGCACGACCTACCCTCCACAAAACCATGCTATCTCCAATCAATTCATTACTCTCCAAATAACTATAAATCCTATCCCTAATAATTTTTTCTAAAACCTTACCCACAATAGAAGTAAGACTCACCGGTCTATAATTCCTGGGGAAGTCTCTGTTCCCCTTCTTAAACAATGGGACAACATTTGCCATCCTCCAATCCTCCGGCACTATACCTGTGACCAACGACGACCTGAAGATCAGAGCCAGAGGCTCTGCAATCGCCTCTCTTGCCTCCCAGAGAATCCTAGGGTAAATCCCGTCCGGCCCAGGGGACTTATCTATTTTCAAACCCTCAAGAATATCTAGCACATCCTCCTTATCAACTGCAATACTGTCCAGTTTACAACCCTGTAACCCAGTGTTCTCCACAGCTACATTTATGTCCCCCTGCGTGAACACCGAAGAGAAATATTGGTTCAATGCCTCTCCAATCTCTTCCGGCTCCACACACAAATTCCCACTGCTGTCTCTAACTGGCCCCAATCTTGCCCTAACCAACCTTCTGTTCTTAACATATCTATAGAACGCCTTAGGATTCTCCTTACTCCTATCAGCCAAAGTCTTCTCATGTCCTCTTTTAGCCCTTCTTAACTCACTCTTTAACTCCCTCCTAGCCAATCTAAAGCTTTCTAGTGCACTACCTGAGCCCTCAAGTCTCATCCGGACATAAGCCTCCTTTCTCTTTTTAACCAGCGAATCAACTTTCTTAGTGCACCACGGTTCCCTAGCTCGACCAATTCCTCCTTGCCTGACAGGGACATACATATCAAGGACTCGCAGTAGCTGCTCCTTGAAAAAACTCCACATTTCGGACGTTCTGAGATCCTGTAGTCTCCTAGTCCAACCTATGCTTCCTAATTCTCTCCTAATAGCCTCATAATTACCCTTCCCCCAGCTAAAACTACTGACCCGAGGTTCTTGCCTATCCCTTTCCATCACTAAGGTGAACGTAACCGAATTGTGGTCACTATCACCAAAAGAAGTGATGGTATTCAGACAGTAGGGACATAGCACAAGCTAGCATAAAAATAAATTTGGAAAGATTTATATATCATTTGGTGGCAGTCTCTTTAAGGGTTGAAGTTTAGGTCACATTCAGAACCAAGAAACTAAGAAGCATGGGGCAGACTGCTCCATTCCAAATAATGCAAAGATCGATAAACAGGTAAGATGGCTTTTTGAATCCATTAATAAGATGACTACATCTGTAATAGTCTGCCAGCCGGAATATTAGTCCTTCCAATAGGGGGCTGATGTATTGCAGAATAGGACATTGCACCCAACACTGCTTCATTTTGATCTTATTTCCACACAAAGCCACATTTTAATTCTCTTGTTTATTTTAAAATTAAAAAACAATGTCAGACTTAACTTGAAAGTACATTTAAGCTATTTTGCACTTTGAATTCTGCTAGATAAGAAGACTAATCAACTGGAAAATGTTTAGTTCAATCCAACTCATGCCAAGCTATTGGCCTATAACTTCTGCCTAGCGGGGCAATTTAGCATGGCCAACCTAACCCACACATTTTTTTGGAGCGTGGGAAGAAACTGGAGCACCTGGAGAAAATCCATGCAGACGTAGCAAAACATGTAAATGCCACAGAGTCATCCATTGGCCATCAACAATAGATGAATTTCTTCAGCACTTACCTGCATTGGAAAATTGTGATCTAACTTCCGATGGGAACAACAGCCTTTGTCTCCACAGAGGCCCCAGTGTGGTGCAGGACTCCAGCAACACCTCTTATGGCAGGGCCAGATTGGGAATGCCCACTGAGGTCAAGCTTTTAAACAGCAGTTTTGTATTGAAGCCAGAGAGCAAAAGGATGCCCTGCTATTACTAATGTATTTTGAATTTTTCTTTTTTTCCCTATTTCGTTTAAGCAGTCAATCCAATTGTTATTGGCTCCTTTGATGTGTAATTTTTAGTTTTATTTTTATGATTGAAGATGAGTATTACTTAATATATATATAATTAACATAGGTTTTTTTTAAATCTGTGAAACTACTATTTAAATCTGGGTTGTATTATATAATTTTACGCGTGGCATGGTTAAAAGTGTTTGTATGTTTTAATTTAGAGTATGGAGACTGAAAATATAATTAGGAAGAAGAGATCAAAACTTCTTAGATCATGATTTGGATCCCTTATGAGCAAAAGAGAGTTCACATTTTGGACTGTGTGTTTATCATTAATTTGTATTATTCTGTCTTGTTTGCTTATGTTATTCATTTATAATTACCTCACATTTAAATGTTGTGTGTTGGTGTTTAAATAAAGCATTAGTGGAGTTTTGTGAAGTTTAATCATAGAATCACTGCAGTGCAAAAGAGACCATTCAGCCCATCAAGCCTTCACCAACAACAATCCGTTTTCACTAAAACGGGGTGGGGGGGTGGTGGGGTGGTGGGAGAGAGGGGTGGGAGAGAGGGGTGGGAGAGAGGGGTGGGAGAGAGGGGTGGGAGAGAGGGGTGGGAGAGAGGGGTGGGAGAGAGGGGTGGGGGGGGTGGTGGGAGAGAGGGGTGGGAGAGAGGGGTGGGAGAGAGGGGTGGGGGGGTGGTGGGGGGGAGAGAGGGGTGGTGGGGGGGGGGTGGTGGGGGGGGAGAGGGTGGTGGGGGAGAGGTGTGGGGGGGTTGGGGGGGGAGAGGGTGGTGGGGGAGAGGTGTGGGGGGGTTGGGGGGGGAGAGGGTGGTGGGGGAGAGGTGTGGGGGGGTTGGGGGGGGAGAGGGTGGTGGGGGAGAGGTGTGGGGGGTTGGGGGGGGAGAGGGTGGTGGGGGAGAGGTGTGGGGGGGTTGGGGGAGAGGTGTGGGGGGGTAGGGGGAGGGGGGGGTAGGGGGAGGGGGGGGTAGGGGGAGGGGGTGGCTGGGGGGTGGGGGTGGCTGGGGGGAGGGGAGGGGGAGGGATGGGGTGGGAGGGGTTGGGTGGGGGGTGGGTGGTGGGAGGGGTTGGGTGGGGGGGGAGGGTGAGGGGGGAGGGGGAGGGTGAGGAGGGAGGGGGAGGGTGAGGGGGGAGGGGGAGGGTGAGGAGGGAGGGGGTGGGGGGGGAGGGTGAGGTGGGTGGGGGGGGAGGGTGAGGTGGGTGGGGGGGGAGGGTGAGGTGGGTGGGGGGGGAGGGTGAGGTGGGTGGGTGGGGAGGGAGGGGGTGGGTGGGGGGGGAGGGTGAGGGGGGAGGGTGAGGAGGGGGTGGGTGGGGGGGGAGGGTGAGGAGGGAGGGGGGAGGGGGTGGGTGGGGGGGGAGGGTGAGGAGGGAGGGGGGAGGGGGTGGGTGGGGGGGGAGGGTGAGGAGGGAGGGGGGAGGGGGTGGGTGGGGGGGGGAGGGTGAGGAGGGAGGGGGGAGGGGGTGGGTGGGGGGGAGGGTGAGGGGGGGTGGGGAGGTGGGGTTGGGAGGGTGGGGGGGAGGGTGAGGAGGGAGGGGGGGTGGGGAGGTGGGGTTGGGAGGGTTGAGGTGGGAGGGTGAAGAGTAGGGGGGAGGGGGGATGGAGGGGTGGGGAGGAGAGAGGGAGGTGGGTAGAGGGGGAGGGGGGAGAGAGGGAGGTAGGGAGGGGGGAGAGAGGGAGGTGGGGAGGGGGGAGAGGAGGAGAGAGGGAGGTGGGGGAGGAGAGAGGGAGGTGGGGGAGGGGGGGAGGAGAGAGGGAGGTGGGGGAGGAGAGAGGGAGGTGGGGGAGGAGAGAGGGAGGGGAGAGGAGAGGAGAGGGGGGAGGAGAGGAGAGGGGGGAGGGGAGGAGAGGGGAGGGGGGAGGGGAGGAGAGGAGAGGGGGGAGGGGAGGGGAGGAGGGAGTGGAGGGGAGGTGGGAGGGGTGTAGTGGAGGGGAGGTGGGAGGGGTGTAGTGGAGGGGAGAAGGGTGAAAGGGAAGGGGGAAGGAACTGTTTGGACATGTTAGTTGTACATCTTAGATGTAGTCTGACTCTTCTCTAATGATCTCTGTGCCTGTATCTACAAGTGTGGTGATCATGACTCCAGGTTTTCAATCTGCATTGGATTCTGCAATATCTATCAAACAGGTAGTTCACATCAGGTTACAGGAGGCTTGCAAAAGTCATCTTAAGGATTACACTTTCCTAAAGCATTTGGAATACCTCTCACTGTAAACACAGAGAGGAGTAGGGAGAAAGTAGACAGGAGAAACTTGTTTCCCTTGAAAGAGTGTTCAAAAATCAGGGTCATTGATTGAAACATAGAACTCATTTCACTCTATAAAGAGGCTTGACCTTCCTTTAACAAAGCTATGCTGACTATCCAACTCATTCATGTCTTTCTAACTGATGGTTTATCTGATCCATCGGGATTGGTTCTAACAATTTGCCCACCACTGAATAAAGACTAATGGCCTATAATTGTTTGGCAATTCCTTTGCTCCCTTTTTAAATACCAGGACATTTGCATTCCCCCACTTCTCCAGCACCTCAGCTGTGTCTAGTGCACATTGGAAAATAATCCTCAGATCATCTGCTATTTCTTCCCTGACTTCCTTCAACATCTGAGGGTACAATCCATCCTGTCATGGCAGTTTTTCCACATCTAAGGATTCCAACTCCTCTAACACTTCCTATGTTGTTATGATTATTTTATTCAACGTTTCACACTGCTCCTCTTGGATCACTATATCCACATCATCCCTTGGTGATGATGACAAAAAAAATTCATTTCAAACTCTTCACGGCCCAGTAATGATCCCAGTAAAACATTACTGCAATCCCACCAGAAATCATGTTATATTAGTTCGTATTCCATTTCTCTGCAAAACATCGTATCAAGCCAAAGGCATCATATGTAAACTTCAGATTTAATCCCTATTCAGTCTTTCTTTTCACTTCAATTCTTCCTACATAAAAGGTTAAAACAGCAGATTCCTGACAATGTATACTACGTTCTCTATTACTTAACTTTTATTATTAACTTTTGAAATCTACACATTATTGGAGTCGATAGAAATTACACCAGATCCGTTCTTGCAATTGTTCAATTTTATTCAATTTTTCATTTTAGGAAAATATTCACACTATTATTCAAGAGAAAACAAATCTTATCCAACAAAACATGGTGTTTTAGAAATTTGACTTTAAATGTGTATTAGATGCTCAAATCACAGTAGAATAAATACTAATGAAGGATAGCAATTCTTGCTACAAATGTATTTTAAATAGATGCTAGTAGAAAAACTATGCATTTGGATTTTACAATGACTCAAAATATTTTACAAAAATATATTGAAGCAGAGTAAATAACTTGCTTCGGGTGTAACCAATAGATTAAAGTCCTGTTTGTTTTAGATCTTATCAAAACATTCACACCAAGCAACTCATTGTCAACAGGCTATCTTTCACTCCGTCCACCACTCATGTACTGAGGTTGCTGTGTTCTGCCTCTAGGATGCAAGGTGCAAAAGAGACGGACAATAAAAGCTGGCCTTTTCAGTGATGTCCCCATCTTGTGAATGAATAAAAAATACTCTCAAGGTCTTTGGCATTCCATCTGTGAGAAAGTCAGCAAAAAATAGTCAGACTTCTATTGGTACTTTCAGGCCATGTATTACTAGTGAAATAAATTAGTCTCACTAACCACTTTCTAATGTTCAGTAGGCAGTAATTCTTACTAGAAATGTCATTTTGAATTTTCATTTGCAAGTTAGTCATATTATTTGACTATTTCAGTACATATCAATTGTATTTCAAAAATACTGTAGTCAAGGAAATCACACTTGTTTCAGAAAACAAAGGATTTAATTTTTGCAACTTGTACATGCTGTCAGTTTATTTCAGAATTAATACTTTTATTTTATAATGTCCAAACAATAGTAAATAGCAACTCTATCTTATGTGCATGCTCTTTGCTATGCAGCTCTCATGTCACTGGGCATTTTATAAAATATATTGTCAGAAAAAAAAAATCAGACAGGCGCTTACCACATGGAAAAGGCATCAAAGCACCATGGTATTGATGTGTCTTCAAATGCTGAATACATGTGACATAACATTATGTAGATACAGCTTCAAAGAGAAAAGTACCCAAACTGAACACCGTCAGGGAGGAATAACCGGAATCAAAAATACAACTGTATATAAAATTGGTTCACTGATTAACTTTTCATTCAAATAAGAAACCTTAGAATGATTGGAGAAATGAATTAGAATGATTGGAGGCTATTGCCACTGATGTAATTGAGTACTGCTTCAAAACTTTTGTTTAAAGAAGTATACAAGATAAGAAGATTAGCATTCAAACCAATTCAAGTGTTCGACATCTTGGTTTATGATTACGTATCTGGACACTGGCGAACACGTCCAAAAATGTTTTCAGATTATTGTTTTTAGAATAATCTCTTTATTGCATATTGTTTATCCCCAAATGCCTCAACCTGTCACTTTAAGTTCAGGAATAAAATCTTAATCAGTCTCTCCCTCCAGTACTCGGTGTCTTACCAGAAACCCAATAATAGTTCAGTAGTAAAACTTTCCAGAGGCAGATGTGCTATAGTTGCAGGAAATTCACTGCAACAAGCACTGGAGGCACTACTGATGTGTTTTTTTTAAATCGTAAAATGACAACGAGCTTTAAAAAAAAACACAAATATATGGAAGGTGATCATGAATAGAATAAAACCAGGGAAAAACAGAGAGGTCAAATAGAGCAATTGTTTCTGCTGCTCACAGCTGGAGGAATTGTCATTTAGAATACTGGACACATTGCAGTTAAATTTAAAATGTTTGTGTTTTCTCTCCAGTCAACTAAATTGCTATACTGAGAAAATCAGGTAGAAAAATCAATACTTTTCTCGTGAATATCAATATTGCAGTTTTCTTGTTCTAACCTCAACATGAATTTTATTCATCGAATTATTCCAAATTCCAATTATCAAACAAAGACAAAACTGCAGTCTATGACTAGCAGATTAAATATAATTGACCAATTAAGAGTATTTGAACAAATCCATGCACCTCTATGCCACAACTTCATTCCAGCTTGAAAATTTCCATTACTGCTTCAACCATGGCATTCATCACTTGAAACAAGAAAATCTGAGTTACAGTGCAAAGCCTCAGAATTCAAGGTCCAGTTTCAAAAGAAATTTTGTTGCTGAATTCCCATCTTCAATCACGAGTAGCAGATGTTGTGTTCTTCATCCACTCACTGGGTGACATTCATGAAATAAATCTCCTAACTCAATGGAACAGGAGAAGTGTCAAGCTTCTTTCAAACTGTGTTCTGAAGGTTTATTTAATTCAATTTTTACTCCCTTTTCACCTGAAATAAAAATAAAACAAAGTAAAATAACACAAATATTTGTACCACTGCAGAATATTGCAAAAGTACACAAGTGGTATGTATGCATGATTTAAGTAAATTGATTTATTTTCTCATTGTACTTGGGTCTACTGGTGCCCACAATACCACTTCTGCACTCAGGCAGAAGCAGACGAGGGCCTTAGTATTGTAGAGCTGTTTTGTGATAAGCTGCAAAAAGATGCAAGTCCATAAGGTCTTTTCTGGACAGACTCATGTATCCAGATTTTAACTTACAAATTGTTCCAACAACTAACCCATCCAAAACAATATCGTTTAATTAATTAAAACTGTAATTATAACAAGCATAACATTTTGCCCAGCTTTTTTAATCTTGATTTCCTGGAAGGAACTTTATGCACAAGATTCATGTCACCACAACTTAATTTCTACTTGGGAGTTTGAAAATCTTGTTTTTTTTTACCTATGAGGGCAGATTTTCAGAAGTAAGACTCTCAGATAGCATTGCATCACAAGAACACATTTGAAAACTGGGTGCTGAGTTCAGAGAGCTTGCACTGGTTATTTAATAACTAGAAAATCAGGATTGCCATGAATCAGGAACGCTAACCACCCTGCTTGTTTTTTTTCAGTGCACTCCCATTGCACTGTAAGTCTTGCCTCAGAGAATTTATCCTATTATATTTTTGTCTACAAAACACTTGAGGGAAATAAAACCAAAGTAGTCATACAATTAAAACAGACATGGAGTATTCCAGACATAGATTTAATCACTCTGGCAAAGAACAGAACATAATTTTTAATAATTTCTTGCATGTAATTAAGTCCAGAGGTAAATCCAGGTTATTGAGCATGGTGATCCGCATCATAAAATTACCTCCAGCAGTAAATCACTTGTGCACTAAACACAAAACAAATATTTTAAGCACAAATTAATGTTTATTATTCTGTTCTTTTGTTTGATTTCAGAAGTAAGTATATAAGTAGGCTTTTATATTAACACTGCAATGAAGTTACTGTGAAAATCCCCTAGTTGCCACACTCTGGTGCCTGACCAGCACATCTTTCAGATTGCAGGAGGAAACCGGAGCACCTGGAGGAAATCCATGCAGACATGGGGAGAACATACAGAATTGAACCTGCGTCCCTTGCATTCAGGCTTCAGTGCTAACCATTGTGCCATCATGTTGCCCATAAATAAATAATGTACTGTAATTGAAAAAAACATTTTTAGTGAATCAGTCGCTTTTGTCGTAATGTAAATTTCCACAAACAAATAATTAGCAAGGACTTTAAAAAGATTCATGCTACTTTTGGATGAAAAGTTCATTTAAAAGATCAAATCAACTGGAATCTCCACCATTGAGAGTTGCGCTAAAATATTAAGTTTACCAAATTTTGCAACTTCCATTGGATACAATATATTAAATTATAAGGGGACAGACTCCCCTACTGGTGAATAAGCTCACCACCAGGCGATTCTAAATCAAAGTCAAGTGTAAAATGGTTCTGCCATCTTCTAAATACAAGAAAAAGCACAGGATAAAACCAGTGGCTGATATAAACTGAAGTTTCTCTGTTCATTTTCCAGGTATAATATACATTTATCTCAAAATATAGCAAAGAAAAAGCTCTTGGGAACTTGGATTCACCCAGGAGAGTAGTTTAAAAAGTGGAAATTCAGGTCTTAATGTTGTGAAGTCAGTGTTTGTAAAATTATAAAATGCTAAGAATTGTAAAATTGCATGTTCTGTCAAAAAACGTAGTTTTTTTTGCTGTGCTTAGAAAGTTAAAAGAGATGTAGGTGCATGTAGTACACAACTGAAATATTGTTTTGAGGTTGGGCAGTAGTGTTGCCAAGACAACAAGCTATTTTTGAAGTTTAATCAATCGATTTAAAATAGCCATTGGAATAATGGCAGCCTATCAGATTTGATTTTGACATTTTGGTAACCTGTAAACCAATCCTATTGTGGGAATGTTGTTATATCATGAGGGGTATAACAGCCAGCTCCCAGCTCCAGAGATCAGGCCAGCAACTGCCTCTGCTTTAGAGAAAGAGAGAGAGAAAAACAGCCAGCAACTATCTCTGCCACAGCTAATAGCTTTTAGCTCAAAGCCTCATCTGAATTGAAAAGATATCAAAAAGAAGCCAGAGATCCCAGGCAGAAGATTCTGGAAGATAAAACTTCATTGTATTTTGAGAGTGACAAAAAAACGATTTTTTTGTTAATAAATGGGAATTGCATTTATCTAAACAGCATTCTATTAGAATAGTGTTTTATTGGATTTGTTAATGGTTTAGTTAACCTGTTCACTTTAGTTAGATAAATAAAATGTTTCTTGTTGCTTTTACAGAGAGTCTAGGGAGTTATTTTGAATTAACCACAAAGTTGATGAAGAGCAGATTGTGCTATTTCTCACTCACTTTAACAGATTGTGAAGCGAGGTACTTCTCTTTGAGTGGTTATATGTTAATTCTCAGAGAGGGGATCAACCCCCCACTTCATAACAGAAAAAAAAATGTAATACTGTTGATACAGTCCAACAAGTAAAAAATCTCCACCAGGGTTCAAATCACAAGATGGAGCTAACCCATTTATTGCTGAAATGGACGCAATGTGTGCTGTTAAAAATACTGAAACTGGACACTGATGGAACAGCATTAGCTGGAGAAGAGATATTGCAGATTAATTGGAGATACAAGTTGAAGGAACAGCAATAATAGTAATAATGCAGGGTGGAGGAATAAGGGTGATCAAGGCGGCAAATGGAATGTTGGCCTTTATTGCGAGGGGGATAGAATATAAAAGCAAGAAGGTCTTGCTGCAACTGTACAGGGCACTGGTGAGGCCGCAACTGGAGTACTGTGTGCAGTTTTGGTCGCCGCATTTGCGAAAGGATATATTGGCCTTGGAGGGAGTGCAGAGAAGGTTCACTTGGCTGATACCGGAGATGAGGGGGTTAGCCTATGAAGAGAGATTGAATAGACTGGGTCTGTACTCATTGGAGTTTAGAAGGCTGAGGGGGGATCTTATAGAGATATATAAGATAATGAAGGGGCTAGATAGGGTAGAGGTAGAGAGATTCTTCCCGCTTAGAAAGGATAGCAGGACTAGAGGGCACAGCCTCAAAATAAGGGGGGGGGGGTGGTTGCAGTTTAGATCAGAGTTGAGGAGGAACTTCTTCACTCAAAGGGTGGTGAGTCTCTGGAATTCTCTGCCCATTGAAGTGGTGGAGGCTACCTCGCTGAATATATTTAAATCACAGGTAGATAGGTTTCTGATAGACAAGGGAATTAAGGGTTATGGGGTGAAAGCAGGAAAGTGGAACTGATCCACTTCAGATCTGGCATGATCTTGTTGAATGGCGGGGCAGGCTCGAAGGGCTAGATGGCCTACTCCTGCTCCTATTTCTTATGTTCTTATGTAATAAGAGCAAACCTTCTCCTGAACTGTCAGCTCCCTAGGATGTCAGAAATTACACTTTCCCGATCAAAGGTTCTTGTTCCTCATGTAGTGACCCATGTGGAAAATTATGGAGATCAGGGAAAATGTAATCAGTTGGTGCCTTGCTGACAACATCAGCTCATTAAAAAGCAACATCAACTAAGGGAAATATCAAAGTGTTGTCAATGCCAGTGGTACTGTACAAATCATTTCCTCAAGATATGGGAAAGGAAGAATAAAGATTGTTAAAGGTACAAAAGTTAGCTCAATATGAATTACTTCATTCTGGTTCCAAAATGCATCTACCTTTTCCAGACAATGTACTCCATCCAATGCCACAATGTTGCCATAATGAGTCTCTTCTTTCAATTGTCCTGGACAGCCAATCAAGTGGTATTCTTGCTCCAACCAGAAGATGGCAGTCTTCATCCCAGGATCAGGGTTGATAGGAATTAGCATCAGACAAGAAATCCACCTTTCTCCCTTAGTGGATGCTGTCCCAGACCCAACTATTTCTCCCCCAGTGCACATCTGAGTTTCTGCCCCACTCTCAATTATTCATAACACTAATTCCCATTTTTCTCTATATTACCATCTATTGTCCTATTCTTTCTCACTCCCCATCGGTGCCATACTTCATCACTCCCTACAGTACAATCCCTCTCCTGAGTGCTGCTGCTCATGGATCCGACTCCTCTCTCTCCTCAGCATAATCTTGAGTGAACAACCCATTACTGTTCAGTATTGACAGGTCTTGCTAAAGTTGCCAATCGGTTCACACAAGACAGACCTGTAAGGTCACACAAAGCTGTGTACCAGTAAGAAGAGAGGGGATAACTGGAGAAGAAAAACAAACTTGAAATAAAGTTATGTTGTCAAGAATTTATTTTTAAATCAGCTATTTCTGTAGATTGAAGTGAGGTGAGGGACCAAATGGCTTATTCCTGCTCCTATTTCTTATGCCATTAGTGAATTTTCTGAAACCTCCTCATCCATTATTCTAGTTCAAAAACACAGATTGAACAATTACATCAAAGGAACAGGCCCTTCGGCCCTCCAAGCCTGCACCAACCATGCTGCCCGTCTGAACTAAAACCTCCTACCCTTCCGGGGACCATATCCCTCTATTCCCATCCTACTCAGTTTTTGTCCAGATGCCCTTTAAAATTCACTATTGTATCTGCTTCCACTATCTCCCCTGGCAGAGAGTTCCAGGCACCCACCACTCTCTGGGTCAAAAACTTGCCTCGTACATCTCCTTTAAACCTTGTCTCTTGCCCCTGTGCCCCCTAGTAACTGACTCTTCTACCCTGGGAAAAATCTTCTGACTATCCACTCTGTCCAAGCCCCTTGTAATTTTGTAGACCTTGGGTGACTACTGTCTGTGTGGAGTTCGCATGTTCTCGATGTGTCTGCGTGGGTTTCATCCGGATGCCCAGCCTCCTCCCACAGTCCAAAGACGTGGCGGTTAGGTTGATTGGCCGTGCTAATTTGCCCCTTAGTGTCAGGGGGATTTGCAGGGTAAATGTGTGTGGTTATGGGGATTGGGCCTGGCTGGGATTATTATTGGTGCAGGCTTGGTGGGCCGAATGGCCACCCTCTGCACTGCAGGAACTCTATGATTCCATGAATTAAACGTCTTGATGGGTCGATTCAGGTAAACTGGGGAAGGGGAAGGATCCAAAGGGGTGTAATCCGGGATGACTGAAATTTCCATAACTGAAATTGATAGATTTTTATTTGGGAAAAAGCTCCAGGAATATGGGATACAGAAAGGTAAATGGCGTAGGAATGCAAGACTGTCTAATTGAATAGTGGAAAAGGCTTTTGGGCCTGCATTCATTTTCAATGTTCCTGTTCGAGCCATGTGGAAATGTCCCCTTTTGGACATTAGATTACGCTCCAAATGGCCGACCATTTGGCAGTTCATGGTGTAGCCGAGACAACCATCAATAAAGATGTGGGCCTTAGAAATCCCACACTGCCACAGTAGGGGGAGCTCTTCCATGAACGTGGACAGGCCACAATAAGAAGTCTCACAACTTCAGGCCAAAGTCCAACAGATTTATTTAGCAACACAAGCTCCCGGAGCCTCGCCCCCCCCTCAGGCAGTGAGGAGTAGTATTCACAAACAGGACATACAGGCATGAGCCCAGTTCACAAGATAACGGTTGGAACGCGAGTCCCCCCAGACAATCAATCCCCAAAGGTACAGACAATGTGAGTGAAGAGAGGACTAAGCACAGGCCTTTCTCCGTTCACATTGTCTGCACCTTCAAGACTTAACCACCCGTAAAGACCCGCACCCCAACCACCATCCTGCAAACCGAGTCTGTGTCTTTATATGCCCTGCTTGTGAACACAACCCCCCACTCACCTGGTGAAGGAGCGACGCTCCGAAAGCCAGTGCTACCAAACAAGCCCGTTGGATTCAACCTGGTGTTGTGAGACTTCCTACGGTGCTTAGCCCAGTCCAACGCTGACATCTCCACATCAAACCACAATGTCAGGGCAAAATTTTTTTTAAACTTTATTCCAATCCAATCAAGCCAAATTAAATCCAATTCAGAGTCCCAACAAGTTGGGACATTCCCGATCCAAGCTGACAAGACAGGGCTCCCACCTCCTGTCTTGGGCTTGGTCGACATGATCCAAGCTGATTGGAGTAGGTGTAGCTCCTCCTCCAAGGCTTGATCTCATTTGCATCTTAGCCAAAAGGCCCAGATGCAGCTTTAAAAAATTGCTTCAAATGAAGCTGAAATATAACCCAATGACTTCAACCAAGCGCAGCATGTCGATACTACACTTGATCTTAGCCAAAAGGCTGAGAAGCAAATGTCAGGGCAAAAAGGACATCTGAACTTAGCAGTGTGTCATGTTCCTTTATTCAGGAACTGGAACGAGTGTAGAGGCCTAGTCTTGTTGGACACCCATTTAATGTGATCTGCCTCATGTTATATAGAGATTTAAAGAATGATTGTTAATTCATTTTATTTGTTTTTGAGAAATGGGCATTGTTGTCAAGGAAGCAATTCATTGCCCCCCCCAACCCCCTTGTTTCCTTCGAGAAGGCCTTCTTCATAAATCTCTGCAGTTCCTGTGGTGAAGATACTCCTACATTATGGTCAGGGATTTTGACACATTGATGAAGAATGAACAGTAAGTGATATGTGTCCAGGCTGGGATTATAGAATCCATACAGTGCAGAAGGAGGCCATTTGGCCCATTGAGTCTGCACCGACTCTCTGACAGAGTATTTTACCCAGGACCATCTCCCTACCCCTTCCCCTAATCCCACACATTTACCCCGCCAATCTCCCCCACCGACACATCTTGGGACATGAAAGGGCAGTTTAGCATGGCCAATCCACCCACCCTGCACATATATGGAGCGTGGGAGGAAACCGGAGCACCCAGAGGAAACCCACCCAGGGACGGGGAGAACGTGCACACTGTGCACCGACAGTGACCCAAGCCGGGAACCGAACCGGGATCCCCGGCACTGCGAGGCAGCAGCGCCAACCACCGTGCCACCGTGCCACCAGGTGATCAAGTTTGAGGTGTGGGCATTCCTATCCTTCTCCTTTGAGGTGGAGGTTTTGTGTCGTGGAGGTATTGTCACAGAAGCAATGTCAAGTTGCTCTGACCACAATACAGACGGTAACCATTGTGTCCTAAAGGATCAATGTTTAGGCTCAATGTTTAGGCTGGTGGCTGGAGTACCTTTCAAATTGGCAAATTTGTTGGAACTGATTTTTGTGCTAAATTAATAACATAAAACATTTGCAGCATCATGCAATAACTTCGAATGACTAACAAACTTACTTTGACTTTTAAAAAGCAGTGATAGAAATTGCAATGCTAGAAACTGAATATGAGAACTAAAAATGTTCGAAGTAAACAGGACACCAAATACTATCTTTAAAAAGAAAAAGACAGGTTATATCAAGACAGAGATTAGCAGCTATTTTAGCTGTTTTTAAAAAGTGAGATGGAAGAGAAAGGAGCAACAGTTATGGCAATTAGAGAGGGGAAGTGGGTTAATTGAGCAGCAAATTGCTTAAAGGAAAATAGTAATCTAATATGAAACAACAGTGACTTAATAAACATAAATAAATAGAGTAATATAGGCCATCAGCTGTGAGTCAGTTGGCAGCACGTTCATCTCTAAATCACAAGGTTAAGTGTGCAAGTCTGCCTGCAAGACTTGAGCACAAAAATCAAGGCTACTACTCCAGCGCAGTACTGGGGGATCGCTACACTGAGAAGCCATCTTTCAGATGAGACATTAAACTGAGGTCCCATCTGCCTGCATGGGTTGATGTCAGAGGACCCATGGTACTATATTGAAGAAGAGCAAGGGATTAATCCTTGGTGTTTCAGCTGACATTTATCAATCAAAATCACAAACAGATTGATGTGTGTGAATACTTGCTGTACTTTTTTACAACAGTAACTACACTTCAAAAAGGACTTCATTAACTGTAAAAGCACTTTGAGACATCTGGTGGTTGTGAATAGTGTCATATAAATCAAAGTATCTCTTTATAAAACAGAGGAATGCAGATAGTGGATATGATTACAGCAGATTTAAAGCAATAGCAGAGATCCACACAAAGTAAAACATGAAAGATAAGGAAAACAACATGATAAGCCAACAAGCTGAGGATTCAGCAGATATGAAAATAAAACACAGAATTTAAGCAAAACATAGGAAATGCTCCTCAGAAGAGAAAAGGGTACAGACTCTCACTGCGGGCTAGCGTTAACTTCCTAGCGTTAAGCTCCACCTCATATGCAAACCTATACCTCACTTACATGCCATTGAACTATTCTCTCCTCCAATTGCTATATTTCCTTGCAAATTGTGCAACCTTAATGAAATGCTTGTCTTTCAGTCTTCAGTTAATGATGACATGTCAGTATATGCCTTTTTCTTGACAGAAGTTGACTGACCTGGTGTGCATTTCCAACATTTTATGTTTTCACTCACAGGCCTATAGCTTTTATGAAGGATATCTGTTAGAAAAATAGGCCCTTTTGCCCAACTGAGATATACAGGTGTTTATGCTCCATATGTGCCTCCTCCTCATCAACATACCCTTCAATTCCTTTCCCCTCATGTTCTTACTCCAACACTCCTGTCAACATTTTTGCAGAATTTATATTCTGTATCCATCTAACAGTTAGAAATAGAATTTCATGTGAAAAAAGTGTATTCTGAATACCAAGCAGTTAGCCTTAATTACCATAAATATACAGAGATGTCTCCGATGTTCCCGTTCTGAGCTTCATGCTTGAAAACTAACCAAGAGGCAGCCTCAGAGAAGACATTTTGTTTAGAGTATCTCAGCATCATAAATGTGGAGTGAATCTTACTAAGCTGGTTATTCTACTCTTCCTTCACCATCATCACAACCTCACCTGTCTCTTTATAGTCTCAGCATAACATACAGTCCTCCCATGGTTTAAAATCACATTGTCTCTCACTAACTCATTTACAGTACAGATGAAGTCCAATCAGCTCAATTCCCTACTGTTCTTTTTGGGGCAATCCAATTCATCCCATTTCCCACACTAGGTCCCTGTAGACTTGCAAGTAAACTTCCTTCAAACATCCGTACAATTTCCTTTTGAAAACATGAACTGTTTCTGCTTCTACCTCTCTCATGGACAGCGCATTCCAGGTCATTACCACTCATTCTGTAAATAAGTTCTACCTCTTTCCCAAAATCCACGTCCCTTACTTTTTCTATCAGCAACTATTGGGAAGATTTTTTCCTTGTCTATCTTCTCTAAGTCTGTCATAACTTGTATATCCGTATCAAATCTCCTTTGCTTCAAGGACAACAACCCCATCCTTTCCAATCACTTGGTAACTAAAACCCTCCAATCCTAGAACAAAACTGGCGAATCTCCTCTACACCATCTCACATCTTTCCTAAAGTGCAGTGACCAGAACCAGACACAACAATCTCATGATGGCCTAACCAGAGCTTTTTACAGGTTCAACATCACCACCCTGCTTTGTACTCAATGTCTGTATAATGAGGCCCAAGATCTCCTGTACTTTGCTACTACTCCCTCTATATGTGTTGCCATTTTCAAAGATCCATTGACATGCACCCACAAGGTCTCTGCACAGTCTTTAGAATTTTGCCAAGAAGTCTAAATTGCCTCTCCTTATACCTTCTGCCAAATTGTATCACCTCACACTTTCCTGTATTAAAATCCATCTGCCACTTGTTTGCTCTTTCTGCTCACCTATGTACTGTTGCCGGCAATTCACATCATCCTCAATTTTTTTAAATTCATTTGTGGGACATGGATGTTGCTGGCTGGCCATTAAGACCAGTTATGACCTATTAGTTTCTGAGCTCAAACCAACTTTTTATCCAGTTGAATGCTGACCCTTCTATTCCATGAGCTTAATTTTTTATATTGGGCTTTTATGTGCTATGTTTTTTAAAAAATCTGTATAGACAACATCCACCTCATCATTTAATTTATTGCCCATCCCTTGTTGCCTGAGAGCAGTTGAAAATCAACCACATTGCTGTTGCTCTGGAGTCACATGTAGACCAGACCATAGAACCATAGAACACTACAGCACAGAAACAGGCCTTTTGGCCCTTCGTGCATTTTTCTGCCTAGTCCCACTGGCCTGCACCTGGACCATATCCCTCCACCCCCCCTCTCATCCATGTACCTGTCTAAGTTTTTCTTAAATGTTAAAAGTGAGCCCGCATTTACCACTTCATCTGGCAGCTCGTTCCACACTCCCACCACTCTCTGTGTGAAGACCCCTCCCCCCCCAATATTCCCTTTAAGCTTTTCCCCCTTCACCCTTAATCCATGTCCTCTAGTTTTTTTTTCTCCTAGCCTCAGTAGAAAAAGCCTGCTTGCGCTCACTCTATCTATACCCATCATAATTTTATACACCTCTATCAAATCTCCCCTCATTCTTCTATGGTCCAGGGAATAAAGTCCTAACCTATTCAACCTTTCTCTGCAACTCAATTTCTCAAGTCCCGGCAACATCCTTGTAAACGTTCTCTGCCCTCTTTCAACCTTATTAATATCCTTGCTGTAAGTAAGGACCAGGTAAGGATGGCAGATTTCCTTCCCTAAAGGACATGAGTGAATCAGGTAGGTTTTTCTGACAATTGACAATGGTTTCATGGTCATCAGTAGATTCTTAATTCCAGATATTTTTTATTGAATTTAAATTTCACCATGTGCCATGGTGGGATTCAAATCCAGGTCCCCAGAACATTAGCTGAGTTTCTGAATAAAGTCCAACGATATCACTAGGACATTGCCTCCCCTTTGGGAAGCACTCTATGCTGGTATCATGTGAAAATTTTGAAATTTTACTCCGTATTCCAAAGTCCAACTCATTTCCCTTGGACAACCTCACCTCCTACCCCTTCCAGTCCATGAATATCTTGTCCTCAAACCAACTTTTTATCCAATTAAATGCTGACCTTTCTATTCCATAAGCTTAATTTTTTTACATTGGGCTTTTATTGTTTGCTGGAGCAGACGAGAAGGAGCAGAGAGCCAGATAAGAAATTACCTGTTAAAAACCTGTTTAAATAAGTTTAAAGCACTTTGTAGTAAGAACTTACCTTGTAGAACAGTTTAAATCATTTAAAAGCATTTTTGCGGGATTTTTGTACTTACTGCTTTAAGAATTCTGAGGGAGTGGTTAGAAGGGAGTTGCGGGCCAGCAGGCTTTAAATCAGCGCCAGGTTTAAAAGGAGACCTGGTATAGACAGCGGGCAGCGGAGTGAGAGGGCAGCAGAGTGAGCTACTAGGGCTTAAGATCAAAAGGGCTGGAGAGAAAAAGGGCCAGGTAAGCGTGTGGAAATTTTCAATACTACTACAGTGAATAATGGAGGGGCATGTGATGTGTTGTTTCTGTATGATGTGGGAACTGGTGGACCCCAGGGTCCTTCCCAGTGACCATGTCTGCAGTAAGTGCAGGTTGCTGGAGGAGCTCCAGCTCAAGGTAGATGAGCTGGCCTCTGAGCTACAGACGCTGAGGCTCATCAGGGGGAGAGAGGGTGCCATTGTCAATGGGGTGCAAGTGACATCCATCCCCCCTGGACTGGCTAACACTAAGGGCCAGCAACAAGAGGGGGCTGCTGAGCGGACGAAGGGGGGTAGGGAGTGGAGGAAGCGGGGTGGGGGGCGGAGGAAGCGGGGTGGGGGGCGGAGGAAGGGGGGTGGGGGGCGGAGGAAGGGGGGTGGGGGGCGGAGGAAGGGGGGTGGGGGGCGGAGGAAGGGGGGTGGGGGGCGGAGGAAGGGGGGTGGGGGGCGGAGGAAGGGGGGTGGGGGGCGGAGGAAGGGGGGTGGGGGGCGGAGGAAGGGGGGTGGGGGGCGGAGGAAGGGGGGTGGGGGGCGGAGGAAGGGGGGTGGGGGGCGGAGGAAGGGGGGTGGGGGGCGGAGGAAGGGGGGTGGGGGGCGGAGGAAGGGGGGTGGGGGGCGGAGGAAGGGGGGTGGGGGGCGGAGGAAGGGGGGTGGGGGGCGGAGGAAGGGGGGTGGGGGGCGGAGGAAGGGGGGTGGGGGGCGGAGGAAGGGGGGTGGGGGGCGGAGGAAGGGGGGTGGGGGGGCGGAGGAAGGGGGGTGGGGGGGGCGGAGGAAGGGGGGTGGGGGCGGAGGAAGGGGGGTGGGGAGCAGAGGAAGGGGGGTGGGGAGCAGAGGAAGGGGGGTGGGGAGCGGAGGCCTCAGCCTCTCAATCTGCATAACAGGTTTGAGGTTCTTGCTTCCAGTCTGGACAAGAACGGGGGAGGTGAGGTCGGTGAGCAAACTGCACACGGTACAGTGATGCAGCAGGGCATAGGCATAGAGAAGGTGAAAAGGAACGTAGTAGTAATTGGGGATAGTGGGGTGAAGGGTATTGACACTGTCCTGTGTCACAATGACAAAGTGCACAGAAGGGTGTGTTGTCTGCCTGGTGCTCGGGTCTGGGATGTCGCATCTGGGCTGCAGAGGAACCTGGAGTGGGAGGGTGAGATTCCAGTCGTTGTGGTACATGTGGGTGCCAACGACGTAGGCAAAATGCGAAGTGAGGATCTGAGGAGGGAGTATGAAAAGCTGGGAATGGAATTAAAAAGTAGAACCGACAAGGTGGTTATCTCTGGGCTACTGCCTGAACCGAGTGCAGACGGGCGTAGGGTTGATAGGATTGAGGAAGTGAATGGGTGGCTCAGGGATTGGTGTGGGAGGAATGGGTTTGCATTGATGGGGCATTGGCATCAGTATTGGGGTAGGTGGGACGGGGTTGGTCTGAACCGTGCTGGGACCAGAGTCCTGGCGAATCGTGTAAAGAGGACTGTAGACAGGGCTTTAAACTAATTGGGGGGGGGGGTGTGTGTGTGTGTGTGTGTGTGTGTGCAAGGGTAGGTGCCATTACGGGGTCTAAAGTTAAGGAGAGGGTACAGGTAAGGGTAGAGGCCGAAGATGTCCCAATAATAAAGGGAGTAGGGGGCGTGAGTATGGTTGGTGGCGTTCCGGCAAATAGGGTCCAGGTGAAGGCTGGGATGAAGGCACTTTATCTGAATGCACGGAGCATTTGGAATAAAGTGGATGAGCTGGTGGCGCAGATCAGCGCAAATGGATATGATCTGGTGGCCATTACAGAGACGTGGCTGCAAGGTGACAGGGACTGGGAGCTGAATGTCCAGGGGTATCAAGCGTTTAGGAAGGATAGGCGGGAGGAAAAAGCGGGGGGCGTAGCTCTGCTGATTAAGGATAGCATCAGGGTAGTAGCAAGGGATGATATAGGAACCAAACAACAGAACGTGGAATCGTTGTGGGTAGAGATTAGGAACAGCAAAGGGAGGAAGATGCTGGTGGGTGTCGTCTATAGGCCCCCCAATAATGATCTGGAGGTGGGGCAGGCTGTTAACGCGCAAATAAGTGAGGCGTGCAGGAATGGGACGGCCGTAATTATGGGGGATTTCAATCTGCATATTGATTGGTCGACCCATGTTGGACGCGGTGGGCTCGAGGAGGAGTTCTTGGAATGCTGCCGGGATAGTTTCCTTGAACAGTGTGTGTTGGAGCCGACGAGGGAGCGAGCTATCTTGGATCTGGTGCTATGTAATGAGGCGGGTAGAATTAGGGACCTTGCGGTGAAGGATCCTCTTGGGGAGAGTGATCATTGTATGGTGGAGTTTCTGGTGCAGATGGAGGAGGAGAAAGTGGGTTCCCGGACATGCGTCCTTTGTTTGAACAGAGGGGAGTACGGTAGGATGAGAGAAGAATTGGCCAATGTGGACTGGGGGAGCGCGTTGGAAGGTAGGTCTGCTGAGGAGCAGTGGAGGATCTTTAAGGAGATCTTTCTTGGTGCTCAGCAGAAATTTATTCCGATGGTCAAAAAGGACCGTAGGAGGAGAGGTAATAAGTCGTGGATAATGAAGGAGGTGAACGAAAGTGTTAAATTAAAAGCGGAGGCGTTTAGAGTAGCTAAGAGTAGTGGGCGAGAAGAGGATTGGGAAAGGTTTAAATGTCAAAAAAGATTGACAAAGAAGTTGATAAAGAAGGGTAGGAGAAACTATGAAGCTGGGCTAGCGCTTAATATAAAAAAGGATAGCAAGAGTTTTTATAAATATATAAAAAGGAAGAGGCTGGCTAGGTGAACGTTGGACCCTTAGAGGATGAGAAGGGGGACTTAGTGGTAGGGGATGGGGATATGGCTGAGGTCTTGAATAACTTTTTTGTTTCTGTCTTCACGGAGGAGGACGTGAATAATTTGCCGGGTGTTAGAGATGGAAAGGTGGTAGGACTGGAGGGTCTCAATGACATTACTGTTACTAGAGAGGCGGTGCTCAACAGACTGGAGGGGCTGATTGTGGACAAGTCACCAGGACCGGATGGAATGCATCCGAGGGTTCTGAAAGAAATGGCGGAGGTGATAGTGGATGCCTTGGTGGTTATTTTCCAGACGTCGCTGGATTCCGGGGAAGTGCCAGAAGATTGGAAAACGGCTAATGTTACGCCATTGTTTAAGAAGGGTGGCAGGCAAAAGGCAGGGAATTACAGGCCGGTTAGTTTAACGTCTGTTGTAGGTAAAATGTTAGAATCCGTCATCAAGGAGGAAATAGCGAGGCATCTTGAGGGGAATTGCTTGATAGAGCAGACGCAGCACGGTTTCCTTAAAGGGAAGTCGTGTCTGACAAATTTACTGGAGTTCTATGAGGATGTGTCTAGGGCGGTGGATAGAGGAGAGCCGGTGGATGTGGTCTTTCTTGATTTTCAGAAGGCGTTTGACAAGGTACCTCACAAGAGGTTATTGCAGAAGGTCAGGGGACATGGAGTTGGGGGTAGGGTGTTAGCATGGATAGAGGATTGGTTGTCAAATAGGAGGCAGAGAGTGGGGGTCAATGGGTGCTATTCGGATTGGCGGTTGGTGACTAGTGGAGTGCCCCAGGGGTCGGTGCTGGGGCCTCAGCTATTTACCATTTATATAGATGATCTGGAGGAGGGAACCGAGTGTATGGTGTCGAAATTTGCTGATGACACCAAGATTGGTGGAAAGGCAAATTGTGCGGAGGGTGTGGAGAGTCTACAGAAGGATCTAGATAGGCTGGGCGAATGGGCCAGGAGATGGCAAATGGAATTTAATGTTGGCAAGTGCGAGGTGGTCCACTTTGGTAGGAATAATGGTCGGAAGGACTATTACTTACGTGGCGAAAAACTGCAGCAGGCGACGGTGCAGAGGGACCTCGGGGTCCTTGTGCATGAGTCGCAAAAACCCAGCTTGCAGGTGCAGCAGGTGGTCAGGAAGGCGAATGGAATGCTGGCCTTCATAGCGAGGGGGATTGAATATAAAAGTAGGGAGGTCTTGCTGCGGCTGTATAGGGCATTGGTGAGGCCGCAGCTGGAGTACTGTGTGCAGTTTTGGGCGCCGTACTTACGCAAGGATATTTTGGCCTTGGAGGGAGTGCAGAGGAGGTTTACTAGGCTGATGCCGGAGTTGAGGGGGTTGAGCTCTGAGGAGAGGCTGAATAAACTAGGCTTGTACTCGTTAGAGTTTAGAAGAATGAGGGGAGATCTCATTGAGACGTATAAGATGATGAATGGGATGGATAGAATAAAGGTGGAGAGACTCTTCCCGCTCAGAAAGGACAGTAGGACTAGGGGGCACAGACTCAAGATAAAGGGGGGGCAGTTTAGAACGGAGTTGAGGAAGAATTTCTTCACTCAAAGGGTGGTGAATCTCTGGAATTCTCTGCCCGTTGAAGTGGTGGAGGCTACCTCGCTAAATATTTTTAAGAAGCGGGTTGATGGGTTTTTGATAAGAGAGGGGATTAAGGGTTATGGGGAGAGGGCGGGAATGTGGAACTGAGCCACGACAGATCAGCCATGATCTTATTGAATGGCGGGGCAGGCTCGAAGGGCTAGATGGCCTACACCTGCTCCTATTTCTTATGTTCTTATGTGCTGTTTTTAAAAAATCTATACAGATAACACCCACCTCATCAACTCTCTGTTACTTCATCAAAAACTGCAATCAGTCAAGCAGAATCTGTCTTTTATAAATGACCCTTTTCCCCCAATTATGGATTACAAAACTGTATCCAACACTGATGTTAAACTGATTGACATGGACTTGTTAGCATTTTCCTTGCACCCTTCTTGAGTAAGATACCACACATTTGCCATTCTCCAATTCTCTGGCACCTTCCACATATCTAGAAATGATTTTTGGGTTTCCTATTATGTTGACTGCCATTCTATCCTATACTTCCTCTTTGCCATTGTTATTTTTCTCTTCACCTCTCCTCTCAAACTATTATAGCTGACCTGGTTCTCACTTAAAGAATTCACTTGACATGATACACCCCTCCTTTACTCATCATCACCACCACCATCTACTTCATCATCCAAGGAGCCCTGTTTTTGGCTCCCTTATGACTTTATTGGATTGTACCTAGTCTGTATCTTTTCCTTACCTATTGTTTTGTTACAGATTTTCTTGTCAGTCAGGTTTTGATTCTTGAAACCTCAGAACTCTTAACCTCACACCATCTCCCTTTCCTTCTACAATCTACAGGTTTTCAATATCTGAGCTTGACAACAATGAATGTCCATGTCTATCATCATAAGCGTTAGCGATTTAAAATAGTTACTTCTCTGTGTTATTAAAAGTAACTTAAATAAATTATTTGAGAGTGGAATCCTAGTATCATCTTCAGTGAGCAATACTTACTACAATTTATGCTGTGGCTGGTAAAGTATTTATGGTTCCAAGAGTTGACTATTTAACTGTAATACCAGCCAGAAATTGTTTAAAAACGTAAGCACTCTAATGAGGCTACTTTACCTGTTGCATATTTGTCTTTAGCCCGTGTTCGTTCATCTGCATCAAAATACCAGACTGTTATGGCGTACCTAAAATTTAATACAAAACTGGTCAATGTTTCCCCCAATTGAGATTATTCACAGCAAAGTGGGTTCTAGACATACATCTTTAACACAGAGCAGTGCTCTGTGTCATGGAGGATTATATTTATAGCAAACCTTAGCTATTCTTAACTCTGGAAGAGAAAAAAATTGGTAAATATGACTAGACAACTGGACAGGACATTTCTCACAGTTGACCGTAACATTTGGTGTCACGATTTAAGGTTCAAGCATGTTTTAAACAAAAAAACTGCCTCTAAATTAAATATATCTGAATATTAAAATTCACATGCAAGACATGCACTTGTCACATTTCTCTGAAAATTTACCTCCACCTTCAGTCTTATTGAAAAATACGTAATTCAGATAGCATATGCTTGTTTATTTTGCAAGCCACTGTACATTGCAATTGAGACTACATTTCAATTCTACTTAATTGGCTATAATTAAGTTTTGTGACCACTGGATATTGTGAAAAGCATTTAATAAATCCAAGTTTTTTTTCTTTTAACATAGTTATTAATTATTGCAAAACAATCACTGAAATCTGTCAGCTGCATTACTGAATCTCAATTACACAACTTTTGCTGCTTGCGCCTGCTGATAATTTTGCAAGTGCAATTAATGTTGGCACAAAAGAAATTCCACCAGGCCACTTTTCAATATTTTACAGAGAAATTGAATTTCTTCCAGGAAACACTTCTTCAAAAGACATTTGAATTATGGTTCCATTGAGGAAGGAGTGCTGAATACAGACAATGGAGGAACTTCAAGCACCTTCTAATTGGAAACTGAACTCAGCATTATTTAAAATATCTACCTAGTGTCACAGTGAAAAACATTATCTTGTGACCCAGGATCATGTGCTTTGACAATCCGAAATGGCTATCAGCAATCAAAATTGCTTGCGGATACTGAACAGTCTGCAATATTCACCTTTGCAGCCAAAGTCGCACTTATTCACCACATTTTAAAGTCAATTAAATCAAAACTACTCTCACAAATTTGTACTCCTGTCCCCAGTTCTAGAGCAGATCATTGTAAGATAAATTCCTTACTATAAAATGTGGTTCTGGTCACAATAATAATCTTAAAAAGAGACAAATTCCCAAATGACCTCAATGGAATCAACTGATGGACAAGATTTCACTTTAAAAATGTATGACACCAATCAAACCCAAAATCAACATAAAGTGAAGCTTATATTAGCAGGTAAAAGTATTCTTTGTTATTTCATTTTGAATAGTCAATACAACAAATATAACTCTCACAAATGTCTTAGCAACACTCTCAGAGCATATGCAGTCTCAAAGTTTTTTAAACCGTGCCTTTGCTGAAACAGAAAAGCTGACATTTTTGTAGAGAGATCTACTCACTTCTCCCAAACACAGTTTTGTGCGAGTTCTCCAGAACAGGATGAAAGACGATACCACTAATTGGCTTCTACTTGTCTTTTCGGTTATCTAGCTTTCATTTCCACAGCAACCTTAAATCACCAGGTCATTTCTGAGAAATGATGTCACAGCCAGGAAATCCAATTATTGCCTGTACGCATCCATCCTTTCCAAAATTACCTTAGTTTCCGTTTGGCTTGGAGATGATTCAAAACTAAGCTTTTTGCATATACAGGGTTCATCAAAGTCAAGTCTAGGTTATTAAGATGCATCAAAAGGAACCACAATCCCACGGGATTTGACAAAATACCACATAACTGTCATTGATAAAACACTTATCAACCTAAAACATTTTTTTGAATATCCATATTCACATTAATCCCACTATCCTTATGAAATCTTTCCTTTATTTCAAAGAACTTGATCAAACCTGATTAGTGTCTGACTAACAGGGTTGGTCTTTTTTGAAGAAATAACAACAAGGATAAGAGTCTATATTGATTTTGGCAAAGCTTTTGATAAGGTCCCCTTGGCAGACTTCGCAAAAATAAAAGTGGTGGGATTCAAGACAAGTGGCAAGTTGAATCCAAAATTAGTCCAGAGGGAAGAAGCAGAGGGAAATAGTTGATGAGTATTTTTCAGACTGAAAGGCTGTTTCCAAAAGGTGTTCCACAAGGGTCAGTACGTTCAATTTCTTTTTGCAGTATATTTCAATCATTTGGACATAAATGCAAGCATATGATTAAAACGTTTGCAGCCAAAACAAAAATTGGCTATGTCATTGAAGAAAATACTAGTCAGAAGGGTGGAACAGTGACAAATTGAGTTCTAACCAAAAACATGCAAGGTCATGCATTTGAAGAAAGTTAACAATGTAAAGGGTACATGTTAAATGGCAGGATACTGTGAAATATACAGGAACAGAGGGGGATCTTGGAGTGCATATCCAGAGGTCCCTTAAAGTGGGTGGACAGGTAGATAAGGTAGTCAAGAATACACACGGAACAGCTGAGTTGGGAAGAGGGGTCTTACCTTCTCATCCCACCAGTCGATTTGGGGAGGGGGGAGCAGTAGCATTGCAAGACACGCGACCTTACTGATATTAGTGAGATTTAGGCAATGCTGTGCACTCTGCAATTGGCAATCAACAGGGTGGTGGGTGGACAGCGATTGTGAGCACTGGGGGTGGGGGGGAATATCCAATGAGTGGTGATAACTGACTGACATATCTCTGTGCCATTGTATAGAACAGAAAGATTTGCGCATGCACAATTGTGCCCTGTACTTTTAGCTGCCAGCTTTCCAACAAGCTTAAGTCCCCACCTCCCCCCTACTGGCAAGAAACAGATTTAGCATTTTTTTTAACAAAGTGACATAAGACTGGACCTGTGGCCATGCTAAAAAACGGATCTGAAACTCTCCCGTTTTCCAACTCATTCAGGACTTAGGACTTTTTTTGACAGGACGCCCCCATATTATAGGAGATCGAGGAGGTTATGCTGGAATAGTATAAAACACTGGTGATTCTACAACTGAAGTATCGCCTGCAATTCTGGTCACCGCAGTTGAGGAACGGTGTAACTGCACTCAAAAAGGTGCGGAGGAGATATAAGAGAACGTTTAAAGTTTTAAGTTTATTTATTATTATCACAAGTAAGCTTACATTAACACAGCAATGAAGAGTTGCCATATTCTGGCGCCTGTTCAGGTACACTGAGGGAGAATTTAGCATAGCCAATGCACCTAACCAGCACATCTTTCAAACTGAGGGAGGAAACCAGGGCACCCGGAGAAATATTCCTCTTGGTTAAGGGGTCCATAATGAGGAGGCATAGATTTAAGTAAACGGTCTAGAGATGAAGCCTTTTCACCCAGAGGGTGGTGGGGATCTGGAAACACTGCCTGCAAAAGGGTGAAGGAGATTGAAACCCTTATAACACACAAGTACATGAATATTCTCTTGGAAGTATTACAACCTTCAAGATTATGGGCCAAAGATAGAAAGTGGGATTAGGCCAGGTAGTGATTTGTCAGACAATACAGACACAGTGAGCTAAATAGTCTTTCACTATGCTATAAATTTCTATTTTTCTATGATCTCTATGAAATTTGACAAACACAATTTGTCTTTAACAAATCTTTGCTGACTTCCATCTTCAACCCATGCTTTCAAAATGTCAATTAGTTTGGTCCTAGATGGTGACCTCTAATAGTTTCCCCTACGCCCACCACTGCTGTTCAGCTAACAGACTTCTAATTGCTGTGTTCACCCTTTTTCAAAAAAAAAACAGAATGTAACATTTGCAATCCTTTGGTCATCTATCCGATGCAAGAGGGATTTGAAGATTGAGATGTCATGGATCTGCCTCGCGACAACAGCAGCCAGCATTCAAAGGGGATGGTGTGATGCAACCTTTCCTCACATTGACAAGACATCCAAACATAATCCAGACAAGGTGTAAATAGCTATCATCAGAAAAAAGCTTACGTAGATAGCTAAAGATTAGAGTAGGTATACAAATGCTAATTTCGAGAGTCACGGAATGCGAGAGAAGCAGGCAGCTCATAATACACAAAGGGGAAAATCAAAGAGGGGCCAGGGTATAATTACCAACACCTGCAGAAGTAGACAGTCCAGTTTAACATCTAATGGCCAAGAAAGCATTGTATTATCCAAGAGCTGACAGGCCAGTTTAACATACAAGTCTGAGTGGCCATTTCTAACATCTAAAAAATCTTAGAGCCAGGGTAGTGCAGGAGATTTGATTTGATTTATTACTGTCACATGTATTAACACACAGTGAAAAGTATTGTTTCTTGCGCGCTATACAAACAAAACATAGCATTCACAGAGAAGAAATGAGAGTGTGCAGCTGGGTGTACAGAAAGAATGAAGTTTTAGAAGCATAGAACGAGTGTAAAAGATAGAATTAAAAGGCATGCTAGGCACAACTTGCAAGAAGTTGCCTCACTTCGGCACCATCTTGGATTTTGAGATTTCGTAAAAGCAGTTTTATGTGTCTTCGCTGGGCAATGAAACAACTTTGCATGCTTGACCATCCACCCTGTATTATTTGGTAACTGTAAACTGGATTTAACTTTCAGCTTTATTTACTTATTCATCACAAGTAGGCTTACACCAGCACTGCAATGAAACCCCTGTGAAAAAAATTGCCTAGTTGCCACATTTTGACACCTATTCGGGTACACTGAGGAAGAATTTAGCATAGCCAATCCACCTAACATGCACATCTTTGGACTGTGTGAGGAAACCCATGCAGACATGGGGAGAACATACATACTCCGCACAGACAGTGACCCAAACTGGGAATTGAACTTGGGTCCCTGGTGCTGTGAGGCAGCAGTGCTAAATACTGTGCCACCATGCGGCCCCAAATTTATTTAATTTGGGTGTTTGGGAGCAGGAAAGTCTTGAGTACGGAGATTACAGATATATATATATATTTTGGAACAAGAAGTAATTTATATATAAACTGCATGTGTTTCATAATTTATATATTTGTCACACACTGTTATATTCCCATTCGTGTGTATTTGTCTTTAATTTACTAAGTAGTCTTTAGTAACTGTTACATGGCAACTGAGGTTTCACGCAACTCCTCACACCATTCCAAAAACAAAACTATACACCACCACAAATCGGTGTTGAGATGCCCATGCAGATAACATTCATGTGATTTGTCACAGAAAATGGAGGCACTCGACTGGGATCTTAAAAAAGCTTAATTCCTTAAGTGTAGGGGATTTTATACTTTTTGAACGTAACGTGAGTGAGGACCCTGTGGAACAAGTGAAAACATGTTTTTTAAAGCAAGGTGGCTGCAAAACTGCTCTTGATCTAGCACAATCTTACCTGGAGGTAGTCAGTACAACCATAGCAATTTTGAAAGGTGTGCATAAAATCAAATTAATAGAACTGGCAGATAAATTAGTAGTCTTAGCTGCAGGGGTTAAGAAGGCTGAGATAATTGAAATTGAAGCAATGCATTTAAATATTCAAGAGGGGTTAGCCAGACCTACTATTTCAAGAATTGAAGAAATTGAATTAGCTAGGCTTCCGTTACGAAGGAACATAGAGATTAAAAAGTTAGAGATGCATGAAAGAGAGGGAACTTTCCCACAGGAGGAAAGAGATACGGAATTTAACAGGGAAAAGAAGCAAGCTGCAAGGGTAGAAACAAAGAGATAGAGAGATTTTTAATGTTGCACACAGGTAGCAGAATGCAAAGATTAGAGCAGTTGGCGGAGGAAGGTGGTTCTAGTTGGTAAACTAGTGGGGAGATGTTCAGATAAATACAAGCTCTTCCCAGATTTGATGAACGGATGCAGAGACATTTTGTTGAGAAAATAGCTAAACATCTGTCAGAGTATGGTCCAAGATATTTGGACCATACTCTTACAAACTAAACTGGTAGTTGGGCTAGTGAAGTCTATGCATCTTTGACAGAGGAAAGGTCTGGAGTCTATGAGACTGTGGAGAAAGCTATTCTGGATGCTTATGAGCTGGTACTGGAGGTTTACAAGCAAAAGTTTTGAGCTGTAGACTTGCACTGAATTTGAAATGATTAAAAGTTATTTTGATAGGTGAGTATGAGGGTTAAAAATAGGAGAAACATACGACATCCTTAGAGAGTTAGTTCTATTGGAGGAACTTAAACATTTGTTGTGTACAAGTATTAGAACTCAGGTTGAGGAACAGAAAGCTAGAACTGCCAGACAAGCCGTAGAGCTTGCAGACAACAATGAGGTTTCTAGACCAAAATTTTTCTTTACACCAACTTTTAAGTCAGATGAAGTTAGAAATTGGGAAGGTGCAAGAGATGGCAGGCCAGCAAGAGGAGGAGCGGTCAGACACTCCAAGAAAATAAACATCACAAAATAAAACGGTCTTCTTGGGGCGGGTGAGTTATATGAAAAAGGTTAGATGTTTGCACTGCAATAAACTGGGTCACACAAGATCACTATACTGGAGATTAAAAAAATCACTATGATGGAAATTAAATGGTGCACCAGTTGGGTTATCAATCTAAAACAGTAAAACAAATTTAGACACAGGAGAGCAAGAAAAGTCAGTCGGATTGGTACACAAAGAGAAAGACCATCCACTAGAGGTGAAAATGTGCGCATAACTTGTACAAGGACAGAGTGACCAGCAGGTGGTAGATGTGTTTAAAACATTTGTGCGCACTGGTAAAGTATTTCCATGTGGATAGGACAGAATGAGAAAAATACTAAAATCTTTCAAGATACTGGCACAAGTCGATTCCTAATGTTATGGGTCAAGATATTTGTTGTCCAGAGGGATATTCAAGGGAAAGGTACTGATCAACTGCAGTTAGATATTAAACTGGCCTGCTTGCTTCTGCATGTGCATACAATTATACCCTGGTTTCTCTTGATATCCCCATGATGTGGAGATGCCAGCAATGGTCTGGGGTGGGCATAGTAAGAAGTCTCAAAACACCAGAATAAAGTCCAACAGGTTTATTTGGAATCACAAGCTTTCAGAGCACTTCATCAGGATTCATCTCCGAAAGCTCGTGATTCCAAATAAACCTGTTGGACTTTAATGGTGTTGTGAGGCTTCTTACTCTGATTTTCCCTTTTGTGTATATGGGTCACCTGCATCTCTCACATTCCGTGACGCTCAAAATTACCATATATATACACCTCCACAGATCTCTTAGTCATCTAAAACAAAGAACAAAGGAAAGTATAATACAGGAACATGGCAATCATGATGCCCTAACTTTAAAAAAAAACTTTTGCCCTTACTCAGCCCATATCCATCTATTTCCTCTCTATTCATGTACCCATCCAGCTGCCTCTTAAATGTTGCTAATGCACTGGCCTCCACTCGATCCTCTGGCAGCACATTCCAGGCACCCACCACTCTCTGCATGAAAAACACCCCCTGCATATCTACCTTAAACTTCCCCCCTCTCACCTTGAACCTGTGCCCCCTTGTAATTGACACTTCCGCCTTTGAAAAAAGCCTCTGACTATCCACCTTGTTTATGCCTCTCATAATTGTGAATCTCTAGCAGGTCTCCCCTCAGCGTCCGTCTTTCCAGTGAAAACAATCCTAATTTATTCAACCTCTCCTCATAGCCAACACCCTTGAGACCAGGCAACATCCTGGTGAACCTTTTTTGCACTCTCTCCAAAGCTTCCACATCCTTGGTGACCAGAACTGCATGCAACACTCCAAATGCAACCTAACCAAGGTTTTATATAGCTGCAACATAATTTCCCAACTCCTGTAATTCAATGCCACGGCTGATGAAGGCAAGCATGCCATATGCCTTCCTCATCACCTTGGCCACCTGTGTTACCACTTTTAGGGAACTGTGGACCTCTGATGTTAATGTTCCTAAGGGTTCTGCCACTTAAAGTATAATTCATACCTAAATTTGATCCTCCAAAATGCCAGACTAAACTCCATCTGCCATTTTCTGTGCCCAAGTCTTCAATCTATCTTTATCCTTGGCAATCCCTGGCACAATCAGCAATTTCACCGAATTTCGTGTCATCTGCAAACTTACTAATCAACCACCCACATTTTGCTCCAGATCATTTATAAGAGGTCCCAGCACTGATCCTGGCGGAAAACCACTAGTTACAGATCTCATTCTGAAAAACACCCTTCCACCGCTACTCTCTAAAACCAAGCCAGTTCTGTGTCCATCCGTCCATCCATCCCACCCAAATCCCATGTGATTTTAGTTTTTGTACCAGTCTGCCGTGTAGGACCTTGTCAAATGCCTTACTAAACTATATCCACAGCCTCTGATTAATTTGCTTTGTCACCTCATCAAAAAACTCAATCAAGTTGGTGAAACATTACCTTCCCTGTACAAAACCATCCTGCCGGTCACTAACTAGTCCATTTTTCTCCAAATATGCATATATCCTGTCCCTCAGTTTCTTCTCCAAAAGCCTCCCCACCACTGATATCAGGCTCACTGGCCTATAATTTACTGGATTATCCCTACTTTCTTTCTTAAATAAGGGAACAACATTAGCTATTCTCCAGTCCTCTGGAAGCTCAGCTGTGATCAAAGAGGATGTGAACATATCTGTTAAGGCCCCAACTATTTCTTCCCTTGCCTCCCACAATAATCTGGGATAGATCCCACCTGGTCAGAGACTTGTCTACCTGAATGCAATTTAGGATACTCAACACTTCCTCCTTTGATATAATGATGTTTTTAAGAGCGTTCACACATGTTCCCTGACCTCAACATCCGTCATGTCCTTTGCCTTGGTGAATACCAATACAAAATACTCATTAAGAATTTCAGCCACTTCCTGTGGTTCCACGCATAACTTCCCTCAGTTATCCTTGACTGGGATTACTCTTTTGCTTGCTACCCTCTTGCTCCTAATATATGCATAAAAAGCCTTGGGATTCTTTTTGATCCTGTTTGCTAAAGACATTACATGCCCTTTTCATCCTTCTAATTCCAAATGTAAGTTCCTTCCTACTTTCACTGTAATCCTCAAGGGCTTCATCAGTTTTTAGATACCTAGACCTATCATATGCTTCCTTTTCCTTTTGACTAAGCTTACAATTTCCCTTGGTTCCCGAATCCATGGTTCCTGAATCCTGCCATTTCCATCCTTCATTTTTGCAGGGACACACCTGTTCTGCACCTCATCAGCCTATGCAGTCGATTAGTACCTTGTTAAAGCACTCTTCAAATGCTCAAAAGCCGCAAAACTTCAGAGCTTGACTACCGCTTGTGGTTCCCTATTACCTCACTGCTTCACCATAAGGTGACTACATCCTTGTGCAGTCTGGGCCAATAAAGTTGTCTCTGGATTTGGCTTCAGTTTTCTTTATTCCAAGATGGTCCCCTAACTCAGTCTTCTGAGCTATCCTCAAAATCTCTTTCCTATACTTGGAAAGTCATATAATTTGGTGTACTTCTGCCCATTTGTGCTCTGCGCTAACATGGTGGTTCCCATTTTCTCGTTAATATGTTCTCCTGTGCAAAGAAACACTCGGGAATACATTGAGCTTCCAGTACTGAGTACGTTGTTTGGTAGAGTTGTTTTAATTTTTAGTTCAATCAATCTTTTTGAATTGAACACATCAGTCTCATTCTGCATCTGTCTCAGTCTCATTTAGCTTGCTGAATATGGTATCAAATAACCTGATCTCACTAGCCTCATCCTTGGCTCACAACTCCTCCCTCTTTTGTCTTATGTCATGTACCTGGAATTGCATCGCTTTGCAATCCTGAATTCAAGAGATTACAGATATCTATATATTTTTGGAAAGAGATAATTTCCATATAAACTGTGTGTGTGTTTAGTAATTCATATATTAGTCCTATTTGTATCTGTTTTTCCTTTCATTTAACAAATAGTTTTTATTAGCTGTTACATGTTGACTGCGTTGGTTATTCTCACTGTGGTTTCACGTGACTCCTCACACCATTCCAAAAACAAAACTAAACACAACCATGAACTGGTATTTCAAGTTGATATGCCTTCGCAGATAACATCCGTGTGGTTCATAACGATGGCACAACCTCCACAATTTCAACTGTATTTCCTGCAGTCACCTATGATGTACCATTTGGACTTAGTGACTTTCCTAATTTGTAGGCCAATGATCTTTTAAGTACTTGTTCTTTATTTTCATTCGACCCAATATTAATATTGCCTGTTCCTTTAATGTCACATTGGCAGAATTGCATTCTCTAGTGAAGACAGGTACAAAATCGTAGTTCAGTAGCTCAGCAATACTCATTGCTTCTGCAATAAATATCTCCTTTTTGCAGACCCTATCTTTCTTTAACTGCCTTTTTACTAGTTAGGTGTATATAAAATTTTATTTTCCTTTTAGCTGCTAATCTATTTTCGTATTCTTCTTTGTCCCTTATGGAAGGGGAATTCTAAGTTAACAAAGAGGATGACATAGGGTTAGTTTCAATAACACATGGGGGGGGGGCGGTTGGCGGAAGAGTTAAAATGATTTTTTACTCAATATCATATATGGATGCCATTAACTGATAATGAAAAGTTTTATGAAATATAACAAACCTAAATATTTTTAATGAATCATGCTTTTAAATGTGGAAAATTTTACATTTAAGTAAAAAGGAACTTAATGATATATATCTTAAACGAATTTTAAAGTTTGTATTTCAAAGTGTGAATATGGCAAGATGGTAGTAAGAATGAAAATGGTAAAGTTGCCCCCATTTTAAGTGCTGGGCGGACTTGAAACTGGGAGAGTTTCAGATGTGACTTTTAGGCCCGTTTTTAGTTGCCCCATAAGCACTCTGTCCGTAAAATTTTGAGCATGTCAGATTCACACTGCTGAAGCAGGTGGGCTGGGCTTAACACACCTGAAAGCCTGCAGACGGAGGTAGTGCACATGTATAGGCCTCTGATGCACATGTGCATTAGCAGTAGCAGAGGTCTGACAGAAAAAAGGGGATTGTCAGGCACCTGCTACTGCAGCTCCCCCCACCCTGCTACAATCACGGGGGTCCAGGGCCCAGACTGAGCGTGGACAACCCCACCCTTACCGATTGCGGAGCCACCGCTTCACCAATGGCTACAGAGTGGCAGCAGACCCCTCTCCCTCCTCCACTGATTGCGGACTGCAGAGTGGCAGCGGCCCCCCCCCCCCCCCCAAATCGCAGACCACAGAGTGGCAGCATGCCCCTTCCTGCCCTGCCCTAGCACTGCTCGATGGGCATTGCCCAGGTGACACTGCAGTCTGGCTGGCATTGGCCAAGGGGCTTCCCCCCCACTTGCTTTCAACCTCCCTGGGGGGGCCTCAAGTTCCACCAATGAGGCCAAGTCGATTGCTCCTTGTTCATGGGAAGCATATCTATTCCTCGTCAGCACAAACCTTTCCTGGAGAGCTCAAAGGGGGGGCTGAGACTGTACAGCTGAGTGCTGGGCTCAGTAAGCAGATGCACATGCTCATTTCAATAGATTCAAATATATTAACTTGCCCCTTGCCCATTTCCAGCTAGGGGCTGACTGTGCCGGATAACCGGTGCTCGTAAACAGGCACCGATTGCACTCAGCGCGTTATGGCCACTTTACCACTGAAAATGGGTGTAACACCCCCAATGGATTCAAAAGCTCAACAAAATACAAGATTTCAAACCAAAAACATAAAAGAAACAAATTATATCAAGTAAAGAAAATACTGACAGAAGTGTGACAAGTATCAGATTTCCAGACCCAGAAATCTGATACGATCTAAATTTTAACAACTTGCTGATGATAAAGCAAATGTGAAATTTAAGAAATAAGAATGCCAAAAGAGTTTACTTTGGAATTAGAACAAACCAACAAAGATGACATTATATTGGGTAGTGTATTGCAATCGATTGAGACATTTGACATGATGAAGACTGACAATTTAATATGCAATAGAATTGATTTAAGCTAATTAGAAAGAACTTAGATTAAAAAATAGGTATAATAGTAATGAATTTTGGCATGAAGTTGCAATCTTTAGAAACTTGTGGTACTCTGTACTGCCTGGCAAACTGAGGACCTCCCATCGGCTGTTGTTTTATGTCTATGTAAGTTTTTTAAAATATATGTTTTTAATAAATCTTGGTAAGCTTTTAAAGTAAAGATTTTGCCTTTGCGAGATTTAATTTTCAAAATACTCAGTTTTTTTAAGTATCAGGCCACCATTTGAAAAATCCCCACTTCGCCTCCAATTCAAGACTTTTCCACACTTTCTATACTTGCAGTTTCGATTCTCCGCTGTGCTATGGATTTACAATTGTCACAAGCCTTATATTTTTGCCTCATATTAACCTCTGCATCTTTAGTCATTCATGAAGCTTGAGCTGTAGATGCCCTTCCCTCTTGATGGAAAAATATAATATATAAAACTTAATATAAAAAAGGATAGCAAGAGTTTTTATAAATATATAAAAAGGAAGAGGCTGGCTAGGGTGAACGTTGGTCCTTTAGAGGATGAGAAAGGGGAGCTAGTGGTAGGGGATGGGGATATGGCTAAGGTCTTGAATAACTTTTTTGTTTCTGTCTTCACGGAGGAGGACGTGAATAATTTGCCGGGTGTTAGCGATGGAAAGGTGGTAGGAATGGAGGGTCTTAATGACATTACTGTTACTAGAGAGGTGGTGCTCGACAGACTGGAGGGGCTGATTGTGGACAAGTCCCCAGGACCGGATGGAATGCATCCGAGGGTTCTGAAAGAAATGGCGGAGGTGATAGTGGATGCCTTGGTGGTTATTTTCCAGACGTCGCTGGATTCCGGGGAAGTGCCGGAAGATTGGAAAACGGCTAATGTTACGCCGTTGTTTAAGAAGGGTGCCAGGCAAAAGGCGGGGAATTATAGGCCGGTTAGTTTAACGTCTGTGGTAGGTAAAATGTTAGAATCCGTCATTAAGGAGGAAATTGCGAGGCATCTTGAAGGGAATTGCTTGATAGGGCGGACGCAACACGGTTTCATTAAAGGGAAGTCGTGTCTGACAAATTTACTGGAGTTCTATGAGGATGTGTCTAGGGCAGTGGATAGAGGAGAGCCGGTGGATGTGGTCTTTCTGGATTTTCAGAAGGCGTTTGACAAGGTACCTCACAAGAGGTTATTGCAGAAGGTCAGGGGACATGGAGTTGGGGGTAGGGTGTTAGCGTGGATAGAGGATTGGTTGTCAAATAGGAGGCAGAGAGTGGGGGTCAATGGGTGCTATTCGGATTGGCGGTTGGTGACTAGTGGGGTGCCCCAGGGGTCGATGCTGGGGCCTCAGCTATTTACCATTTATATAGATGATCTGGAGGAGGGAACCGAGTGCAGGGTGTCGAAATTTGCTGATGACACCAAGATTGGGGGAAAGGCAAATTGTGCGGAGGGTGTGGAGAGTCTGCAGAAGGATCTAGATAGGCTGGGCGAATGGGCCAGGAAATGGCAAATGGAATTTAATGTTGGCAAGTGTGAGGTGGTCCACTTTGGTAGGAAGAATGGTAGGAAGGACTATTACTTACGTGGCGAAAAACTGCAGCAGGCGACGGTGCAGAGGGACCTCGGGGTCCTTGTGCATGAGTCGCAAAAACCCAGCTTGCAGGTGCAGCAGGTGGTCAGGAAGGCTAATGGGATGCTGGCCTTCATAGCGAGGGGGATTGAATATAAAAGTAGGGAGGTCTTGCTGCAGCTGTATAGGGCATTGGTGAGGCCGCAGCTGGAGTACTGTGTGCAGTTTTGGGCGCCGCATCTGCGCAAGGATATTTTGGCCCTGGAGGGAGTGCAGAGGAGGTTTACTAGGCTGATACCGGAGTTGAGAGGATTGAGCTATGAGGAGAGGCTGAATAAACTAGGCTTGTACTCGTTAGAGTTTAGAAGAATGAGGGGAGGTCTCATTGAGACGTATAAGATGATGAATGGGATGGATAGGATAGAGGTGGAGAGACTCTTCCCGCTCAAAAAAGACAGTAGGACTAGGGGGCACAGCCTCAAGATAAAGGGGAGGCGGTTTAGAACGGAGTTGAGGAGGAACTTCTTCACTCAAAGGGTGGTGAATCTCTGGAATTCTCTGCCCGTTGAAGTGGTGGAGGCTGCCTCGCTAAATATTTTTAAGAAGCGGGTTGATGGGTTCTTGATAAGAGAGGGGATTAAGGGTTATGGGGAGAGGGCGGGAAAGTGGAACTGAGCCACAACAGATCAGCCATGATCTTATTGAATGGCGGGGCAGGCTCGAAGGGCTAGATGGCCTACTCCTGCTCCTATTTCTTATGTTCTTATGTTCTTATGTTAAAATAGCAAACACCATTCTTTAAATGCATCCCATTTTTCACCTATTGCTTTGACTACTAACTTCCTCAGTCCAATTTTCAATTCACTGCTGTTAAGTGTGTTTTACAAGGTACACTTGACTATACCTTATCCTTTTCCACAGCTAATGACATGATCAGTTCCCAAATTCTATCCTGCTGAGACATACCCCACTGGCTTGCTTTGTTTCTCAAAACAAATCTGACACAGCTTGACTTACTCCTTGGACTCAATACTGTTCAAGAAAGTTCTCTTGAACACACCTCAGGAATTCTTCCCCCTTTATATTGTTAGTATCGCAGTCTATACTTGGATAATTGAATTCTAATTATCACTACGCAATAGTTGTCGTAAATTTCTGTAATTTTCCTACACATTTGCTTTCCTCTCTCCTCCCCATTCCTTTGTGGCTAATAAGTATTCACCTAATAGCTCTCTATAATTCCAAATGTAATCCATATAGATCATGTCTTTGACTCCTCTCCCTGCTTTAATAGTTTGTTTTATTCTTGTGTCACTCCATTCCGTTCAACTCTCTTCCATTTTTTCAATCCTAACTTGCCTGAATACCTTGAAGCCTGGAATATTAAGTTCCCAATTCTCCCTTCTTAGGGACAGGTCTCTGCCATTGGCACCAGATCATATTCCTTTGTGATAACATGTGCCTGCTTAATTACTCCTATTTAAAATAATCAATTAGTTACTTTGGCATTGTTTTTTCTCTCAGCAAGTTGTTTCTTTTCTTCGCACCTTTTGTTTTTGAATTTCGCATGCGACACACTCCAAACCTTATCTTCCAAAATTTGCTCACTGGTCCCTTGAGTGAGAAAAAAATTGAAACGTGGCTCCTTACATAAGTCTGGACAACCATATTCTAACACACTGGCATACCTTCACAGCAGTTACTCTCATGGCATGGGTGGAGGTTAACAAACAACTCCATAAACTGCTTGCTCAGCAGAAGTGATTAATAAAGGACAAAGCTGCAAGTTACTACAGAAAATTGCTAAACATCGATTGTTCAGACACCCAATTAAATGAAGTGTTGTAAACTAATCATCAATTTTCCTGCTAATTTCATTTGCTGTGTGTGGTTTATCACACTGCACCTCTCTGAATGTACCCAGATCTCTTTCCAGCTTTGCAACTGTCTTAGTTTAGTCTCTTTTATTATTCCATCTTCTAATCTGTTAGTAGTAACAAGCACCTCGCGATCACAGGGATTTCTGTTGTTCATCTGAGAAGGCTCTCCAGTTTCCCATGCTACTCTCTCACCATGTCAGACTGCAGCATCTTTTCTCTTGTTTATACTTTCCTGGGTCGCTATCGGAATGTTTACATGAGAAACTTTTTACTGTACGTGATCCTTTCCTTCTCCTAAACTTATCTCCTAAATCAGTACATGAACTCAAGCCACAATTTCTTATTCTCCTCTCTGGTACTCTGCAGCCAATCCATAGCCCTCACCTCTTGTTCCTCATCTTGGACGTCAGCCAATTTTTAGACTTGTCTGTAGACTTTCCTGCTCCTCCCACTAAAAGCAAAATACTACAGATGTTGGAAATCTGAAATAAAAATGGAAAATGCTGGAAAAGCTCAGCAGGTCTGGCAGCATTGGTGGGGAGACAAACAACCGTGAACATTTTGGGTCCGGTCTGACTACTTCAGAGCATTCTGTGTGGTTTGGATATCCCTTACAAGATTATTTTTATATCTCCTCTTTGTAGCTTCCATTATCTTCTGTTTTATCAACTTTGTTTTTCTTTACGTCCCTCTCATCCAAGAATCCACTTCATGCCATTTTATTTTTTTCTTTTAGTTTTTTTTTACCTCTTCAGTCATCCATGGTTGTTTTCTTTTTATCATGTAGAGCTCCGGCCCCTAAGTTGATTGAATATCACACTTGCCGGAATGGTCTGGTTGGGCTGAACGATCCATTTCTGTGCTGTTTATTATGTGTGTTGCTTTTTTAACATCTCACACTGATCTCCAGTCCTTTAACCTATTTTTGATCTACTCAGTTTTCAATACAGAGTTCTAGTCATACTGCATTGAAGCCTTGCTCAAGTCTAGAATCTATTTCTCCCTTACAACTACCATGTTGAACTTGATCACATTAAGATTGCTGTTAGGCTGTTAAGTAACAGTGGATTATTACTCAATCTAATATGGCACATCTAGCTGATGGATTGAGGACATTTTGTTGTAGAAAACTATTCTGAACAGACTAAAGTTGATTGACCTTCTGACATGTGCTAGTATAGTGATTCTAATCTATATAAAGCTAAAATTGATTAAAACATACTGACTTTGATACATGAGCCTATCTAATCTCAGCATTTATATATTCCATAATCCATAGCTGCCACTAGGTGGCCTATACACAACTCCCACTGCAATCTTAAATCCTTTTCTATTCCTTAATTCTACCCTTTAAGCCCCCACTGTCTGCTTACGTGATGACTTCAGCCAGGCTAATGAGGTTGGCTTGCTCGTGTGGGAACTACCTGATGAGTCCTCGAAATGTTTTGTTTGCACTTCAGTCCCACTCTCCTGATCTACGGACACCTGGTGTGAAGAGGGGTGGGTTGGGAGTATGACCTTCTCGTGAACCTGCTCCTGGGACTGGCAAGGTGTACCATCAACAGGTCCAGGCAGCAGGCAATCAACGGGGTCGTCCATCCTGACTGTCTGCCCCTCTACTGCGGCTACCGTGCCCATTGGGCACTGCAGGGGCTGGGGTATGTTATCAACTCTGATAATCATCTTTTGATTAAATGTTTTAAGTTTCCTTTCAACTTTGTTTTTTGTTCAGGCTGTTCCCCCTCCTTTTGGGGAGCTGCCCCTTTTAATTTGTCCCAAAATTAATTTGAGTTAGTTTATTTGGTTGGTACCTTAAAAGAGATACTTAATGAGTCCTCAAGGCAGCGCAAGTGTGCGGTGGGATCCCGCTGCTGCATAGAGGCGTTTCCTGTACGGGCTGCTGCTGCAAACGTTCCACAACCGCATCCTCGCCCAGATACATCTTGGCGGGCCTTGTTGCCACGGGGTAGTGGAGGTCCTCAGTGCAGGTCCCTCTACAGAGGGATCTCCCCCCACTATCCTGGGGACCTGGGGTTCAGGACAGTTCCATACAACTGTAGGTTTTTCCGGTTCATGGGCTCCCAAGCTTGTCCTTTTTGTAATCTTGTGATGTCCGTGGACCGTGTCTATGTAACGTGTTATGGTTGCACATCCTTTTTAGTTTTCTCAAAAATCTTTTACTGATGTTTTGTTTGCACCTCAGTCACACATTCCTGATCTACGGGCACTTGGTACGGGAGGACGACCTCTTCATGAACCTGCTCCTGGGCCTAGCGAGGCAAGTTATCAACAGGTCCAGGCAGCGGGCAATTGACAGGGTTGTCCATCCCAACTATTTGCCGCTCTACCATGGCCAGGTTACCAGGTTCACTGACAGAGGAAGCATGTGATGTCCATAGGCGCACCGCAGGGGCTGGGGTATATAATTGACCCCAATAATCACATTTTAATTTGATGTTTTAAGCTTCCTTTCGACTTCGTTTTTTGTTCGGATGGGTCCCCCTCCTTTTGGGGAGCTGCCCCTTTTAATTTGTCCCTCAGTTAATTTGATTTAGTTTTGGGATGCTAAAGAGGTACCTGATGAGTCCTAATTGATGGTTAAATCAGGGAGCCTTGTGCTCCCTATTTAAAGCAGGTGTGTCAGGCTCGCAGCCTGCATTCAGCAGGTAGCAACTGGACAGCTGGCTGTGTACAGATGTATGATGTAAATATAGTAACTTGGTGACAGGACTTTTGCTTCTGTGGAGTTATTACAGCTTACCTATCCTTAAATCCTCTTGTCATTGAAGTAATTGGTTTATTAAACTTTAAATTGAGACACCCATAATCTGTATTTTTTTTACATCTATATTTGTGTGTGTGTGTGTGTGTGTGTGTGTTTGTGTGAAATAAATAAAAGTTTGTGTTGAGATTTTAATTCTGAGCATTCTGGAAATTAGAGTATTTGGAATCTGGAACTGGTCTCAAAAACTTTATGTTAGAGTTCAGTGGCTTCAAAGTTCTAGCCCCAATGAATGTTTGCAACAATTTTTGGAACATAGCCCAACTCTACATTTGAGCAGAAATGGTTGCTTGCAGTTAGCTAACAAGTCAGACGGCAGTAAGTGGAGAGGAAGAAAATTTTAACAAAAAATATTTCTAAGCACATTCATTCCTAATTAGCTCTGCAGGTTTGATTTGATGGCATCTGTGTCAGGGACATTCCTTGTCTGTAGATGCTCAAGGCAGGAAGCTTTGTGTTCTGATTTCATTCCAGAATGACTTGCTAATCTGCAGACAATTAATAACCACAGTGTGGCAAGTGGTGTTAAGTAGCATATCAAGTTGACCCAGGATGATTGTTGTCATATACAGATTTTTCTTCATAACTTTGGTTGCTGACTATTCCAATATGCCCTAACTGGCAATGGAAATTTTATCATCAAGTGAGCTAATACTAACTACAATGAGGCCGCCATGGGAAGAATGAAAAGTAATATCTTAGGTAGGCACCATCTTCTTCTGACAATCACAGCCTACTGTGCCTACTCCTGGAATAAAATGACAACTATGAATGTGATTATCAACTTCTGCTTTCTTCCCAATAAACAGACATCATTGAACTAACCTTGTGGCATAAGCAGGTTGTACTTCATGAGGATTGCGTCGATCAGACCAAAAAAATAGCAGTCTGTCAAACTTTGGTTCAATATCAGCAAAGTGTAATTTGCCTTCTGGAAAAATTCGAAGAAGACCTCCATTCACCTATCAAAGCAAAAGAAAACTTTAGGTACTAGAACTCATTAGCGCACTATGAGCTCCTGGATGCAAAGCAAATCATCACTAAACATTTCTTAATATTTGAAGTTTATAAAATTTTGGCGCATTTCATTTACTAAGGACAGACTTCTTTTCCAGTGTTGCAAATTTCAGTTGGTTACTTCAAAATTACAATTGTTTATGTCCATTCATCTTGAAATCTTAACAATAAAAATGGGAAAAGTCTAAACTTACACATTCACAAAGAACTGAAAATCCCTCATCCATTATTTGTTTCTTGGATTAATTCAAGCTTTTGCCTCCACTTGCAGTCCAACAAAAATTTCAATATCTAAACTTAGTAATTTTACATAGTTATGGAGTCTATTCTTTTCACTCCATACAAATTACAATTGAGAAGTGAAAATCTCTTTCGATCAGGAATTAGTAGAGATAAATTGTTTTTATGGTGGTGCAATATATTTAGACTACTAATATTATAAAGTCATGCTATATAAAAATGTTTGTTATCATTGGTTGGAAATCATTAAATTATAAAAGTACTAAAATAACAAGCTCCTAAGATGGCCTCCAAGAGCCAGATGACTTTGGTAACCTTCGCACAGACTCAGAATTACCTCACGTCTCCAGAAAGTTCTTAACTGAATTACCCCAGGAGGGGTGCTCTCCCTTGAATGTCTGTGCTACACTTGGCTGAAACTTAAAAATTCAGACTCCGTGGCCAGGATTTTCTGGCCCTGTCGTTTTGGGATGTGGCGGGCCAGTCAAAAGTCCACTGACTTTTGGCAAGCCTGGTAGATCCTAGCATGGTGGTGGGGGAGGTGATAGAAAATCCTACTCCCTGTCTGAGTGACTCTTTGAGACTAAAAGAGGAACCAGTTCATATTAAGAGTGAACTGCCACCACCCATCCCCCAAAGGCTTCTAACTGTGAATCATTTATGTGAACAATGGAAGTATTGGTGTCATATAACCTAAACATGACTTCAGGTATCAAATCTTAATTATTCCAAGAACCAGAGAGAAACAGACCAATCTGGATACATATATCACAGAAGACCCGTGTAGGTTTCTCTCCATCTATTTTTACACATCTGCTTTTTTTTACGATTCACATGCTGCAGGCAGACATGTTTTTTAAGGACTCAACTTGGCAGCTGCTATCTCCAGAAGAACGTCCATCTATATCTTTATTGATGCCAAAACTAGAAGAACCACCAAGGTCAGCCTGGACCCACCCCAGCTATCAAACTATAAGAAGCATTTCACTTTAATCTTCTTTGGACCTTAAAATATCACAATCTTTCCTCCCATTCAGTAATCTATTTTCGTATGCGAGAACCTGTATGTGTGTGTTTAAGTGAATGAAAGTTGAAGCTTTATTATTTTAAGTGTAATAATTATGATACTCTTCCTTTTCAAATAAACTCAAGGAAAGCTACCTGTGCCTTTTACAGTTACGGCATGTAAAGGTTAAACAATCACTGAAAAGGCTGAGGAGGGAAAGTGGGGAGTCATTCCACATCTCCTGACCTGATTGTAACCGTTAATAATGCAGTATTCCATTGAATTAAAATAGAATTGTTAGTTCTTAAATTAATCAGCTATTTTATCTGGTAAGAATGTCACCATGGGTACTTTAGTTTGCTTAACTTTTTCAAAGCAAAACACATTATAACAAAACAAGGACTTAGTTCCTCGCCATTCATGGCCAGTTCTGAGCAAGAAAGCATCAGTTTTTGTGGGCATTGGAAAATTCGTATATTGTAAATGTATCTTATACTGAAAGATACATTTCAAGACTATGGACTGTATATAAGGGAGGAAAGTCATTCAATCAATCCAAAGAAACTGAACATTCTTTAAAAATTTATTTAGAGAGTGTAACCCAACTGATTGCCATTCTTCATGGCAAAGAATTTGCTGAGAATTTGTGCTGCAGTAATGGTGTATCTACAGTGTATGCCATTACAGTGGCATAAAATTTCCAGCAAATTATTGTGGAAGTGATACAGGCCATTAAAATTAAAGTTTATTTATTAGCCACAGGTAAGGCTTACATTAACAGTGCAATGAAGTTACTGTGAAATTCCCCTAGTTGCCACAGTCCTGCACCTATTCAGGTCAATACACCTGACCAGAACATCTTTCAGACTGTGGGAGGAAACTGGAGCACCCAGAGGGGAGAACGTGCAAACTCCACACAGACAGTGACTCAAGCCGGGAATCAAACCTGGGTCCCTGGCACTGTGAAGCGGCGGTGCTAACCACTGTGCTATGTGCCGCCCGAACTGGTCTGTGCCAAACTTTCCTGGGACATTTTGCAACCACTGGCCAAATAACTGATCATCCAATTTTCATCACTTCATCCCACTAATAAAATCAATCTGTCGCATAATGCTGCTCTGATCGTTGCTGCCATTTAGGCTGAAGCAGAAGTGCAAGTGCAGAAGTAAATCTGCAGCATGATTCATTGCTCAAAGATTATTTTTCCTTAAGCATAGAAACCGTCTACTGAACTTTGTCAATTTATTTATATAATGTAAAATAATTGGCTTCTATACATACCAGCTGGCTTGCTTTCTGTGAAATAGAATCAAAATTTTGGTAGACATTTAATATTTGTACACTTTCACTTTCTGGTTCCTTTTTACAGTTTTAGGTGGTACTTCAGAATATCAATTTATTTAAGGAATTTTAATCATTAAAGACCAAGCAGCTGAATCTGCTCTGAATTTAAAGGCAGCAACATTTGAGAAAAGACTTCAATGTATCCTACAGATCTTGCATTGAGCTTTGAATGCAGCCTGTGCACTTGGAAATGAATTTGGCACCAATATCTGAAAGCCAGGTGTCTCCAAGCACAGCCACACATACACTGTTCATATTACATCAGGAATCATATTTCCAAAGCTTTATAAAAAAAAATTTTGACTTATGATGGCTTTGCAAAATGCATCTCAAGTATGTGTTCTTATAAACTTGTGGCTGGATGGCCAAAGGTGATGGCAACTGCGACGATGAGAATAGTTAAGAGCTACAATCACGCATGCTGGGAATTTTAGCCAAGTTGTATTAAATATAGATGCATGTCACAGAAGACTTCAGCAAGTTATGAGCTATCCTGGAAGATGTGACCTGACACTTCCTGGGTTGATCAAATAAGCATGGTTGTTTGAACTGGTGCCAGATATCTAGGAGACATTGTTTCCACACAATGGTGAAGCTCCGTACTTTACATGAAAATTGGTATAAACATTTGGGAGTTGTTTACGAATAAGTCCACTGGCCATAATCAAGTACTTGTGATCAGTTTCTAGTGGTATCATTAGCTGAGTGCCAGAAAACTTTCTGGAAGATTGTGCAAAGTTTAGGATAAGAGAGGTACTTTTGCACCTTTGTCCTGAGTGGAAGTTGAGAATCAGATTTGCATGGTGGGCCCTGAAGACAGCTTCAGAGAAGGACTAAGGATACGAGGAAGATTCTTATCGATGGGGCAAACCTGGCCAGTTCACCTGGGGTAGTTTTCTTCTTGGTCAAAACTTAAAGTTAAATGAGATTAAGTTAAACGAGAGTTAAAAAATTTAAAGTTAAATCAGTTAAAGTCAAGGCTGAAGTTAAATGAATTAAATTGAGCAAGTTAAATTGTGTTTCAACTAATATAGACTTGTATTGAAAATTGGTACCTGAAGTGTTAAATTAAGAGAAAGGTTTTGTTTAAGTGAAATATGAGTTGACACTCAGTCTAATGTCCATTCATTACTGTGGTAGGCTGACAAACAGCATATATAACTGATTAGATCAGCCTTTGATCATCAATCCCAATGATATTTGCCCAACAAATTGGCAGAAATCCAAGATGCAAACTGTGTGCCAACCTCTATGGAAGCTGAGTGAACAGGGCAAGCAACTACTACATTGTTGACCGGATGGAAGGCTCGTGAAATTAACACGACATGGTGAGCAAGGAAGTGCAAGTTAGAATGATAATCCGGTGTAAAGTAAAATAAATAGATTGTTATGATCCCTGTGGAGAGCATTAAAATTTAAATGGAAATTCAAATGTAGTGCTTAACTGAAAGAATCATATTACAAGATTTCACACTTTTAAATAAAAACATACTTTACTGTGTACAGCAAAATGAAACCAAACAAGCACTACCAAATTAACACTATAGCATACTAAGACTTGGATATAAATCTAGTTGTCCTCTTGTTTACTAATTTCACCGGAGTTCCCTTATACCATTCACGATTTTGCTGGTTCACTCACTTCTCTTTCTAGAAGCAAACCAAGCATGTCACATCTCTCTGACATTCAATTTGATTTCTCCTCAATGCTCCAGCTATTTTCTGAGGTTTGAAATTTCACAGGGATCCTCCGCTTAGCTTTTAGCTAAACAACTTTTCTTCAAAAACCTCATGACTACAGACCTCTCAGCTCACACTTGGACTATATTTACACTATAGACTTTTAAACAGAAACACTTCCTTTGTTCTGATGGTCCTTTGCTGTTGTTTGCATTGTTTCACAACGCTTGGCAGACGATTGGTCCTACAGCTGTTTTACAGCTCCTGGCAGACTCATTCTCTCTCAATGCCTGAATATAAGCTGAACTGCTTATTTCCTGTGAGCAAAGGAACATCTTAATCCCACAGCTCATCGCCATTGCAACATAGCATACTTGGAATATTTACAACTGGTGTGTAAATCAACCATCCTTTAAACATAAGAACATAAGAAATAGGAGCAGGAGTAGGCCATCTAGCCCTTCGAGCCTGCCCCGCCATTCAATAAGATCATGGCTGATCTGTCGTGGCTCAGTTCCACATTCCCGCCCTCTCCCCATAACCCTTAATCCCCTCTCTTATCAAGAACCCATCAACCCGCTTCTTAAAAATATTTAGCGAGGCAGCCTCCACCACTTCAACGGGCAGAGAATTCCAGAGATTCACCACCCTTTGAGTGAAGAAGTTCCTCCTCAACTCCGTTCTAAACCGCCCCCCTTTTATCTTGAGGCTGTGCCCCCTAGTCCTACTGTCTTTTTTGAGCGGGAAGAGTCTCTCCACCTCTATCCTATCCATCCCATTCATCATCTTATACGTGTCAATGAGATCTCCCCTCATTCTTCTAAACTCTAACGAGTACAAGCCTAGTTTATTCAGCCTCTCCTCATAGCTCAACCCCCTCAACTCCAGTATCAGCCTAGTAAACCTCCTCTGCACTCCCTCCAAGGCCAAAATATCTTTGCGCAGGTGCGGCGCCCAAAACTGCACACAGTACTCCAGCTGCGGCCTCACCAATGCCCTATACAGCTGCAGCAAGACCTCCCTACTTTTATATTCAATCCCCCTCGCTATGAAGGCCAGTATTCCATTCGCTTTCCTGACCACCTGCTGCACCTGCAAGCTGGGTTTTTGCGACTCATGCACAAGGACCCCGAGGTCCCTCTGCACCGTCGCCTGCTGCAGTTTTTCGCCACGTAAGTAATAGTCCTTCCTACCATTATTCCTACCAAAGTGGACCACCTCACACTTGCCAACATTAAATTCCATTTGCCATTTCCTGGCCCATTCGCCCAGCCTATCTAGATCCTTCTGCAGACTCTCCACACCCTCCGCACAATTTGCCGTTCCCCCAATCTTGGTGTCATCAGCAAATTTCGACACCCTACACTCGGTTCCCTCCTCCAGATCATCTATATAAATGGTAAAAAGCTGAGGCCCCAGCACCGACCCCTGGGGCACTCCACTAGTCACCATCCGCCAATCCGAATAGCACCCGTTGACCCCCACTCTCTGCCTCCTATTTGACAACCAATCCTCTATCCACGCTAACACCCTACCCCCAACTCCATGTCCCTCGACCTTCTGCAATAACCTCTTGTGAGGTACTTTGTCAAACGCCTTCTGAAAATCCAGAAAGACCACATCCACCGGCTCTCCTCTATCCACCGCCCTAGACACATCCTCATAGAACTCCTGTAAATTTGTCAGACACGACTTCCCTTTAATGAAACCGTGCTGCGACTGCTCTATCAAGCAATTCCCTTCAAGATGCCTCGCAATTTCCTCCTTAATGACAGATTCTAACATTTTACCTACCACAGACGTTAAACTAACCGGCCTATAATTCCCCGCCTTTTGCCTGGCACCCTTCTTAAACAACGGCGTAACATTAGCCGTTTTCCAATCCTCTGGCACTTCCCCGGAATCCAGCAACTTCAAGCAACCCTTTGATTCTGTGACCCACGTGAATACTTTCTCTCTCTAATGGGTTAGAGCTTTCCAGACTTGCACACAAAGAACATACGAACTAGGAGCAGGAGTATTCCATTTAGCCCTTTGCAGCCTCTTCCACCATTAAGAAAGGGAGTTCAAAAGACTCATGACCTTCAGAGGAAATATTTCTTCTCATCTGTTTCTAGTGACCTCCCAGTTCAAGATTCTCCCACAAGGGGAAACATCCTTTCTACATTGAACCTGACAAGTCTCCTCAGGACCTTACATGTTTTAAGCGTTTTACTCTTCGATACTAAAGCAGATATAAGCCAATCTTTCCTCATATAACAACGCATCATTCCAGTTATTAGTTCAGTAAATCTTCTCTGAACTGCTTCTAATGCATTTACAACCTTCCTTAAATAAGGAGACCAATACTGTATACAATACTCCAGTGTAGTCTCATCGATGCTCTGTAAAACCAAACGGTCCTACTTTAATTCCCTTGCAATAAGTGCTAACATTGTATTATCTTTCCTAATTACTTGTTGTACCTGCATACTAGCCTCTTGTGATCCATATCCCCAAATCCCTCCGTATCTCAGAGCTCTGCAATTTCTCACCATTTAGATGACATACGTCTTTTATGTCCTTCCTAAAAATAGACAATTTCATGCTTGCCCATTTGCCAGATCTTTGCTATGCACCTAATCTCTCTACATCCCTTTATAACCTTTTTTTCATGGCTTACTTTGCTATTGTGTCATTTAGCAACCATCCCATCAATTCATTCATTCAAGTCAGTTATTAAGTTGTAAAAAGTTGAAGGCCCAGCAGTGATCCCTATGATTTGCTAACCAGAAAATAACTCTTCTATGCATGCTGTTTCCTGTTACTGGCCAATCTTCTATCCATGCTAAAGTGTCACCTCTACACAAGCTTTCATTTTCCATAATCGCCTTTGATGTGGAACCTTATCAAATACTTTCTGCTCATTACAGATTCATGCCTACTATTTCTGTCTAGCCTATGACTGATTGATGACTAATTTCAAATTAAAACTCAAGAAGTTTGATCATTACTGAAGTAACACTAATTAAATTGCAAGTTTTTGACTTAGCCTTTTTCCCTTGCTCGATAAGATTAATTTAAGAAATGCTGTAATGCAAAGACAGTTGGGTAGCTCAAAGTCCATTTTATGCAAATTTATTAATTCACAATTCAGGCCAACTCATCGCACTACTATCTATTTCCCCACAACTCTACAATTTGTTTTCCACTTCATTTACACACATCCAATTCTCTTTTGAAAGTCTGCTTCTGCTACACTTGCAGGTATCCGTACATGCTGGAGCGTGGTTGGGACATCCAACAATCTCTGAAGCCAAACTACAGCCCGACAGCGACCCGGAATGCGCAACGACACAGGCCCATCCACCTATGCAGGAACTACAAACAAGGCAACAAGTTCTCCATCTACACACCGACTAGAACAAAGAACATCAATGGACACACCTATACACTCTCACTGTCTCCCAGGCACGAAAAGAAGGAGTCACTCCAGGAAATGTGGTAAACGTGCAGGCCTGCAGGAGAGAATGAGCTTACTTCTTGCAAATCTTCAAACTCTGCAAAACAAGCTAGATGAACTTAAGCAACACCTCATGGTTCCAAGATGTAGCAACACTGGTGAATTTCTGCTTGCCAGACTCAGAATATCTGATGCAAAAATGCTGCTACTACAACCTTCCACAGGAATTCACCTCTGTGATCCTGACAGCTGTTTACATTTCACCCCATGCAGACGTGAAGATGGCACAGGACAAAATATACACCACTACAATTAGCCTTGAGACAAAAGATCCTGAAACCTTGTTCATCGCGACGGGGCACTTCAATCAGCCAAACTCAAGAGCATCCTACCAAGATATCACCAATACGTCCCCTGTTCCACCAGAGGCCCAAACTTCCTAGATCACTGCTACACAAATATCAAACATGCCTAATGCTCTATTACTCGCTCACACTTTGGCAAAATCAGACCACAAGGCTATGTTCCTGCTCTCAGCTTACAAGCGAAAACTGAAACCGGAGAATCCATCAAAGAAAGTCATACAATATTAGTCTGCGGAATTGGATGATCTCTTACTGGACTGATTAGAGTCAGTAGACTGGTCAGTATTTAAAAACTATGTGACCAGCCTAAATGAGTACGCCATGACAGTAACTGACTTCATTAATACATATGTAGAAGACTGCGTACCAAAGAATTAATACCGTGTATTTCCCAACTGGAAACTATTGGTGAACAGGCTGAGGTCTAAGTCTCAGGTGTTCAAGTCAGGGGACTCTATACAAGAAAGTCAGATATATTTTAAGGACATCCATCAAAGATGCCAAAAGACAGTACCGGACCAAGCTCGAGTCCCAGGCTATTCACACGGACCGTAGCCGAGCTCTACAGGACATAAAGGCTACAAGATGAAAGCATGTAAAATCGCCAGTACCAACGCACCGCTCCTGAGCTCAATGTACTCTATGCCCATTTTAAGCAAGAGGTCAGCGAGAGCACACCTTCCAACTCAGAAGCTTCAGACGAATCTGTATTCAAGGTCATCATTACAGAAGTCACACAGTCTTCTATACACTTACTAAGGTTCCCGGGAGCAGCCTCATTGAAGGTCAATCCATGGAAAGTGACTAGCCTGGTTGCTTTGTCTGTATAGTGCGCAGGAAACAATACTTTTCACTATACACCAATACATGTGATAAGATTAAATCAAATCAAATCAGTGCATTTCAGATCATAACAACTCACAAGATATTTTTATTTTCTCATCTCCTTGGCCCTCTGTGTCCTTTTGCCAATTAATGCTAAGTCTGTACCCACTGATTACTTCCCCTATTTACTCTTTCAAAATCCTTCATAAATTTCTATATCTGTTAAATCTCTCCTCAATCTTCTCCGCTCGAAGGAGAACATTTCTCTAGTTACTCTACAGAACCAAAATTACTCTAAATCACCTGTGCAGCAATCTCCAGTTGTATACCGATAGTAAGGTTTAATTACTTCAAGAAAGGCAATGCTTTCAAATTTATGGAAACTGCTCTGAGAATCGGATAGCAACAAAAATGTATTCAAATAAATTGGAGATGTATTTTAGTGATTGTATGAAGTTTATACATTCTTCCCATGTCGGCGTGGGTTTCTCCCACAGTAGCATTTGTCATTCTTTAAGTATCCTTGAGATGATAGGGGTGACCCAGTTAGGGGCTTGCTAGGTGATTTCAGGGTGCCTTATGTATTGCTGGGAATCTGGAGTCATTGCAGATAAGGATTACGAATTTCTTTCCTTAAAGGGCATTCGTACAGTTTCACGGGGCAGAGATTAATGCACGGTAGTGGATATCAGTTTCGTGAACATGAAAGAGAGAGGAGGGGTGGAAGTAGGGTGTAGGTTAGGTAGATACGTGGGATTACACGGATAGATTGAAGGCAGGACCAAGATAGGATTCTCCTTTGGAGGCTCAGTGCAGACTCAATGGATCGAATGGCCTCTTTCTGCATTGTAGAAATGCCATGCTCCTATTCTATGGTCCTATGCAATTAATACAACTTTACCGACCCTATCAAAATTATGGGAACTGCATGGAAAATCATACATCCATAATAATGTATTCAAATAAACTGGAGATATCCAGTTAATACAATTTTATCTACTATATCTTTACCAACAATGCACACAGCAGTTGGCATTAAAAATCAATCCTGGAATGTTCTCACGAGAATATTTTTAATTCATTCACGTGGTGCAGGGTCACTGGAAAAGCTAGTATTTGTCATTCCCTATTTATTCTCAAAATGGTGGAGGTGAGCCATTTCAGGGTGCATATTGCTGGAAGTCTGGAGTCACTGTCGGCAAGGATTGCAGATTTCCTTCCTTAAAGGCATTCATGCAGTTTCAAGGGGCAGAATTTAATGGGTGGTTGAAGTTCACACCCTTTCACCTAAAGAGTTAATATCAGTTGCCTGTAGTGCATGAACACATGAGAAAGGAGGGGTGGAGTGCACAGCAGACTGGGGAGCGAGCGGAGAAGGGAAGTGTCTGGAGAAGGGTGGCAGGCGCAGGACAGCCAGCGGGGGAGGGAGCCAGCGGGGAAAGACAGCGAGCGAGGAACAGAGTGAGCGAGGAACAGAGCGAGCGAGGAACAGAGCGAGCGAGGAACAGAGCGAGCGAGGAACAGAGCGAGCGAGGAACAGAGCGAGCGAGCGAGAAACAGAGCGAGCGAGAAAGCGAGCCAGCAGGAAGGCGAGCGAGCGAGAAGGCGAGTGAGCGAGAAGGGGCGAGCAAGAAAGAGAGCGAGCGAGAGAGACAGACGAGTGAGAAACAGAGCGGGTGAGAAAGAGACGAGTGGGAAAGAGACGAGTGGGAAAGAGCAAGGAGAACGAGCGAGGAAGAGAACGAACGAGGAAAAGAACGAGCAAGGAAGAGAACAAGCGAGAGAGTGAGAAAGAGAGCACAAGAAAGAGCGAGCCAGAAATTGAGAATGAGAGAGCAAAAGAGAGAGAGAGTGTGCGAAAAAGCGAGAGCAAGAAAGCGAGAGAGCGAGGCAGAAAGCGAGAAAGAGCAAGAAAGCAAGACAGCAAGAAAGAGAGAATCATAGAAACCCTACGGTACAGAAAGTGGCCGTTTGGCCCATCGAGTCTACACCAACCACAATCCCACACAGGCCCTATCCCCATTTACCCACTAATCTCTCATAGAACCATAGAATCATAGAACCTACAGTGCAGAAAGAGGCCCTTCAGCCCATCAAGTCTGCACCGAACACAATCCCACCCAGGCCCTACCCCATATCATACCCACTAATCTGTCTAACCTACGCATACCCACTAATCTGTCTAACCTACGCATCCCTGGACACTAAGGGACATCTTCTTAGCATGGCCAATCAACCTAACCCTGCATATCTTTGGACTGTGAGAGGAAACCCACGCAGACACAAGGAGAATGTGCAAACTCCACACAGACAGTGACCCGAGCCGGGAATCGAACCCAGGACCCTGGAGCTGTGAAGCAGCAGTGCTAACCACTGTGCTACCGTGCCGCTAATCTATGCATCTCAGGACACTAAGGGGCAATTTTAGCATGGCCAATCAACTTAACCCACATATCCTTGGACTGTGGGAGAACACTGGAGCACCCAGAGGAAACCCATGCAGACACGGGGAGAATGTGCAAACTCCACACAAACCGTGACCCAAGCCAGAAATCGAACCCAGGTCCCTGGAGCTGTGAAGCTGCAGTGCTAACCATTATGCTACCAGGCTGCCCAGAGAGCGAGAGCAAGTGAAAGAGCAAGTGAGAGAACGAGTGAGCGATAGAGAGAAAGTGAGAGAGAGTGCGAGCAAGCGAGAGAGAGAGTGAGAGCACGAGAAAGCGAGCAAGAAGGACAGAAAGCAAGAAAGAAAGAGTGAGAATGAGAAAGAGAGAGACAGAAAGAGTGGGAGAGAGATAATGAGAGAGAGAGAAAAAGAAGGAGAGAAAAAGAGGGAGAGAGAAAAAGAGGAGAGAGAAAAAGAGGAGAGAAAAAGAGGGAGAGAGAAAAAGAGGGAGAGAGAAAAAGAGGGAGAGAGAAAAAGAGGGAGAGAGAAAAGAAGAGAGAGAGAAAAAGAGAGAGAGAGAAAAAGAGAGAGAGAGAAAAAGAGAACAAGAGAGAGAGAAAGAGAGAAAAAAGAAGAAGAGAGAAAGAGAAAAAGAGAGGGAAAAAAGAGAGAAAGCAAGAGAAACGGAGACCGAGAGAAAAGGAGACTGAGAGAAAGAGAAAGAGGGTGAAAAGAGAGACAGAAAAAAGAGAGAAGACAGGAAAGAAAGAGTGGGGGGGGGAGAGAGGGGGGGAGAGAGAGAGAGGGGGAGAGAGAGAGAGGAGGGGGAGAGAGAGAGAGAGGAGAGAGAGAGAGAGAGAGGGGAGAGAGAGAGAGAGAGGAGGGGGAGAGAGAGAGAGGAGGGGGGAGAGAGAGAGAGAGAGAGAGAGAGAGAGGGGGAGAGAGAGAGAGAGAGAGGAGGGGGAGAGAGAGAGAGAGAGAGGAGGGGGAGAGAGAGAGAGAGAGGAGGGGGAGAGAGAGAGAGAGAGGAGGGGAGAGAGAGAGAGGAGGGGAGAGAGAGAGAGAAAGGAGGGGGAGAGAGAGAGAGAGAGGAGGTGAGAGAGAGAGAGGAGGAGGGGGATGAGAGAGAGAGAGAGAGGAGGGGAGAGAGAGAGAGAAAGGAGGGGAGAGAGAGAGAGAGAGAGAGGGAGGGAGAGAGAGAGAGAAAGGAGGGGAGAGAGAGAGAGTAGGGGAGAGAGAGAGAGAGAGGAGGAGAGAGAGAGAAGAGGATGAGAGAGAGAGAGAGAGAGGAGGGGGAGAGAGAGGAGAGAGAGGTGGGGGAGAGAGAGAGAGAGGGGGTGGAGAGAGAGAGAGGAGGGGGAAGAGAGAGAGAGAGAGGGGG